>NC_087359.1:55754761-56379761 GCF_030014295.1 Loxodonta africana | reverse complement strand
TCTTCACAATGTTAGCCATAGTTTGTTATGAACCACACTGTTGAATGCCTCAGCATAGTCAATAAAACACAGCTAAACATCTTTCCGGTATTCTCTACTTTCAGCCAAGATCCATCTGACATCAGAGATGATAACCCTCATTCCACGTCCTTTTCTGAATCTGGCTTGAATTTCTGGCAGTTCCCTGTTGATGTACTGCTGTAACCACTTTTGAATTATATTCAGCAAAATTTTGCTTGCATGTGATATTAATTATATTGTTCCATAATTTTTGCATTCTGTTGGATCACCTTTCTTTGGAATGGGCACAAATATGGATCTCTTCCAGTTGGTTGGCCAGGTAGCCGTCTTCCAAATATCTTGGCATAGACGAGTGCGTGCCTCCAGTGCTGTATCCGTTTGTTGAAACTTCTCAATTGGTAGTCCATCAATTCTTGGACCTTGTTTTTTGCCAATGTCTTCAGTGCAGCTTGGACTTCTTCCTTCAATACCATCAGTTCTTGATCGTATGTTACCTCCTGAAGTAGTTAAACGTGGACCAATTCTTTTTGGTACAGTGATTCTTATTCCTTCCATATTCTTTTGATGCTTCCTGTGTTGTTCAATATTTTCCCTGTAGAACCCTTCAATATGGAAACTCGAGGCTTGAATTTTTTCTTTAGTTCTTTCAGCTTGAGAAATGCCAACCATGTTCTTCTCTTCTGGTTTTCTAACTCCAGGTCTTTTCACATTTCATTATAATACTTTACTTTGTCTTCTCAAGCCGTCCTTTGAAATCTTCTTTTCAACTCTTTTATGTCATTTCTTCCATTTTCTTTAGCTACTCTATGTTCAAGAGCAAGTTTCAGAGTCTCTTCTGACATCCATTTTGGTTTTATTTTTCTTACTTGCCTTTTTTAAGGACCTTTCACTTTTTTCATGTATGTCCTTGATATCATTCCACAACCTGTCTGGTCTTTGGTCATTAGTGTTCAATGTGTCAAATCTATTCTTGAGGTGGTGTCTAAATTCAAGTGGGATATACTCAAGGTCTTACTTTGGCTCCTGGGGACTTCTTCTAATTTTCTTCAGCTTCAACTTGAACGTATGAGCAGTTGACAGTCTGTTCCGCAGTCGGCCCCTGGCCTTGTTCTGACTGATGATATTGAGCTTCTCCATTGTTTCTTTCCACAGATGTAGTCGATCTGATTCCTGTGTGTTCCATCTGGTGAGGTCCATGTGTAAAGTCACTGATTATGTTGTTGAAAAAAGGTATTTGCAATGAATAAGTCATTGGTCTTGCAAAATTCTATTGTATGATCTCTGATACTGTTTCTATCACCAAGGCCATATTTTCCAACTACCAACCCTTCTTTGATTCCAACTTTCATATTCCAATCACCAGTAATTATCAATGCATCTTGATGGCACATTTGATCAATTTCAGACTATAGCAGTTGGTGAAAACCTTCAATTTCCTCATCTTTGGCATTAATGCTTGGTGCATAAATTTGAATAATAATCATATTACCTGGTCTTCCTTATAGGAATATGGATATTATCTTACTACTGACATTGTACTTCTAGATAGATATTGAAGTGTTCTTTTTGTTGATGAATTGTGACTCCATCCCTTTTCAATTTGTCATTCCCAGAACAGTAGACTATATGATTGTCTGATTCAAAATGGCCAGTATCAGTCCATTTCAGGTCACTAATGCCTAGAATATGCCTAGAATATTGATGTTTATGTGTTCCATTTCATTTTTGACAATTTCCAATTTTCTTAGATTCATAGTTTGTACATTCCATGGTCCTATTATTAATGGACATTTGCCGATGTTTCTTATCATTTTGAGTTGTGTCACATCAGGAAATGAAGTTCCAAAAGCTTGACTCCACCTAAATCATTAAGGTTAATTCTACTTTGAGGAGGCAGCTTTTCCTCAGTCATATTTTGAGTGCCTTCCAACCTGAGGGGCTCATCTTCCAGAACTATATCAGACAATGTTCTGTTGCTATCCATTAGGTTTTCACTGGCCAATTTTTCCAGAAGTTGACCATCAGATCCTTCTTCCTTGTCTGTCTTAGTCTGGAAGCTCCACTGAAACCTGTCCACGGGTGACCCTGTTGGTATTTGAAATACCGATGGCATAGCTTTCAGCATCACAGCAACATGCAAGCCAGCACAGTACAGCAAACTGACAGACAAGTGGGTTATATGGTAGGTGTATATTTAACTTCGTAAGAAACTGTCAAACTGCTTTCTGGAGTGGCTATTAAAAACACAAACAAATAAAACAAATCCAATGCCATCAAGTCGATTCTGACTTAAAGTGATCCTATAGGACAGAGCAGAATGGCCCCATAGGGATTCCAAGGCTGTAAATCTTTACTGGAGTTGACTGCCACACTTTCTTCCAAGGAGCAGCTGGCAGATTCAAACCATGGACCATTTGATTAGCAGCTGAGCTCTTAGCCACTGTGCACCAGGGCTCCTTTACCACTCTGTGTTTCCACCGGCACTGTACGAGAGTTCCAGTTACTCTGCATCATCACTAGCACTTAGTATTGTCAGTGTGTTTTATTTCAGGCATTGTAATAGGTATGTAGTGGACGCTCATCACGATTTTAATCTGTATTTCCCTAGCGGCTAGTGATTTACATTCTTATTTTCTATCTTTGATGAAATGACTGTCCAAGTGCATTAGCCCCTTTCTTAAGCTGGTTGTTTTCTTATTGTTGAGTTTTGAGAGCTTTTTTTAAATTAATTCTGGATACTATTTTTTTGACAGATACAGGACTTGCAAACATTTTCCCCCAGCCTGTGGCTTGTCTTCTTATCCCCTGAACAGAGTCAGTGAAGCCTTCTTTAATCAAGACGTTGAGGTCAGGGTTCATGACTTTCTCTATTTTATGCAGATTTTTGTTTGGTAATAGAAATTTTTGACTTGCTGGCCTGACAGACTGGAGAAACCCTGAGAGTATGGCTCCCAGACACCCTTTCAGCTCAGTAATGAGATCACCTCTGGGGCTCACCCTTCAGCCAAAGATTAAACAGACCCCATGCAAAAGGGGTGCCCCAGCCCAGGGGCAGGGACTGGAAGGCAGGAGGGAACAGGAAAGCTGGTAATAGGGAACCCACGGTTGAGAAGGGAGAGTGTTGACATGTCGTGGAGTTGTTAACCAATGTCATACAACAATGTGTGTACTGTTTGATGAGAAACTAGTTTGTTCTGTAAACCTTCATCTAAAGTATAATTTAAAAAACAAAATAAAAAATTGGGTGTTCTGGCTTATGTTCAAAGTTTTAGATTCACCTATCGTAAAGTGGAGTGGAAGTTAGGACAATGTTCACGTAATGAACTCTTCCTTCTGCCGACAAAAAAATACTTTGTCCCTGAAGGAATTTATTAAGAGCAAAGCAAAGAAAGCACAGATAAAACGTGTTATTTCGTGCAGTGCACACTCGATAACCTTGCCATTTCTCATCTAACTTAGCACTGGGAACCAGAATCACAGAGCTGTGTATTAACACGCTTGAATTTAAAAATGACATCACTCTCTGATAGAAATTGAGTCTGAATTGACTGACTGGTTTGACAGTGGGAACTGGCTTTGCTAATTAGGTTATATAGCAAATATTTTGCAAACGTGAATAAGCTAAAAGTACAGCTACAGATTTTTGAGGAAAATATATTTCAAGCATACAACCAGTTGAAAGCAACTATTCGAAAAAGTATATAGCAAAGGCATGTTGAAAATGCTAATTTCACCAGCTTTTTCTGAGTATATCAGGTTAAACAAGGTGACTCCTACTAAAAGAGTGACTGGTATAATTGATAGTTATTTGATAAACTTTAGTAAAGTCTTTTTTGGCATGCTTCCCAGAAAATCGGAAACAGAATACCTCTGACTTTTGCAACACAGGTGGTTTCAAATTCCTTGCTTTCAGCCAAAAAAAAAAAAAAAGGAAAATCAAATTGTCAGCTGAGAGATAATTAAAAATAACTTTTACGATAGATCATGATGTGATATTTTGCAATTTATCTCAGAACTGTTCAACCAAATGTGTGACATTGTTACCATTTATTAAAGTACGTAAACAAGGATTGTCAGAACTAATGTTTATTTAAAACAAACCCGTTGCCATGGGGCTGATTCCAACTCATAGCAACTCTACAGGACAGAGTAGAACTGCCTTATAGAGTTTCCAGGAGTGGCTGGTGGATTTGAACTGCCAACCTTTTGATTAGCAGCCAAGCTCTTAACCACTGCACCACCAGAGCTCCTGAAAGCAGAGAAAACCAGAAAGATGTTTACCTGTGTTTCACTGACTATGCAAAGACATTCGACAATGTGGATCATAACAAATTATGGATCACATTGCAAAGAATGGGAATACCAGAACACTTAATTGCACTCATGAGGAACCTGTACATACATCAAGAGGCCATCATTCGAACATAACAAGGGGATACTACGTGGTTTGAAGTCAGGGTTGTATCCTTTTACCATACTTATGCAATCTATATGCTGAGCAAATAAATTGAGAAGCTGGACTCTAAGAAGAAGAACAACGGGGCATCAGGATTGAAGAAAGGCTCATTAACAATCTGTGATATGCATATGACACAGCCTTGCTTGCTGAAAGTGAAGAGACTTGAAGCACTTACTGATGAAGATCAAAGACCACAGCCTTCGGTATGGATTACACCGCAACATAAAGAAAACAAAAATCCTTTTTTTTTTTTTTGTAACCATTATATGTTTTTGCATAAAACCTTTAGGAGGTGCCCAAGAAAAAAAAAGTTTGAAGACAACTGGTTAACCCACTCTTTCAAAGAACCCTGGCTGTGAAATGGAGAAGTAGTAGCTAAAGGGAGGTTTAGATCAAAGAAAATTTCTTTTTTATTTATTTTGTTGTTGAGAACATACATAGTAAAAATTACACCAATTCAACAGTTTCACATTGATTACATCCTTCAAGTTGTGCAATCATTCTCACCCTCCTTTTCTGAGTTATTCCTCCCCCATTAAAATAACTTCACTGCCCTCTAAGGTTCCTATCTAATTTTTCAAGTTGCTGTTGTCAATTTGACCCCATATAGATAGTCCTTAAAAGAGTATAAGGCTCAAGGCAGACATTTTTTACTAGTTAAGCTAAACTATTGTTTGGTTTTAAGACTTCTGGGGATATTTTTGGTTTAAGGCTTAAAGACTATCTCAGGGCAATAGCTTCAGCAGTTCATCCAACCTTCATGGCTCCAGGAAACCTGGAATCCATGAGAATTTGAAATTCTGTTTTGCATTCCCCCTCCCCAACTTTTTAAAATTGTGCTTTAGGTGAAAGTTTACAGCTCAAGTTAGTTTCTTATTCAAAAAATCTATACACATATTGTTCTGTGACATTGATTGCAATCCGCACAATGTGACAACACTCTTCGTTCCACCCTGGGTTCCTCCTGTCCATTTGTCCTGTTTTCCTGTCCCTTCTTGCCTTCTTGTCTTGCTTTTGGGCAGTAGTTGCCCATTTGGTCTCATATATTTGATTGAACTAAGAAGTATATTCCTCACATATGTTATTGTTTGTTTTACAATCCTGCCTAATCTTTGTCTTTATCCATAATTTGTTATGATCCACACCGTCGAATGTCTTTGCATAGTCAATAAAACACAGGTAAACATTTTTTCTGGTATTCTCTGCTTTCAGCCAAGATCCATATGACATCAGTGATGATATCCTTCCTTCCACATCCTCTTCTGAATCTGGCTTGAATTTCTGGCAGTTCCCTGTGATGTACTACCCAACCGTTTCTGAATTACCTTCAGCAAAATGTTACTTGTGTGTGATATTAATAAACCCCCACCAAATATTAATAGCGATTAAAAAAACAAACAAAAAAACCATGCTGGTGCTCCACCTCAGACAATGAAATCAGACTCTCTGGGGTCGGGTGCAAACTTTGGTATTTTTAAAGAGCTTCCTAGCTAATGGGTACCGGGTAATTCTTATTTCCTCACCACTTGCTAGAGGGGTTAGATGTCACCTAATGGGCGCATTCTCGTAAGTGAGCTGTTGAATCGAATCCTCTCTTTTTCCTTCTCCCAAAAGTTGTCCAGGTTATGTCTTAATGGGGACATCAAACTATAGGGAGCCTTTGAGACATCAGTGAGTTCCTAGCGATTTGGGGACCAGCTGATTCTCCAGTACGGGAGGCAGTAACTTAGGGCCGGCTCAACGCATGAGACGCCGCGAGCTGGGCAGTGGAGACACTAAGCCAGCTTTCGGGGAGACTGGACAGAAGGAGAATCCCCGGGTGGTGCAAACGGTTAAGCGCTCTACTAATGTTTGAACCCACCTAGAGGCGCCTCGGAAGACAAGCCTGGCGATCTGCTTCTGAAAGGTCATGGCCTTGGAAACCCTACGGAAGGTAGTTCTCTGCATACAAGAGGTCGCCAGGAGTCAAAATCGACTCAAGGGCCACTTTTTTTTCTTTTTTGGAGAGAAGAAAACTGGAGGATGGGAGAGAGGAGGGGACCAGGCAGCAGGAAGGCTGGAGGCGGGAGAGGAAGAGCGAGGGAGGAGCCAGAGGAGAAGTGGCGGAGGGCGGCCGGTCCCCAGCTGGGCCTTGACTTCCGCGCCCCCGCGCCTGGCCCCCGTCACCATGGCGGGCTTGGACTCCGGCCCGGCCATCCCGGTGTGGCTGAACGAGGACGACCTGGGCTGCATCATCTGCCGCGGGCTGCTCGACTGCCCCGTTACGCTGCCCTGCGGCCACAGCTTCTGCAGCTCCTGCCTGAAGAGCCTATGGGGCTCCTGGGCCGAGAAGCCGCGCTGGGCCTGCCCCACCTGCCGCGAGGGCGCCCCGCAGAAGCCGCCGCTGCGGAAGAACACGCTGCTGCAGGACCTGGCCGACAAGTACAGCCGGGCGGTGCGCGAGCTGGAGGAGGGCGGCCGCGGGGCTGGCCCCGAGCTCGCGCCCGGCCCGGCCCCGGCCTCCCGGCGCCGCGCTGCAGCCCTGCCGGTAGGGAGGCGGCCCTGGGGGCTCTCCTGGCCCGCAGCCTGCCGCGCCGCCTTCCGCCTTCCTCCTCCCAGCGCCCCTTCCCACTCTCCCCTTTCGGCTCTTCTTCCCTCCAACATCCTTATCCTTTCTATGTTTACGTTAACTTCCTCAGTCTAAAGGTAGAACCCGCTCTTTGGCGAATCTTTGGAAAGTTCGGAAAAGTAGAACCGACTGTCAACCTAGCTGCTGTACACCTGGCCTTACTTGCATTTCTTTTCAGCTTTTCCGCGCCCTTTTCAAACAGAGTTGAGACTACATTGTACATCTTCCTTTTGGGTATAAACACGGAATTATCCCTCGGGTCCTTAAAACTCTTCGTGAACATAGCTTTTGGTGACTGAATACGCTTCACATTGGCTTTTAAATTGAAGTGATTTTCTTTGACTGGCAGGACATGGGAGGATGTAAAAACATATTTTCTTTATTAATTCTCTGTGTTTTTCAAATTCAGTACAATGAGTGTACGTTTCTTTTATGATGGAAAAAGTAATGCACTTATTTTTTTAATGTTTTGAATTAGCTCAGGTGCCTGGATAAGGGCTCCACTCCAGAGTTCCAGGTATCTGAAAACTGGGGCTTGGAAACTTAAGAGCGAGCAGTGTTACCGGTGGCCTGTCACCTCCCTCTTTAAAATAGCCTGAGTCTGGGTTCCAAACATGTTATCTGAGAGGACATCTAGGCTTCTTAGAGATGAAAAAAGGTTCTGGGTCAAAGATTTTTGAAGTTCCGACATGATTTTTTTAAAAAGGAAAATGCCCAAAGTTAAACAAAAAACCTGGTCTATTTAGAGTTGGATGATGAACATCTTGTATTTCTGTGACTCTACAGCGGACCACCGTTTTCCATTTAAGGTCTGGGTCCAGCCTTCCGTGGATGTCACCAGGTCTTGATGGCGTTGTCAGTATGTGTTGGCTGCAAACTTGCTCCCACCCCAACCAGACAGCTCAGCAGAATAAGCTCTTTGGCGTGGAGTTGTTTAGCACTCTCATCTGAATTTTTTTTTAATGTGAAGGATGTCAAAAAGAGCTCGTATCTGCGTAATACTTTAAAGTCTCCAAGATATTTTTACAATGGATGGTTAGGTAGATCCTTCTTACTCCTGAAGGTGGAGGGGGGGGGAGGTGAGGTCACAGGATGAGCCATAGCCAAGAGTCCAGCTCAGACCTGAGCCTTGTGCCTTCTGCTTCGCCATTCACCTTCTCAGCCTCCATCTACCCTGCCAAATCCAGGCTCTCTCACCCCATTTCCCCTCTGACTTCCCCTGCATAAAGCAACCCACAAGTTTCCTTTCACACTTCACTCCCATCCCCATCCCATGGATGAACTAGGGTTCCCTGTTATGGCCACTGGGAGATCAGTAGTGGGAAACGGGAATGAGCAAGGTCTACCTGCTCATTTTCTGGACAATAGTTCTTTCATCCCTTCCTTGCCTACTTCCTTTACCCAGTGTTTATGGCTGCCACTGTCCAGTGCTGGATGCTGGGTCCAGCTTTATGTTCTATCTTTGCTCTTTTAAAGGCAGCAGCACAGAGGAGCATCACAGAAGTTGGTCGGGAGCTGGGAGAGCTGGTGGAGCAGCTTGTAGACATCACCAGGAGCCTTCAGAATCAAAGATCCCTCTCACAATCTGAGGCAGACAATGAACTGACCATCTTGGGCACGGTATGGTTAGCTTGGAGAGGAAAAGATTGCGAGGGGGATGAGCAAAGGGTGCCTTCCAACTGGGACAACATGAATATATTTTGAGTTGAGGGATGCAATACATCTCAATCTTTCATCGTCCTCTTTATTACCAAAGACAGATGATCAGAATCGTGGAGTACTTGAAGTGAGGTCCAGAAGCTTTGAGCTAGATTCTACCTCATCACTCCACCTAACCAAGCTCTAAGATCACCAGTGACCTCCAAGTAAATCCTGCAGACACTCTGATTCTTGACCTCTCAGTAGCCTTCGACACAATCGATTGCACCTTTCTTCTTGAAGCATTCTCTTCCCTTAACTTCCAAAACACAAGCTTCCCAGTCCTCCCTCCAGCTCCACCTTCTCCTTCTCAGTCTATTTTGCAGGCTTACCCTTTCTGCTCAGCACTGAAATGCTGGAATTCTTCAAGGCTTAGTTGTAGGTTCCTTTCTCTTCCCCTGAAGTGGTCTTCCCACACCCATGGTTTTAATTACCACTGTATGCACAAACACTTCCATCCTGGATCCTTCTCTAAGGTCTAGGCTGGTACCTTCCTTCTCATCTTTTCCTTTTGAGTATCTCAAAGGCACATTACACTTAACGTGTCCCAAACTGTTCCTCCTCTGGGACTCCCCATCTCAGTGACTGGCCCCATTATCCTTCCAAGTGCACAAGACAGAAACCTGGGAGCCATTCGTGTCACCCCCACCCTTACCCCCAATATGTAGCCTACTGTAGCTCCAAGAGGAAACCCTGGTGGTGTAGTGGTTAAGTGCTACAGCTGCTAACCAAAAGGTCGGCAGTTCAAATCCTCCAGGTGCTCCTTGGAAACTCTATGGGGCAGTTCTACTCTGTCCTATAGGGTCGCTATGAGTCGGAATCGACTCGACAGCACTAGGTTTGGTAGTTCCAAGAACTGCCTAAACATCTCTCAAATCTGTTTACTACTGTTGAGCTCCTTTGAGACTTCTCTAATCCAAGCCTATGATCATGTCTCACCTGGATTGCTTTGATAGCCTCCTAAGTGCTCCACTCTTACCCCCTCTTCTGTTCTCACCACCATCACAGTGATCCTCTCAAAAACAAATCTGATCATGTTACTCTTCTGCTAAAAACACTCCCGTGATGTCTTTTTCCTTAGGATTAAGACCAAAATCCTCACAGGACCAACAAAGCCCTATAGGGTCTATCCTCGTCTGTCTCTCCAGTCTCACCTCCCACATTCCACCTCCTGCGTTGGTCCATCTAGTGTCTTGCTTCCTCCCACCATAGGGAGCACATCCTGGTATGCTCTTCCTTCAACCCTGTCACCTGGGTAATGCCTGCTCATCCTGCAGACCCCAGCTAGATGTCACTTCCTCAGGAAGGCTTGACTGATTTTCCCCTATTGGAGGTTCTTAGGAGCCCTGATGGCACAGGGGTTAAAGCGCTTGGCTTCTAATGGAAGAGTCAGCGGTTCAAACCCACCAGCTGCTCAGCGAGAGAAAGATGTGGCTGTCTGCTTCCGTAAAGATTTACAGCCTTGGAAACCCTATGGGACAGTTCTATTCTGTCCTATAGGGTCACTATGAGTCAGAATTAACTCGACGGCAGTGGATATTGGAGGCTTTTATAATTCCAGGTACCTTTTATCTATTGCAGTTATCACAGTTACACCTTTATAATGATTTGTGTCCTAATTATTGATGTCCATCCCTATTCCGGAAACCCTGGTGGCGTAGTGGTTAAGAGCTATGGCTGTAAACCAAAAGATCAGCAGTTCGAATCCACCAGGTGCTCCTTGGAAACCCTATGGGGCAGTTCTGCTCTGTCCTATAGGGTCGCTACGAGTTGGAATTGACTCCACGGCAATGAGTTTTTTTTTTTTTGATCCCCACTCCCCACTGGTCTCTAAGCTTCATGAGGGTAGGGACGTTGACTGTTTTTTGTTTTTTTTTATTTTGCTTTAGATGAAGATTAACAGAAGAAATTAGTTTCTTATTTAACAATTAATACACATTGTTTTGTGACATTGGTTGCCAGCCCCATGGCATGTCAACACTCTCCCCTTCTCGACCTTGGGTTCCCTATTACCAGCTTTCCTGACCCCTCCTGCCTTCTTGTCCTTGCCCCTGGGCTGGTGTTCCCATTTAGTCTCGTTTTGTTTTATGGGGCTGGCTAATCTTTGGCTGAAGGGTGAACCTCAGGAGTGATTTCATTACTGAGTTAAAAGGGTGCCTGGGGGTCATACTCTCGGGGTTTCTTTAGTTTCTGTCAGGCCAGAAGTCTGGTCATTTCTTGTGAGTTAGAATTTTGTTCTACATTTTTCTCCAGCTCTGTCTGGGACCCTTGTTTGTGATCCCTGTCAGGGCAGTCAGTGGTGGTAGATGGGCAGCATCTAGTTATGCTGGACTCAGTCTGGTGGAGGCTGTGGTAGTTGTGGGGGACCTTGGCTGCTTTTGTTATTTCATTCACCATTGTATTCCCTGGCGCTAGCACAGTTCCTGGCACATTGAGTGAATAAATAATAAATGAGTCTTCAGGGATACAATGTGTTAGGGGTGGAAAGTCTGGGAGTCTGACTTTCTGAGCCTCAGGTTTCTAACTGTAAAATAGGAATAAGATCCATCCCACTGGTCTGTGGTGAGCATTAAAAAAGATCTTGTATAAAATGCTGTAAAGCAATGGGAAAATGTAGGATATAATTAACTGGCAATTTAATCACCATGGACCTCAATTTTTTGTTTTATAAAATGGGGATAATAAAACCTACCTTGAAAGGTTGTTACACAAATTAGAGCTAAGCAGTACCCAGCATATAGAAAGCACTCAGAAGTGGTGCTTAATACTACTATTATAAGGCATTGGTGGTAGAGTTCTTGCCTTCCACACAGGAGACCTGGGTTTGATTCCTGGCCAGTGCACTTCATGCGCAGTCACAACCCGTCTGTCAGCGGAGGCTTGCGTGTTGCTATGATGCTGAACAGGTTTCAGCAGAGCTTCCAGACTGAGACGACTAGGAAGAAAGTCCTGAAAATCTACTTTTAAAAAAAATGTACAAAAAATTCGTTATTGGTGGCAATATACACAGCCAAACATGCGTCCATTCACAATTTCTACATGAACAGTTCAATAACATTGGCAATCTACTCCTGGAAGTCAACCAACAAAACCCTAGGATCACAATGGTCTGACCTGCAGCTGATGGTAGGGATGGTGCAGGGCCGGGCAGCATTGCATTCTGTTGTACGTGGGGTCAACATGAGTTGGGAGCAGGTCGCCATGAGGCAGGGGCCCAACTCTATGGCAGCTAACAACAACAACAACAACACTACTACTATTATTGGTGAAAAGAGTGGGAAATAGAAAAGGCGCAGGTGAAGTTGGGAAAGAAGGATGCCGATGTGCAGATGAGAGGCTGTGTTGGGAAATAGCAGGACGTGAGGTGGAATTTAAACGAGGAGCGTGTGATAGAGGCCCCGGAAAGCAGTCTGGATGTTGATGTTGACTCTTAAGAGGTGGCATGGTATAATGACAACAGTCGTGGGAAGATTATTCTGGCCTCTGTGGCTTATTTCAGTGACTGTCTATATTATTAATTCTGTAAAGCCCCTGTGAGATGGGCCTAAAATTTTTAAATGTTTGCAGGTATCATCTAAGAAATCCATGTTCACTGCACAAAATATCAGAAAACACATAGCGGTTTAAAGGAAAAAAAAAAATTTATCCATAACCCCCCCACCCAGAAATAACTACTCTTTAATATATTAAATTTTAATATTTTGAACTTTTATTTTAAAAATTAACATCAATTTTAATATCTTTTTCCAGATAGTTTTCAATGTATATATTTTAAGGACCTAATATGTTTTCCATTTCTGTTTTTTTCTGGGGGGAGGGGCCTTATTATGTTTTTAAAAAACTTGTTAGGAGGTAAATGAAAAATTTTAGATGGATGGCAGAGCTTGAATATAATATTTGATGGATTCCATAAGGGACTTTCATTTATTTATATTTATTTTTATGATTAATCAATAGGCTTTTTCTAGTGGGGTGGACCTTTCCTTGGCTTCTCCAAAGCTAGTGACTTCCAACACATCTGAGGGAAAAATGAGAGATGTTCTCCATGCCCTCGAAGAAATCCAGGAAAAATTACGAGAAAACTTCACGTGGAAAGAGGCTTTTGAAAAACAAACACAGGGTGAGTTGATTTTGCTAGGAAGGAGGATTAGTTATGGGAACTTGGGGGAGAATGGCAAAGTGCTTCAGGGCCTCGTTCTCTGGGACAGGATCCCAGATCCCAGCTGCATTATTATTGTGGTATTGAAAATGAGATAGGAGCACGCTGAGGTGTTTTTGATGTAAGGAGTTTTTGGACAGCACCAGAGATGTCTTAGTCATCTAAAAAAAAAAAAAAAACAGAGATACTACAAGTGGATGGCTTTAACAAAGCGAAATGTATTCTCTCACAGTCTAGTGGGCTAAAAGTCCAAATTCAGGGCAACAGCTCCAGCGGAAGGCTTTCTCTTTGTTGGCTCTGGAGGAAGATGCTTGTTATCGGTCTTCCCCTAGACTTAGGAGCTTCTCAGCACGGGGACTCCATGTCCAAAGGACGTGTTATCCTCCTGGCTCTTGCTTCTTGGTGGTATGAGGTCCCCACGTCTTTCTGCTCACTTCATTCTTTTATATCTCAAAAGAGTTTGGCTTAAGACACTATCTTGTAGATCTCATCAATATAACTGCCACGAATCCATTAACATCATAGTGATAGGATTTACAACACAGGGGAATCACATCAGATGATAAAATGGTAGACAATCATACAATACTGGGAATCATGACCTAACCAAGTTGGCAGATATTTTTGGAGGATTCAGTTCAATCCATGACAGATATGATGTATCAACGCTGTTAATATAAACTCAAGACCTGGACCCATTTTCTGAGACCTCATAAATTCAGAACCTTGACCTGATTTCACTGGCTTATTACTCATCTATGTAGTCTTTCTGAGGAGGTTCAGGAACAGGTCTCACTTTTTAATTTTTAACTAGTAAAGATCTGTATTAACAAAGCACATCATAAATAAACCAGAAAACCAAACCTGTGGCTGTGGAGTAGATTCTGACTCATGATGACCCCATGTGTTACACAGAGCAGAACTGTTCCTTCTTGGCTGTAAACTTTTTTTTTTTTTTTAATTGTGTTTTAAGTGAAGTCAGTTTCTCATACAAAAACTTACACACACATTGTTACGTGACCCTAGTTGCTCTCCCTGTAATGTGACAGCACACTTCTCCTTTCTACCCTGTATTTCCCATGTCCATTCAGCCAGCGTCTCTCCCCCTCTGCCTTCTCGTCTCGCCTCCGGGCAGGAGCTGCCCACTTAGTCTCATGGGCCTACCTGAGCTAAGAAGCACACTCCTCACCAGTTTCATTTTATGTCTTATAGTCCAGACTAATCTTTGTCTGAAGAGTTGGCTTTGGGAATGGTTTTAGTTTTGGGCTAACAGAGAGTCTGGGGGCCATGTCCTCTGGGGTCCCCTCAGTCTCAGTCAGACCATTATATCTGGACTTTTTACTAGAATTGCAGTTCTGCACCCCACTTTTCTCCTGCCCCATCAGGTACTCTCTGTTGTGTTCCCTGTCAGGGCACTCATTGGAGGTAGCTGGGTACCATCTAGTTCTTCTGGTCTCAGGCTGTTGGAGTCTCTGGTTTATGTGGCCCTGTCTGTCTGTTGGGCTCATATTTTCCTTGTGACTTTGGTGTTCTTCATTCTCCTTTGCACCAGGTGGGTTGGGACCAATTGATGCATCTTAGATGGCCACTTGCTAGCTTTTTTTTTTTTTAATATTTTATTTCATGGAGTTTTTTTTTTTTTTAATTTTTATTGTGCTTTAAGTGAAAATTTACAAATCAAGTCAGCCTCTCATACAAAAATTTATATACACCTTGTTATATACTCCTAGTTACTCTTGCCCTAATGAAACAGCACACTCTTTCTCTCCACCCCGTATTTCAGTGTCCGTTCAGCCAGCTTCTGTCCCTCTCTGCCTTCTCATCTCCCCTCCAGACAGGAGCTGCCCACATAGTCTCACGTGTCTACTTGATCCAAGAAGCTCGCTCCTTGCCAGTATCATTTTCCATCTTATAGCCCAGTCCAATCCCTGTCTGAAGAGTTGGCTTTGGGAATGGTTCCTTTCTTGGGCTAAGAGAAGGTTTGGGGACCATGACCTCTGGGGCTCTTCTAGTCACAGTCAGACAATTAAGTCTGGTCTTTTCATGAGAATTTGAGGTCTGCATCCCACTGCTCTCCTGCTCCTTCAGGGATTCTTTATTGTGTTCCCTGTCAGGGCAGTCATTGGTTGTAGCTGGTCACCACCTAGTTCTTCTGGTCTCAGGCTGATGTAGTCTCTGGGTTATGTGGCCCTTTCTGTCTCTTGGGCTCATAATTACCTTGTGTCTTTGATGTTCTTCATTCTCCTTTGCTCCAGGTAGGTTGAGACCAATTGATGTATCTTAGATGGCCACTTGCTAGCATTTATGACCCCAGACGCCACTCTCCAAAGTGGGATGCAGAATGTTTTCTTAATAGATTTTATTATGCCAATTGACCTGGAATGTCTCCTGAAACCATGGTCCCCAAACCCCTGCCCCTGCTACGCTGGACTTCGAAGTGTTTGGTTTATTCAGGAAGTTTCTTTGCTTTTGGTTTAGTCTGGTTATGTTGACCTCTCCTGTATTATGTGTTGTCTTTCCCTTCACCTAAAATAGTTCCTGACTGCTCTCTAATTAGGGAATACCCCCCTCCCCCTCTTGTAACCATCAAAGAATATTTTCTTCTCTGTTTAAACTGTTTCTTCGGTTTTTATAATAGTGGTCTCATATAATATTTGTCCTTTTGCAACTGACTGATTTCACTCAGCATAATGCCTTCCAGATTCCTCCACATTATGAAATATTTCATGGATTCATCATTGTTTTTCATCGATGCGTAGTATTCCATTGTGTGAATATACCATACTTTATCCATTCATCCATTGATGGGCACCCTGGTTGCTTCCATTTTTGCTGTTGTAAACAGTGCAGTGAATATGGGTGTGCATATATCTGTTTGTGTAAAGGCTCTTATTTCTCTAGGATATATGCCAAGGAGTGGGATTGCTGGATCGTATGGTAGTTCTATTTCTAGCTTTTTAAGGAAGTGCCAAATTCATTTCCAAAGTGGTTGTACCATTTTACCTTCCCACCAGCAGTGTATAAGTGTTCCAGTCTCTCCACAACCTCTCCAATATTTATTATTTTGTGTTTTTTTTTTTTTTTTAATTAATGCCAGCCTCGTTGGAATGAGAGGGAATCTCATTGTAGTTTTGATTTGCATTTCTCTAATGGCTAATGATCGAGAGCATTTCCTCATGTATTTGTTAGGTACCTGAATGTCTTCTTTAGTGCAGTGTCTGTTCCTGTCCTTTGCCCATTTTTTAATTGGGTTGTCTTTTTGTTGTTGAGTTTTTGCAGTATCGTGTAGATTTTAGAGATCAGACGCTGATCGGAAATGTCACCTCTTGCTCGCTTTTAAGACCCTGGACACCACTGACCAAAGTGGGATGCAGAACATTTTCTTAATACATTTTGTCATTCCGGTTGACTTAGATTTCCCCCAAAACCATGGTCCCCAGATCCCTGCCCCTGCTACTCTGTCCCTTGAAGTGTTTGGTTGTATTCAGGAAACTTCTTAGCTTTTGGTTTAGTCCAGTTGTGCTGACTTCCCCTGTATTGTGTGTTGTCCTTCCCTTCACCTAAAATAATTCTTGTCTAATATGTAGTTAGTGAGCACCCCTCATGCCTTATAATAGTGGTCCTTTCGTGACTGACTAATTTCACTCAGCTAAATGCCTTCCAGGTTCCTCCAAGTTATGAGATGTTTCACGGATTTATTGTTGTTCTTTATTGTTTTGTGGCATTCCATTGTTTTATCCATTCACCTGTTGATGGACACCTAGGTTGTTTCCATCTTTTTGCTGTTGTAAACAATGCTGCAGTGCAGATGGATATGCATAAATCTATTCGTGTAAGGGGTCTTATTTCTCCAGGATATATTCCAAGGAGTGGGATTGCTAGATCGTGTGGTTGTTCTATCTTTATGGAAGCGTCAAATCGATTTCCAAAGTGGTTATACCATTTTATATTCTCATCAGCAGTGTATAAGTATTGCAGTCTTTCCACAGCCTCTACAACATTTATTATTTTGTTGTTTTTGGGTTAATGCTGGCCTTGTTGGAGTGAGATGGTATCTCACTGTTGTTTTGATTTGCATTTCTCTAATGACTAATGATCCTGAGCATTTCCTCATGTATCTATCTGTTAGCTATCTGAATGTCTTTAGTCAAGTGCCTGGTCATATCCTTTGCCCATTTTGGCTGAAATCTTTATAGAAGCAGATTGCCAGGCCTTTCTTCCTCAGTGCTGCTGAGGGGGGTTTGAACTGCCAACCTTTTCGTTAGTAGTCGAGTTCAAACTGCTTTTGCCACCCAGGAGGCCTACATTGTAAATAGTTCTTATAAATTCTATTAAAATATAATTTCTGGGGAATATGTCAACGTAGCTCTACTCTGTCCTATAGGGTCGCTATGAGTCAAAATCGACTTGATGGCAGTGCTTGGCAGTGGTAAACAGTAACAATGTAGAAAGGAACATTTTTGCCTTGATTTTGTTGGTTCCCTTGTTCCCCCAGAATCTTGATTGAAAAGCAGTGAACGTCTGTCTGCCCTTCAAATATTAGCTCTGGTCTTGTGGCTCTGCCTCTGGCTCTAGACATTGTCTGTTTTACATACTTTAGAGACATCTCCTCTAGCATTTTCATATTTAAATGATGTTGCTTTGCTTAAAATGTCATGCCTTATTTAAGTGGAAAAACCTGATTCACTGGAAAAAAGTTTCTTAAGGAAAATGATTAGAGAGCAGTTTACTAGTTGTTCCCAAATTTAGGCTGTTTGTACTTAATCTGAGAAGTAAGAGGCCTCCTGGCTCCTCTGTGATTCTGAATTTAGGCTGGATTCTCTAGTGAAATTCATTTTTTATACAAATTTAAAATTAATTTTAAAATTTTTTATTAAAAAATCAAAACAGTATAAAAAGGTATACAGTGAAAGTCTCTGTCCCACTCCTGCCCAATTCACCAAATTCCTTATCTCAAACACTTGTTTGTTTCTTGAGTATACATTCAGGATTTCCTTCTGCAAATCCAAGAATATACAAATTTATATTCTTATGTCTCCCAATCTTTTTTTTTTAATATAAAACGCAGCATACTTTATACACTGCATTTTGCTTCTTTTCTTTCTTTTTTTTTTTTCTTAATTAGGCTTTGTTTTTTATAACAGTTTTAAGTTTGCAGAAAAATTATGCAGAAAGTATAGAGTTTGAATATATCACCTCCCCCCTCCATTATTTTTTACTCAGTAGATCTTGATACTTTTACAAATCAGTACTTAGAGAGCTTTGTCTTTTGTGGTTGCATAGTATTCCAGTTTACAGATATGCCAAGATTTATTTACCCAACCTTCTACAATGGATGCTTGATTATTTCCAGTTGTTTATTATCACAGACAATGCTGAAGCCAATAACTGAGTTTATACATCATTTCACATGGGTGCAGATGTAATTGTAGGTTAAATTGCCAGTAAAGGTGGTGAGTCATAGAGTAAATTTATTTGTAATTTTGATACACATTGCCAAATTGACCTCCAGTTGGGTTATACCAGTTTACAAATTTTAAAGAAGTGTGTGTCTTCACAGACACTCGACAGAGTGTATTTGTAATTTTTTGCCAATCTGATGGGTAAAAAAAAAAAGTTGTATATCAGTTTACTGTACTTTTAATTTGCATTTCTCCATGAATTATCTGTTTATATCTTGCATCACTGGTCTTTTTAAAATTGATATTTAGGAGCTCTTTGCAATTTTTTTTTCCAATTTGTCATTTACCTTTTACTTTTGATTATAATGTCATGTAGACTTGAAAATTTTTTTATGTAGTAAGTTTCATCAGTCTTTGCTTTATGGCTTCTAGATTTATGTTTTAGTTAGAAAGACCTTCACTACCCCAAGTTTATAAAGGAATTTGCTCTGTGTGTGTGTCTGTACTTTTATATTTTGTATTTAAATCTTTGGTTTCATGTTTTACATTTAATCTTTGATCCATTTGGAGTTTATTCTGGCCTGTGCCCATATCACTTGAAATGATATGATTTACATAGCATAACTTTAGAGACATATCTGTTATAGCATTTTATATTTAAATAATGTTGCTCTCCTTAAAATGTTTCTATTTAACTGGAGAAACATAATTTCTTGGAAAAAGTTATCAATTTCTATGATTCTTTAAGTGTACATTTTAAGCACTTTTATAAATCCAATTTTTTCTATGAATGTCTTAGCAAGTACAATATGGTTCTTCATCTGTGGTTAGTTTGTTTTTGATTATTTCGGCCAATCAGAAATATTTTTAAAATGTAATATCTGGATATATTCCCACGTCCTAAAACATCATTCCCTGAATTTTCCACGAGATCGTTTTTAAGACAATAGACGAGTTCTTCAAGTCACCCTTTAACAGCTGTCAAACGATTTGACTACCTCATCACAATGACTTTGTAGCATCACAGTGACTTTGTAACCTTACATAAGTACACCAGGAGCTGCTGTAGAAATCACACGACCTAAACTGAACAGTGTTTCTCAGGGTGTGGCCCAGGATTTGACATCATACTCTCTGGGGGCACTAATACAAGGCAGATTCCAGGGCCCAGTCCCAGACTAGTGAATCAGTATCTCTGAGTGGGCCCAGGAATCTGCATTTCTGACAATATGCCTGGGGGAGTTTGATGCCGACTAAAGTTTTAAGAACCACTTGGATGCAGTTTTCCCTGGAAGGGTGATTATTTGCAATATAAATTTAATTTGGGGGGAGAAAGTTTATACAAAGCAATTCTACTTAAACAGGATAGTGCTATAAGAGACCTGTTCCTAAAATTTTGGATTATTTAAAATGCCCAAGGGAAACTGGGCATAAAAAACCTGTTTTTTATTCTCTTCTTTTAGTAGAAAAACAAGATTCTTTAGACTCTGTTATAAAGAAATGGCTCAGCAATTAATTTTATGTCACAGATATTTCTGTAAAATCAACTGCTTAATGAAAACATCATTTTTTTTTTTTCTTTTACAAAGCCTGTCACATCAGTGGGTAAGCAATCCTGTTTGTACCCACAGAGATTAATATATTATAAAACTTCTTCATCTCTTTAATAGTGACCAGTGTCTTGTTTAATAGTCAATATTTACAGACTGTACATCATGTATAGTTTTTAAAAATTTTTTAATACGCTTTTTTTTTTAATTAACTTTTATTGAGCTTCAAGTGAACATTTACAAATCAAGTCAGTCTGTCACATATAAGTTAATATACATCTTACTCCTTACTCCCACTTGCTCTCCCTCTAATGTCGGCCCTTCCAGTCTCTCCTTTCGTGAAAACTTTGGCAGCCTCCAACTCTCTCTATCCTCCCATCTCCCCTCCAGACAGGAGATGCCAACACAGTCTCAAGTGTCCACCTAATATTATTAGCTCACTCTTCATCAGCATCTCTCTCCCACCCACTGTCCAGTCCCTTTCATGTCTGATGAGTTGTCTTAGGGGATGGTTCCCGTCCTGTGCCAACAGAAGGTTTGGGGACCATGACCGCCGGGATTCCTCTAGTCACATCTAGACCATTAGGTATGGTCTTTTTATGAGAATTTGGGGTCTGCATCCCACTTATCTCCTGCTCCCTCAGGGGTTCTCTATTGTGCTCCCTGTCAGGGCAGTCATCGATTGTGGCCGGGCACCAACTACTTCTTCTGTTCTCAGGATAATGTAGGTCTCTGGTTCATGTGGCCCTCTCTGTCTCTTGGGCTCTTAGTTGTCGTGTGACCTTGGTGTTCTTCATTCTCCTTTGCTCCAGGTGGGTTGAGACCAGTTGATGCATCTTAGATGGCCGCTTGTTAGCTTTTAAGACCCCAGACGCCACATTTCAGAGTGGGATGCAGAATGTTTTCATAATAGAATTGTTTTGCCAATTGACTTAGAAGTCCCCTTAAACCATGGTTCCCAAACCCCCGCCCTTGCTCCGCTGACCTTTGAAGTATTCAGTTTATCCCGGAAGCTTCTTTGCTTTTGGTCCAGTCCAGTCCAGTTGAGCTGACCTTCCATGTATTGAGTGTTGTCCTTCCCTTCACCTAAAGCAGTTCTTTTCAGCTAATTAATCAGTAAAAAAAACCCTCTCCCTCCCTCCCTCCCTCCCCTCCTCGTAACCACAAAAGTATGTGTTCTTCTCAGTTTATACTATTTCTCAAGATCTTTATAATAGTGGTCTTATACAATATTTGCCCTTTTGCCTCTGACTGATTTCACTCAGCATAATGCCTTCCAGGTTCCTCCATGTTATGAAATGTTTGACAGATTCGTCACTGTTCTTTATCGATGCGTAGTATTCCATTGTGTGAATATACCACAATTTATTTACCCATTCATCCGTAGATGGACACCTTGGTTGCTTCCAGCTTTTTGCTATTGTAAACAGAGCTGCAGTAAACATGGGTGTGCATATATCTGTTTGTGTGAAGGCTCTTGTTTCTCTAGGGTATATTCTGAGGAGTGGGATTTCTGGGTTGTATGGTAGTTCTATTTCTAACTGTTTAAGATAACTCCAGATAGATTTCCAAAGTGGTTGTACCATTTTACATTCCCACCAGCAGTGTATAAGAGTTCCAATCTCTCCGCAGCCTCTCCAACATTTATTATTTTGTGTTTTTTGGATTAATGCCAGCCTTGTTGGAGTGAGATGGAATCTCATCGTAGTTTTAATCTGCATTTCTCTAATGGCTAATGATCGAGAGCATTTTCTCATGTATCTGTTAGCTGCCTGAATATCTTCTTTAGTGAAGTGTGTGTTCATATCCTTTGTCCACTTCTTGATTGGGTTGTTTGTCTTTTTATGGTTGAGTTTTGACAGAATCATGTAGATTTTAGAGATCAGGCGCTGGTCGGAGATGTCATAGCTGAAAATCTTTCCCAGTCTGTAGGTGGTCTTTTTACTCTTTTGGTGAAGTCTTTAGATGCGCATAGGTGTTTGATTTTTAGGAGCTCCCAGTTATCGGGTTTCTCTTCATCATTTTTAGTAATGTTTTGTATTCTGTTTATGCCTTGTATTAGGGCTCCTAGGGTTGTCCCTATTTTTTCTTCCATGATCTTTATCGTTTTAGTCTTTATGTTTAGGTCTTTGATCCACTTGGAGTTAGTTTTTGTGCATGGTGTGAGGTATGGGTCCTGTTTCATTTTTTTGCAAATGGATATCCAGTTATGCCAGCACCATTTGTTAAAAAGACTGTCTTTTCCCCAATTAACTGACACTGGTCCTTTGTCAAATATCAGCTGCTCATATGTGGGTGGATTTATATCTGGGTTCTCAATTCTGTTCCATTGGTCTATGTGCCTGTTGTTGTACCAGTACCAGGCTGTTTTGACTACTGTGGCTGTATAATAGCTTCTGAAATCAGGTAGAGTGAGGCCTCCCACTTTCTTCTTCTTTTTCAGTAATGCTTTGCTTATCCGAGGCTTCTTTCCCTTCCATATGAAATTGGTGATTTGTTTCTCTATCACATTAAAAAATGACATTGGAATTTGGATCGGAAGTGCATTGTATGTATAGATGGCTTTTGGTAGAATAGACATTTTTACTATGTTAAGTCTTCCTGTCCATGAGCAAGGTATGTTTTTCCACTTAAGTAAGTCCTTTTGAATTTCTTGTAGTAGAGCTTTGTAGTTTTCTTTGTATAGGTCTTTTACATCCTTGGTAAGATTTATTCCTAAGTATTTTATCTTCTTGGGGGCTACTGTGAATGGTATTGATTTGGTTATTTCCTCTTCGGTGTTCTTTTTGTTGATGTAGAGGAATCCAAGTGATTTTTGTATGTTTATTTTATAACCTGAGACTCTGCCAAACTCTTCTATTAGTTTCAGTAGTTTTCTGGAGGATTCCTTAGGGTTTTCTGTGTATAAGATCATGTCATCTGCAAATAGAGATAATTTTACTTCCTCCTTGCCAATCCGGATGCCTTTTATTTCTTTGTCTAGCCTAATTGCCCTGGCTAGGACTTCTAGCACGATGTTGAATAAGAGCAGTGATAAAGGGCATCCTTGTCTGGTTCCTGTTCTCAAGGGAAATGCTTTCAGGTTCTCTCCATTTAGAGTGATGTTGGCTGTTGGCTTTGCATAGATGCCCTTTATTATGTTGAGGAATTTTCCTTCAATTCCTAGTTTGGTGAGAGTTTTTATCATAAATGGGTGTTGGACTTTGTCAAATGCCTTTTCTGCATCAATTGATAAGATCATGTGGTTTTTGTCTTTTGTTTTATTTATGTGGTGGATTACATTAATGGTTTTTCTGATATTAAACCAGCCTTGCATACCTGGTATAAATCCCACTTGATCAGGGTGAATTATTTTTTTGATGTGTTGTTGGATTCTATTGGCTAGAATTTTGTTGAGGATTTTTGCATCTATGTTCATGAGGGATGTAGGTCTATAATTTTCTTTTTTTTGTAATGTCTTTACCTGGTTTTGGTATCAGGGAGATGGTGGCTTCATAGAATGAGTTGGGTAGTATTCCGTCATTTTCTATGCTTTGAAATACCTTCAGTAGTAGTGGTGTTAACTCTTCTCTGAAAGTTTGGTAGAACTCTGCAGTGAAGCCGTCCGGGCCAGGGCTTTTTTTTCTTGGGAGTTTTTTGATTACCGTTTCAATCTCTTTTTTTGTTATGGGTCTATTTAGTTGTTCTACTTCTGAATGTGTTAGTTTAGGTAGGTAGTGTTTTTCCAGGAATTCATCCATTTCTTCTAGGTTTGCAAATTTGTTAGAGTACAATTTTTCGTAATAATCTGATATGATTCTTTTAATTTCAGTTGGTTCTGTTGTGATGTGGTCCTTCTCGTTTCTTATTCGGGTTATTTGTTTCCTTTCCTGTATTTCTTTAGTCAGTCTAGCCAATGGTTTATCAATTTTGTTAATTTTTTCAAAGAACCAGCTTTTGGCTTTGTTAATTCTTTCAATTGTTTTTCTGTTCTCTAATTCATTTAGTTCAGCTCTCATTTTTATTATTTGTTTTCTTCTGGTGTCTGATGGATTCTTTTGTTGCTCACGTTCTATTTGTTCAAGTTGTAGGGACAGTTCTCTGATTTTGGCTCTTCTTTTTGTATGTGTGCTTTTATCGATATAAATTGGCCTCTGAGCACTGCTTTTGCTGTGTCCCAGAGGTTTTGATAGGAAGTATTTTCATTCTCGTTGCATTCTATGAATTTCCTTATTCCCTCCTTGATGTCTTGTATAACCCAGTCTTTTTTCAGGAGGGTATTGTTCAGTTTCCAAGTATTTGATTTCTTTTCCCTAGTTTTTCTGTTATTGATTTCTAGTTTTATTGCCTTGTGGTCTGAGAAGATGCTTTGTAATATTTCGATGTTTTGGATTCTGCAAAGGTTTGTTTTATGTCCTAATATGTGGTCTATTCTAGAGAATGTTCCATGTGCGCTAGAAAAAAAAGTATACTTTGCAGCAGTTGGGTGGAGGGTTCTGTATAAGTCAATGAGGTCAAGTTGGTTGATTGTTGTAATTAGGTCTTCCGTGTCTCTATTGAGCTTCTTACTGGATGTGCTGTCCTTCTCCCAAAGTGGTGTGTTGAAGTCTCCTACTATAATTGTGGAGGTGTCTATCTCACTTTTCAGTTCTGTTAAAATTTGATTTATGTATCTTGCAGCCCTGTCATGGGGTGCATAAATATTTAATATGGTTATGTCTTCCTGATCAATTGTCCCTTTTATCATTATGTAGTGTCCTTCTTTATCCTTTGTGTTGGATTTAAGTCTGAAGTCTATTTTGTCAGAAATTAATATTGCTACTCCTCTTCTTTTTTGCTTATTGTTTGCTTGATATACTTTTTTCCATCCTTTGAGTTTTAGTTTGTTTGTGTCTCTAACTCTAAGGTGTGTCTCTTGTAGGCAGCATATAGACGGATCGTGTTTCTTTATCCAGTCCGTGACTCTCTGTCTCTTTATTGGTGCATTTAGTCCGTTTACATTCAGCGTAATTTTAGATAAATAAGTGTTTAGTGTTGTCATTTTGATGCCTTTTTATGTGTGTTGTTGACAATTTCATTTTTCCACATATTTTTTTGTGCTGAGACATTTTTCTTAGTAAATTGTGAGATCCTCATTTTCGTAGTGTTTGACTTTATGTTTGTTGAGTCGTTACGTTTTTCTTGGCTTTTATCTTGAGTTATGGAGTTGTTATACCTCTTTGTGGTTACCTTATTATTTACCCCTATTTTTCTAAGTAAAAACCTAACTTGTATTGTTCTATGTCGCCTTGTATCACTCTCCATATGGCAGTTCTATGCCTTCTGTATTTAGTCCCTCTTTTTGATTATTGTGATCTTTTACATATTGACTTCGGTGATTCCCTGTTATGAGCATTTTTTTTTTTTAATTAATCTTAATTTGTTTTTGTGATTTCCCTATTTGAGTTGATATCAGGATGTTCTGTTTTGTGACCTTGTGTTGTGCTGGTGTTTGATGTTATTGGTTTTCTGACCAAACAATATCCTTTAGTATTTCTTGTAGCTTTGGTTTGGTTTTTGCAAATTCTCTAAACTTGTGTTTATCTGTAAATATCTTAATTTCGCCTTCATATTTCAGAGAGAGTTTTGCTGGATGTATGATCCTTGGCTGGCAGTTTTTCTCCTTCAGTGCTCTGTATATGTCGTCCCATTCCCTTCTTGCCTGCATGGTTTCTGCTGAGTAGTCTGAACTTATTCTTATTGATTCTCCCTTGAAAGAAACCTTTCTTTTCTCCCTGGCTGCTTTTAAAATTTTCTCTTTATCTTTGGTTTTGGCGAGTTTGATGATAATATGTCTTGGTGTTTTTCTTTTTGGATGAATCTTAAATGGGGTTTGATGTGCATCTTGGATAGATATCCTTTCGTCTTTCATGATGTCAGGGAAGTTTTCTGTCAGGAGATCTTCAATTATTTTCTCTGTGTTTTCTGTCCTCCCTCCCTGTTCTGGGACTCCAATCACACGCAAGTTATCCTTCTTGATAGAGTCCCACATGATTCTTAGGGTTTCTTCATTTTTTTTAATTCTTTTATCTGATTTTTTTTCAGCTATGTTGGTGTTAATTCCCTGGTCCTCCAGATGTCCCAGTCTGCATTCTAATTGCTCGAGTCTGCTCCTCTGACTTCCTATTGCGTTGTCTAATTCTGTAATTTTATTGTTAATCTTTTGGATTTCTACATGCTGTCTCTCTATGGATTCTTGCAACTTATTAATTTTTCCACTATGTTCTTGAATAATCTTTTTGAGTTCTTCTACTGTTTTATCAGTGTGTTCCTTGGCTTTTTCTGCAGTTTGCCTTATTTCGTTTCTAATGTCTTGAAGCATTCTGTAAATTAGTTTTTTATGTTCTGTATCTGATAATTCCAGAATTGTATCTTCATTTGGGAAAGATTTTGATTCTTTTGTTTGGGGGGTTGTAGAAGCTGTCATCGTCTGCTTCTTTATGTGGTTTGATATGGACTGCTGTCTCCGAGCCATCACTGGGAAACTAGTTTTTCCAGAAAATCTGCTGACTGGGACGCTGGCTCCAGGCTCCTAAAGCAATTGCGGCTTCCCTGAATTTGTTCGTTTTCCGCCTCTAAATCTGTGTTTGTTGTTCAGGGTTCGTAGATTGTTATGTATGTGATCGATTCACTTGTTTTTCCGAGTCTTTGTTGCAAGAGGGATCCGAGGTAGCGTCTACCTAGTCCGCCATCTTGGCCCCGCCAATACGCTTTATTTTTTAGAGCGGTTTTAGATTTATAGAAAAATTGCACAGAAAGAATTCTCATATGTCCCCTCCCCCTCCGCACTGTTTCTCTTAATATTAACATTTTGCATTAGTGTGGTACCTTTGTTCCAATTAATGAAACAATATGGATACATTATTACTAAGGTCCATAGCTTATATCAGCATTCACTTTTTCTGTTGTAATATAATTTTTCTCAAGGTATTCTAAAAATAAGAACTATTCAAGTATAGCTGATTTTCCTAATAAATAGGGGGAAAATTGTTTTAGTTTAAAAAATAGTAAGTTTAGCAGGTCTTGCAAACATTTCTTAAAACTGTAATTAAATGTGTTAATTATGTTAATCCAGTCAGGTAAAGAGAACAGTGGCACCTACCTGAATTTTGAGAATGCTCTTTTGAGGAGCCACGCTCCCACTCTCCTGTGCAACCCACACCCTAGACTGGGTCTATTGTTTCTTCTGATTTAGATTCACTTTATGCTGCTCTCACTTCAAGATATAAATGGGGGAAGATTTCACCTTCAAAGTCCCCACTTCGGAGCTTCCCTCGCTTTCCCTTCTTCCAGCTAGTAGGGTCATTGCAATCTAGCACACACAGTTGCTTTAAGTTGACAATTAAACTTTAGTACACTGAGTGGGGATGAGGTAGTGTCAGTGGTGGAGGTGAATCTCACATCAACTCCTGTTACCCAGTTGATATAAAGACAATTTAAAGCATCGGTACGGGGATCATAGAAATCCTGGGTATCAGGGTGCTGCAATCCCCTGGAACAGTTTTAGTTAATTTATTTAATAAATATGCATCAGTCACCTCCTATGTACCTGATGCTGGACTTGACACTGGACTTGAACACAGAGGTGAACAAGGGCTCTGCCAGCAAGGTGCTTAGAGCTTAGTGGGGAAACAGACAGTGAAATAGCCCAGAGTGGCTGGACATACATGGGCTGGAAGTTCTGCTTGATCAAGTCCTGACACTGAAAAATGTGCTAAAGATGAGGAAGACAAGTCATGTGCCCTGATCACAATGTTTGCATACCTTCTGTTTGTCTTTTTCTGATGGAGTTTTTCCCCTCAATATTTTGATTGCTTAGTGGAACTCCTGGAAACTCCATCTACCTCATCATGCCCACTGCCAGACCAGAACCACCCTGCACCCAGGAAGGCCTCCCGGTTTGCTCAGTGTAAGTATGTGGTTTGCTTAAAACTTGGGTTTGGCCTGCTGCAGAGAGTGGTGTGTTTGCACGGAGGACAGGCCGTGTCCACGTCCCTGTGGCTAGGCCCACTCCTTGGCTTACTGACCCCAAATCTGCTTTGCCCAGCCCTGGTCCCACCACATGGGGAGCTGATGATAAAGGTGAGGTAGGTTGAGAACTCCCACATTCCAGACTAAGCCATACCCATGAGACCAGGCAACCTTTGGGCACCCATGCTGGGGTCACCGCTTACAGCCAACTGCCTATCCTCCAGCATGCTTAGCTACTACTGCTCTCTCAGTATGGAGTAGACCTTAAGAGCATGGGTCCTGGAGCCAGACTGCTTGGGCTTGAATCTCAGCTCCTCTATTCACTAGCTATGTGATCTTGGACAAGTAACTTAATCTTTTAGTGCCTCACTTCCTTCATCGTAAAATGAAGATAATAATAGTGCCTCCCCTATGAGATTGTCATGAGGGTTGAATGAGTGAATGTACGTAAAGTACCTAGAGGAGTTATTGCTGGTTGTTGTTGTTTTTCGCTGCCATCAAGTTGGCCCCCAACTCATGGTTACCTCATGCACAATGGGATTGGGCTGTTGTGATCCATAGGGTTTTCACTGGCTGATTTTTCAGAATTAGCTCTCTAGGCCTTTCTTCCTAGTCTGTCTTAGTCTGGAAGCTCCGCTGAAACCTGTTCAGCATGATAGCAACACTCAAGCCTTCACTGAAAGATAGGTGGTAGCTGTGCATGATGTGCAATGGCCAGAAATAGAACCCTGGTTTCCTGTACAGAAGGCAAGAATTCTACCACTGAACCACCAGTGAACCCGCCCCGTAGGAAACAGTGTGAAACATGCAAAATGAACAAGATGTGGTTCTTCACTAGGAAGCTTAAGCTTAACTGGAAAGTTGTAAACAACCATGGACTGCTATGGACTAAATCACTACTACAGGTAGAAGGTGGTATGATAAGAGGAGAAGAGGTAAAGCACTAGGGTTGCTGGGAAAAGCGAGAGATGACTTTTCACTGGGTGAGATTCAGAGAGGGCTCTGTGGAAGAGGGCTGGTGGGTAGGTAGAAATCAAGGTGGGAAAGTGGCACTTCTAATAGAACAGCATGGGAGTGTATATAAAACTGCAAGCTGATGTCCTCATTTCAGTGCCAATCTGAGTAAAGCACTATCACACCCAAAGATACAAAGCTGATTTTTGCTGTTTGAGGACCTCTTAGCATGGGTTCTTGTTTTCTTCCCCAGGGGCCATCCATCCAACCTTTGACCTGAGGAGCCTCTCCTGTAGCCTGGAGGTGTCCGAGGATCTCCGGACAGTAACTGTGTCTCACTGGCCACAATCCTATCCCTGGAGTCGTGAGAGGTTTAAGGCCTGCCAGGTCTTATGTTCCCAGGCCCTCTCTTCTGGGCAGCATTACTGGGAAGTGGACACTCAGCAGTGTAGCCACTGGGCAGTTGGGGTAGCTTCCTGGGAGATGAACCGTGACCAGATCCTGGGACGGACCAGGGACTCCTGGTGTGTGGAGTGGATGGGGACTAGTCAGCTCTGTGCATGGCACATGGCGAAAGAACTTGTCCTCAGCTCAGACAAACCTGGGGTCGTGGGCATCTGGCTAGACCTGGAGGGGAAGAAGCTTGCCTTCTATGCAGTGGCTAATCAGGAGAAGCTTCTGTATGAGTGTGAGATCTCTGCTTCCTATCCTCTGCACCCCGCCTTCTGGCTATATGGCTTACATCCTACAAACTCGCTGATAATAAAGCAAGTAAAGACATAAAGGCCCCTCCGGTGCTAAAACACAGTAGTTTCCTGGTCCGTCTCCCTGCCTTCAAGCACGGTAGCAGTCTGACTCAAGAATCCCACTTCTGAAGTTAAGGGGCATATCCAAAACCAAGCCTGTTGCCGTTGAGTTGATTCCGACTCATAGTGACCCTATAGGAATAGGATAGAGTAGAACTGCCCCATAGGGTTTCTAAGGAATGCCTGGTGGACTTGAATTGCTGACCTTTTGGTTAGCAGCCATAGCTCTTAACCACTATGCCACCAGGGTTTCCAAGGGGTGTATATTAGTTATCAATTGTTGTGTAACAGTATTACCACAAATTTATCAGTTTAAGACAACCCACATTTATTATCTCACAGGGATTAAATTAGGAGTGAGGATACAGACTAGTTGAGTTCTCTGCTTCAGAGTTTCACAAGCCACAGTCAAGGTGTCACCTGGGGCTGCGGTCTCATCTGAGGCTTGACTGAGGAGGGATCTGCTTCCAAGCTCACATGGTTGTTGTTGGCATTCAGTGCCTGTGGGTTGTGGGACCAAGGGGCTCAGTTTCTTGTTGGCTGAGGGCTGCCTTCAGTTTAATACTACATTTTGTAACATGACTGCCCTGCTCTCTGAGAGCCAGCAAGGGAGAGGTAATCTCTTAGCAAGGTGGACGGTACAATCTTATATAACATGATCATGTACAAGCCTTTACCATATTCTGTTAATTAAAAGCAAGTCACAGGCCCTGCCCATACTCAAGAGAGAGATATTACACAAGGGCGTGAATACCAAGAGGTGTACTCAGGGGGCCGCATTAGACTCTGTCTGCCTCAGGGCATCATTTCCCTCTTGATTCTCCCTGTTTTTAAAAATCGTCTTATTGTATAATAAAACGGATAAAGGAAACTACACATGTCCAGCTTAATGAATTATTATAAGATGAACAGTTTTGTCCCTACCGCTTAGGTCGTGAAATAAAATATTGCTACTAACTCAAGAAGCCCTTTCACGTGCCTTGTCGCAATTACAAAACCTTCTCTCCAACCAGAAGGAACCACCACCATCCTGACTTTTACAGAAATCGCTTCCTCATGTTTCTAGTTTTATCACCCAAATATGCATTCCTGGCCAAAGTAGTTTACAACCCAAACAAATTATTGAGTCAGTTCCAACTCGTGGCAACCCTATATGCGTCACAGTAGAACTGTGCTGCGTTGGATTTTCAGCGACTGATTTTTTGGGAGTACATCACCCGGTCTTTGTTCCAAAGTAACTCTGGGTAGACTTGAGCCTCAAATCTTTTGGTCAGTAGCCAAGCAAGTTAACCATTTGCCTTAGTTATGCTCATTAAAAAAAAAAAATTGATAAGGCTTTTTTTTTTTTTTAAGTAGCTTTGTTGAGATATAATTTACATACCATAAAATTCACCCATTTAAAATGTACAATTCAGTGTTTTTTAGTATATTTACAGAGTGGTGCAATAATCGCTATAATCTAATTTTAGAACATTTTTATCACTCCAAAAATAAACCCTACGCCCATTAACAGTTGATATGTCTTTGAAGTCTTTTCATCTACAGGCCCCTCCATCCCCTTTTTCTTAGTTTATCTATAGAAAAACCCCAGGCTGGATTAGCACCTGTTTTTTATTTTTTGATTAAAATTATGTTTTGCTGTGTTTTCAGTGAAAGTTTACACAGCAGATTAGGTTCCCGTTTAACAATTACCCCACAGATGGCTCAGTTGATTGGTTACATTTTTCACAATGTGTCAACATTCTCAGTTCCATTCTGAATGTTCTGTTTCCGATAACCTAGTTTCCCTGTCCACTTACACTTCCATCTTTGCTTTAGAGTAATTATTGATCCTTTGCTTTCATGTAGATGACTTTTTAAAGGTGTGCAGCACTCACAGGTGATATTCTTTATTTTATAAGCCAATCTGTTGGATCCACAATCAACACCCATGGAAGCAGCAGTCAAGAAATCAAATGACATATTGCATTGGGCAAATCTGCGGCAAAAGACCTCTTTAAAATGTTGGAAAGATGTCACTTTAAGAACAAAGGTACACCTGACCCAAACCATGGTATTTTCAATCACCTCATACGCGTGTGAAAGCAGGACAATGAATAAGAAAGACAGAAGAAGAATTGATGCCTTTGAATTATGGCATTGGTGAAGAATATTGACTATACCATGAACGACCAGAAGAATGAACAAATCTGTCTTGGAAAAAGTACAGCCAGAATGCTCCTTAGAAGCAAGGATGGCAAGATTTTGTCTCATATACTCTGGACATGTTATCAAGAGGGACCAGTCCCAGGAGAAGGACATCGTGCTTGGTAAAATAGAGGGTCATCAAAAAAGAGGAAAGCTCTTCGGGAGATGAACTGATACAGTGGCTGCAACAATGGGCTCAAGGATAATCATGATTGTGAAGGTGGCACAGGACTGGGCAGTGTTTTGTTCTATTGTACTTGGAGTCACTATGAGTTGGAACCAACTCAGTGGCACCTAACAACAGCAACAATCTGTTATTTAGGTAAAAGGTGACCTTGGGATAGTTCAGTTCAAGGTTTAATGAGTATCTTAGGGCAAGAGTCTTGGGGAGTCGTCTAGTCTCAACTGGTCGAGTAAGTCTGGACTTTTTAGGAATCTGAGTTCTGTTCCATGTTCTTCTCCCATTCTGTCAGGCTCTATCTGTTGTGGCCTTGATCACAATGGTTGTTAGTGGTAGCTGTAAACCATCTAGTTCTTTAGATCTCATGTAGATGAGGTTGTGGTTCATGTAGACTGTTAGTCCTATAGACTAGCTTCTCTCTGAGTCTTTGATTTCTTCTTTCTCTTCTGCTCCCAATGAGTAAAGACCAATAGTTGTATTAAAAGCTGCTTACAAGCTTTTAAGACCCCACACACTACTCAGCAAACTAGGATGTAGAACATAAACTTTATGAACTGTATTATACCAATTGACCAAGTTATCCCATGAGACTATGCTCCTAAACCTTCAAGCCCAGAAAACCAATCTCATGAGGCATTTGGTTATATCTAAGAAGTATCTGTAACTGTGCCCCCTATATGGCTTCTTATGTATATGGATGTACATGCACACACACATGTACATGTATATACACATACAAATAGGTACATCTATATGTGCACACATACATACCCGTACTCATATATAACAACCACACACATATTTTTTTGGTTGGTGTTGGTGTTGTTGCAACATTATACATGTCATATCTTTTATCAAAAGTACAATTTTCTCTTGTGTACTTTTTAGTGATATCATTTACCTTGGTCCTGCTCTGAGCTCTTCACCCACATTCGGTGCTACCTTTTTATCACCAAAAATAATAATAATAAATAAATAAAAGGTGTCTATTATATAGAGAGTGATTCCCCCTCTTCCTCCCACCTATCCCTGGTAACCATTAATGAATGGTGATTTCTGTTTGTGTACCTGTTCTTTTCTTATAAAAGTGAGATCATACAATATTTGTCATTTTGTGATTGAATTATTTCACTCAGCATATGTGCTCCAGATTCATCCATGTTATGTTTCAAGAACTCATCATTATTCTTCATGGCTGCATAGTATTCCATTGCACATACGTACCACATTTCGTTTATCCATTAATCTGTTGATGGGCAGTTAGGTTGTTTCCATCTTTTTGCTATGGTGAATAGTGCTGCAATGAACATAAAATGAACATAGGTGTTCATAAACACCTGTTTTGAAGGTGTAGAAATTCCACTCTGTTAGATTGGATTAAGCAGAAGTCTCATCACACAAACTGATCTGGCAAACTTTGACAGTGCATTTAACCTCTCTTTGCCTTTCCTTCCCCTGTAAAATGGAGATAATTATACTTGCTCTCCCTTACCTTCCTTACAGGGTTGCTGAATGAATTAAATAAAGCAATAGGTGAAGAAATTGGAAAATGCAAGAGCGATTTAAATTCAGCAACAATGACAACTATATTCTATTATCATCACCTCGACTTCTAACATATTGAGACTCACACCCTATTTCCATACATATCCTTGAAAATAGACATGAGCGGGATCCTTCCGTAATGATCAACTAATCTGCTTTCTGAGCCTCATGACCACCCTGTGTGACGGGCATTATTATCTTACTGTTAACATACAAGGACATAGAGGCTTAGTGGTTTGTCCACAGTCAATCAGCTGGTCATGGCCGAGCTGGGAGCAGAGCCAGTTTTCTCACTCTCAAGTCTCTAACATTCTTAATAACCTCTGATAAGGTCCTTTGTGACACCAGAAACATGGCCTTCCACTCTGAAAGGACACAGGTCACCCTGATGTCAGGAGGTACTCTTTTGTGCTGGCTGTTGGTCACAGCAGTCCTCAGCGTGGTGGCCTTGGGCCGTCTAAGCAGGAACAAGCCTCTCTCTTTGTGCCAGATGACCTTTAAAAGGCTCTCTGTCCTCACTCTGTCATGGAGCTGGTATCTTCTTACCCAGAGTCACCTTGATGTTTGCCTTTTGTGCCGAGATTCAGAATTCAGGGGCCAGAGTTTTAGCCTCTTGAGGTTCTTTGCTTAAATAGGTGGTTTAACCTCTGGGGTGGTTTGGATAGTGAGGCCTCCATGAACACGGGGTTTACGTGTTGGCCACACGATTTCATCAAGCTGATGCCGAAGCACAAGAATCACGAAGGCAGTGAATGAAAGTCACTTTTGGCTCCCTTGCTTTCGCCTCCAGAGTTTTCTGTCAGTATATCCCTTCCAGTGCAATGTAAAAAATGGCACTCTTCCCTCGAACAAACACAGAATCCTCCAAGGGACACAAAGAGAAGTGACGCTGAAACGACAGCGGAGGAAGAGCCTCACACTTGGATCTGTGCTGTTTGGGTGACGAAATCCACCGTGTGCTCAAGCAAAATATGGGCATCTACCCATAGATCAAACCAGGAAGACTTTCCTTGGGATACATAGGCTTAGAGGAAGAGCAGCAGATACTCCCCAGGCAGCTTCTCACGCTATCTGGAGATGTTTCTCTTATAGACTTAAGTTTTCTTCCAGGCTTTGTCTATCGAGTTCTTTCCTTCCTGGGAGCTGGGGAGAAGGGAGTAACCTTGTCAGTGACGTGGACTGCCTCTGTTTATCTGTCTTTTCTCTGTCTTTTCTACCTCACACACGTGCGCACTTACCTGTTGGTGAGGTGGCTACCGGAAGGCACTGTTGCACCCACCTACAAGCAGGAAGCCACCACTTTGCTAGGCCTGCAGCAGCCTCTAAAACAGTTGTACCTATCCATTCCATGCTTCTTTTCCCTCAAATACATGTTTTTCTGGAAATGTTTAATTTTAAAGACTTTATTTTCTAGCTGATTCCAAAATCAAACAATGCTGCTCTCTGGGGAGATTTCTCAGGCCCTCTGGCTCTAGTTGAGGGAGAAGGCCCTTCCCCAAGGGAACTTGGGGCTTTTGTATACTTTCAGCTCCATCATCCCTCACTCCTGCCTCAGCTCTCAGACCCAGGCCCCAAATTCATCTTCTTTCATGATTTGTTTAAAGTCCAGAGGACTGCATGATTGTTTCATGGTTCCCTGCGCACGGCAGTCTTTATTTTATTTTTTTAATTGTATTTAAGGTATGTTGAAGATTTGTTTGGATTTGGGATTTACCTTTCCAACTAGCCACGGGCTTTTCTAGAACAGTATCCCAAGTTTCAACCTTTCACGTGTACCCCCTCATGATTCTCGCTACATCTGCCTATCTTCTGTGCCATTTTTTAACCTAATATTTTTTCCTAAACCAACTATGTTTTTCCTCACCTAAATTTATTTATTTTAAAAAAATAAAATAAAATTTTTAAATTTATTTCAAAAGGAAACTATATATCACTTATGTAAATGAACCAGAATCACGTGTCCTGAATAGAGAAAGGGGTGACCCTGAACATTTGTTTCAAGGAAAACAAAACAATGTGACTATCTTGATATTGTTGTCTGCCTAAGGCTCTCAACCTGAGGCTTGCTCAGAATCTCTCTCTCCTTTTTATTTTTTCTCTCTCTTTTTCCCTCTCTTTCTTCCGTTCTCCCTCTGTCTCCCTCTCCCTCTCTCCCTAAGGAGATTATCAGGTGTTAAAGATTTATTGAGGCTTTCATTTGATTTAATCAGCATTGAAAGATAATAGAAAAGGGAAATGCTTTCTCACAAGAGTCAATGTTTCTTAATATCCCTGCACCATCTACAATTATCTCTTGTTCCTCCACTTTGCAGAACACAATTCTAAGAGCTTGGTCTGGAACAATATGGTTCCTTTGTCCTTCTTCCCCAGAGAAACATGACCTTCGCTGGTTGTCTTGACTCTTTTTTTTTATTATTATTAACTTTTATTGAACTCCAAGTGAACGTTTACAATTCAAGTCAGTCTGTCACATATAAGTTTACATACATCTTACTCCGTACTCCCACTTGCTCTCCCCCTAATGAGTCAGCCCTTCCAGTCTCTCCTTTCGTGACAATTTTGCCAGCTTCCCACTCTCTCTATCCTCCCATCCCCCCTCCAGACAGGAGATGCCAACACAGTCTCAAGTGTCCACCTGATATTATTAGTGTCTTGACTCTTTTATGGGAGCCCTGGTGGCACAGTGGTTAAGAGCTCAGCTGCTAACCAAAAGGTCGGCAGTTTGAATCCACCAGCCACTCCTTGGAAAACCTCTGGGGCAGTTCTACTCTGTCCTGTAGGGTCACTGTAAGTGCAAAAGGACTCAACGGAACAGGTTTGGTTTGGTTTTGGTCTCCTCACTGAAGGATTGCATCATTCTTCCCAGTTCAGTGGAAATACTTTGTCTTTATTTTTCAAAATACCTAGAGTAGAGAACTTCACAGTTTTGATCAGTGGCAACCACGAGGACATAATGTCTGGAAACCACTATTGGTCCTTTGCTCTTACCAGCTTCTGTATCAATTACTCACCAAGTTCTGATAATTGGTCCTGCCTCCTCAAATCATCTCAGATCCGGCACCTCTCCTCTTTCCTCTGCATCCATGCTGTGGGTTCAGACTGGATTCACTTCTCTACCGAATTGTTGTAATTTGAGCTCTTCTATCTAGTCACCTGGGGTCCCTGGATGGTGTAAATGGTTAATGTGCTTGGCTGCTAGCTGAAAGGTTGGAATTTCAAGTCCATCCAGAGGTGCCCCACAAGAAAGGTCTGATGATCTACTTCTGAAAAATCAGCCATTGAAAACCCTACAATTCTATCCTGACACACATGGGGTCACCATGAGTTGGAATGACTTGACGGCACCTGGTTTATCTCTAGTCAGAACCCCCTTCCCATCCATTCTCCTCATTCAGCTACCTTGGTGTGATAATTTAAGATGGTGTGTCAACTTGACTGGGCCATGATTCTCAGTGTTGTGGCAGTATTATAATGTTGGCATCACATCCATGTTGAGATGGGATCTTCTGTGAGTAGCCAGCCAGTTGAAAGGGAGTTTCCTTGGGTGTGTGGCCTGCATTGAATGTAAGCAGACATTCTGACAAGACTCAGGGACTTTTTGCTTGCACTGGATCCTGCAGCTGGCTCCTGTTTGTCTGACCTCCAGTTCTTGAGACTTGAGCTAGCAGGCCTGCCGATCTTGGGATTCATCTATCTTCCGCCTGTGAGCAAGAGCCCTGCTCTCTGACCTGCCACCCCCCCGTGACTACATGAATTAGGGGAAGCCTCTATCCTGACCGATGGACTTGGGACGTGTCAGCCTCTACAACTACATGAGCCATTTTCTTGATATAAATCTCTTTCTAAATATATATTTACACATTTACTGGTTTTGCTTCTCTAGAGAACCCAGCCTAAGACACTTGGCTTTCCAAAACAGAAATCAGATCAAGTCACTCCTCTGCTTAACTCTTCAGTGCTCCCTGTTGCCTACGACAGAAAGTTCAGCTTCCCTACCTCTTCCCTTACCTACCTCTAGCCTCCATCTGCCATTTTCCACCCCGGCCACTCAGCTTTGATCACATCATGCACGTTCGCACATTTGGTTTGCTTGACTTGGAGTGCTCTTCCCCTTGTCAGAGGGAAATCACAGTTGAAAACTATGGTGGAAACATACAGATCAGCTTTCCACCAACAGGACTGGCCTCTTTCACTGTCACTGTGTCCAACATGGCAATATGTGCACAAGGAGTTTAGACGGGATTAAAGCTGACCCACTAACCATAGGAGCTGGTATAGGAAGGCCACTCAGACTAAACCCATGGTCATTTTCCTAGGAGCCTTCTGCGTTTTCACTGGGTAAAGGCACTGTGATGCCTGGGAGGTCATCTGTTAATACAGCCATGCATGGAGAGGGATTCCTGAACGAAACAGCAATACAGGTTGGGCTGGTTTTGACTAGGGGTGAGTGAGGTGGGAGGAGGTAGAAAGAGATTCAGATTATGAGATGCCATCTTTTATGGCATGTTTTTGAAAGGGGCAGTTTCTGTACATAAGGAATGATTTGGAAGAGTGTGGTGAGAAGAAAGATGGGTGCCTAAAGACAGACTACCTAGTCGACAGTTTGCCCCAATGATAAATCTGTGCTGTTCATTACTTTGTCCCTAGAACCTAATACAGAGCCTGACACATGATGAGAACTAAGTAAAAATATATGTCGAATGATTTAAACATGATAACCTACATTAATATCTCATTTACAGCATTGCTATTTTTCTAAATCTATCAATTTTATTTAAAAGACTTATAATTATTAACTTTAACATTTTACAAAAGGCTGTAGTACTAAAAATTAATTCATAGCCATTAACACGATTTTTGTCTTTTTTGTGCTCTCTTCTAATATTTCTGTATATCCATTAGTTTTTAACTACTCAACACATGAATGCGTGCTTGTAATAATGCAAAATTAAAAAAGTATAGAGGGTAAAAGTTATATAAATGCATATATCATACTTAGTTTTTATGTAGTTGTATATATGGTTTTCTTTATTTTGTAAATACTTTTCTGTATCATTAATAGTCATTAGTTTTAATGACTGCAAAAATTTTGATTATTTTCTATTATACTTATTTAGCTAGTCTCCCACAATTGTACATTTTTCATTTTTTTACTATTGTGCAAAGCTGCTATAAACAATATACATATGCATGTATATGTAATATCTTTCTTCTTTTGAATTATTTCCTCAGAATATCTTTAATCTTGGTGATTTCTTTGCAGAGGTAAACAGAAATTATGAATTTACTATTCCATGGAATTTTTTGTTTTGCAGAAATGGTTGTGGCCTGAAATTTTAGAGAATCATTGGTTGGTATATATAATGCCCGCAAAAATTTTTAATAGCTCCATGTGATTAAAAAATATATATTAAATGCATTTTTGCCTTCCTGAGTTTACGGTCTGGGTGGGCTGTTAGTCATATGCCTTTAGAAAGATAATGCAAGTTAGCAAATGAATTCCAAATAAGCAATGCAGCTGTTAAAAGTGATATATGGGAGGTGGGGCCAAGATGGCGAAATAGGCAGATGCTTCCGGCAATCCCTCTTACAACAAAGACCCGAAAAAACAAGTGAAATGATTATATTTATGACAAGCTAGGAGCCCTGAACATCAAAGGCAAAGTTAGAAAACAGACTGAGTGGCAGGGAGAGGGAGAGATGGTTTAGAAGTGGAGAAGAGTTGACGGATCTGAATTGCTGGGATACCTCAGGCAGCATTCCTGGGAGCAGCTGTGGCGGGCTGGTAGTAGCTTTTGGACACAGTTTCCTCAGGGAGAAAGAGCCAGCTGCACAGCCTACTCACACGTCTGGAACCAGAGAAGAACGGCATTGTCAGCAAAAGCTAAGTACTTGTATATATTTTACCATGCCCCCTGCCCCCAAGCCATCTTCTGAGGCTGTTGATTTCCCTGAGCCTGAGATAGGCCCTGTTGAGCATCCGGAGCTATTCTCCAGACCTCGGAGAAGGAATAAATTTGCAACTGGGGGAAAAGATAATTTGCCAGCTCCACTAAACAGAGGAGCTTGGGACAGAAGCAGCTCCTGTCCAGACATAAACGGTCCGTGGACATTGAATACCTTTCCCTGCTGCATGGACCTGTGTGAGCCTATTTCAGGAGAATAGGCCCTTGTTGGCAGACTGGAACTGTTTGAGCTATGCAGTGGAGAGGTGGATGTTTGATGTTTGACAAGGCTTTGCCTATTAAACGGGGTCCTCACCTACCCTAAGGGGCCTAAGGACCGGTGGCTCCACTCAGGTCACCCAGGTGACAGGGGTCCATGGATAACTGGTACCTCCCAGTCTTTACAACCAAAAGTATTGTGTGCCCATGGTCTGTCTGCAGAACCCACCCACCTGTATGCTTTAGGGAACAGGGACTTGCTTTCCTCAGAGACACTCAGGACAGTTCTCAGCCTCCTGCCTTGTCCAGAGCGTGACCCCCTGCTGCAACCAGATATGGGTCCTACACCAATCACCCATGCCCCTCTAAGACTGTAGGACAGAGCCTGTACCACACACTTGATGACCTGGACACCTGGGCTGAATTCATACAAGAAAAATGAATGGACTCCTAGACTGATATACCTGATTACAGCTCTAGCCATCTGGTGACAGGACGTCAGAGCTTCAAAGGCAAAAATACTCAAGCTGGCTGACTCAAGCAACCTATCTGGGCATGTCAAAATAAAACAAAGCAAGAAGCTAGGATACAGTAAGCAAACATAAAACAAATTAATATGATAAATTATAGATGGTTCGGAGACAACAGTCAATGTCAAATCACAAAAAGAAACAGACCATGATCACTTCAACAAGCTCTCAAAACAAAGAATCAAGGGATCTTCTAGAGGAAGGTGCACTCCTGCAATTACCAGATGCAGAATACAAAAGATTAATATACAGAACTCTTCAAGACATCAGAAACGAGATTAGGAAGGAGATCAGGCAATACGCAGAACAAGCCAAGGAACACACAGAGAAAGCAGTAGAAGAAATTAAAAAGGTTATTCAAGAACATAATGAAACATTTAATAAGCTGCAAGAATCCATAGAGAGACAGCAATCAGAAATTCAGAAGATTAACAATAAAATTACAGAATTAGACAAATCGATAAAGTCAGAGGAGCAGAATTGAGCAAGTGGAAAGCAGAATTGGTGAGCTTGAAGATAAAGCACTTGGCACCAATATATTTGAAGAAAAATCAGATAAAAGAATTAAAAAAAATGAAGAAACCTTAAGAATCACGTGGGTCTCTATCAAGAGAAATAACCTATGAGTGATTGGAGTACCAGAACAGGGAGGGATAACAGAAAATACAGAGAGAATTGTTGAAGATTTATTGGCAGAAAACTTCCCTGATATCATGAAAGATGAGAAGGTATCTATCCAAGATGCTCATCGAACTCCACATAAGGTAATTTTAAAAGCAAGTCACCAAGACATAGTATAATCAAACTTGCCAAAACCAAAGATAAAAAGAGAATTTTAAAAGAAAAGTCGCCTACAAAGGGCAGTCAATAAGAATAGGCTTGTACTACTCGACAAAAACCGTGCAGGAGGCAATGAAATGACGTATATAAAGCATTGAAGGAAAACACTGCCAGCCAAGAATCATATATCCAGCAAAACTATCTCTGAAATATGAAGATGAAATTAGGACATTTCCAGATAAACAGAAGTTATAGGGAATTCGTAAAAACCAAACCAAAACTACAAGAAATACTAAAGGGAGTTCTCTGGTTAGAAAATCAATAATATCAGGTATCAAACCAAGACTAGAACACTGGACAGAGCAATCAGATGTCAACCCAGACAAAGAAATCACAGAAATAAATCAAGATTAAAAAAAACGCTCAAAACAGGGAAATAGTGATGTTATTATGGAAAAGAAGACAACATTAAAACAGTAAAGATGAACTAAGAAATGTAGGCATAGATCTTTCATATGGAGAGGGAGACAAGGTGATATAAAGAAATAAAATTTAGGTTTATTTCGATGTTTTGGACTCTGCAAAGGTTTGTTTTATGACCTAATATGTGGTCTATTCTAGAGAATGTTCCATGTGCGCTAGAAAAAAAAGTATATTTTGCAGCAGTTGGGTGGAGAGTTCTGTATAAGTCAATGAGGTCAAGTTGGTTGATTGTTGTAATTAGATCTTCCGTGTCTCTGTTGAGCTTCTTACTGGATGTCCTGTCCTTCTCCGAAAGTGGTGTGTTGAAGTCTCCTACTATAATTGTGGAGGTATCTATCTCGCTTTTCAATTCTGTTAAAATTTGATTTATGTATCTTGCAGCCCTGTCATTGGGTGCATAAATATTTAATACGGTTATGTCTTCCTGATCAATTGTCCCTTTTATCATTATATAGTGTCCTTCTTTATCCTTTGTGGTGGATTTAAGTCTAAAGTCTATTTTGTCAGAAATTAATATTGCTACTCCTCTTCTTTTTTGCTCATTGTTTGCTTGATATACTTTTTTCCATCCTTTGAGTTTTAGTTTGTTTGTGTCTCTAAGTCTAAGGTGTGTCTCTTGTAGGCAGCATATAGATGGATCGTGTTTCTTTATCCAGTCCGTGACTCTCTGTCTCTTTATTGGTGCATTTAGTCCATTTACATTCAGGGTAATTATAGATAAATAAGTTTTTAGTGCTGTCATTTTGATGCCTTTTTATGTGTGTTGTTGACAATTTCATTTTTCCACATACTTTTTTGTGCTGAGGCGTTTTTCTTAGTAAATTGTGAGATCCTCATTTTCATAGTGCTTGACTTTATGTTAGTTGAGTCGTTACGTTTTTCTTGGTTTTTATCTTGAGTTATAGAGTTGTTATACCTTTTTGTGGTTACCTTATTATTTACCCCTATTTTTCTAAGTAAAAACCTAACTTGTATTGTTCTATATCGCCTTGTATCACTCTCCATATGGCAGTTCAATGCCTCCTGTATTTAGTCCCTCTTTTTGATTATTGTGATCTTTTACATATTGACTTCCATGATTCCCTGTTATGTGTATTTTTTTTTTAATTAATCTTAATTTGTTTTTGTGATTTCCCTATTTGAGTTGATATCAGGACGTTCTGTTTTGTGACCTTGTGTTGTGCTGATATCTGATATTATTGGTTCTCTGACCAAACAATATCCTTTAGTATTTCTTGTAGCTTTGGTTTGGTTTTTGCAAATTCTCTAAACTTGTGTTTGTCTGTAAATATCTTAATTTCGCCTTCATATTTCAGAGAGAGTTTTGCTGGATATATGATCCTTGGCTGGCAGTTTTTCTCCTTCAGTGTTCTGTATATGTCGTCCCATTCCCTTCTTGCCTGCATGGTTTCAGCTGAGTAGTCAGAACATATTCTTATTGATTCTCCCTTGAAGGAAACCTTTCTTTTCTCCCTGGCTGCTTTTAAAATTTTCTGTTTATCTTTGGTTTTGGCGAGTTTGATGATAATGTGTCTTGGTGTTTTTCTTTTTGGATCAATCTTAAATGGGGTTCGATGAGCATCTTGAATAGATATCCTTTCGTCTTTCATGATGTCAGGGAAGTTTTCTGTCAGGAGTTCTTCAACTATTTTCTCTGTGTTTTCTGTCCCCCCTCCCTGTTCTGGGACTCCAATCACCCGCAGGTTATCCTTCTTGATAGAGTCCCACATAATTCTTAGGGTTTCTTCATTTTTTTTAATTCTTTTATCTGATTTTTTTTCAGCTATGTTGGTGTGTTGATTCCCTGGTCCTCCAGATGTCCCAGTCTGCATTCTAATTGCTCGAGTCTGCTCCTCTGACCTCCTAGTGCGTTGTCTAATTCTGTAATTTTATTGTTAATCTTTTGGATTTCTACATGTTGTCTCTTTATGGATTCTTGCAACTTATTAATTTTTCCACTATGTTCTTGAATAATCTTTTTGAGTTCTTCAACAGTTTTATCAGTGTGTTCCATGGCTTTTTCTGCAGTTATCCTAATTTCATTTGTGATATCATTAAGCATTCTGTAAATTAGTTTTTTATATTCTGTATCTGATAATTCCAAGATTGTATCTTCATTTGGGAAAGATTTTGATTCTTTTGTTTGGGGGGTTGGAGAAGCTGTCATGGTCTGCTTCTTTAAGTGGTTTGATATGGATTGTTGTCTCCGAGCCATCACTGGGAAACTAGTTTTTCCAGAAAATCTGCGTCCAGTCCAAATCCCTGCGGGACGGTTCCCCGGCTCGGACGCTGCTCTTTCTGCTCCAAGACCAGTCGCTGCCTCCCGGGGACTTCTCCTACCGGCTGCGTCCCACACCGCCCGCACGACCTGGCTGGGCCCCTTCCCGGGGTTAGCTCAGGGGGGTGGAGCAGCTCTCCGTGTTTATGCCGTACCTGCGTCCAGTCCAAATCCTGGCGAGACAGTTCCCCGGCTGGGACGCTGCTCTTCCTGCTCCAAGACCAGTCACTGCCTCTTCGGGACTTCTCCTACCGGCTGCGTCCCACGCCGCCCGCGGAACCGGCTGGTCTCCCTCCCGGGGTTAGTTCAGGGTGGTGGAGCAGCTCTCTGTGCTTGTGCCGTACCTGACTGGTACGCTGGCTCCAGGCTCTGGAAACAATCGCTGCTTCCCCGTATTAGTTCGTTCTCCGTCTCTAAATCTGTGTTTGTTGTTCAGGGTTCGTAGATTGTTATGTATGTGATCGATTCACTTGCTTTTCCGTGTCTTTGTTGTAAGAGGGATCCGAGGTAGCGTCTGCCTAGTCTGCCATCTTGGCTCCGCCCTCAAAATTTAGGTTTAAACGTAGAAAAATGGGGTAAATATTAAGGTAACCACAAAGAAATAAAGGGCATACAGAGACTCAGCAGAAAAAAGAAACCAACAACAAATAAGAGGAAAAGAATATATAAACTACTCAGCACAAAAAATAAAGTGGGAAAAATAAACTGTCAACAACACACAAAAAAAGACATCAAAGTGACAGCACTGAATTCATACAAAAGTAAAAAAGAACTTTTTTTTTTGATCCACAATTACGCTGAATGTAAATGGACGAAATGCACCAATAAAGAGACAGAGAGTGGCAGAATGGATGAAAAAACACAATGCATCTATATGCTGCTTACAAGAGACACACCTTAGACTTAGAGACACAAACAAACTAAAACTCAAAGGATGGAAAAAAATACACGAAGCAAACAACAATCAAAAAAGAGCAGGAGTGGCAATATTAATTTCTGACAAAATAGACTTTAAAGTTAAATCCACTACAAAGGATAAGGAAGGACATTATATAATGATTAAAGGAACAATATACCAGGAGGATATAACTATGTTAAATACTTATGCACCCAATGACAGGGCTCCAAGATATGTAAAACAAACTCTTAACGGCATTGAAAAGTGAGATAGACAGCCCCAAAATTATAGTAGGAAACTTCAACACACCACTTTCGGTGAAGGACTGGACATCCAGAAAGAAGCTTAATAAAGTCACGGAAAATCTAAATGCCACAATCAACCAATTTGACCTTATAGACATATACAGAACACTCCACCCAACAGCAGCCAGGTATACTTTCTTTTCTAGTGCACACGGAACATTCTCTAGAATAGACCACATATTAGGTCATGAAGCAAGCCTTAGCAGAATCCAAAACATTGAAATATTACAAACCATCTTCCCTAGCCATAAGGCCATGGAAGTAGAAATCAATAATAGAAAAAGCAGGGAAACTGCTTGGAAACTGAACAATACCCTACTCAAAAAAGACTGGGTTATAGAAGACATTAAGGATGGAATAAAGAAATTCATAGAATCCAGTGAGAATGAAAATAGTTCCAATCAGAACCTTTGGGACACAGCGAAAGCAGTGCTCAGAGGTCAATTTATATCAATAAATGCACACATACAAAAAGAACGGGCCAAAATCAAAGAATTATCCCTACAACTTGAACACATAGAAAAAGAGCAACAAATGAAACCCTCAGGCACCAGAAGAAAGCAAATAATAAAAATTAGAGCAGAATTAAATGAAATAGAAAACAGAAAAACAATTGAAAGAATTAATAAGACCTAAAGCTGGTTCTTGGAAAAAATTAACCAAGTTGATAAACCATTGGCCAAACTAATAAAAGAAAAACAGGAAAGGAAGCAAATAACCTGAATAAGAAATGAAATGCGCGATATTACAACAGACCAAACTGAAATTGAAAGAATCATATCAGATTACTAAGAAAAATTGTACTCTAACAAATTTGAAAACCTGGAAGAAATGGATGAATTCCTAGAAACACAATACCTACCTAAACTAACACAAACAGAGGTAGAACAATTAAATAGACCCATAACAAAAGAAGAGATTGAAAAGGTAATCAAAAAACTCCCAACAACAACAAAAAAGCTCTGGCCCTGATGGCTTCCCTGCAGAGTTATACCAAACTTTCAGAGAAGAGTTAACACCACTACTACTAAAGGTATTTCAGAGCATAGAAAAGAACGGAATACTCCAAACTCATTCTATGAAGCCAGCATATCCCTGGTACCAAAACCAGGTTAAGACACCACAAAAAAAGAAAATTACAGACCTATGTCCCCCATGAACTTAGATGCAAAAATCCTCAACAAAATTCTAGCCAATAGAATTAAACAACATATCAAAAAAAAAAAAATTCACCATGACCAAGTGGGATTCATGCCAGGTATGCAGGGATGGTTCAACATTAGAAAAACAATTAATGTAATCCATCCTATAAATAAAACAAAAGACAAGAACCACATGATTTCACCAATTGATGCAAAAAAGGCATTTGACAAAGTTCAACAGCCACTGATGATGAAAACTCTCACCAAAATAGGAATAGAAGGAAAATTCCTCAACATAATAAAGAGTATTTATACAAAGCCAACAGCCAACATCATCGTAAATGGAGAGAGCCTGAAAGCATTCCCCTTGAGATCGGGAACCCGACAAGGATGCCCTTTATAACCCTCTTATTCAACATTTTGCTAGAGGTCCTACCCAGAGCAATTAGGCTAGATAAAGAAATAAAGGGCATACAGATGGGCAAGGAAGAAGTAAAAGTATCTCTATTTGCAGATGACATGATCTTATACACAGAAAACCCTAAGGGGTCCTCAAGAAAAGTACTGAAACTAATAGAAGAGTTCAGCAGAGTATCAGGATACAAGATAAGCATACAAAATCAGTTGGATTCCTCTACACTAACAAAAAGAACATCGAAGAGAAAATCACCAAATCAATACCTTTTACAGTAGCCCCCAAGAAAATAAAATACTCAGGAATAAATTCCACCAGAGATATAAAAGACCTATACAAAGAAAACTACAAGATGCTACTGCAAGAAACCAAAAGAGACCTACATAAGTGGAAAACATACCTTGCTCATGGATAGGAAGACTTAACATCGTAAAAATGTCTATTCAACCAAAAGCGATCTATAGATACAATGCAATTCGGATCCAAATTCCCATGACATTTTTTAATGAGATGGAGAAACAAACCACCAACTTCATATGGAAGGGAAAGAGGCCCTGGATAAGTAAAAGCATCACTGAAAAAGAAGGACAAAGTGGGAGGCCTCACTCTACCTGATTTTAGAACGTATTATACCACCACAGTAGTCAAAACAGCCTGGTACTGGTACAACAACAGATACATAGACCAATGGAACAGAATTGAGAATCCAGACATAAATCCATCCACATATGAGCAGTTGATATTTGACAAAGGCCCAAAGTCAGTTAAATGGGGGAAAAGACAGCCTTTTTAACAAATGGTGCTGGCATAACTGGATCTCCATCTGCAAAAAAATGAAACAAGACCCATACCTCACACTATGCACAAAAAAGGAACTCAAAATTGGTCAAAGACCTAAATATAAAATTTAAAACGATAAAGATCATGGAAGAAAAAATAGGGACAATGCTAGGAGCCCTAATACATGGTATAAACAGTATACAAAACATTACTAACAATGCAGAAGAGAAACTAAATAACTGGGAGCTCCTAAAAATCAAACACCTATGCTCATCCAAAGACTTCACCAAAGGAGTAAAAAGATTACCTACAGACTGGGAAAAAGTTTTTAGCTATGACATTTCCTATCAGCATCTGATCTCTAAAATCTACGTGATACTGCAAAAACTCAACTACGAAAAGACAAATAACCCAATTAAAAAATGGCAAAAGATATGAACAGGCACTTCACTAAAGAAGACATTCAGGTAGCCAGCAGATACATGAGGAAATTTTCACGATCATTAGCCATTAAACCCAGTGCCGTCTAGTCGATTCCGACTCATAGCAACCCTACAGGATAGTTAGAGAAATGCAAATCAAAACTACAACCAGATTCCATCTCACTGCAACAAGGCTGGCATTAATCCAAAAAACACAAAATAATAAATGTTGCAGAGGTTGTGGAGAGTATGGAATACTTATACACCGCTGGTGGGAATGTAAAATGGTACAACCACTTTGGAAATCGATTTGGCGCTTCTTTAAAAAGTTAGAAATAGAGCTAACATACGATCCAGCAATCCCACTCCTTGGAATATATCCTAGAGAAATAACAGCGTTTACAAAATGAACAGAGACATGCACACCCATGTTCATTGCAGCAGTATTTACAATAGCAAAAAGATGGAAGCAACGAAGGTGCCCATCAATGGATGAATGGATAAATACGGTATATTCACAGAAGGGAATACTATGCATCACTAAAGAACAGTGATGAATTGTGAAACATTTCATAACATGAAGGAATCTGGAAGGCATTATGCTGAGTGAAATTAGTTGCAAAAGGACAAATATTGTATAAGACCACTCACTATTATAAAAACTGAAGAAATGGTTTAAACAGAGAAAAAAATATTCTTCGATGGTTATGAGAGGGTGGAGGGAGGGAGGGAGGGAAGGAAGGAGGGAGAGGGGTTTTCACTAAATAGACAGTAGATAAGAACTACTTTAGGTGAAGGGAAAGACAACACACAACACAGGAGAGGTCAGCACAACTGGACTAAACCAAAACAAAGAAGTTTCCTGAATAAAATAAACGCTTCGAAGGCCAGCATAGCAGGGGCCGGGGTTTGGGGACCATGGTTTCAGGAGACATTCCAAGTCAATTGGCATAATGAAATCTATTAAAACATTCTGCATCCCACTTTGGAGAGTGGCGTTTGGGGTCTGTAAACGCTAGCAAGTGGCCATCTAAGATGCATCAATTGGTCCCAACCCACCTGGAGCAAAGGAGAATGAAGAACACCAAAGACACAAGGTAATTATGAGCCCAAGAGACAGAAAGGGACACATAAACCAGAGACTGCATCAACCTGAGACCAGAAGAACTAGATGGTGCCTGACTACAAGCAATGACTGCCCTGACAGGGAACACAACAGAGAACCCCTGAGGGAGCAGGAGAGCAGTGGGATGCAGACCCCAAATTCTCATAAAAAGTCCAGACTTAATGGTCTGACTGAGACTAGAAGGACCCCAGAGGGCATGGTCCCCAGACCTTCTGTTAGCCCAAGACAGGAACCATTCCCAAAGCAAATTCTTCAGATAGGGATTGGACTGGACAAGAGGATAGAAAATGATACTGGTGAAGAATGAGCTTCTTGGATCAAGTAGACACATGAGACTATATGGGCATCTCCTGTCTGGATGGGAGATGAGAGGGCAGAGGGGGTCAGAAGCTGGCCAAATGGACATGAAAAGAGAGAGTGGAGGGAAGGAGTGTGCTGTCTCAATAGGCAGATAGCAATTAGGAGTATACAGCAAGGTATATATAAATTTTTCTATGAGAGACTGACTTTATTTGTAAACTTTCACTTAAAGCACAATTATATAAAAAAAGACAGGAACAAAGAAAAAATAAAAATAAAGTGATATGAGCAGGTACTTACATGTTAAGTAGTGTGACAAATGCTTTACCTGCATTGTTTTATTTTACCCCTATGAGACCCTATGAGATAGCTCCATTTTTCAGATGAGGTTTACGTTTCTCAGAGAAGTTGTGTAACCTGCCCAATGTTGCACAGCTAGCAAAATGTTGGAGGCGATATGTAAACTTCAGAGCTCATGGTCTTAACCACTCCACTAAGGGAACTCAGGCCATTTTAAGAGAAATGTTCATGGAAGCTTCTCGATATCAACTGTCTCCTAATTGAGGGTATTTCTTTTCCATCTGTATTGAAACAGATCTTGAGAAAATTAAAAACAAATCTGGATGCAACCTCACCAACAGATGAGGCTCTTGTCTGGAAATTTCCTTTCAACATTGTTAGTTATAATGAAATGCCTTTTAATAAGTAATTTTGCCGAGTGATGTATCTTCTGGCCAAATCTAGCAAACAGAATCCATGTCCGCTAGAGACCAACCCATGTGATTATACAGAGGACATGGATGCTTGAATAATGAATGAAGAACAACTGCATTAAAAGGCAAGATGAATCTCACCCCAACATTACTGGTACTAATAAAAATAAATAAATAAATGTTGGAGAGGGTGTGGGGAGATTGGAACTCATGCACTGCTGGTGGGATTCAAAATGGCAGAACCACTTTGGAAAATGATATTGTACTTCCTTAACAAGCTAGAAATAGAAATACCATCTGATTCAGCAATCCCACTCCTTGGAATATACCCCAGGGAAATAAGACCTGTCACATGAATAGACATATGCATATCCATGTTCTTGGCAGCACTGTTCACAGTAGCAAAAAGATGGAAACAACCTAAGTGCCCATCAACAGATGAATAAATAAACCAACTATGACACGTACGCACAATGGATAACTATACAACGATAAAGAGCAATGAATCTGTGTAGCGTCTCACAATATGGATGAATCTGGAGGGCATTATGCTCAATGAAATAAGTCGATCACAAAAGGACAAATACTGTCTCAGATCACTATTATAAAAACTCATGAAAAGGTTTACACACAGAAAGAAACAATCTTTGATGGTCACTAGGCAGGGAAGCGATGGGGAGGCAAAAACACTAACTAGATGGTAGATAAACGGTAACTTTGGTGAAGGGTAGGATAGTACACAACACTGGGGAAGTCAGCACAGCTTGACCAAGGCAAAGTCACAGAAGCTTTATAGACACATCCAAACTCCCTGAGGGACCGAGTTACTGGGCTGAGGGCTGGGGACCATGGTCTCGAGAGACATCTAGCTCAGTTGGCATAACACAGTTTATAAAGAATATGTTCTACAACCGACTGTGGTGAGTAGCGCGTCTAGGGTCTTCAAAGCCTGAGAGCAGCCATCTAAGATACATCTACTGGTCCCATCCCAGCTGGAGCAAATGAGAATGAAGAAAACCAAAGACATGTTAATGACGCAGGATAAGTGTAGGGTGTATCTTGAGTCAATCTCTTTTGAGATATAAAAGAAATGAAACAAACAAGCAAGTAAGTAAAGATAGAGGAAGAGAGATGCCAAGCTATATGAAGATTGCCCAGGAGCAGAAGCTCAGGAGAGACAAAGATCTTCCTCCAGAGCCGACAGAGAGGTAAAGCCTTGCCCTAGAGTCCACGCCCTGAATTCAGACTCACAGCCTCCAAAAGTGTGAGAAAATAAATTTCTATTTGTTAAAGCCATCCACTTGTGGTATTTCTGTTACAGCAGCACTAGATAACTAAGACACAAGACACTGGACTTTTCCGTTCCACCAGAGTAGTCTTGGCAGGAAAAGGAGGAAGGCTTCCAGGCAGAAATGGGAAACTGAAATGGAGGGTGAAGAAGGGCAGCTTTGGATTTAACTTGAGAAACCAAAGACAGATGGGCCTGAAAAATAGGACTGATGCCAACTGAAGTCTTGTTTGGCTACTGGCCCAGGACTGTGTCTAACTCACCAATCCAAAACTAGGCTCTTATTCCACTCTAGTCATTTAACACACACTGTATCTTCTACCCAGCAGGCTTGTTCACTGACCCTGGTTGTTCCATTGTCCTGAGACTCAGAGAGGCTGTATTCCAGATTCCTCCTTTGGTAAGTATAAAAGATAGAGTTCCCTTATCTCCTGTCCAAGGTACTTGGTTTAGACCTCCCAACACCCCTGGCACAGTTGAAGAGGCATGAAATCTGTTTTGTGAGGGTAACACTCCCCCTCACTATTCTAGAGGAAAATTCTGTCAGTGCATTTCAGACACCAATCTGTCTCCTGGTTTTATCAAATCTCTTTAATATACAGAATTCAATCTGTAGTATCCCAACAGTCAATTCTATTGCCAACAACTCCATTCTCTGACTTGTGTTTTGCTCCAGCATGCACATCTATCCTCAGGCTCAGAGAGATGTACAGAAACCACTTCTCTTACAATTTATTTATCTAACACTTATGTATCACTTACCATATACCAGTCACTATTCTAAATTATTCCCATTTGTCATTCCCATTTCTCAGATGAGGAGACTGAGATACCAAGAGGTTCAGTAATTTGCCCAATGATGCACAGCTGATAATTGGCAGAGTTGAGTGGACTCCAGAGTCCCTGCTCTTAACCCTCAGCTCTGCTATCTCCAGGGGAACCTCAGAGTGGCCCCTGGTGGATATCTGTTAACATCATGAGAAGGGCATAAAGCTCAAGGCTAGCCAGGGGACTAGAGCTTCAGAAGTATGTCTGATGGAGAGAGGCTGTAAAAAGAAACTTACATCACAGGGGAGGCATGCTCTGGCATGCAAAACTCCCTTTCACCCCGGTTAGTGAGTTTGGCCTCTGTTTGTACCAAAACATTTGTCATTGCCTGCTGAAAGTGCTTGCTGATTGCCTCCTTTCTGCAGCCCTTGAGTCTGGATTTTAAAGCAAGTGTAATTTACAAAGGAATTCTTCCCAGTAGGACCTCAGTGAGAGCCCCCCCTCCCAAATAAGCTTGTCTGCCTAGTCCCACCCCTGTCTTTCAGAGACATTCCTCTTAATAAAAATGCCAGAGACTTTTTCCCATACATCTGCAGCACCACAAAGGCCCTGTCTCATCTGATACTCATGGAGAAGCCTCACTGAATTAATATTGTCATCAACTGGCAATGCTGAGAGTCCTGGGGTCAAGATATTCTATCAAGTGCTGCTTGGAGCAAGCTGTGCCCTAAAGAGTTTGCACCTCTGTAAAGGGCCTTTGCCCTTTGTGATTTGATAATTGTGTAATTTTTTAAAAAGAAAAAGCTTTTTCATACAGAGTACACTATTTCATGGGTTCCTACAAACAATTTCATGAGGTGCAAGGCTGGGAAGAGATTATAGTCTTCATTTAGTAGGGAAGAAATTGAGGCACAGAGAGGTGATATGACTTGCCCAGAGTCACACACTAGGGAGTGGCAGAGCCAGGGCTCAAGCTTAGCTGTTCTGCCTTTGACAAGTCTCTGCATCTCCCTGGGTCTTGCTTTTCTTTCCTACAGAGTAATGAGGTTGGTATAGGTGCTCTATGAGAATTCTTCCAATTCGAACATTTTGTAATTCTAAAATTCTGAAGAACACTTTTTCCTGAAAGATCAAATAATCAGCCCTCCTGAATTTCACATTTCCACTCACTGGGATGCAGGCAGGAGAGAGACTAAAGCATCTTACCTGCATCATCAACTCCCAGTGATCAAGGGGTGTGTTTTTCCTGTTTTCCTTCTTATATCACAGCGACAGTGGTTTTTGGAAGGGCTTCCTCCCCTATACTCTTCGTTGTTTGTTGCTGTTGAGTCAACACTGACTCATGGTGACTCCATGTATAACAGAACAATATGTTGCTCAGTCCTGTGTCATTTTCATGATCGTTGGTATGTTTGAGTCCATTGTTGTGGCCATTGTGTCAATCCATCTCTGAGAGTTTCCCTTACCTTCACTGGCCCTCTACCAAACATAAGGTTCTTCTCCAGCAATTGGTCCCTCCTGATAATGGCATTCGAAGTAAGCCAGTAGAAGTCTCGGACAATATTCTGTGATCCACAGGGTTTTCACTGGCTAATTTTTGGATTGCTAGGACTTTCTTCCTAGTCTTAGTGGGGAAGCTTTGCTGAAACGTGTTCACCATGGGTGACCCTGTGGTATTTGAAATACCCGTGGCATAGCTTCCAGCATCATAGCAATGTGCAAGCCACCATAGTACGAAAAACTGACAGATGGGTGGTGGCCTATATTCCTTAGGGACATCATATAACTAAGATGGTGGAATATTGTAGAAAACAGTGATGTATTTATTTCCCTTAGAGCCCATGGATATACAACTTTTCAGTGAACTTTTATGATCCTAATGATAGCTGACATTAGTGGAGCGTGTACTATGAGTGGCACTGTATCAAATGCTTGAAGTGTATTGCCTTATTTATTCCTCATAACTGCCTTACTCAAAAAAACCATTGTCGTGGACTCAATTCCAACTCATAGCGACACTATAGGACACAGCAGAACTGCCCTCATAGGGTTTCCAAAGCTGTAATCTTTATGGCAGCAGACTGCCGCATCTTTCTCCCACCATAACCACCTTAAGAGGTAGGTATTATCATTACTGCTGTGTTGCAGAAGAAGGAAACAGGCGCAGAAAAGTACAAGAGTTTGCTCAGGATCACATAGCTATTAGGTGATGGAATCTGGATTCAAACCCAAGCAATTTGTCAGCAGCTCTTAACTGATACACTAGACAACATTGCTTCTCTTAGGAGAAAGTGGGGAGGGGTTGATATGATGCACATTTTATTTCCTTTTACCATTTATTACGTAATGTTTAAGATAGAAAAAAAGGTATATTACACACAGATAGCTCTAACCACTGTTCTAGCACCCATGATGGAGCAACAAATTCCTCCAGGTAGAGTGGGTAAGGAAAAATTAAGGCAATGTTGGAAAAATCAGTAAGAGTTTACTATCCAGTGACATTTTTGTGTTCAGCACTACGCTGGGCAAGACGGGTATCTTACCATACAGTAAACATAGAGAAGAATCTCTTAGTTTGGCTACAAAAAATGAATCTGTTTACACAAATGGCACAAACACTAGTCGTATATATAATTATATATAATATAGTAGTATATATATTATATATAATAATTATTATTTATAATTATACTTTCTTTATAAGCACCATAAGCAAAAACAGCTAGGGTGATGGACTCTGGGTAGTGGAAAGGAAGCCAGTCATCCTTTTACTCAACCAAGCACTTACTGAGGTCCAATAAGATGGGCAACAACTGAGAACCAGGTAGACAGGTGCTGTCCTCCAGGAGCTTATATTCTGGTGAGATCTCTCCTCTGATTCACTGCCAAACTCTACTTATGTGACCTGCCTCTATTCTGTAAAATAAATGTGGTGAGACTAGCTAATCGGCTACTTAAATTCCCTACCCAAAGAGAATCCCTGGCGGCTGTGCCCAGAGGAGTGCGAACAAGGCTCTCAGACGCGAGGCTGCAAGAAACCCGACGGAAGGGGCGCTGCTGAGTCCCGGAACGCGTTTGCTTTCCGAAAGCGCTTGTCCCTCGCCGCGCCCCGTCGGCCCCGCCGCTGCGGCCGCCCGCGGAGCCGGAGGAGGCGGAGCCGCCGCTGCCCCAGCTCCGGAGCAGGGAAGCAGCCGAGGAGGCGGCGCGGCGGGCCCAGGCGGCCAAGGCTCGGGCGGGGCGGCGGGGGAGGCGGGCAGGCGGCGCCGGCCGCGCGGGAGAGCGGCATCGTGGGGTGGGCGCTCCCGGCGAAAGGAGTCCGCTCCATGCGTACGGGCCGAGCCCGGCCCTTGCGAGCCACCGACATGAAGAAAGACGTGCGGATCCTGTTGGTGGGAGAACGTGAGTCCGCGCGCCGGGCCCCCGCTGCCGCCGCAGCCCCTGCCTCTGCCCTGCTCGTAGCGCTCGCCCCTCGCCGCCCCTCTCGTCCGTCGGCGCCCGCGGTCCTCCCTCCCAGACTCTTCGCTCTTCCTGCTTGGCCGTCCGCAGGCGGCCCTCATTCTCTCATCTTACCTGGGCCCCCTAAGGCTGCCTCCCCTCGTCCCCTGGTCGACCTCCCAAGACCCGTCCTCGTCTGCCTCTGAGTGCCGGCCTCACCCCTCCGAAGCTTCTCTTCTCCTCTTCCTCTTCAAATCCTTTTCTCCCGGGCCCCGCCGTTTTCGAGGCCGCCCCTTTCCTCGTCAGACCCTCGTCTTCCGTGGAGACTCCCTTGTCACTGCCAGGCAGGTGCTAGGTGCTGACCGGCAGACTGACCAGTTGGGATGGCGTGAACCGGCTCCCGGGGAAGCTAGGGGGAGGGGTGCAGAAGTGTCCGACGTGGGGGCAAGGTCAGGTTTCTGACTTTTTTTTTTTTTTGCATTAGCGGTTTTCGCTCTCTCTTCTTAGATATTACCATTAAGGGGTGGTGCATTTTTAACCATTCTTGTGTTTTGGAGTGGAGTCGCTTCTAGTACACTAGGTATTTTCCCAGAAATGTATTTTCAACTTCAAGTTATACAAGCGCTCAACGAATGAATAATTATTGGGGCGGGGGCGGTCCTCCGTGGAGGAAATTATGGTTACCCTGAAGTCTAATTTGCCGTCCTCTTTTTAAGCAGTGTTCATTCCATAGCTACTCATGTATAAATACCTACAAAGACACACGAAACCTAAACGGGCACACATACCTGGGACCCGCTAGAGATTCTTAGATTTCACCTTTTGAAGATATAATAAAGGAGAAATGCCTTCTGTTCGCGGACATGGGATAAAACAGCAGGGACTTCTTGATATCACTGTGCAAGTTACATGACTCAGACGGTAGGACTAAAATAAGAAGGAAGTGGGCTGGGGAGAGCTGGATGTTGATTGTTTTCAGGTACAGGAGTTAATGGTCTGCCCTTGCTGTTCGGAAGCATTCTTTTCTAAGCCACATTCCTTTCATGAGTAGCCCCTCCAGGTCACTGTGATGAACTCCAGAGGAAGAAAGCACGTTTTTTACCTTTTCCTGTAGTGTTCTTTGGTCTTCCTTTTTCACCTGCTGTTCCTTCGTTTTGAATTGGAATTTAGAAGTAGGCTTAGCCGAATACAGTTCACTTTTCAGTTTGCAGTTCTGGGTTTTAGTCTTTATTTATAAGTATATCTTAGTCTGTATTTTGTGTAGATTTCTTTAGCAAAGTTCAGGAAGGGTGATTCACGCTGAATGCATTTGGAGCAAGGTAGGGACTGTAAAAAAGTGGTCCTTCACGGTATCGTGAAATAGTTTTAAAGCTTAGAAGTTTTTATACTGATTTTTTAAAAAACAAAAATCCCATGTTTTGGGTTTAGTTTTGAATATAGGAAGCAATTACGTATAATTGTTAGTCTGTAAGACGTCGAAATAGAAATGGTATGCATAGGTAAGATATATTGTCAGCCCTAGGACATTTGGGTTAACATGTTAACAGTATTATTTTATTTAGGGATACGTAACAAGAATTCAGAGCTTGTTAGAAAAATTACAAGCCATGTTATGCAAAATGAAAGCAAATAAGAAAGTTGGTAAAAGTGGATATGCAAGAGTTTTCCGATCAGAAATATTAGGGAGAAACTTGACATAAGAGGAAGCCTTACTTTTTAAGGGAGACATTTTTCTTAAAGGGGTGATACCAACAGCTTTAGACCAACTATCATACATACAATTTTTTTCTAACACTTAAAATATTAGAAGTAAAGTTAATGCTTAATTGAAATCCATAAATTTAGTTATTTAAAGGCTGGTTTTTTGAGGGGAAATATTTGAAGCATTACTTTTAGAGATTTAATGTAAATATTTGAGAGCTGTTAGTCTGGCTGCAGCACTTTAGATACTAGGTAAACATCAGTGCGGCCAGGGTCTAATACATGGATTTATCTGCATCACTGATATTGGGAAAAGGGGTTGCAGTTTGGGTCATTGCTCTTTCATTTGAGCGAGTCTAGTTTCCAGTTGTAGTTTTAAGATGGTTAACCAACAGGAGTGGGAAAAGCCAAGAAAAAGGAACATCGTTTCTGGTATTATCGTAGTAAAACCTATTTATTCTTAACATTACATATATTTTATTGTTGTCATTATCGGTGCCTTAGCAGCTGGAATAGTTGTGGAGAGTTTCAACATTCTGTTGGCTAAACCTGTACTCTACTCCCCAGGTGAACAGGAATTTTTCTTGCCCACTTCTAATCCATCCAGGCTTTAATGCTAACTAATCGCTTAATGTCCTGGTAGTGCTTAGATCGGAGAAGTTAGGCTGTCTCTAAATTTTAAGGTATTTGCAGAGAACGCCAAAGCTTTTAGGTCTTCAGAATCTTATCATCTTAATTAACATACATATCAAATACTGTTTAGGCCAAATTGAAAATCAGTTACTATTCTTTAAACAAAATTTTAAAAATCTTTTCAAATGTTCTCATGCAAAACTCAGCTCTTCAGATCATAATTTTTTTATTGTCAAATTAGTAGGCCAGAATTTGTGTTTAACTAGATTTGCATTAGTATGCTTAACAAATATCCTTGCTATAGTAAAACTAGCGAGAGCCTTAATGCCCTTTTATCTAAATCATGTAACTACATTAAAAGTACACAGAATAATTTTAGTTTTAATGAAATCTTGTGTTTTTTTTTTTTAAATTATGTTTGTCTTCTGCTGGTCAGATTCATTAAGAAAGTGGGACTGTTATCCTCTTTTAAAATTAATCTTGTAGCTCCTTTCTGATTAGTTTATTATCCAAACCTCCTCCAAAGTAGTTCAAGCTTCCACGAGCTCTGGCCTATATCTCCACAGCCAGTTTCCCTGACTCTTTTGTCCTCCTCTAGCCCATTCTCCATGTAGCAGGCAGAATCATCTTTAAAAAATATCTCAGATCCTATTACCTCCTTTTAAAATGCACCAATCGTTTCTACTTTCACTTAGAATGAAGTCCAGACTTTTTATGCAGGACTACAAGGCCTTCCACAACTGGCCCTTATCTCTCTATCCTACCCTTCTCCTTCAGGGCTCTCCACTAGAAGGCCCTCCCAGTCATTATCCCCATTACCCTGCGTATTTGTCCATTGTCTCTCTGGTGAGAAAGAAAGCTTCATGAGGGCAGGGGATTTGTCTTGTTCATTGCTATTATCTTCAGTGCCTAGAAAGGCCCAGCACAAAGTAGGCACTCACATAGTTGTTGAAAGAATGGATGAGTTCAAATTAGTTCAGATTGTTTAGACTTTGCTTGTTTTCCCAACCATTCCTTTCAGTCATAAAAACATGATCATTCTCCTTTCTTAAATCCAGTCTGATGTGTGGTTATTGTTAGGATTGGAGGAGAAGTATTCATCCTGTCTCTTGTTTCACGTCCAGAGCTTCACGTTTTCGGAAGATTCCTGTGTTCTGGTGGTAAAGTAGACCAGTGATGGTGATTAGGATGACGATGCCATGTCCATTTCATGACTTTGCAATCAGGAATTATGTTGTTGTGGGCTGTTGAGTTGATTCCGACCCATTGTGACCCTATAGGGCAGTGTAGAACTGCCCAAAGAATTAGAGTCCTTGCCAACAGAAGTCAGCTTCACCTTGAGACACCAGAAGCTATTTTAGAGGATTGAAGGGGCTGGGAGAGAGAACTGCAGGTATAAGCTAGGTTTAAGAGTCAAAGAGGCTTCAGGTATAAGCTAGCATTTATTTTAGGAAAAAACATCCTACAGTCATTTTGAAGCCATATTGCTCTCCATTCTGGTCTTTGTTAGAATGTTACTTAAAGATTAAACTTGTGCATTTTCAGTTATACTGTGTTTAGTGCCTGGGTGATGTTCTGTGGCTAGGGATGTTTGAATAGGGAGTCTGTTCTACCTCATCCTCACAAATGTATTGAAACTTGTTCTCTACTGTCTTTTTTGGCTCCTCTGCCACCACTTGGGCTCCAGTGTTGATTTGGTTTGAAGGAGAGGATGGGCTGTAGCTGGTTGAAAGCATTCGTCCTTCTGCAGGCCACCGTTGTCTGCATATGGTTAATTAAATTTTCCTTTGGGGCAGCGTTTGTTATTTCCCCAAATGCTAAAGTTTTCCAGTTGAAATATAACTCCATAGTCACACTTCTCCCGCCAGTATATTCTTCTTACAGTAACTTAGGAAGAGGCAACAAAGCTTCTTAACAAAGAAGCAGATGAAAATGAGGAGTAGGGCCCTCTGCCACTCAAAGGGAAGGGTGTTTGTTATCAAGAAAAATAGCCAGTATGACTGAATGGGTGGTAATTGGAATCAGAGAATGTTATTTCTGCTTCATGAATATTAGGAATTCTGTAGTCATTTAGAACTAGGTGCCCAAAATATGTGATGAAAAGACAAAGAAATTTGGAGCCTGGATACATCTAGATAATTTGTTCTATAGTGAATTATATTTCCCACGGATGACCTACTTAGAACCATGGCATCTCAGACAGAACTGTGGCATGTTGTGTTGAACTGAATCATAAGGCCTCCTGTCCTTGGAGGTAATTATGGCCTTGCTTTTTGTTTTTATAGATCGGTATTTCTCAGGCAAGATAGAGGAAGTAAAGACCATCAAATGGCTGGTTAACAAAGGATATTTTTTGTCCTCCAAGTTAACATAAAATTTAATTAGTAAAATGATTTGAGAAGAGCTTGGAATTTTGTTCTCTTATGGAAATAATTTTTATTTTCTGGAGTGTTTATACTCATATCTGCCATTGTTAAAGTACTTTTTTGGTGTTAGGTTTATTTAAATAGTTTTAAAAATTTAATATCCTAAAATGTTTTCTTATCTCTAAGGCATTTTAATTTATTTCTCAATTTTAATTAGCTTAAATGTGGCCTATTTCAATTTTAAATTGGCTGCGTTATTTCTTGGATAGTCTCATTCAAGGTTAGGTAGGTAGGCCTTAAGGAAAGCAGAATCCCTGGCTTAAATCCACTGAAGCATTGCTTAACTAAATCATGTCTGTATAATCCTTTATTAGGTAAAGTAGTTATCTCATTGCGTTTGCAAAAGGAAATCCAAGTGATACTGATGAAAACGTGCTTATTTACTCAAAGTTCACTGTAATTTGTATTTCTTGCTCTAATTTTGAACTTCCTTATAAAAAGGAAATCACTCTTGGATTTTATCTAGAAGAGATTCATGTTCTTTGATTTTTAAAAGACATTTTATTACACCAAAAACCAAAAAACCCGTGGCCGTTGAGTCAATTCCAACTCATGACGACCCTATAGGACAGAGTAGAACTGCTCCGTAGTGTTTCCAGGGAGTGGCTGTTTGGATTTGAACTGCCAGCCTTTTGGTTAGCAGCCATAGCTCTTAACCACTGTGCCACCAGAGCCCCTTAGATTATGCAATTGCTTCAAAATCTAGATGTTGTTGACTGCCTTCAGGTTGGCCCCTGACTCAGGGCGCCCCCACGTGTTACAGGGTAGAACTGCTCCGTGGGGTTTGCTTAGCTACAGTCTTTACAGAAGCAGTTCGCCAGGCCTTTCTTCTGCAGAGCACTGGCTGAGTTCAAACCGCCAACCTTTAGGTTAGCAGCTGATGTAAACCACTTGATAGAATTGTTATATTTAATGACTGCCAAGCTAGGGAAACCTTGGTGGCGTAGTGGTTAAGTGCTACGGCTGCTAACCAAAGGGTCAGCAGTTTGAATCCGCCAGGCGCTCCTTGGAAACTCTATGGGGCAGTTCTGCTCTGTCCTATAGGGTCGCTATGAGTCGGACTCGACTCGGCGGCACTGGGTTTGGTTTGGTTTAAGCTAGCTCAGTAGCACTGGTGGCACAGTGGTTAAGAGCTCAGCTGCAAACCAAAAGGTCAGCAGTTCAAATCTACCAGCTACTCTTTGGAAACCCTGTGGGGCAGCTCTGCTCTGTCCTATATTATTGCTATGAGTCAATTTGACTCAATGGCAACGGGTAAGCTGCCTCAAATCCTTCTCCAGCGGAGGCACGGTATGAGTAAGTTTTTTTAAAAGTATCATTTTCTAAAAGATAGTAGTCATGTGTAGATACCTTAAATGGAGTTTCTTCCATTTTTTGGTACCACTGTCTTGTGTGTGTATTACGTTCAACTGTAAGTAAAGCTATTAAATTGCTGTAGTTGAAAACAGACCTTGATGTTTATATGTAAGCATTATTTCAAAAGGTGAAATAACAAGATTGAAGCCATTCAAACTTTAGGAAAAAGATAATTTGTAGATATTTTTTGAAGTACAAATAATTGAAATAGGTAATGCTTTAAAAAAGGAAAGGAAAACAACATTTCCCAGATATTTGCAACATGCCGGAGCCTGTAATACTCTCAACAACGTTTTATGGTAGATAACATCATAATCCCTATTTCATAGATGAAGATACTGAAGTTTAAAGAGGTTTAGTAATTTGTCAAAGATCATATTAGCTAGTAAATAGGGGAATAGAGATTTAATTCTGAGCTTGTTTGATTCTTAAATCCATACTGTTTCCATGATACCACTTGTAAACTGTTATCTTAAAAAAAAAAAAAAAAGTCATCTGATGCTCATTGGTTGTCATTTTACATAGACTCTGTATTTATAAAGAATTATTGTTTTAAGCACTCTACTGTGAAGAATTAAGCTGTGTTTTGTCAGCTATATGTAATAGTGGTTAAGGTGTTCTTAAAGTGACAGTGCGAGAAGCTGTAGAACATGTGGTAGAGAGTGCTGACTGCTGCACAGCGTAGGTCAGGAGAAGCCAGGATGGAGAGCCTGATTAGATCAAGACACCTGCTGAATAGGAGGTATACTTACAGTCAAGAGAGATGAGTGTAGAAGTGGGATTTGGAGTAACTAAGTGTGAGTCCATTTACAAAATCTTGCTCTGGAGATTCCTGTAGGCAGAGAATATGAGTTAATAGGGCTCTTAGTGGTTAAAGTGGCTAACAGTTTCTGAGTGGGCATATTAGTTCGATTGTGGGTCAAGAGATCAGCAAAGACAGGAAAGGATTAGAGGCTCTGCCAGTTAGCACTAGCAAACTGAATCGTGACCACTGATCTTAGGGTCCAGGCTTTCTGCCCAGTTTGCGTGGTCAGAAGTTAGCAAGTTGTTTGTTTGCTTGCAGAGGAAGGCAGGCTTTCACGGGGCCGATCATTTTTGATGTTACCTTAGGTCTTGGGGAAGGGGGGAGTCTTCAGTATCTCCTCCTGCCAGGGTATTTCCTTTCCTGACCCTGGTGGTGTAGTGGTTAAGTGCTACAGCTGCTAACCAAGAAGCCAGCAGTTCGAATCCACCAGGCGCACCTTGGAAACTCTATGAGGCAGTTCTACTCTGTCCTGTAGGGTCGCTATGAGTCGGAATAGACTTGACAGCAGTGGGTTTGGGGTTTTTTTTTTGGTCCTTGAGGCCAGTGCTGTTGGAATAGACTTGGTGGCAGGTTTATACTTTGGCAAGAACCCTGATACTGTACAGACAGCCAGAACTGCCCTTCAGACAGTAGCCTATGTGATGAGTTGACCTATGAAGAAATTTGAATTACCTCAGAATATTGATCCTTCTGTTCAGAAAATATCACTGGCGATCCAAGGAGTCCATGGGAAAAGCAGAAAGGGACCCTCTATGATCAGGAAAAGGGTTGTCGTAATGAATTTTAAGAAGAGAGATGAGGAATGGATGAATTTTAAGCATCATGGTGAAGGAGGGGAAACCCTGGTGGACTAGTGGCTAAGTGCTGTGGCTGCAAACCAAAGGGTCAGCAGTTCAAATCCATCAGGCACTCCTTGGAAACTCTATGGGGCAGTTCTACTCTGTCCTGTAGGGTCGTTATGAGTGGGAATCGACTCGATGGCACTGGGTTTGGTTTTTGGTTTGGTGAAGGAGGGGGGCTTTAAAGATAATAAGGAACACCTGTTCAAGGCCTGCATTTTGCTAAGGGATCCTGAATGATTGTGACTAAGGAGCAAAAAGTTCTTAACTTTCTTAGAAACTAGTAGGCTTTTAATTGTGGTGAGTAATCTTTATCATTTTGTTTAAGCTTTCTGAGCTCTGGATTAAAAATTATGTAGGTTTATTCTGAAGCTGGCGAGGAACTTGGAGTGGTGGGATACAGTAAAATTTTTAAAAAGTAGTTCTAAAAAGGAGGTTATAAGAAGAATCAAGGTTTTAGGGTGTTAAGATAGGCAGATTTCTCAAGGACCAAGAGTGGAACCTGTCTGCCTTTTGATTACCAAGGAACATCTGAGCTATTGAGCATCTGATTCATTTTTTCCATTCTTAACATAGTAGGTCAGGGGCAAGAATGTAGAGATGTATAAGATATCCAGGAGAGTTCTTTAGAAATGGGAAAGTTTATAGGAATACCTGTGCTGGTGGTAGTTGTGAGATTTTGGAGATGAAAGGGGAAAAACAGGCATCTCCACTGGGGCCAGAAAGACCCAAAGTTTAAAGATCACAGGAATTCTACAGGCATTGGCTCTTCCAAGAGTTCTGCCGTTTGGAGTACCTGGGAGTTATACTACTACTGTAATAGATTGCAGAAAGAACAGGGCCGTGGATTGATGGGACTTGCCGGCAGAGGCATTCTGTCTGGTGATCCATGAAGAGTTCTGCTGTGTGGTATTTATCTTAAGTCAGACATTACCACTCTTTACAGAACTCTTATTAGGGCTCTCTTCCAGATGTATTCATCTTGCCCTGCAGCATCCGTTGACACGAGGTCCAAGTTCTAGGTTTCCTGATTCAGGAATAAGAGGACAGTGGCATGGCCTCGGTGTAAGATAAACGTTTGTCTCCATTGTACATAATCATGTCAAATTAAGGTGGGGTGGACTAACATGGATGTTGAGATGAACATTACCTTGAGCTAGCTGAAGGTTTGGAATTGCTGGGACCTTCAATAAGGTCATGCTGAAAGGAGTTATTTAAGGAGAAAAGGTTATGAAATGCTGAATATTAAGTCAGCAAGTTCTAGAAATTCCTGGACCCCACACAGACTTGATGAGTTGCACTTTGTTCTCGTAGATAGATGAATGTTGCTGCCAAATCACTTTCCCGTACACTGTTAAAATGGGTACAATTTGGGGAGCTGTCTTCCGTTTCTAGGTTACTGTATCTTCCCGAAGGAGCCCTGATGGTACAGTGGTTAAGCACCTGTCTGCTAACAGAAAGGACAGTGGTTTGAACCCACCAGCCGCTCCGTGGGAGAAAGCTGTGGCAGTCTGCTTCTATAAAGATTACAACCATGGAAACTCTATGGGGCGGTTCTACTGTGTCCTGTATGGTCACTGTGAGTTGGGATCGACTCGACGGCAAGGCACTTGGTTTTGTTCTTATATCCTCCCTAAGGAGCCTGGGTGGCACAGTGGTTAAAGCTCTCACTGCTAATCAGAAGGTCAACGGGTTGAATCCACCAGCCATTCCACGTGAGGAAGAAGTGGTAGCCTGCTTCTGTAAAGATTCACAACCTTGGAAACCCTATGGTAGTTCCCTGTCCCATAGGTTTGCTGTGAATTGGGATTGACCCAAAGGCAGTGGATTTTTTGGTTACATTTTCCCTGGTGGTACAGTGGTTAAGTGTTCGGCTCCTAACCAAAAGGTTGATGGTTTCGAACCCACCAGCTGCTCTGTGGGAGAAAGATGTGGCAGTTTGCATCCATAAAGATTACAGCCTTGGAAACTATCTACTCTGTCCTGCAGCGTTGCTCTGAGTCAGAATCAACTCGATGGCAATGGGTTTTTATATCTTTCTGAGTGTAGCAGGTACTTTTTCTTGTGTCACAGATCTGGTTTCTGAGTGTGCTATATGATACCAAAAAGCCAAACCCGTTGTGGCTGGTGGATTTGAACTGTAAACCTTTTGGTTAGCAGCTGTAGCTCTTAACTACTACACCATGAGGGCTCCGTGTAGTTTAGATTAATAAGAATATTACCATTTAGGTAGCATCTGGTCCACTCCTTTTTTTTTGTTAAAACTGATGAGAAAATTAAGGCCAAGAGAGATACAGTGACAATTCAGGAGCATACTGTCACTGGCATAGCTGGTCACCGAATACCAGTTTTCTGCTCCAGTCTAGAAATTACTTAACTCCTTTAATTCATCCAGACATGTAATAACTACCATTTGTGTACTTAATGTATGGCAGGTATTATTCTAAGCATTATGTATCTTGTCATCTTGTTTAATCCTTTCAACAATCCTGTGAGGCTATTCAGACTGTATTTTATAGCTGAACAAACTGAGGCTTGATGACTTGCTCAAGAAAACAGCTAGGAAGTGCTGGAACTAAGATTTCAACCCTGTTCTGGCTGGTTCCAAAGCCTATATAGATTCGTATATGTGTGTATTTTTCTTTTTTGGTAAAATATTTATATAAAAGGTATAAAGAATATTACAACACCCACCACCCAGCTTAAAAAATAAACATTATCGACCTGTTGGAGCCCCCTCCTACTGCATTGCCCTCTCTTTCCCTCAAAAATAACCACTTCCCTGAATTTCACATCTGCGCCGTTAACCACTAAGCTAATAAATTTACTAAGTGCCTGTGAGCTGGGGATTTAGCAGTGAGCAAGAAAGACATGTCCTCAGCCCTCATGGAGCTTCCTGTAGGGAATAGCAAAATACACGTTCTTGAACTAGTCTTTCTGGAGATGCTCAGGTACTGCTAGGAAATGTCAGGTTTTCATCAGGGAGGCCTAGGAAGTCCATGATCTCAGTGGTGATAGGTTATAATGTTGCCTCAGTATTACGGGCACAATGCTGCATTCAACGTGCATGTCTTAACTGGATTACTGATTATTCATTTTTTCCTCTCAGAGACCAGATTAAAAAAATTTTTTTGAGTTTTTTGATTCTTGATATGTTTAGAAACTTCTGGGAGAAAAAGGTACTTTTCCATCTGTTTCTCTCTCCCCTCTTGTCTCCTTTTATAAATAGAGTGATTGAACATAGCACTTGATCATACTTCTTTTATGGCAGTTTCATCTATTTTGTTTAATACAGTTCCCATATTATCTCCACACAGTATCTAAAACTTTGTACTTAGAAGATATTCAGGTAAATACTTATCAAATGAACTGATAGTAGGGGTCTGCACAAAAAAAGATGGTTGTGTAGAAGCATAAAGTGATACTCTCTGTATGTTCTTCTAGAGTTGTTCTTAGTTTGGGCCAGGCAGGGGGACAGGTATGTCTGAATGGAACTCAAACTCTTAGATAGAAGGTCTCTTATAGTGTTTCTTCATTTTTTGAGCTAGAACTCCTTTGATAAATACAAAACTCTCATGCCCTCCTTTAATATTATTTGAAATTTCAACATTATTTTTGAGTAAAAGCAAATTGAACAAAGTAATTTTAGAATTTCTTTTTTTTTTTAGTTTGATTGCCTCAGCAATCACTATGCACCAGCCCTCCAGAGTTCCAGAAGCACCATGAGGTGGGACTAATTACCCAAGTGGCAGTGCTGAGGCTGTAGCAATAGCAGCAATAGTATTGTGCTTGGGCAAGGTGAATCAAGTCATATAGTTTAGTCTGGTTGATGTCCTAGAGGTCCTTCACCCCATTTATATAAAATGAGAAAAAAAAAATTTTTTTAATGAGAAAATTTGATTATTGTGTTTATGTAGACTCATACATGTTAAGTATTTTAATATCTACCATATACTGATAACAATTTAATATAAGTTATATTGCACAGAATAGCTCAAAGGAGGAAGGGAAGTACTTGAGAGCTATAGTAGCCCTGGGATGTCTTTAGGAATAAGGTAGAATTTGAGCTGTCCTTGGGAGATGGTTAAAGTTTAGAAAAGTGGAGGGGAGAGAGGAAAGGATATTTTAGATGAGAACAGTGTGAGGGTGGTAGGATTCACCATGGCTTATTTGTGCTTACACAGAGCAGAATGACCTCATTTGAGCAAATTGGGGGAATAGTGGGAAATGAGATTAGATAGGCGAGCTGGGACTAAATTATGTATGGCCTCTGAAGGCCGGTAGAACAGTTTCAACTTGATGTGGTAGGTCATTGGGAGTCAAAGAGGCTTTTGATTGGGTGAGTCAGAAAATGAAAATAGTACATAAGAAAGATAGACTGGCGTTTTGTTTAGTTCTTGGTAGATCAAAGAGGGGAGAATCTGGAGAGTAAAGCAGAAAGTTGGAAACTGGAAAGTGAAGCAATAAAAGTGCCATAATTAGGGAAAGAGGAAACAGAGAGGAAAGAATATTAAAAATTTTGAAGGGAATTTTGACAGAACTTGAATGCTAAGTATGAAGGAGAGGTGAATCTAAAATGGCTACGGGTTTTGAACTTTTGCTTTTTATCCTGATGGGAAGTTATTGGTGATAACTTCAAAATTCCGTTGGAATGTACTCGGTAAGGGTGGGGAAGACCTGATGGCCTTGATCCCTGTGGTGTCCCCAGCACCTGGAAGAGTGCTTGGCATGTAGAAGTGCTCAAGAAGTTTTTGTTGAAGGAGGAAAGAATACATTTACCATATTTTTATGCAAATAATGCCCATCTTCTATGTTTGTTTGCCAACCACACCCTCCTCTGACGAGGTATTTTCTGTAAGTGCGCTATGCTAATTTTTTTTTTACAATAACGTAAAAAAAATTGGCATAGCAGCACTTAGGAAAATACCTTGCGGGGGGAGGGCACGGTTGGCAAACACACGTAGAAGACAGACATTATTTGCATAAAAATATGGTAACCTGTCGACATATATGTGCATTTCACTTGCCTTCTGCAAATTTAGAACATGCCAATTTTTACTAGCAAAAAATCACTTTTTCAGTAGCACTTATGGACCTTTTCTGGTAGCAAAAATTATAAATGTTTATTGTAGAAAATTTAGAAAAATACAGGAAAGCGCAAAAAAGAAAATTACAATTATCTTTACTTCAGAGATAACCACAGCTGGTATATATATCCTTCTGGGTTTTTTTTATGCACATACATATTTATTTATAAAATGAGATCTGATTGCACATGCTGGTTTATACTGGCATAAATGTAATTTTTTTTTAATAATTTTTATTGTGCTTTAAGTGAAAGTTTACAAATCAAGTCTATACTGGCCTAAATGTAATTTTAAAAAATAAAATTAAACAATTTTAACATCCAAATAATGACAGTAACAGATTATAACCCATAGAATAATATAGGAATCTATGCATTCATACTTAGAGACACACACACACACGCTGATATCTGATCTACCTATTTTAGAAGGGTAATTTTTTCCTTACACGACAGTAACCAAATGTAGGAGGATTGATAGAGGTAGAAAATTGCCATCTGGTGACTTCCACAGCAATACTTGTTTCAGGCAAGAATCATCAGTGCAGGTGCTGACACTAGTAGGCACTCATCCCCATCCCCGCTGCCGTCGAGTCAGTTATGACTCACAGCGACCTGATAGGACAGAGTAGAACTCTGCCTTGTAGGGCTTCCAAGGAGCGGCTGGTGGATTTGAACTGCCAGCCCTTTGGTTAGCAGCCGTAGCTGTTAACCACTGCGCCACCAGGGCTCCAAGTAGGCACTGGTAGACTATTTATAGTCTTAGAGTATCTCCCTACAAAATAATTACAAAGGAAAAAATAATAACTTTACCACGGAGAAACCTGGCACACCACCTCATCCAAGCTATCAAAGCTAACATCGCCAGTAATGAATGGGGCTGGTTTACATCATCTGCCATTGCTATACTGCAGTAAGGACACAATATCACTTCTGGTGGTATTCCTGCCAAAAATACAAGATGTGGCATTAACCATGAGAAAACGTCACACGACCCCCTTGAGAGATAGTCTACAAATTAAATGGTTTATACTCTTCAAAAATGTTACAATCATGGAGGACAAAAAAGATGGAGGAAGTCCTCCAGGTTAAAGGAGATTGAAGAGCCATGACCACCAAATGCAGCATTTGGTCCTGAATTGGATCCTAGACTAGAGGGAATTTTTTTTTTTCTGTGAAAGATCATAGTGGGGCAAATAGTGAAATGTATGTGAGTAAGGTCTGTAGATTAGATAATAGTATTGGTATTACTTCCCTGACCTTGGCACTGTATTGTGGTTGTGTAAGAGCATGATCTTGTTTTTAGGAAATACACACTAAGTATTTAGGGGTAAAGGGAGATCGTGTCTGCAACACACTCTCAGATGGTTTAGAAAAAAAATCGAACAGGTATAGAGAGACAGGCAGACTAATAGGTAATGATGAGACAGTGATAATGCAGATGGTAGAATGTGAACACTTGGGGGATTTGGACAAAGAATAGACATGGATTGTTGGTACTATTTTGCAGTTTTTCTTTAAGTCCGAAGTTTTCTCAAAATAAGTTAAAAAGAAAAAAAAAAAAGCCTAAGTGAGGCAGAGCTGAATTAGTCACCAGCGAATCAGTGAATATTTTAATTAACTCATGTAGTATTTGTATCTGTGCTGCTTGCCGACTTTGGGGGTCACCATTCTCTTGCCGTATTATCAAGTAGTTTTTACAGTATTTAGAAGTGTGGCATGAGAAGGGAAAGAACACTGGATTGGCCATCAGGAGATGGGTTACTCACTTAGGTGTGCAACTTATTTTTTAGTGAGATCTTAAGAAAATCACTCTCTCTCAACTCCAGACTCCTCATCTGAAATTTTTTTTGGAGGGGGAGATGATTAAGTGGACTTTGTCCACTAGATCCTAGCAGTTCTTTGCTGATGGCTTTTGATTCACTGACATGGTCAGAACTCATTGAAATGTTACCTTGGTGTGAGCCATTTGAAAAAGGTTCAAGCCTCCTCACACAAGCCAATTTAAAGGATGTGTAGAAATCAGAGCTGGAAGACACCTGTCAGACCATCTAATCCATCCCTCCATCAGCAGTACTCAGTTGTTCACAGCACACACTCTAAGTTGTTTTGATCAGTACTGTCCTTCCTTTGTTCCAGTTATTCACTCTTTTCCAGAGACTTTTCTTGGGTTTTTAGTTCACCCTTTCTGTTTGTCATTTAAAAAGGGAATGTGGCTTTTCTTAACTTTAAAATTTTCCCAGTTTCTTTTATATTTAGATTGTACTTTTGGAAACTGTGATTTTCTATAATAGCAGAGATTAGTAGGCAGGCGGACGGTTTTCCTCTAGACTCACAAAAGGGTTTAGTTGATAAGCAGTTGAATGTCTAACAATAGTAACTGTATGATTAGGAGGCGATGGGAATAGGAGTCAAATTTCAGAATGAGAACTAAGATTTTAAAGTTTGTGTATTAAAAAAATGACTAGAATAAAAATTGCAACAGGAAACTGTCTTTGCTTTTTCCTTGTTACCAGTTGCTGTTAAGCACATTCCACTTCATCGGAACCCCATGTGTGTCAGAGTAGAACTGTGCTCCATAGAATTTGCTCCACAGAATCTTCAGGGGCTGATTGCTAGACCTTTCTTCCAGGGTTCTTCTGGGTGGACTCCAACCTCCAGCCTTTTAGATAGCAGATGTGTACATTATGGGTTAACCGTTTGCATCACTCAGGGACTCCTTTTCCTTGTTCCTAAGCCTTTAAATATGATATTGTGTAAAAAGGAAGAATGTAAGCATGTAGAGAAATAGGTACTCTAATATTCTGTTGGTGAGGATCTAAATTGGTTAATTCTATTTTGGAGGTAATTTAACAAGATCTATTAAACACAAAAAAGATCACGCATGCTAACTTGAGTTCCACTTCTTGGAATTTAACCTGTGGAAAATATCACAAATAATGCTACTCATTGCAGCATTATTTTGAAAAGTGAGAACTTGAAAACAATCCAGATGTTCACCATTGGGGGATTACATAAATAAATCATGATACTGCATGTAATAGATTATACAACTGTCAAAAAATAGAGGGGGGTTTTATATAGTGACATGGAATACTGCCCTAATACATAATAAAGTGATAAAGGAAAGCTATAAGTACTATTATTTCATCGTGGTAAATTATTATGATACATTACTGTAAGTGTAGAAGAAATCTGGAATGGTATACGTGTGTATGTGTGTGTGTGTGTGTTTATATACATAAAACCAAGCCTGTTGCCTTTGAGTCGATTCTGACTCATAGCCACCCTATAGGACAGAGTAGAACTGCCCCATAGAGTTTCTAAGAACAAGGAGTGCCTGGTGCACTTAGCCACTACGCCACTGGGGTGTGTGTGCGTGTGTGCGCAAGTAAGTAAAAATATCCTGTTAATGGAGGATATTATGGGAGATTTTTACTTTTTACATTATGTATTATATATTTTGGGTTTTTTTTAAAAAAAAACAATAAGTATGCATCACTTTTCTAAGGAAACAAACAAGATGTTTATAAGTATTGTACTAAATCTTGGTAATTTGGGTACTTCCGATTTTAGCTAACAAGTAACAGACTTTCCTGTATGGTTGCTGATTTGGGGCTAATGTAGAACCTAAACACTTTATGTTAAAGTAGTGATTTTTCTTTTCACAGCTAGAGTTGGGAAGACATCACTGATTATGTCTCTGGTCAGTGAAGAATTCCCAGAAGAGGTAAATATTTGATTTCTTTCCCATATTTAAAATTTTATAAAAATTGAATTAAAATGAAATAAATTCCTCCCTTTTTGTGTTTCCTTTCTGACAGTTGTGACTTTTTGAAAAACTGATATTGATACATGACGTCTCTGAAATACAGCGTAGGAGGAATAACTAAATTAAATTTCAGTTAAACTAAACCCCAGGGCTGCATGGGCCCGGTTGTGCCTTCCCACCAGTCTGCAGTGCACAGCTTCACCTGTCACCCACCACATCAAAGATGTAGTGAAACCCGTGTGAAATTGCTCGCCACGGATTAGCAAGGAAATACAGTTTTAAGCCCGTGTATACCTTGGCTTATTGTAAGCCGGTGCATGCTGTGCTTACTGGTTAATCTGTCCCTGCTAAACCCGTTGTTGGCAAGTTGATTCCGACTCATAGTGACCCTACAGGACAGGATCGAACTGCTACATAGCGTTGTCAAGGCTGTAATCTTTACATTTCTCCCACTTAATGACTGGTGGGTTCGAACCACCAACCTTTTAGTTAGTAACTTGAGTGCTTAACCACTGAACCACCAGGGCTCCTGGAGTTCAACTAAGTCCTATGCATTTTCTATGCATTTATCGTCTCTGTGCCTTAGTTGTCTATCTGTAAAATGGAAGCTAAACAAGATCTTAGAGATCATGTAAGCTGTGCGGCCCTTTCTTAAAAATCAAAAAATTACTCATAAACCCAATATATAAAAGAGATGAATGTTCCCTTAGTTGAAATTAGAGTGAAAGATCTGGATCCCCACTTACCAACCACCTGACACTCCCTAGATCTCTGAGGCATTTCCTCAGAACCACTAGAATTCTGATAAGTGTTTTTGAAAACCGTTAGTATTATCTACCTGCCTCATTTTACAAATGAAGAAGCTAATTCACTTCAGCTTTGCCTATTTCAAAGGATTGTTATGGATTTCAAATGAGATGAGCTTGTAAAGTAAGTAAAGTGCCACCAAAAGTTAAGATGGCTCTATTATTGTTGGCAGTATGTGCATTTATGTTTTTGGAAGTTCCCGGACAGGGACTGCTAGCTAAGGCCTTATGTTAAGTTAGGATGTTGTTTGGGGGAGTGGAATCGATGCAAATGGGATGAAAATCATTTCTGTTACTTCCGTTTATTCACACAGTAGGCATTGTTAGGGCCACAGCTTGCATTTACCCTTTCTTTACTCTTAGATGGGAATATCTGTGTAATTTTATTGTTCAGGCAGGGATTTGATGTATCATGTGTTAGTGTTCTCAACGTTTACAACTACTATATAACCACTTATTCTTTCTCTTGCTTTTTTTCCTCTTAAGTAGGATGATGAAGTAATTACTTAATTTAAGAAATAAAGTGTGTTTTTATGTATGGTTTCGGGAACCAGTAACATTAATTTATAATCATTCTAAGTATGACACTTAAAAGTTTTTTTTGTGATAGTTTAACTTAGTTTAGAGTTGTTTTACCATAGTCCTTCTGGGTGTGGATAAGGGGTTTCTAATTGATGGAAAAATCATACAGTCTTTCTAAAAAATTAAAATCATTAAGCATAAGGTTTATGTAGCCAAATATCTTCTAGAAGAAACGAATTTTAATAACTTGTTCATTCCTTTGGGGATTTTCTTGAATTAACATAGCTCCCCATTTACAATGCATCTTTAAGTTGTCTTGAGCCTTCAGAATTTAATGTTTGAAACCACAAACTAATTCAAGTATTGTTTTAGGCTGTGTTGGATCTGAAGTATCCTTAGTATGCCATGTGTGTGTATTTTTTTTAAAAGACGTTTTTATCATACAGTTTTAATGCATATTTGCATCTGTGGTAAAGCATAAAAATAAGCACTTAAAAGTACAGCCAATACTGTAAGTATAGGCATGGGTGAAATATTATCTGTTAATAAGTGTGATAACATCCAAAGCATTTTCCTTTCGTATATTTGTTTGCAAACTAAGGTTCCTCCCCGGGCAGAGGAAATCACCATTCCAGCTGATGTTACACCTGAGAGAGTACCCACACACATCGTAGATTACTCAGGTAATGAATTTGCTCTTGTAGTTGAAACTGGAGTTAATTTAATAGTCCTCAATAAAGGTACTGAGCTTTAAAAAATGTTCAGAGAGGTGACCCTTTTCAGCAGTAAATGATTATTTACTATTCTTGTCTCATTTATGTCTCCTGGCCACTCCCCCGCCCCACCCACAGCCTCCGTCTGGCAGTTCTCTGTCCCCAAATTACTAAGTTGAGTCCCATAATAATTAAGAAGGAGGAATGGTAAATGACAAGTAGTAAATAAGTCCTTGCTGTTGTATGCCTTGGTATCCATTCTGACTCATCCCGTTGCCGTTGCCATAGAGGCGATTTATGTTCTTAGCAACCCCATGTGACAGAGTAGAACTCTACCGTATAGGGTTTCCAGGCTTTAATCTTTACGGGAACAGATCACCAGGTCTTTTCTCCCTCAGGGCCACAAGTGCGTTTGAACCACGCACCTTTTGGTTAGCAGCTAAGCTCTTTAACCATCGTACCACCAGGGCTCATAGATTAGTCATTATTCTTTTTAAATTGGTATGTTTACAAAGATAAGTTTGTAAATCAAGTTTGTTATCAGGCACAGTGTTATTATTTAGAAAGAGTTCCGGATTTGTGAATTTATTGAGTTCTAAATTTGTTCTTTGTCAGCCTGTGTCCCATATAAAATAATAGTTAAAGCAGTTATCAGTTTGCTTAGCACTATATAATATTAGAAACACATCTGTATTACTTTTTATAATTCAAAAATTCTCTACTTCTCCAACTGTTTTGCTTTGTCCTGGCATTCCTCTTTTAAACAACGTGGGTCTGAATACATTGGTAATATTTTGTTTTCCTAAGCTGGTATTCCATATATTCTAAACAAGAAATACTAGAGCTGTACTTTCTACTACATGTGACTATTGAATACTTGATATGTGGCTAATCTGAATTGAGATGTGCTATAAGTGTAAAATGCAACCGGAAGACTTAGCATAAACAAAAAAAAAAAGTAAAATATCTCAATTTTATATTGAGTACATGTTGAAATTATAATATTTTTGGTATTTTGGGTTCAGTGAAAATTTTACCTGTTTCTTTTTACGTTTTTAAGGTGACTTTTAAAAAACTTTAAATGACATATGTGGCTCACATTATATTTCTATTGAATAGCACTGTACTAGAAGTTGGAGCCCTGGTGGTACAGTGGTTAAGAGCTACAGCGACTATGGCTGCTAACCAAAAGGTTGGCAGTTCGAATCCACCAGCTGCTCCTTGGAAATCTATGGGGGCAATTCTGCTCTGTCCTATAGGGTCACTATGAGTTGGAATTGACTCGACGGTAACGGGTCTGGTTTTTCTTTTGGTACCAGAAGTTGAGTGTTTGATGCCTTCTGCTACAATCAGTCTCATAGCTAACATCATTTACAGAATTATTTCTATTCAATACCTGTAGCCACATAATGAGATACACTTCAGTATTAGATTTAAACTCAGTATTAGATTGATAACTCAGCATATGGAAAGATTAAAAATATGGTCAATTACTTAGCATCATATAAAATGCCATAGAACTAATTTATGAAGTTAGTTTTTATGTCAGAAATGACAGGCCTTTTTTGGGAAACGTATTTTACCCAAAGTGGTCTAAATTCATAAGTTAATATGTCAGTAATTGCTTTGCTCTTCATTTCTTTGCTTCCTCATTCTAGCAGTATCTTGCATATTCTCCTCAACTGTGGGTAAATAGGCACATCCATCCATTGAGACCAGTTCTAAGCAGAGATAGGTGCTAGAACTAGAAAGACCGTTCTCGACTCTTCATTATCATGCTCCAGTTTTGCTCCCGGGACCTGGTTATCATTACTCATACCGCTATCTAGATCTTAAGTTTGTATTGCTCAGATTCTCACCTGACCTTTTGGCCCTGTACGTACAGACTGTCTGGACTTCTGACTCTAGCACCCTGCTTTCTAGTTTGAGTCCCTGATCTCTTCTGCCTGGCCCTTCTCAACTCTGAATCGGATACCAGTGTAGATTTATCGCACAAACGCTTCTGCTCTTCCCTGCCTTAGTTATCCTCTTGTAGACTTGTCTTTTGGTGCCAGCCAGCTTGCCTGTCATAGTTCAGCTTCTTCTCTTCCCTGGCTTGCCCTTGTGTTTGCCACCTGCGCCTTATCATTTTGAGGGATGTTAGGTGAATGCTGTATAGATTTTAGTTTGGCCAGTAGTTTATAATGAAAGTGTTTAAAATAAGAAATGTTAACTGTTTTCCCCCTGAAAATACATTTTTTTTTTTTGTCATTTGTAGAAGCAGAACAGAGTGATGAACAGCTTCATCAAGAAATATCACAGGTGAATTTTAGTTTTTTTTAGTAGCTGTAGGTTTTTTGGTGGGAAAACAACAATGATCCTATGGGTCTGCCATTTTTATTCTCTCACGTACCAAGAAGGCTTTTTCGATTCTTTGTTGTTGTCACTGCCTTTGGGTATGTACTTTTGCTGTAAATCTTTAGGAAATTTTTCTTCTCAGAGTCAAGCTAAGTTTTCTTTCTGTTTCAAGTTTTGCTCTTCATTTTTCCTTTGGCCCAAATATATTAACTAGTTGGTAATTAAATGCTACTGCTTACATTTTTATTATTTAAAAGTACCATTGATTTGTTCATTTTTTCCTAGGCTAATGTCATCTGCATAGTTTATGCTGTTAACAACAAGCATTCTATTGATAAGGTATGAATGTATTCATTTCTTGCACCGTATTTAGCTAAATTTCAGTTTCAGGATTGATCTTTGGTTTAGAACTTTAGGGGTCCAAGGGCAGGATATTTTTCAAAAAAGGTTCTCATCATGTCTTAGCTCTTGTAAATTTTCATTTTAGGTAACAAGTCGATGGATTCCTCTCATCAATGAAAGAACGGACAAAGACAGCAGGTATTTTTTTTTTTCCCTCAAACAACATACATTGAAAAATTTCAAACTGACAGAAAAGATGGAGGAAATAGTACAATGAACACTGTAAACCCTGCACTTAACCTCACCAGTTGTTAACATTTTGTCCTATTTGCTTTATCTGTTTGCATACACACACACACTTTTTTTGCTGAATCATTTGAGGCGGCAGATGTATTTGAGAGCAAAGCAAGAAACAGAGCTCTGGCACTACAGTGTTTTACAATTTCCAACATCAAATATTTTGAGAATGATTTTTACATTTTGCTCCCTAAAATTGCTGCTTGAAAAGTCTCAGCTCTAGAATGCACCTTCCTCCTATATTGTGTGTGACTTCTGTCTTGAGATGCTCCTCTGCTGGGAATGATATTCTTGTCATTGAATGCTCACAGCGTCATGTATTTAAAAGCTTAGGACTCAGGCAAATGAATGATCTTTGAAATCTGGCTTGGCCACCTAGGAGCTCTAGGGCTTTGACTTCATTGAGCCTTAGTTTCCTCATTTATTAAGAGAAAATGAGGCTAAAACCTGTCTTGGCTCTATGTCATTATTTTGAGAATCAAATGAAATAATTCATATGTAAACACCTTATGAATGCTCTAAAATTCTAGAGATCTTCATTTAAGAATTCATTCAGGGAGATTTCCCTGGAGGATACATGAGTGATACGGAAAAAGCAAGAGAATACACGTTGTGTATTTTATCTGGGCAGAATGATACTTCTAGGTATAAACATTTTAAGTCTTAAGTCAAAATGGAAACGTTTTTCTGTATTATTTAATAGATCATAAGTTATTTATGGAACATTTGAGTCTTTTAAGTGTTAGGAAAAGCAGACATAATATCTATGTCTGTACATACTGGTCCTTTTCTTAATTTCTTAGTTGGGCGTTTTAATGCCTTGGAACTCGAAAGATCTGGTTCTAAACAGATGAATGTGGTCATTGACCTTTTGTTGCAGGTATTCATGGAGGGACACTTTGTGACTTAGATGCTCGTAGATATGCTGTGTCTTGTAGCTCTGACACAGCAGGGCCCCTCTTTGTCATGGTGTTAAACTTCGTAGTGACTTATTAACAAGATGGAAAAGAGAGTTACCCTCTAGAGCTACAGTGTCCAGTGTAGTAGACTTTAGTCAGTTGTGGCAATATAACTTAAAAATTCAGTTCTTTGGCATATTTAGCAACATTTCAAGTGCTCAGTAGCCACATGTAGCCGGTAGTTACAGTAATGAGCAATGCAGATAAAGAACATTTCCATCATCACAGGAGGTTGTATTAGACAGGGTTGCCTTGGAGGATCCAATACCCATATGCTACTAATACTTGCTTTTCTTGCTGATGGTTTGCGCTGTTTCTAGGAGGCATTCTTCAGAGAAGGCCAGTTTTGCCAGGATCTATTAAGCACTGGCTTGGACTATGGAATTAAAAATTTTTTATTTTACCAAAATAAACCATTGCTGTCGAGTTGATTCCAACTCATAGCAACCCTGGAGGACAGAGTAGAACTGCCCCGGAGGATTTCTAAGGCTGTAAATCTTTATGGGAGCAGACTACCACATCTTTGCCCTGTGGAGCTGCTGGTGCATTTGAACCGCTGACCTCTTGGTTAGTACATGAGTGCTTCACTACTGTACCACACCACCAGGACTCCTCCAGGACAGCCTTACCAGGATAGCTTTCTAAAATGCTGTGGCTAGTTTGGTGGCCCTTTTAGTACACATGGAAATGACTTGACACTTGAAAATCCAATTGAGCATTCTCGGATATGGCTGTGGTCCACAATCGTGCACAAGCCTACCTGAGCCACGTGAACATACTTATTCTTCTTGTGCTTGACTTGTTCCAAGGTGGTCTATTTCTTTATTATACGGACCTTATACTTTGCTATACCTTCTTCCCTGGGCCTTTGTATATTGAGTATTTGTATTTGTTTATAATTGTATATTGAATGTTTATATAGTCTTCCTTAGGACTTCTTTGGACCATTGTAATAGTGATACCTAATTGGGGGGACCATCACTGTCACCTGAGCCACTTTAAAAAATATATAGATGTCCTAGTCCTACCTCTGGAGTTTTCGAATCAGTAGGTTTGGAGTAGGGCTTGGACATGTTTTTTTTTTAAAGCTCCAAAAATTATTCTGATGCACACTTTTGGTTGCAAACTACTCCATTTTTGGAGACCCTCTTGGCTCTGTTAGGAATCTTTATTTGTGTTACATAGTGGGTCAGTCCTTTTAAGAGTAATGGTGCTACCAAGGGGGTAAACTGTAAATGCTTGCAATTACTCCTGTTGAAACTTTGAGTTCCAGCAAGATCATTTGCTTTTCCGCCTTGCCCTCTTGCCGGATTCACAAATGATAATGCTCCTGTAGGCTAGTCCTCTAGCCTTACTTGGACTTCTGACAGGCCTCTCAGATTGAATTTGTCCAAAACAAAACCCCTAATTCCCTGCCTCTCAAACACTCTCACCCGCAGAATTATGTCAGTCTTCTCTGTCTCAGGAGATCTACCCATTTTCTCCAGCCCAAAACCCATGTATTTGTCTTGATTTCTGCCTTTCCCTTACCCTTCGTATGTAATCTGCAGTAAATCCTTTCAGTACTACTTCTGTAATATATCTCACATCGGAACACCTCCTCCCCACCGTCATTGTCACCGCCCTGATCCAAGCTACTGCATTTTTAAAAGCTTTATATTATTGAAAACAAACAAACATACACAAAAGTAGGGAGAATAGTATGATGAGTTCCTGTGTATCTGTCATCTACCTTTAACTATTATCAAATCACAGCCAGTCTTTTTCATTTATCGCCCCTCCCATTGGGATCATTTTGAAGCAAAGTGAGATATATTATGCTGTTAATATTTCAGTATGTATCTCTGAAAGATAACAAATCATTGCATTTTAAAGTGTCAAGCAGATCATGTCATGCCCCTGCTTATAATCGTTCGGTTTCTTCCCATTTTATACTTGCAATAAAACTCATATTCCTCACCATGACCCCTAAGGCCTCACATCTGGGTTTTGCTCCTCTCTCCACCCCTATATCATACCGCTTCTCCTTAGCTCAAGGAGTCCTGGTAGTGCAGTAGTTAAGTGCTCGGCTGCTAACCAAAAGCTCAGCGATTCGAACCCACTCTCTGCTTCTCAGGGGCAAGATAAGGCAGTCTGCCTCTGTAAAGACTACAGCCTTGGAAACCCTGTGAGCCAGTTCTGTTCTGTCTTATAGGGTTGCTTTGAGTTGAAATTGACTAGATGGCAATGGGTTTGGGTTTTTTGGGGGGCGGGGGTGGTTTCTTTGCTGAGTTCTCCTCAGTCATTCTGGCACTTGCCTGCTCTTCGAACTCACCAGGATATTTTTTCAGCTTGTGGCCTTTGTGCATTCTGTCCTTTCTGCCCAGCAAGCTCTTCCCTGGCTCTTCACATGGCAGATTCCATCTCACCCTTCACTTCTTGGCTGAAATGCCACCTCTCAGATTTCCTGCTGATTATCGTATCTAAATTAGCCCCCTCCTCTTCTTCTAGCCCATGTCCCCCAGGTCGTTTCCTTCATAGCACTTACTGCATTAGAAATTATCTCATTTATCTCTTGTTCGTTTTCTGTTTTTCGTGATTAGAATGGGCAGGGACCTTGTCTGTCTTGTGTCCTTAATGCTTAGAACAGTACCTGGCATATGATAGGTACTCAATAAATATTTGTTGAATGAGCATGCTGTTTAGGGGGCTTCGCTTGATCGTAAAGGGTTCACTTTGGGGAGATTATATAAAGGCTTTTTAAGTTAGAATGGGTCGTGATGTAAACTAAAATATCAGTCTAAAATCTTTTGCCTGCCTTATTGCAATGTGCCCCGTTTGTTTCAGGCTGCCTTTGATATTGGTTGGAAATAAATCTGATCTGGTGGAATATAGTAGCATGGAAACCATCCTTCCTATTATGAACCAGTACACAGAAATCGAAACCTGTGTGGAGGTATGCTTTATCATTTGACTTGGAAGTTTACTGTTGGTGAAATCTCACTAAATTGAGGTTTGGGGTGGGAAAGGAGAAGATTTGGGATAGAATAAATTTTTTGTTCTTTGTGAAGTTATGTAAAACAAATAAAACAGAGAACCTGGAATTAGCCTCTGAGCTCTTTTTCGGTGTTCATGTTGTAATATCCACAACGAAAAATGCATTTTTCAGTTTCTTTAAGGAATCTTACTGTTACCTTGCATATCGATAGTTTAAAAAGTTTTTTTACTCTTAAAATTGATTTCACATTGTAAAATTAAAAAAAAATTCTTTTTTCAGTGTTCAGCAAAAAACTTGAAGAACATATCAGAGCTCTTTTATTATGCCCAGAAAGCTGTTCTCCATCCTACAGGGCCCCTGTACTGCCCAGAGGAGAAGGAGGTAACCCCCCAAGCTGGTTTGTAGGGGCTGGGGTGTGTAGGTAGTAACTCTAGTATGGCCATGATTTTTAGTAAGCTCTTAACTGCTTTTGTGAAAATGGAACTGCTAAAACTTGAACTTAATGATTTTTAAAGTACTACATTTTAAAGATACTTTTTTTCAAAAAACATGGTAATATTTACATTAAATACTCAGAATTATATTCCAGATGACATACTATCAGCAAATGCGATGAAAACAGAAGAATTTGCAGTAATAACAACAAAAAATCCAGTCTGCCGATGGGCTACTTGCTTTGCTACTCTAAATCCGCACACTTAAAAATACTCAAAGAAACCAAAAAATTCTGTATTTTTTTGACATGGGCACAACATGCTGATACAACTGGAATACTCCCTGTTGTTTCATAACTAGGAAGCATAGTAATTCCTTATAGAAATATCTAAAATTTGTCATTTTTTTAATTAATTTTTTGTTGATGTAAAATTTGCATACCATAAAATTCATCCTTTAAAATGTGCAGCTCAGTGGCTTTTAGTATATTCACAGAGTTGTGCAACCATGATCACTGTCTAAGTCCAGAATATCTAAAACCAGAGCTGCAATGTACCCATGAGCAGTCACTCCCCATTCCTCCCCTCCCCCAGCCGCTGGCCAACACTAATCCTGTCTCTATGGATTTGCCTATTCTGAACATTTTCTATAAATGGAATCATATCATATGCAGCCTTTTGTGCCCGACTTCTTTCACTTAGCATGATATTTTTAAGATTCATCTTGTAGCATGTATCAGTGCTTCATTCCTGTTTATGGCCAAACAGTATTTCATTGTATACCACATTTTGTTTATCCGTTTATCTGTTGATGGACATTTGAGTGGTTTTCTCTTTTTAGTATTACGAACAATGCTGCTATGAACATTTGTGTACAAGTTTTTGTGTAGAGATATGTTTTCATTTCTCTCGGGTGTATATCTAGGAGTGGAATTTCTGGTGTAGTGGTTAAGAACTCAGCCGCTAACCAAAAGGTTGGCAGTTGGAATCTATCAGCCGCTTCCTGGAAACCTTATGGTGCAGTTCTACTCTGTCCTACATGGTCACTGTGAGTCGGAAACGACTCAGCGGCAGCAGGTTTGGTTTTGATTTTATAGTAACTCTTAGTTTAACTTATTGAGGAGCTGCCAAACTGTTTTCCACAGTGGCTGTATGACTTTATATTCTTACCAGCAGTGGACGAGGGCTCCAGTTTCTACACACCCTCACCAACACTTGTTATTATCTGTCTTTTTGGTTATAGCAATCCTAATGCGTGTGAAGTAGTATCTCATTGTGGTTTTAATTTATATTTTCCTGATAAGTAACAACATTGAGCATCTTTTCATGGGCTAGTTGGCCATTTGTCTATCTTCTTTGAAGAAATTTCTATTCGGATCTTTTGCTCATCTTTTAATGGATTATTTGTCTTTTTATTGTCATAGTTTTTAAGAAATAAAAAGTTGCATTTTTTTTTTTTTTTCTAGGAAAAGTTTACAGTATAAGTGGGGGCTTGTTAAAAATTTTGACCCATGGGCCAAGCTTGGCCTGCTCCCTGTTTTTGTACATCCCATGAGCTAAGAACGAATTTAACATTTTTAAACAGTTGAAAGAAAATCAAAAGGAATAGTATTTTGTGATATGTGAAAATTATGTGAAATTCATATTTCATTGTTCATAGGTAAAGTTTTATTGGAACATAGTCATACTCATTTTTTTATTATTTATGGCCACTTTTATGCTACAAAGACAGTGGTGAGTAGTTGTGACAGAGATCATTATGTGGTACTCTCATCTCTTCTCCTTCTCCACGTTTTACAAATTGCACCAACACAGTTATAACTCAGCAATATTTCAAGTACCATGTGTATCGCCATACCGTGACATTTTTTTTTTTTTTGAACAGTGCGTACCCATTATGTCAAAACAAGAAAAGAAAAAGTGGATTTTTATTTGGCAGAGGTATATTTTCTGAGCTCAAACTACAGTTCCATTTCCAGCAGGATTTTTTTGAACCTTGATTTAATTGCAAAGGAAATTTCCATATTTCGTAATCCATATAACTGTAGTTGAGGAACTTCACCTAACCTTCAGTTGGAACTGATTAATCAGCAGGATAATGACATGCTAAAAGGCAAACATGAAGAAAAGAATCTAATTCTATAAATGCCTTCCAAACGATGAATGTGGTCAATTAAATTCATACGTGTGTGGATATATATCAGTATTAGCAGTATCTGTGCAGAAAGATATTTTCAAAGATGAAATGCATAAAATTTCATTATAGATCAATATTCACAGATAAACAATTGCAATCAGTTGTCAAGATAGAGAACACTAACTTTGAACCCCAGTTAACTAAGTGAAATATTATGTCTTTAAGAAGAATTTCATTCTTAGTAATAGGTCTGTATTACAAAAATTTATACTCAGTTATTATATTTTGAATTTATTCAGTAAAAGTCTTGCAAAATTTAATTTCTCTCTTGCTGTGTAAGTACTTATATAATTTCTTCGATTTTGCCCATTGGCCCTCAAAGCCTAGAATATTTGCTATCTGGCCTTTGACAGAATAAGTTTGCCAACCCCTGGTATAAGTAATTAGTCGAAATCTGACTCTGGTTTACTCTTCTTTATTCTTGGTTTACTGTTCCTTAAATGTAATACTTCTTTTTAATTTACTCTTAATCCAGTGTTTCCTAAATGTGCCTTATCGTAATGGTCCCTTGGTGTTCTTGTTAAAAATTTAGACTCCGTCCTGATTCAGCCAAGTGCTAGATTTTATGATCAAGGAAATTTGGGAAACAGCCTTAATCTCACACTATAGGGATTTACCTCTGAGCCGTAGCCCACCTGTACATTAAATCCCTTCTATCAATTTGTTCTTAATCCTGTCATTGCCACTCTTCTTCTCAGACCTATTATTAGTTCTGCTAATCTGCTAATTCCCCCACTGTGTCCTTCCTTAGCCCCAGTCTCACAGGATTAAAACATCTACTGCCATCTGTTACCTGTTTCTCAGGTGGACCTGCCCGATAGGTAAAACCTGCAGCTTTTAGAGACTACCTTGTTATACGCGAGTACAAGCTTCAAGTCTAAGCTTATATTAGAATCTTTTATTTATTCAACAATAATAAGCTTTTGACACAGATTTAAGGTAGAATTATCAAAAACATCATATTCAAAATTAAAGCCTGAGCTGTTAAATATGTTTCTAGTGCTGTTAATTTGTGTGTCCCATGACAGACTCCTGAAGTCTTCCTACTTACCTAATAATAAATCTGACTTTTGTGTAATAATGTTTACTGTGTGAGGGTTTAGATTTAAAAAAAAAAAAACGTTGCCATCAAATCATATTCTGACTCACAGCAACTGTATAAGACTCAATAGAACTGCACTCCCCCATACGGTTTCCAAGGGGTGCCTGGTAAATTCGAACTGCTAACTTTTTGGTTAGTAGCTGTACCTGTTAACCACTGTGCTACCAGGGCTCCCATATAAAATGTTTTTTATTTATTACTATAAATTTTATAGCTTTATTGAGGTATAAATTTTTAATACTTTTTAAAAGTAGTCATTTTTTGGTGTTATCTTTTAAGGTGGTTAGTATTTAAATATCACATTGAGCTTGGAGTACCTTAGTGCCTGGATGAAACCTTTAATGAAAAATACATCTTTGTTATTTTTCTTCAAATTTCTTTTTTTTTAATGTAGCTTTTTATGACATGAGGAAAAACTACTTGCACAAAGTAAAAAGTTGTTTTCAAGTTTTATTTTGTGCATCATAATAGCTATTGTTACTTTTTGAGACATTTATATTATTGTATAACATTTTTTAAAGGACAGTAAATAAAATATAATGTAATCTTTTTTAATCTTGACTAATATTAGGATAACATTTATAGAAGTAATATCATAACATTCATTACTTTTTAAAAGAAAACCACCTATGGTTATATACATTTTAGGTTTTATTCCATTTAATAGTCTTCTATAAAGAGAGCCCTATCCAGTACACTCTAAATGTTTCTTTTGGCTTTTTTTCTTATTTCTAATCCCTTTGTATCTTAATTTTTTCTTTTTGTCCATTCAATATTAAAAAAAAGGGTTTGTATATGTTTGGGAAGATAACTACTTCCTCTCCTATCCTTTGGAAACCGTGGGGGCATAGTGGTTAAGGCTACACCTATAAACCAAAAGGTCAGCAGTTCAAATCCACCAGGTGCTCCTTGGAAACCCTATGGGGCAGTTCTACACTGTCCTATAGGGTCCCTATGAGACGGAATCGACTTGATGGCAACGGGTTTGGTTTTGGTTTTTCCTCCTATTCTTTAAAAATTCCTTTTCTCTATTTGAGTTTGGTAGCATGATCAAAGCTGTCATTACGATTTTGTTCTCAGTAGCCATATGACTGAAGTTAATAAGTGCACATTTCCTGACCTTGCCACTCTGTTTCTCTGATTCACATGGGTTCATAAGGTCTCTTCCTCTGAGTTCACACAAAGTTCAAAGATCTTCCTGAAAGTTTTGTTTTATTCTCAAAATTGTTGACAGTGATGATCGTATAGCAGTTATGTAAATTAGAGGCATGTGGGCTTTATTTTCTTAAATAATCAAAATATATTCTACCCTTTATAAATCCTAAAACAAAAACTGGAGAGGTTGTCAGAATATGTTTTCAGCAGCATAACTTACAAAAGTTTTATAGAATCACAAAAGACAAGTTTTTTTTTTACAGTAATTCTTAGCTCATAGTAGAGACTTTCACACTAACTAACTAGTGCTATTTTGCCACCTGTTTGTGAATAAGCACATTTTATAATCCAACTTTGACGTATATACACAAGGAACAGAAAAAAAACATTAGTTCCATTCCGTTACCGGAAGGTTGATGGTCAGAAATAAGTTAGAGAGGAAAGCCCTTAGTGGTTTTGAGTCAGCTCAAATTGTTTCTGGGTTGAAGGAGGACATAGATAAGTAAATGCTGCTTCTCTCCATGACTAGAAGACTCAGTCTTCCCTAAACATGCATTTCTCTTTTTCCCATCCGTGGAGGATTGGAAGAGTCACGAGGGGAGAGCTTGACCGCTCCAGATGTTCTTGCGAGTAGATATCGTCACGTTGGCTTAGAAACACCTGAGGATACGAGCAGATGCCTTCGCTCTAGTTCATTTTTGACTGTGTTTGATGTTACGTATTTGGCAGTGAAAACCATGAGAAATCATTCCCAGTATTACTTACAAAATCATATGAAAGTCCAAACTGTTTTAATTAAAACATTGGTTTCTTTTTCCCATGATTCGTAGATGAAACCAGCCTGTATAAAAGCCCTTACTCGTATATTTAAAATATCTGATCAAGATAATGATGGTACTTTGAATGATGCTGAACTCAACTTCTTTCAGGTAGGCACCTTTTATCTCAGTCATTCGTCTACCAGGGTCTCTTTGCTATATAAGATACAAAAAAAAGATCAGCTTAGACAATGATGTGGGAATAAACGTGTCTCTTTCACATCTAGCTGTTTAAGCCTTTGCCTAAAGAACTCTCGTGCCTAGGAATTGAGGGGGCTCTTTGATAAGTTTCATTTCACAGGATACAATGGATGTATTAAGGATGACTTGAAGTCTGGATTATTTTGCTTTCTCAGTTTTGTATAACATAGTTACACAAAGAGCCCTATGTTTAGAAACGGGATGGAGGGGAGGGAGTAGGGAAAGTTTCTTTCCTTCTAAGTATGACGTGCTTGACTTAACACAAAGCAGAGGCTATCCCAGTTTATTACTTCTTTTGTTTGCAAGTCTTTGATTTAGTGGTTGTTTTGAAGATTATTGTTTTTATGTTATTTGTGGTTTTAGTGATGATTTATTTTTAAATTGATTTTTATGTTTTTGCTAGAGAATCTGTTTTAATACTCCATTAGCCCCTCAAGCTCTGGAAGATGTCAAGAATGTAGTCAGAAAGCATATAAGTGATGGTGTGGCTGACAGTGGATTGACACTGAAAGGTGGGTATGAATTTGGCAGAAGGTGAAGGTCCTGTAGCATTACTTGAAGGAAACCTTAGCATTTCGTAATATGCCTAAAATCTGTCTTGGATGTTTAAGAGACAAAGCCAGTGGTTGGGATAATCATTCTTACTGTCAGTATAAACTAGGCGGAGGGAAATTGCTTGGATCTCAGGCATGCAGAGGTCCATCTGAGGGAAAGAGATACCTGGAACAAACAAATTTGCCTTCGAATTCTTCCTACGCAGAAGCAGCCTTTGAGTAGAAGTTATTTTTAGGAAAGTCATTTTGACTACCAGTCAGATTTACCAAGTACAAAATGTTTCCTGTAAAATACAGACCCACAGTGAAATAAGAAATGAAATTGAAAATCACAGTTTTCCATTATAGAAATAAAAGTAAAGATCTATAAAACCATTTATTTAGTCTGTTTCTGTGACATAACTTTGTGAATGTCAGTGTATTCCTTGAGATGTATTTTTTGCCCTGTTACCAGGGCTTGCTCTTGCTGGACTCTTTGTATATGTGAAACAACAACTCTGAAATCAGCTTGAATCACAAGACACTTGGGAGCTTTATTTTGTCTTCACCTTCAGTATGCGATACTGGTGTACATTGATAATGTTCGTGAACCTAGCCCTTGCCATTATGTGTAGTATGCTTTTCTCCCATGTGAATACCTTTACTTCACATCAGCTGTGTTTACTAATTTGCTTTTATTTCAGGTTTCCTTTTTTTACACACACTTTTTATTCAGAGAGGGAGACACGAAACTACTTGGACTGTGCTTCGACGGTTTGGCTATGATGATGACCTGGATCTGACACCTGAGTATCTCTTCCCCCTGTAGGTACCTTCGGTTTCCTGATTGATTTTGTTTGCCAAATTTTTCAAGTTTTATTTAGCACATAGGCAGGTAGGCTTCAAACTACTCAGAAATAATTTCGATTAATAGCAGAGTTTCTCAGCCTTGGCATTACTGACATTTTGGGCTGGATAATTCTTTGTTATGGAGGCTGCTTAGTGCACTCCTAGATGCTAATAGCGCCTCCTCCCCCAGCTTTGTCAATGAAAAATGTCTCTAAAAATGGCCAAATGCCCCCGTGGGAAAAATAATCCCTGGTTGCAAGCTGCTGATTTATAAAAAAAAAAATTAGTTGCCTTCAAGGCAGTTCCAAGTCATGGTTTGTAGCATGGCTTAACTTTTTTCTCTTCTCCTGGACAGTACAAGTATCTTTCTAAATTCATTTTACTGAGGAAGGAGAAAAACATGCTAGGAAACTTGTTTTGATGTCAAGAGATCAGAAATAAGTTAGTTAAGTTCTCTGTTCTAGAAGTAAATACCAAATTATTTATAGTACACCAACACCAAACATACGTTGTTTCCTACTGCAGGCTTTTGTCCATGCTATTTTCGCTTTCTCCTTCCTCCTTCCCCAGCCTAGTTAATGCCACTCATCCCTCAAGCTTCAATTCAGGTGACAGTGTCTCTCAGAGATGTTGACACCTTCCCACCCCCAAGTCAAAATTTCCCTTTCGTGGGGGCTCTCCTAGCATCCTTATCCATACTTAGCACTTAGCTCATTCCTTAATGGTTGGTTGTATAGTTCGTAGAGGCAGGGAACTTGTCTTGTTTTTGTGTCCCCTGTACCTAGCTCAGTGCATTTGATAAATGTTTACTGCTGAATTTAGGGTGGGTCAAAAAGGTCAAATTAGGCAGAGGTAACATCTCTTTACATAATTTTCAGTCCGTCACCAATGCTGGCATTAATATAAAGCCCATAATTATGACTTAAAATTTGTTTAAAGGAAGAATAAATGCATTACAGTTTAATCAGTATTATTTGAGATGGATTTTTATTTCAGTATGCCCTTCTGATATTTAAGAAAGCTTTGCATATTACCTCATGCATTGGGAATGGCCATCATTATGACATTTCCGAAGATTGCCATAACCATGCCAGAGACATTCCCTGGGAAGTCCAAATGGCTCTAGTGAAGATATTTTTATAACATGTTGTCACCCCACAAAAAGACTTCATGCAGCTTTATATTCATTTCTTAAATTAAATTTTAATATTTGATTATTTTACTCTTAAATTTTTTCATCACAGACTAAAAATACCTCCTGATTGTACTACTGAATTAAATCATCACGCATACTTGTTTCTCCAGAGCACCTTTGACAAGCATGATTTGGTAAGCTTTTAGCAGCAATTTTCCATGCTATATGATAAAACATTTTTCTGTAAATGATATAACTCCCTTTCCTTAGCTATGGAATGTTCATGTCACATAGCCAAAAATTGCTCAGACTCTTTTAAGTTAAACTGCAAAAAGTATTTTCTGCTATTTGTTTTTATTGTTTTCTTTTCTCAAGATGTAAAAGTCTTATCTATGATAAGACTCTGATAGGTTTTTTTTATATGCATGTAAGAGGTTTTCCTGATAAAATGTAAAATTTGTTTTAATTTACTAATTAGTTTTTAGAAGCATAGCTTTACTAGACAAGGGGGCTCCTGTGTTTGGAGATTATTCTCTTAGATATCTAAACATTATGTATCCTTTCTTATGTATCTTCAGGATAGAGACTGTGCTTTGTCACCTGATGAGCTTAAAGATTTATTTAAAGTTTTCCCTTACATACCTTGGGGACCAGATGTGAACAACACAGTTTGTACAAATGAAAAAGGATGGATAACCTACCAGGGATTCCTTTCCCAGTGGACGTGAGTATAGAGCGAACCTGTTTCCTCTAGAGTTACAGCTAGTTTAAAATTATGGTGCTTTACATTCATAATTGTGTAAGCTTATCAGATCTGATGAATTGCTTCAATTGTAACTTCCGGTTAGTGGGACTTATAATGCTGTTGATACCTCTCAGATGAACTACCAAAACCAAAAAAGCCAAATCCGTTGTCGTCAGGTCAATTCCGACTCATAGTGACCCTATAGGACAGAGTAGAGCTGCCCCATGGGAATTCCAGGGAGCGCCTGGTGGATTCAAACTGCTGACCTTTCGGTTAGCAGCCGAACTCTCCACCACTGTGCCACCAGGGAGTCCAGATGAACTGCAGGTGTTCTATAAATTGTCAGGAAGGGATGTGTTCACTTTTGAATATTGTACAAGGAAACAGTAATAAGCCTCACCTCGAAACCAAAGTAAATATTAGTACTTTTTTGTTTCATTAGCGGATAAGAAATGTCCTTGCTACTGCCCAATTTTTACACTTTGAGAATACGGGGAGACGCATGTTTTCCTTGACAATGAGCACTTATTGTGAGGGTTTTGTTGTTGGTGGTGGTTCGTTCTTGATGAACTCTTTGTAAGAGTTAGAATTTGTCTACAGTCTACAGTTACAGCATGTTAGGCATTGTGCCCTTGGATGTTAAAGGAATCCTCTGGTCTTAACGTGATGATATAATTACTTCAGCCTTGGTGAGACTAACTTTTTCAACGCTAGGACCTTTTTTTTTTTTTTTTGGTCCAAATACATAAGATAGGCTACTGGTATCAGGTGTCTTTTGTTATTTTTATGCCTTTGGCAAACTTTTTCATATTTGTTGAATGAATCGGTAAGCCCTCAACTAGCCAGTATTTGTAGGACACTGTATTTTATTCGGGAAACAGACAATATAAAACATTCCTACTCTAAATTTTACAGAGGCTTACCAGTCATCTATGTGGCATTGTTCTTTTTGGATAGGTGGAATAGATATAGAAATCCCCTCTCCATCTTGCATTCTTCTCTGACTCAAGAATGGCAGTGTATGCTAAGCGAAGTAAGTCAATCACAAAAGGACAAATATTGTACGAGACCACTATTATACAAACCTAAGAAAAGGTTTAACCAAAAAAAAAACCAAACCCAGTGCTGTCGAGTCGATTCCGACTCAAAGTGACCCTACAGGACAGAGTAGAACTTCCCCATAGAGTTTCCAAGGAGTGCCTGGTGGATTCGAACTGCTGACCCTTTGGTTAGCATCTGTAGCACTTAACCACTACTCCACCAGGGTTTCCAAGAAAAGGTTTACACATCAAAAAAAAAAAAAACAAACAATCTTTGATGGTTATGAGGGAGGGGGTGGGGGAGTGGGGAGGTGAAGTCACTAATGAGATAGTAGACAAGTGTTAACTTTGGTGAAGAGAAAGACAACACACAATATAGGGGAAATCAGCACAGTTTGACCAAGGCAAAATCGTAGAAGCTTCCTAGACACATCCAGACACCTTGAGGGGCTGAGGGCTGGGGACCATAGTCTTAGGGGACATCTAGGTCAATTGACATAACATAGTTTGTAAAGAAAATGTTCTATATCCTACCTTGGTGAGTAGCATCTGGGGTCTTAAAAGCTTGTGGGGGGCCACCTAAGATACATCTATTGGTCCCAGCATATTTAGGAGCAAAGAAGAATGAAGAAAACCAAAGACACAAGGAAAATATTAGTCCAAAGAACCACTGGACCATATGAACCAGAGCCTTCACCAACCTGAGCCCAGAAGAACTAGATGGTGCTTAGCTACGACCACCTGCCGCTCTGACAGGAATCAAAATAGAAGGTCCCAGGCAGAGTGGAAGAAGAGTGCAAAACAAAATTCAGATTTTCAAAGAAAAAAGACAAGACTTAATGGTCTGACGGTGACTAGAGGAACCCCTGAGAATATGGTCCCTGGACACCCTGCTAACTAAGAACCAAAGCCACTCCTAAAGTCCACCTTTCAACTGGAGATTAGGCCTGTAAAACAAACAGTAACACACGTGAGGAACGTGCTTCTTAGTTCAGTCAAATATGTAAGACCAAAAGGGCAACTCCTGTCTAGAAACAAAGATGAGAAGGCAGGAAGGGAGAGGAAAACTGGAGGAATGGACACTGGGAGCCAGGGTGGAAAGGGGAAGAGTGCTGACACATCGTGGGGATTGCAACCAGTGTCACAAAACAATTTGTATTTAAATTTGTTGAATGAAAAACTAATTAGTGCTGTAAACCTTCACCCAAAATACAATTAAGAAACAAAAAAAGGCGGTGTAGGAAAAGCCATGGCTAGAGGCGTGGGAAGTTAAAGCAGTCAGTAGCTATCTGGTGGTAATATCATTTGCGCTGTTGAATTTTTCTGTTTTCCCCTCTAAATGTTCACTTAAGAACTTTTAACGTTTCAAAATCTCTTCTTTCCTAGGCTCACGACCTATTTAGACGTACAGCGGTGCCTGGAGTATTTGGGCTATCTAGGATATTCAATATTGACTGAACAAGAGTCTCAAGCTTCCGCCATTACAAGTAAGTATCTGAATACTCTTCAGCTCCTGATTAGAAAAATCTTTTTAAGATTCTAGTTTCATAAGTTTCAAAGAATGAAAATAAACTCATCTTCAATATCTTCCATGTATACATTCGTTTCCCCTGTTGATTTGGTCATTTCTTTTGAGTTGAGATGGCTTGATTTTATTTATCAAAAAAGAGACAGAATAGAGGTTTTGCTTCTAGTCTACTCCCTGGGAGTACTCCACTGACGAAGATGAAAGAGAGCTTTGGGCGTTAAAGTATTTACTAGTCTGTCTTGTATTTTAATTTTCTTTAAACGTTAAAAACAAGTCATGTTGAATGGATAAACAAAATGTGATATATATATATGTACACACACACAATGGAATATTATTCAACCATAAAGAGAAATGAAGTCCTGATACATGCTGCAACATGATGAACCTTTAAAACAAGCTGAGCAGAGTCAGTCAGTCACAAAAAGACAAATACTGTATGTTCCCACTTATATGAAATGTCTATAATAGGCAAATATATAGAGACTAAAGTGTATTAGTGGTTCCCAGGGGTGGGAGGGAGGGGGAAAGGAGGAGGCCTTGTTTAGGAACATTGAATATTTGTTAATGGCCATGGAAAATTTGGCAGCGGGTACAGTGAGGGTTGCACAGCATGATTAGTCAATGTCACTAAACTGTACCTGCAGAAAAGGTTGAATTGACAATTGTTGTCTTAAATGTATTTTTACAACAATAAATTAAATTAAAAAAATTGTGTTAACAAATGATCCCATCTTAAACTAATTGCATGTCTCTCAGCCTTGCAACCTTTTTCCACATTAATAAAATTTCACAGATCTTGTAATGTAAACTAGGCATTCTTGCCACAGCAGTGCACTCCACTTAGAGAAAAACCATAGGTATGGAAGTAACAAATTGGGTGTCCATTATTTCAAGAGTTTCTTATGTTCCAGTTGGTGGGAAAGCTGCCAGATCTCAGAGGAAGCCCTAGCACAAGTAGACAGCCTTTCTTAAACTGACAGAGCAAGTACCCTTTAAAATTCTTAACCAAATTGACAGTTATGTAATTGAACACCTAAGATAAAAAACTAATTGCTAGCCAGCCGTGAAGTTCTTTTAATCAACAACATATTATGGGTATCTTTTTGTGTCAGTAAGTATACTTTTCTATTTTTTAATGTTATATAGTGTTCTGTAACTTAACTGTTCCACAATTATGGTGCATTTTTATCATTTTCAGTTTTTTGTTTCTATAAATAGTGCCTCTGATGAGCTTTGTTGTAGTTGAATCTTTGGGTCTAGCTTAAGGGAAGTCTGTTTACTTCAGGTAGAGAGATGCCCCATTGCCCTGGTGATACACCATTTGTATTCTGGCCAGCTGCATTCAGAGATTTACATTCAAAAGGCCATTTAACCCTGGAGCACATATCCCTTTCCCATTTATAGATCCAGCTCCAAGTGAGTATAGATTCAATATGGCATTTTTTAATATGTAATTTTTTATGGTATTTATCACAGGGTAGATGTTGGCTACACTCACTGTAATTTTCATTGATTGTTAGGCTGTCATTTTCCTTATGAAAATGTACTACTTATGATGAAATAAATACCATTTTGGTTACTAGAAATTAACTTTACAGCTTACTTTCAGAAGTGTATCTTTTCTACGATAGAGAGTCCTGGACAGAGCAGAAGAAAAATGTAGAACAAAATTCAAATTCACAAAAAAAAGACCAGACTTACTGGTCTAACAGAGGCCAGAAGAACCCCTGAAACTATGGCCCCCAGACAGCCTTTTAACTCAGAACTGAAATCATTCCCGAAGTTCACCCTTCAGCCAAAGATTAGAGAGGCCTATAAAACAAACAGTAACACATGTGAGGGACATGCTTCTTAGTTCAGTCATGTAAATGAGACCAAATGGGCAACACCTGCCCAAAGGCAGCGTGGAGAAGGCAGGAAGGGACAGGGAAACTGGATGAATGGAAAATGGGAACCCAGGGTAGAAAGGGGGAGAGTGTTGACACATTGCAGGGATTGCATCCACTGTCACGAAACAATTTGTATATAAATTTTTGAATGAGAAACTTAATTTGCTCTGTAAACTTTCACCTAAAGCACAATTAAAAAAAAATTAAAGAATACTCAGGCACGATCTGTACTCTCTCCCCATCTATGGCTGAGTGGATGCCCTGAGGAGGGATCAGGTCACAAGGTGGAAGGAACCTGGGTCCCTGAATGACTGAGTGGAGGAGAGATTTCCCCACCAAGACCAATTTCACCTTTCATCCTAGCTCAAAACAAACTTTTATTGGGTCAGACCATAATAAAAGCGATTTAAAGGTTTATTTGTTATAGCAAAAAAAAAAAGAAATGTTATCTTTTCCACTAAGGGAGGCCCTTCTGTATTAAGTACTTTTTTTCACATACAGCTTGACTATTGTGGAGTATGTTTGTTTATAGCTCAAACACTTCGTACACGTGATAAACAGTAATACTTTTTTGCAGAAGGTGAAATGAGTGAGCCTAACCGAAACATACTTAGTGGATTTTTCCCCCCTTTTAGTAACGCGAGATAAGAAAATAGACCTTCAGAAAAAGCAGACTCAAAGAAATGTGTTCAGATGTAATGTCATTGGGATGAAAAACTGCGGGAAAAGTGGAGTTCTTCAGGCTCTCCTTGGAAGAAACTTAATGGTAAGAGTTCTCAGATACAGAGCTTTAACACATTTTTATAATCTTGTGTTTATGTCATTTTTTCTTAGCCATTAACCTTTTTAGGTGATTACTAGAACTCAGTGGCTGACATATATTAATAAAGTACAGTGTAAAGTGTAACAGTAATCTTGTTGAACTGCCTTTGTTTCCTTGGCGTTAGCTGTCAAATGTCATTTTTTCCTTAACTGGTGTTTAGATGGGGATTAAATAAATACGCTTGTGAAAGCACCTAACACAGCGCTTGACATGAATAAATGCATAGTAAATACTGTGAACTGAATACTGATATCAAGTTCTAACTCTGGCTGAGTCAGCAGCCTGACATATTTCCACATGAGGCTCAAAGCAGGCTAGAGTACATCCAGTGAGAACTGCCACCAGGTGGCTCTGGAATACACTTTCAGTAATAATTACGTTCTTCCTTTTCACCTGTTCCTTTCACTTTATGCAGAACAAATTCATCTTTACTAAGAAATATAAAACCGATATACCCTATGTACTGACAACTAGTACATTGTGTAGGAAAAAAATGCCCTTTTAATTTATAACACACACAAGGTGTGTGTGTTGATGAAAACTTGTTACTGTAATTTATTATGATAAATATTAAGATTTTCTGTTCTGTTTTCAGAGGCAGAAGAAAATTCGTGATGATCATAAATCCTACTATGCGATTAATACTGTTTATGTATATGGACAAGAGAAATACTTGTTGGTAAGAAATTTCCTTACTGATTATTAGGTACATTTTAAAATGACCATTTGGAAATATTACTGGCTTTAATTTAATGATGATACGTAGAAATTTTGTGTAATTTTTCACCCTGTTTATGCATTGGAATTAATTCTAATTCCCTTGATCTATGTGGTGATTACATGGCTTTATATATATATAAAAAAAATTGTCAACTTGTGCACTTAACTGCATATAAGTTATACCTCAGTAAGAATGTTTAAAAAAAAATTAACTGTCTTTTTACTCTTTTTTTCCATCTCTGTTTAAAAAAATTACTTCCCCCACTGGTGACTAGAAATTAATATGAAAAAGTTAGTGGAAGTACTTGGTAGTTTATCTATAATCTGAGTAGAGTTTTATCTGTTTGGCAGAGGACGGGTGGAATGTCTAGTTAACTCATGTGTTAGCATGAAAAATGAATGAAAGAAGGGCATGACTAAAAAGATAACATGAAATACAGTAGAAAAAGTTTATACATTCTCCTTGGATCCAATCAGATTTCTGTTTGAACTCTCGTCCCCCATTGATTAGCTGTGTGACCTCGGGCAAGTGGCTTGCTCTCTCTGAGCCTGAGTAGCTAAGTCAGCTAATACGAGAAGCTTCAGGCAAATAATAGGCACTAAACAAAATCCATTCCTTCTCTTTGTCTTTTAGAAATAGTTTAATCTGTCAGTCAGATAATCACATTGAATTTTATATGTACTTTATTTTTTATGATGAATGTTCCTTGTTAGTTTCTTACTAAACCTTGTTTGTCTCCCATTCTTCTCTCATAAGTATAGTTCTACACATTGGGTACTCACTAAATATTGACTGTTCATTTTCCTGTTTTCTTAAACTTAGCCTATTCTTTGTAAACTGATAGCTTGCATGTCTCTTAATATGTATGCTGTAATAGTATTTTATTTGGAATACATTGAGTCACTTTTTTTTTTTTTAATTTTTATTGTGTCTTAAGTGAAAGTTTATAACTCAAGTCAGTCTCTTACACAAAAACTTATATACACCCTGCTACATACTTCCAGTTGCTCTCCCCCTAATGAGACAGCCCACTCCCTCCCTCCACTCTCTCTTTTCGTGTCTATTTCGCCAGCTTCTAACCCCCTCTACCTTCTCATCTCCCCTCCAGGCAGGAGATGCCAACATAGTCTCGTGTCCACCTGATCCAAGAAGCTCACTCCTCACCAGCATCCCTCTCCAACCCATTGTCCAGTCCAATCCATGTCTGAAGAGTTGGCTTTGGGAATGGTTCCTGTCCTGAGCCAACAGAAGGTCTGGGGGCCATGACCACCAGGGTCCTTCTAGTCTCAGTCAGACCATTAAGTCTGGTCTTTTTATGAGAATTTGGGGTCTACATCCCACAGCTCTCCTACTCCCTCAGTTGTTCTCTATTGTGTTCCCTGTCAGGGCAGTCATTGGTTGTAGCCGGGCAGCATCTAGTTCTTCTGGTCTCGGGATGATGTAGCCTCTGGTTTATGTGGCCCTTTCTGTCTCTTGGGCTCGTAATTACCTTGTGTCTTTGGTTTTCTTCATTCTCCTTTGATCCAGGTGGGTTGAGACCAATTGATGCATCCTAAATGGCCACTTGCTAGTGTTTAAGACCCCAGACGCCACTCTGCAAAGTGGGATGCAGAATGTTTTCTTAATAGGTTTTATTATGGCAATTGGATTAGATGTCCCCTGAAACCATGGTCCCCAAACCTCCACCCCTGCTATGCTGGCCTTCGAAGCATTCGGTTTATTGAGGAAACTTCTTTGCTTTTGGTTTAGTCAGTTGTGCTGACCTCCCCTGTATTTTGTGTTGTTTTTTCTGTCACCTAAAGTAGTTCTTATCTCCTATCTAATTAGTGATTGCCCCTCTCCCACTCTCCCTCCCTCCCCTCTCTCATAACCATCAAAGAATATTTTCTTCTCGGTTTAAACTATTTCTCGAGTTCTTATAATAGTGGTCTTGTGCAATATTTGTCCTTTTGCAACTGACTAATTTCACTCTGCATATTGCCTTCCAGATTCCTCCATGTTATGAAATGTTTCACAGATTCATCACTGTTCTTTATCGATGCGTAGCGGAATATATTGAGTCACTTCTGACCCTACATTTTCCCTTTCTTCTTGCCAAAGATGCACTATCTTAGACAACTCAGTACTGAATTTTACTCTTGCTGGATCATTATCGTATATAGATAGAATATTAAAGTGGTTAAAAAGAAGTAAAAAAAAAAAAGTTTTTTTTTACTTTTTTTTGTAATAAGCATTGGAAAGAGTAGGCAGTGAGGTAGAACAAAATGACCTTCAGTGTAAAGAGCCATTTGCTTTCTGCTTTTTATCAGTGGGAGAAAAGTTGGTATGGAAGAAAGAAAATAGACTCGGGAGTCATATCTGAGTGTAAAATTTGGTCCGGTGAATTGCGTACACGTGTTATCTCGGGCAGTTGACTTAATCTCACTGAGTCTGTTTCCTTATCTATGGAATGTGCGTAATGCATGTAAAGGGCCTACCCAGCACACAGAAGTCACTCACTAAGCTTCTTTAGAACCATAATCACTAATTTTAAACCATAGAATCAGAAGTTGCTTGTTTATCTACACTTCCTACTTTAAAAAGTGGTCTGCAAAAGTATATTTAACTAGTATCCTTTTATCAGGAGGTCAAATTAAGCAAATAATAAAATATCATGACTTTACACATCAGTGTTATGATACTTACATTTCTCGTTGTGTTTTTCTTTTTACAAGTTGCATGATATTTCAGAATCAGAATTTCTAACCGAGGCTGAGATCATTTGTGACGTTGTGTGCCTGGTGTATGACGTCAGTAATCCCAGGTCCTTTGAATACTGTGCCAGGATCTTTAAGGTTTGTTTCTCTTATGGTCTTTGATGAAATTTAACTTTATATGTAGGTTAGTGGCATCGGAATGTGGTGTTTCCTAACCAGGGAAATGCAGCAGAGTCATTTTTGGAGCTTTTAAAACTACATACAGTCTGTACCCTACTGTAAAAGTTCTGATTTGGTTTTGAAGCGGCAGAGTCCCAGACGTCTGTATTTTAAAAAACTCCCACTAGTGATTCTGATGTATATTCCTGGTAGGGAGCCTCTGCATTAATGGGAAGCCTTCCTGTCTGTACAGAATGCACATGGGTTATGCATTGCCAGTTACACCAGCGGTAATGGCCAGAGCAAGGAGATAAACCAGTCACTTTGAGATTACTGACAGGAATCAGTAGGAGTAAAAGGCTATATGTACAGACGTATTTATTCTAGCATTGTTTCAAATAGCAAAATACTGGAATTAATCCATCTAACAATAGCAGAATGGTTTACAAAATTAAAATAACCCAGGGGAATATTAAGTAGCCATTAAAAATAGCAGTCTCAAATTATGAAGAACAGGGACGATGGCAGTATTACATTTTAAAATGATTATGTTCAGCATGACTGCAACCATATAAACATTTATAAATACATGTGCTCAAGAACTGGATGGTAGAGGTAATATAAAAAAATGCAAGTAGTCTTCCTTGTGATAGAGGAATTTAGGTGGATTTCTTTTTATTTCAAAATTTTTATTACACCTTTTTAATAAAAAATAGGTATGTTTTTTCAAATTGTATTGAACCTGAATAATCAGTATAGACCTGTCCTGTTATCATCATGAGGAAAATGGTCCTGATCGTATTTATTATATGAGACTGACCTGGGCCACTGCCAGTTTTATCTCTTGGTTCACTTTCTCTCTTTGAATCTAGTGATGCTTTGCCCATTCAGAAAGAATTTTTGGTTCACATTTAATTAAATATATTTTTTTAGCTTGTCATCAGATTTGTGTTCTTTTTTTTTTATTACACAGCAACACTTTATGGACAGCAGGATACCCTGCTTAATCGTAGCTGCAAAGTCAGACCTGCATGAAGTTAAACAAGAATATAGTATTTCACCTACTGATTTCTGCAGGAAACACAAAATGCCTCCACCACAAGCCTTCACTTGTAATACTGCTGATGCACCCAGTAAGGATATCTTTGTTAAATTGACAACAATGGCCATGTACCCGTAAGTACTTGCTCTGTCTTCTTTTTCATGTTGCATGGTTCATAATAACATTGCATGCCATTCTTAGCCATGAGGGTGGAGTCTTTATCACATAGAAGTTGTTCAGCAACAGAAAGAGACGTTATAATGAGAAGGTCCAAAGTTGAGTAAATATAAGTTTGGTTTGGGTGTCGTAATAAAATCATGTAAACAGTGCTTCTGACAATATTTGTATATTGTTGAGCGGGCTGTAATTATCTTTATAGGCTGGTACAGGAAAACACCCCTCCCCCCCAGCCAAAAAAAAAAAGGTCTTACTGCAGTAAAGTAGGGCTGGCGTCATGTTGCTTTATGCTTACAAGGCATTTATCTCCATGTGAACAAAAAATCATTTTTCTGTTTTTCTGCTGATTAATTTGACCGTGGGTATGTGAGGGATTCTAAAATCTTTTATGAATTTATGTTTAAATTATGTTTGTGTTTGCGTTTAGAATATATTTTTTTAAGTGCTATAAAAACTGTAATTGGCATTTCCACGTATAAATGTTTTACATTAAGTGTGAGGAGCCCCAGATTTCATGTACATTTATTATATATCTTTACATGCGTATGCACAAGCACATAACTGCGGTCATCTCTGTAGATTACTAACTGCCTTCAAATTGCATGTTTCTTAATAGCATTCTCCTGAAGTAGCATTCTCCTGGAGTAGTGTGTTTGTGTAAATTGTGTTTTGTAACAAGATAGTTTCTCAGGCAGTGCGTTTCTCAGGCTTTAGAGCTTATTCTATTTATGTTTATGTCAGTATCTAAATTATTTTTCTTCTTATGAAAATTGCAGTATAAAATAGTAATCAAGCTTGCTATAAATCAAGGCTGAGGTTTTTTCAGAAAGGTGTTAATTTGTACAGATTTTTAAAATCAAAGAGTTAACTTTACTGCTATTCCTTTAATACTTTTTTTTAAAATGCAGCAAACCCTTGAAATTCTATTTGTATAATAATTGGAAGTCAAGTCATTCCTACTACTATAAGATAAACAAAACCTTATTTCTGCTTTACTGTTGCTTTAAAACTCTCGTGTATGTTATCTGCAGAGAGGATCATTACAGAGACAGACTCTCCAGAGACATGAGTAACACTGATAGAATAGAGAATTTGAGAAAAATCTGGGTCTTTCTAAAAACTGCTTTGTAAGTTATTTTTTCTTTATGGCTTCTATGGGATTTTGTTGACCTTTTCTTATAGGATTGCCAAATATCCTTTCTTGGCATAATTAACGTTCACATAATTTTCCAGAAACGCACTGCTTGGTCAGGGTTACTGCCTAACTGTGTATTATGGTGTCTTTTTTACTAAGTATATGTACTATTTTCACCTTGTAGATAACTGCTCCTGTGTTCATATGTAGATCTGCAGCTTTAAAATACTTTACCGTAACTCTTGTTTGTGTGCGTGTGTGTGTATATGATAAATGTACATACGTGGACACTTGTTTATATGGTTAATCCCAAACTACTTCTCATGAAGCATCTGCCTGTTGCTAAGCATACTTTGCATCCCTCCTTTTTGGTGGGTGGAGCCTTGTGTATGTTGAAGAATCAGATTCGGTTTATAAAATAGCAGGTGGATTCCAGTATGACAGCTGGCAGTGACTTATTAGCAGTGATATACTCATCATTATAAGTCAGGTTTTAAAAAGGAATGTCTTGAACCTGTCAGAGCTTAAAAGAAAAAAAAAATTCCTGTTTTTCTTCATGTTGGGAGATAAGCATCATTGGAATGCTGCTGATCTCCATAACCATGCCCCCATGTGCTGTGGTCTCATCAGATCTCACAAACTAAGCCAAGTCAGATGGGGCCAGTCCTTTGACTGAGAAGCCTCTAAACATGTTCAGGTGTTCCAGGCAGTGATGGCATTGATTCATCAGGTGGCGCTCTGCTGAGTGGGTTCTGCGCCAGTACCTCTTCCTGGGTAGTGTGATGGCCTTGTAGGTCTGAGTGGCTCTGACCACTGCATAGGCATTGAAGACCCCCACTTCGGTTGTTCGGGCTGAGGTGAAATGGGTTGCCCCACCTGCCTGCACCAACTCGTGCACCTCCGCCCAACCAGAAAGGAGTCAGAAAGCCTCTCTCAATTTCATATCTCATTTCAATTGGATCCATTATTGATTTTTATGTCCTTACTCAGAGTTTCACACTCTTCATGCTGGGCTGCTGCGTTTTGATAGCAGATGAAATTAACCCTGTATTTCATTCGAGTGGAAATTTATGAAGCACTTTGCTTTCTTTTGAGATCCAGGGTGCTTGATGAATGAAAGACGATGTTCATATCTCCTCAGGGTTGAATATACTCGTCTTTTGACTCTTGTGTATTTGTCACCCTTCTCCTTCCTGGTTTCCAGGCATGTGTGTGTGCTGAGGGAGGAGGAGGAGGAGGGAGTACTATTTAAATGTTAGCAAACTTTGTCTTTTTGGTGGGGTGCTATGGCTGACTCAGTTTTTTTTAATTGGTTTAGATGAGGGCTCCATCTATTGCTGTGCATGTTTATTCCACCAAAAGTCTTATAATAATAATCCCTTCGCCCCTCCAAAAAAAAGCGTTAGTTGATTTTCTTTAGGGAGGGAGGAGGGAGCTATTACTGTTTATTACATTTTTGATAAGTAGGGAATCATGCACAGCTTTAGCATGACCCACAGTATCCTTTTCCCTTTTACAAAAAGTGTTGCTTATGCCTAAATCAGTTTTTTTTAAGTTGGCACACCCTAACTTGTGCCGTATCTGTAAGTAAGAACTCAACTCCTGTCCTTCTGTGTGTTTTCGCAGCCATGCCCGGTTACGCTGTATGTGCACCTGCAACAGGTGTACATTTTGCATCTGTCAGAACTTCCTCAACTCAGACTTGCTGCAATCTGTAAAGAACAAAATCTTCACTGCAGTTCTTAACAGGTTCTTAACTTTATTTACTGGGTACCAGGCATTCTGTTAAAATACAAAAGAAAAAAGTGGATGACTATTACATAGATACTCACTCCAAAGACGCCAAGCCAACCGATGCCCACCTAAGTTCCACCAAAATTCTCACTGTGATGGCAATGTTTAATTTTGGAACCATCCTTAGTAATGTTGTTAAATTAATAGGTATATTTAGGGGCTATAAATAAGATTTTGGGTATTTTTTCACTAAGGAAGTTAAAGTATATTTTGTATTAGAAGATAATATATGTAGGGAGATGAAAATTTTTAGCTGTGAGTTGTAGAAATAGATTAGGATATTTGTGTAAGGAAAAGACACCCTGGTCCCAAATAAAATATATTGTTATATCTTACCCAGCTTACATTCAAATAGTACATCTTACTAAAACTATACTAATGTTTTAGTATGTTTACTAATATGTTTACTAGTATTTTGGGTTTGAAAAAAATTCTCTGTTCTCGAAACCATTTATAATCATTATCTAATTTTACATTTAAATACTTAAAATGTTTCTTTGAAAGAACATGGTTTCTGGAAATGAGGATAATAACTAATTTTAAGGACTCAAAGGAATGTGGAAAAGATCTATAATAACAACTATGCCAGTTTTTGACATCTTTATAACTGAGTCCAAAACACGAAGTATGCCTATAAATGGAATATTTTAAAAAGAAAGCTAAACAAAACAAAAATAATATGTATGTATTCCCTCAAAGTAATGAACTTGGAGACTTATATTCTTGAAGTTATGCTACCAATGTTCAGATCGATTTTACATTTTTTGAGCATTTGAGAGCCTATGTAATATTAATCTGTATCAGACATCAAATTTTTATGTGTTTAAGGATTAATTAGGTTTTTGAAGTCATTCAGATGTCATTGGGAGCTGGACTTAAGGTGGAAGATCAAGCTAAATAATAATAGATGTGGGTTAGAAAAGGGTTATTTTGGTTCACCACTGGACACTCACTGACTAGTTAGGCACCGACTGTACCAAGTGAATAGGATAGTTTGTGTCCACCAACAGTGTATAGACATGTTTGTGAAATACTGAAACTGTATCTTATATCCGTCAAAAACTGACTTTGAAGCATTCTAAAAGGGTTTCAGAGATGTTTTGAGCATAGCAGTTTTGTGGAATAAGAACTCAGGTGTCTCAGGTGACTGCTTTGAAGGGCTCACCACACGCATTTGGTGGTAAAGGTTTGCTGTCCTTTGAGTGGAACCCTGTGAAGTAATAACCCCAGGCATTTCTCTCCTGATGACTGACTCGGCAAATGCAAGGCTAGTTCAAACCAAACAATATTCAGGAGCTCTGGTATTGGGAATCTTTAGAGTTGGAACAGATTTTGGAATTCATCTGGCCTAACCTTGCAGTATAATGTCTTCTGCATCCTTCCTGAGAGAGTGCTGTTTATCTGTTGATAACTTTCCTTATTAGAGAGTTTTTGCTTTTGCTTTTTTTTTTAACTAAAATGTTTTCCCTATAACTTTCTCTCCTCTAGTTTTAGTTCTGACCTTTAGAACAACATACGACCATTCTGCTCCCTCTTCAGCATAGCAATCCTTCAGACATTTGAAGACGAACATCATGTCACCCCTAATTTCTCTTCTCAGGTAGAACATCCCCATTTCTTTCAGCCTTTTCTTAAGTTAGATGGTTTAGTGACCTCATCACGCCTGGTTATCCTCATCTGGATGTCCCTTAGGTTTTCGGAGTACCTCTTCGAAGGTGCCACTGAGAATAGAGAACGATGCCCCAGCTGTGGTCTGACTAGTCCAGAACACAGTGGACGTCATGTCCCACAGTTAGGACAGCACCCGACTACTGCATGAATCCACATTCTCCTGTTGGCACAGTAATCCTGGGGTCAGTTGAAATCAGTTTATTTTTTTCACATGAAGCATTATTAAGCCAAGGTGTCCCTTCTCCTCTAATTGCATATTGGACATTTTTAGTTGACTCTTTGAATCTAAATGCAGGATTACATATGTATCCCTATTAAATGTCATATTCTTCCATTTGATCCATTTGTTCTAGCTCAGTCATTTCAAATATCATTTCTGTCATTTGTCCCATTATATAGCTATCTCAACATTGTGTTATTTGCAAACTTAATAGACATGTCTTCTTTATCTTTTAAGTTACTGATAAGAAATAATGTTGAACACTCAGAGACTGGAGAGAAAGGGTGTGCTGAAGTGAGCAAGCCCTGTACTACTCCACTAGAGCATTCTTCCCCAATTCTTGGTTCAAAATTCTTGGGGAATTTTTCACTCAATTAAAAGTGCAGTATGATCCAGCCCACATTAGATCGATGAAGGACTTTCCTGAAATCGGCATATAATTTCTACCATATTCCTCTGATCTACCTACCAATGTAATATTCTTATCTAAATAGGAAGTGACATCTTTTTGGTGTCTTATTCTTGGTGAATCCACCTTGGATCCTAGTAACTGCTACTGACAACCAACTGTTACTTATCCTGGATGCTCTTGATTGCCCTATTTGCAGATTGATTCATTTGTCTGTGTCTTTGGTGATGACACTTTTGTTCTTAAGTCAGTTTAGTCAGCTTCCAATTGAAATAGGTTGTATGTGTATCAAATGGATCTGCTTGCTCGTAGTAAATTATACAGTGATCCTTGACAATAAATCAGTACATTTGTCACACCTGTTTATATACTGGAAGTAATTTAATGGTAACGTCAGTGCACATCACTGACATGTAATGATCAAGAATGGAAAGAATGAAAAAGATGAAACAGGAAATGAGTGGATCTTTTAAAGAACTTGCTGATCCCTGCTAGTATTCATTTATTTGATAGAAGTACAGTGGAATCTTAGGGGTTCTGTATTGAAGTTTCTCCCAGTTTACAAAAGGATGTAGCTGAAGTAGGTGATGGTTGGGGACCAAAAAGTCAGAGCCTGCAGGTTCTGGGCAGATAATATAGACAAATGAGTATAAGAAATAAGGATAATAAGGAAATAAGGCCAATCGTTGTTGTGGAGGCCTAGTGTTGGCAGGTCTTCTGAGTCTATGAGATACCACAAATCAGAACTTTTATGTGACACTTCCTGATATTTAAATAATGGCAATTAACTTAAATATTTTTAATACTAATCAGAACAAACAAAGCATGTTTACAGGCTACCAGTTTGCTACCTTGGTCTTAGGGTATGATCTAGGGTTGTGAACATGCAGGCAAAAAAAAAAAAAAACACTGGGAATGAAAATGACTCTCTGCTCCATGAAGAATTTAAGAGTAAGAAAGAACCACCTTCCCTTGTTATTTGCGGGGGGAGGGGGCCTTCGTTGTCTGGCTTCAGCAGCCTTTGGTGGTCGGTCGCTTGGTTTCCCGTGCTAGACAGGATGTTACATAGGCAGAAAAAGATTGATTAACTAATTGTGTAAAAGTCATTTAAGAATTTTTCACCCTACTTCCATAGGGAAGTTTCCCACTCAACACTAAACCTTAAGCCTTTGTTTTTAGAAATCATAACTGCCATGCCTAGTGTTTGATTTAGAACTGTAAAAGAACAGTTCTAAACTGTACACTGTTTTTATTTAAGCAACAAGTTTCACTAAATGTCTTCCGAGACCAAACATTGGTATATATTTGCTGGTCTCAAATCAACACATTCATTTTAGTGAACTTTTGGTCACTGGAATAGAAATCACTTCCAGAGATGATACATGTTTGAGGCCATATTCCCCCTCTCCGCCACCCCCATCCCGATTTATTCATTCAGAATGCTTAAGTACCTGCCTTGGATAGGAGCTTGCTGTGAGCTGGGGCAGAATGTGAAGATGAAGAAGATACAGTACCTGCTTTTAAATTTAAGTACCTTTCTAAATACGGCATCATTTAAAAAAATTTTTTAAACCTGTGGTTGTATTTTCAGTGACCTTAGTGCCTCATGCTAAAAAGAAAAGTGCAGCATAACCTGATCATGATAGGGCTTAAGCCTAATTAATTTATTTTTACTTAAGCAGTTTCAACAGATTCACCTCGGAAACACTCCATTTTTTTCCCTAGCTGTCTGTCCCCGGAAAAGATTGTCTTTTTTCTTGAGCTTTCTTATGGGCACTCCATATTTTAAGTAGAAACTAGTAACAAATTGTTTTTTCTTTCCAACTTAATCGAATGTATCTTGACTTCAGCGTGGGAGAGGAGCGTTAAACTACACACATATAGATCTCACACTTCAGCTCTGGATAGGTTTATGTTTTCCTTCAGAATAACCTATAAGTAACTAAAATTATCTGACCTTGTATTTGGAGAATAACTAACATGTGGTCAGATGATTTTAGTCTTTGAGAATGCTTTCATTTCAAGTAATGTCAACCATGTTACTGGGAGAAAATGCCTTTTGAATTTATTTTAATTTAAATACCTTTTTAAATGTATCTTGCCACATTCACAATTTTTTTTTAATCCGAAAGTGATAAAATGGTTATGTAGGTGTGAGCTTGATTGTTGGTTTGAACTATCCAGGATTTTTGTTTATGAAGTCTTATTATTCCACTTCAGGCACTCCTGTTCTGTGTGTGAGCATGTTACTATACTGTAGTATGCTGTGAATGTTTAATCTGCCCTTTCCTCTAGGTGTTCATTTGTTTGTCTGTGCTACGTAGTCATTTTTTCACTCCTCTTGATCTCTTTCCAACCTAGGTTTCTGGGTGAATCTTCCATCTATCCTAACCTTTAATTTAATCAAAAGTTGTTCATTTGACAATTTCTTACTTTGGTGTGTTTTACTTTGGTGTTAGGATTGCTTTCATCTCATTTTATTATTTGCATCAGCCATATAAATTATTTGTTCATGTTACTTCTTATGTTTGGTGGCCTCATTTTACTTGAGCAACCAAGTACACCAGAGGTATGATGGACAGGCATCATTCCCATTGTATTTTCTTACCCTGTTTTTTTAACGTAGTTTTAAAATTGAATGTGTGTGGCATGTATTTTAAGTCATTGATTAACGTATTCCATTTGCCCATATGAATGTTATTGCTTTAACAATCACCCAAGTTCCTCCTTTATGTAGTTTAAAATCATGCTGCTTTCAAGTTTTAAAATCTTTGTCATTTGGTTCGTACATTAAAGGACATGACAAAGTGAAGTTTGCCTAATCTGACCTTTTAAAGTATTGGTGGTTAATATACAGATATTGGAGCAGTTCCTGTGTAGCCACGAGCGTCTGTAAATATGGATTCTTCTGGTCTTGGTGAAGCATTTCTTGACCTTGGGGCACACCTATGTCCTTTTCCAAAGTATGTTCTATTTAGGCATGCTCAGTTAACTGCTTGCTTATGATTTGTGTTGTAGTTCGTCTTTGTTGGATGCCATATTTTGTTTTTTAACCTGTTTTGAGAAATATCTGTTTACACTATTTCATGTCTGTTAGCTCAATTAGGAGAATTGTCATTATTAGATTAAAATTATTATTAGCAGTAGTGGCGTTATTAACAGAAATGGATATGGACAATACCAGGCAGAAATCATCCGAGAAGTAAAAGGCAGGGAGGTCCAGAAGACTTAAAAAAAAAAAAAAGGTAGAATATTCAAAAACAGAAAACACAGCTTTGGTAACTCCAGTATAATTTTTTAGCTTGAGATACGTAATTGCAGATAGGAAAAAGCTGTCTATGTATAGCTATAAGCCTTAGTAACTGTAGCCACATAGGCATTACAATTATATAGGCTATTGCAAAGGATTTTGCAATCTTAAAAATTCATAACCTGCGACCATATATGGATAGAGTTGTAGAATTAGAAGACCATATTAGTGCATTGTCGCTTCCGCGTTGGGTTTGGAAAGGATAAAATGCTGAGAGAAGAATGAAAACTGGGACATCCAAATTCATTTATGCGAAGTTAGTTGTATGGGAGGACTTAGAAAAGTGACTCTCTCTGGGAGTTTTGTATGCGGGACTACTTTTCCTTAAGTCTCTTAGCTTTCCCGCTTTTGAACTTTTGCTGCCCCTCACATGATAACCTGCTAAGACAAAATTCCTTCATATCTGGACCTTTCAGAATTCTTTGCCTACCTCACATTCTAGTTTTTGTGGACTGTTACGTATCTGCATATAGTTTTTACACCCTAGACATAAAGTCCTGTGACAGAACAACTGGAGTATTAAAAATACCCTATTTGGGAATAGCTAGAATGGATTTAATTCCATTGGGGCCTTTAGAATTTGATATTATATATTTCTAAGTATTACAATTGATAATATTTATTATTATTGATTAAATACATTGAATCCTGTTCCTGCTTTATGTAACTATTCAAACAACTCTTTATTTGCCAGAATTCTGAAACATTTTCTTCTCTCTGCATTATTAAGTAGCAGCCTTAATGATGCCCAAGTCCAAACGTGTTGTTTGGCTCCCACATTTGTGTCAAGGAGAACTTGCCATCTGATTTATATACGGGACCCTCAGTAGTTCTAAGCCAAAAAGCCAGTATACTTGACATGGGAATTTTTCGTCTAAGAACTTGAAAGTTCTGACAAGCTGTAAATGATTAATTAAGGTTCTGTTCTAGCACTTAGTCTTTATTTCTTATGTTATAAAAAGAAATATTGCTGAACTAAATGATCTTATTTCACATGGAGTAGGAAAGTTTGGTGATTCTGGTATATCATTACATAGAAAAAGAACCTTTGCACACATATACACACACTTGGCCTATTCATTTTTGGGAAGTGTATCTTAAGGTGGAAACCCTGGTGGTGTAGTGGTTAAGTGCTACGGCTGCTAACCAAAGGGTCGGCAGTTTGAATCCGCCAGGCGCTCCTTAGAAACTCTATTGGGCAGTTCTACTCTGTCCTATAGGGTCACTATGAGTCGGAATCGACTCGACAGCACTTGGGTTCTGGGGTTTGATATCTTAAGGTAAATATCCTAAATATAGAGGAAAACTTTATATAGAAAGATATTCACCACTCTATAGTCACCAGTAAGTGGAGATAGCTAGCATGGGAGAGTGGAATATAACACAGCTATTTTGAAAATGATGTTTACATAGTTTTACATTAGAATATAATGTAGAGATATCCTTACATTATAGTAAGTATAAAAAGGGATATAAATTACATAAATTACACACACTGTGTTTGCAGCTGTATAAAAACTACATAGAAAAAGTCTAAGAGAAAATATACCAAATTTTAAGTGGTTGCCGTTGGGTGGTAGGACTCTGGGTGATTTTTTTTTTTTCTTCTTGCTTTGTTTTTCATATATCCTATAATGGGCGTGTATTACCTTTATAATCGTCAAAAAGAAAGTAAACTTTATTTAAGAAAAAAGAAAAAGTATGCAAGATTTCATTTATTCTAAGATGATATTTTTGTGTGAGTCATTTGAAAGATTTATGCTTTTCAATTGTAAAGGAATTATTTTTGGTTGAGTTTAGAAATGAACTTAGGAAGCAGTTTTATGAAACTGTTTCTCTGCTTCTGCTTGAGACCTGAAATGACAGACATAAATCAGTTCCTGATGCTTAGGGAATACGTTTAAGATCATACTATTCTCTATTCAGGTGTTAGCTAAGCAGTGACAAATGTGCTGTCAAAATTATAAATGCTTTCTCTTTTAGAAATAGTACCTGGTTAGTGCAGCTTTTCAGTGCACAGGGTAAAGGCATAAATAGTTCTCTGAGTAGTTTTCCATGTCTGAAAGTGCTTTGAACATCGATAGAGCCATTGAAATAATATGTTATGAGTTACTAGCTGCATTAACTTTTACACTAGCCATATCTTGAGCATGTCTCTATAATGTTTCCCATATATATAAATGTGTACCTCTATTTTGCCTTAATGAAGGCTGTACTGTAGCTTGGGGGAAATAGTAATTACTATCTCAAAATGTAAAAGAAAACTGATAAAGTCAGTCAGAAAACATTATTTGATGAATGGTAATACTTTCTTAAACACAAGAAAGGGAGCCATGTGAAACAGATATTCGTATTGGAAGAAGTAAGATATTACTTCATGATTTTATGTGGTTATAGCTAGTTTAAATCCTAATCCTAATCCCATTCTCCCCTAAATTAAAAAATAAACATAGAAATTAAAAAACAAAAACCCTCCTTCAAGTAAAACCCTGTTGCCACCAATCAGTTCTGACTCACAGCTACCCTATATGACAGAGTAGAACTGCCCCATAGGGTTTCCAGGGAGCAGCTGGTGGATTCGAACTACCAGTCTTTTGGTTAGCAGCCATAGCTCTTAACCACTGTGCTACCGGGGCTCCTCCATCAGTAAAGGTGTGTGATAATCACAGGAAGACCAAAGCTGAAGTTAAAGCCCTAACGCACTTAATTTTAACCTGTGTTCTCATGTTAAGTTCTGTACCTCTCTATTGATTTGGAGTTGTAAACTTTGAAGTTCTTATAAATTCATGGCAGTCTATGAGTTTGGGATGTTGGACTCAATTTTTTGTAGTGTCCCAAACGGCATGTTTGCAGTTTTTGGCTGCCCAAAATTATAAGCATCTATAAGCTTCATGACTAATACTTGTTAGACTCATTGTAAATGAATACTTATGGTCACCACATATTGTCAGTTACTGTTTGCATTATTAGTTTCAAGGACTTCTTTAAGTGTTTTGGATATACCAAGAGCAGCCTCAGGGAAATAGAGAATATGTATAAGTTTTAGGTTTCCTCTTCCAGTATGTGAATATTTTAAGCGTACAGAGTGAGGTTTTTTGTTGTGCATTTTGTTTTTTAAGTTTGCCAATTCTGCTACAGAATACTTTTATTCTAAACATAGGAAGCATGAGATGCATCACATAGGGTAGCAACTCAATTTATATATGGAATGTTTAACTGAGACTTGTTATTTTGAGTCCCCTTCTTGTGAGCTCTGCTGTGAACTGCAAACTGTGCATGTGTATAAAAGGTTAAGAGCCCGGGTAGCTGAGTGGGGTGCCATGCTGTTAGCAGACGACGAAGGCAGTATTACCCACCAGGTGCACGCCATCAGCTCCGTAGAAGATTCCATCTTCATGGAGTCATCTCATGGTCCACTTTTTCTTGAAGCCAGGTAACATTTCCCACAACCAATGGGTTGACTTTGTTGGAGTTTTTCCAGCTGGAAAAACTGAAACCTAAGTATTCTCTTCCCCCCACCCCCCCCCCCTTTTTTCTTTAAAATAAAAACACTTCGTGTTGGAAAAACTAATTTGCGAGATGGAATGAACCTGTTATTACTTTGTTTTGTAAAAAAATAATTACATGAGGAGAGATTGGAGTGCAGAGTGCTGCCTTGCCATGGTGATAAGCATGGAGCAACCTGGCGTGTATTGTAAGCTTGTTTCAAAGGATGTACAGATTGCGTTTTGTGCTAACTAATCTGATGGTTCACTCTGTGACTGTTACTGAGGCACAGTAGTTTTATACAGTTCGTATTCTTGGCTCTTAACCCTTTTGCATATGTCAGTGTCTTAGCCTTTTAATGACATCTGACTTTTGCTTCAGATCTGTTTATTTAATTTAGTAGTAAAATAAGCTAAGCAGTCTCTCTAAGCTCTTAATTCTGCAAGTTTTCTACATCATCTGAATTGTGTTCAGTTAACTAAAACGTCAGTGACACTTGATTTAAGTGCTCCATCCTTTGGTTTAAAGCTTTATGCGCTTCATGGTGAGCTGTCATACTTGAGACTCTTGAGGGTACTTAGCAGTGTTATTAACTGAGCATGCTCACAAACTCAGTTTGTGGTAAAGGCTGTCCCCGTTCTTGTCATGCATATGTCTTTTATGTCATTTACCTTCCAGTCCACCATGTTACATTATGCCCTTTAGCTGTCACCATTGCCACTGCCTGTCTGACTATCACCAGGGTTTGTTTTTTTTGTTTTTTAATTAATACAAACCGATTTACATCTTCCCCTCCTTCTTTGGGATTTCCTTTTTTTTTTTTTGGTAAATTTTATGGGGCTCAGTGTTTCCAAATTTGACTTTAATTGTTGCTCTTAGAAAAGTATTGTCACTTGTCGCTTAACTGCTTACAAGACAGCGTTGCGGTTTCTGGGGACAGGAGGTTGCACACTATTGAAGTTACGTGAAACTGACTGTCAAAATTGTGAGAACTCAGTCTTAACCTCACATTTTGGAGGACTGTGGTGGTATTAAAAAGTGGTAGGTCGATTTGTCTAACTTCTGCACTTCCAATGTGAAGAAAATGTATAAAAATTTAAATGTTATCTATACCAAAATAGTAGCTAATTGCAAAGACATTTGTCTTTATTATTTATTAGTGTCTGCATCATGTCTTTTTCATAAAATAATGATTGAACAAGATATATATGTGGCTATATGCGTAAATGTTTTTGGTAAGCATTACTGTATGCAATTAGCCTGACAAGTGTGCTAATACTTCCCTAAAAGTAGACAGTTACATGACTGGTATGAGGTTTTCGCACTAATCATGTTTTAAACATTAATTATATTTTCTGACTACAGGCACGTGACACAAGCAGACCTCAAGAGCTCCACGTTTTGGCTCCGAGCAAGTTTTGGTGCTACCGTTTTTGCGGTTTTGGGCTTTGCTATGTACAAAGCATTATTGAAGCAGCGATGATTAAAAAGATACTGGCCCTACCAAAAACAAATACTTTTATGTACATTCTGAATGCTTTAAATTCTGCTAGAAATATTGAGATATTTATACATGCAGAGTTACTTTATTAATGTTTGTAATTCATGCATAAGAGTATTTTAATGATAGCTATAACTGCAGTATTGGCTAGCGTATGGAAAGAAAACAGCTTAACAGCCAAACTAAAATGGCTAAATTTCAGAGGCCAAAAGGGAATATTTTGTAAATAATGTACATATTCAGGCAAGATATGGTCTCCCAAACTGCGTTCTAGAAATGATGTTTCTAGACATTTCTACATGGTATTGTTAGTGCTCAGCTGGCTCACTCTGCTAGGTTTAAGTCGGCCCAGAGACTGTATTTACTCATGGATCACTTATTTATTTCCCATTTACTCAGAATGATCCTTTGGGTTCTATAAGTACACAAGGCACAACTTGCCATTTTCTCTCCATTTTTTAAAAACAGAGGAGTCCGTGTCAGCTTACCAACTCAACTTTCAGTTCACAAGAAAAAAGGTCCACTTAGGGTAGGCCAGCCTTGAAGCCATCATGCAGTCTAGAAAATTGCATAGCTGAGTGTGAGGCTCTCCTGTAATGAAGGGGTAAGCCAAAGGCGATTAGCAGAGGCGTTCTCTATGTGATTATGTTGCTTCCTTTGTCAGTATGTTGAATTTTATAGCCCTTTCAATCAAATGAGAAAAACAATTTGTATACTCTCAATGTTTTTAGTTTAAATAAACAGTCCCCATTACTACTGTTGAACCTCCTCCTGATCCTAAATTCTCCTATAATGGCTGTGTCTGTTACAGTGTATCACAGTAGCTGCATGTGTCCTGAAGTGTTCTCTGTCTGGCTAGGATAACCTAGGGGCAGCACTTTTTTAAATGATAAAATAAATCTAATAAATATAAACTCTCATGATAAACCTATTTTTTCCATCATCAACCTTTTCAAGTATTTAAATAAATAACTGCTGTGTACTGTCATTTTGAGTTTGTTCTCTTACAAAGTAAGTATTTCTGTGTAAATGTAAGATCCTCTGGTTTCAATCTTCCCATGAAAGTTTTTTTTTTTTTCTTTTAAATACTAGAAGATAATACTAAGAAAGGAGACAGTTATGATTTGTATATAAGAGGAAATCTTTTCTAAAAGTTGTGGGCAGTTTGTTTTTTAAAAAGGCCAGTCGTTTTCCCCTACACAACTAATGTGGCTGCTACTGCAGTTTCCAGGCTTATTTGTGCCTTTAATGTTGATCCCCTCTTTGCTGTTCTGAGGGTCATTTCCTCACAAGAACACACTTCCTGAGCAACTAGTAATGAATGGTGTGACTTACCAGGTATAAGCTTGTAAAATAATAAGTGCCATATTTACGTCCGTACTTCCCTCGCTCCTCTCCTCCCCATTTTCATTCCAAATTTGAGGAAAAGGAAATTAAACAAAAACCTGGTGACTCCTCATTCTTATTATTTTCTAAGAGTTTCCCATTTATCACATATACTTCTCAGTTACATAGCTTTCAATGACAGTTAATTCTTCCATCCATATTCCCCCCTATGTAGACTGAAATATTATCTTAAATGAATACACCTTATGGATTGTATTTGTGAGAAGCAGAGGAAAGAAGGCAGTTTGCCAAGAAGTGAAAAGTGCTGTATTTATATATTTAGATTTTCTCTTTTAATCTTTGAATTTGAACATAAGTGCCTGATAAAGGAGAAGGCAGACCAGGCAGCTCCCTGCCTCTCACCTGCCCTTGGCATATGGCAGCCTTCCTGGCACTGTCAGACCAGGAGGGGCAGATCAGCAGAGGGAGTGTGCCCTGGTTTCTCTTTAACCTGCAGACGTGTGGATATTTTTCTTTATTTCAGATCCATTTTAAGGACTAGTTAATGTGAGAAAATACGTGAATAAGTACAGTAATAGGCTTCATCTGGCTTTTACAATTTGCTCAAGAGAGGCAAACTCTAAGTACTAAGAAAAAATGAAGAACTTGAGCAAAGGACATTTTTCATTTTACACCAATTGCATTATCTTTTAAATGGGCAATCCTGAGGCTGCTTGCTGCAGTGTTATAGTGAATAGTAAGGCAGTCATGTGAAGAGACAGCATTGTGAAGAGTTATAGTCCTATGGCATATTGTAATAACTTGGCTTTGCTTAGCACATCTTTCCACTCGTATGGCTTTCTTTTTTCACATTTGACCAAAAAATGAGTAATTTCCCACATTGTTGCTGTGTATAAGCACTGCAGCAGGCATGGGTTCTGATGTTAGGAGTTTGGGGAGCACATAACAATTCTGAGGTGACCTGTGAAAGAGAAGGCAGGTGGATACCTATTTGTGTGTATCTGCACATCACCTATCAGGACAAGGCACCAAAGAGGAAACGCACTGGTGAGCCAGCGCTGAACAAAAGGAGAGCTTTCCTGACCTGCAGAAGGCAGCTGAGTAATGAATAGCAGGGAAGAACAGAGGTAAGTGCTCAAGCTCTGTGGTAGAGCAAAATCTTTCCTAAACAGGCCCTCACAACGCAACTGGTGTTAGCTTTGATGCCCCTTTTGTGTGACTTGTACTAGCATAAGTCAGTATAAAGGAGTCTTTAAAATATTTCATAAAACCTGTGAAAGCTGGAGCCTGTTGAGGGGGGAACCTGCCAGAGAAGGAAAACTCAAATATTGTCCACTAATAGCGATAGAAAAGTGGTAAGACTGCACCCTGTCAAAGGTGGAAAACTTGCAAGACCTGAAAAAAAACAAGGGAGCTTCGTCAAGTTCCGGCTCTCATAGGTTTCACTGTATGTACAGATCTTAAAAATAAGTATGTGACCTAGTTCTAATCAATACATTCACTTACACGCATCAAGCTTTAGCTTTTAATGGTTCCATAATGTTTTTAGGAAGCTGCTCTGGGACTAGATACTTTTTGAGAAACATAAATCAAGATGCTACATGTATTTAATGTTTATGGTATGAGAATGCTCCACACAGCTAGCCTTAGATCTTCCCAAATGTCTTGATTCACAGCCCCATTGGTCCACTTGTTAAAACCCCAAAGATTGCAAGTAATTCTTGACTGTTTATCAAAAGTCGCCATGAGTGAGAGCGAACATCTATCTTGTTAACGTATTTGACCCTCATCTCTGGCCTGTGAATGTCACAGCTGTGTGCCACAGACTTCTCCAGCACAGTCTTGGTTTAAAAAAACTGTATCCCATTGTTCCCACGATACACTCAGACTTACCACACCACTTGTCCCAGTTATTTTGGGTTCAGAAAGTATAGACACCTTACTAAAGGAGAGGTTTGATATCGGGAATCACTTCCTAACTTCATAGTACAGTTCTAGTTCCCAGCTGTGTTTTCCAACGGTAGTATTTTGTTCTGCAGATTTTATCTTCTCCTTTAGCATAGACAGTGGCAGAAATCTGGCAGTGGAATTGAGAGATTGTCATTCTTTCTGGCTTGGTCGTCCACAAATACACAAGGAGGCATTGTCACTATTAATTTCTCACATTGAAAAATCAGATTCCTCAAGAACAATGGTTTTTAGCATTTTTCTATTTGTAGTTTATGTATAAGCCTGTTATAATCAAATAATGGTTGGAAATGTTTCTTAGAATGATACAGGTATATGCACTGTAGCAAAACTCGTGGGTCAACAAAGTTTTTCTGTAAAGCACCAGATGGTAAATACTTGAGGCTTTCTCAGCTACTCAACTCTGGTAGTGTGAACACAGCCATAGACAATATGTAAACAAATGAACACGGCTGTTTTCTATGGAAACTTTATTTATGGACCCTGAAATTTGAATTTCATAATACTTTTTACATGTCACAAAATTTTTTTTTTTTAACCACTTAATAAGAATTTAAAAATCATTCTTAGCTTTCAGGTTGTACAAAAATAGGTGGTGGGCCAGATTTGGCTGCCCTCCAGTGTAACTGATGGTGTACAGTAGAGTAATAAATGCAAGCAGCATTGACTAGTGGTAAAAAAAAAAAAAAAAGAAGAAAAAAAACTTGATTATTTTGGAATTTGAAAGAGACTAAGAAGAACTTAAAAATACTGTAGTAGTTTTTCTGCTTGTGTAGAAACTAAGATTGGATAAGTAGGAGGTGCTTGATGTTTCTCACTGACTTCTTCATCAAAGGGAGCGTGGGGATGTGCTCCAGCTGGGGCTTGCCTCTGAGGGCAGTGTGACGCTCTCGGAAGGTGAAGGAAGCATCAGTTCTGCCGCCTTTGAGCGCTCGCTTACAGCTCCTCCTTTGGTGCTTATCCATCTCTGTTTTCATTTTGTCCAGTCGTGTAACTGGCAGGTCTGGGAGGTGAAAGAATGCCTCGAGAATGTTTAGTTTGAGCTGTAGTTACCTGGGGAACTTAACCCCATGAGCTCCTCGCTTTGTGATTACGCTTCTTATTTCTTGAGATTTCAGAATCCAAATTTAAAAGCTTAAATAAACTTTAAAGATCATCTGTTCAGCTCTGTGTTTTTACGCCATAAATTGAGGCATGACAAGTGAGAGTAACCTATCCAAAGCCACATTGTTAGTCTGTACCTGAGCCAGGGCTGGGACCCCAGGTATCCTGACTCCCAGTACAGCACTCGTTCCACTGTAGGATGCAGCCTTTAACAACTTAAGTTTATTATCTAAGACTAATAAATTTGTAAGATACTCAGTTTAAAAAGGCAAGCCTCGGGGGAAAGAAAAGAAGCCAGTAAAGAGCTTTGACATATCTATTACTAAACAGAGTTAAAGTGAGCAAGGCAGATTTTCTGGAAACCATTCAGTTCCTCTGAGGCATTTTGCCTTTATTTCTGGCACCCGTCACCAGGTAGTTGATGGTGTTTAGGGGAGTGCAGGCATGGTGGTTAGGTTTATTTCCGGTACGGATAATTAAGGGAAGTAGGAATATAACTCCTTTCACAAACGTTCTTTAAGGTTTTCATTTAATTGTTCTTAAATTGTTAATTTGCAAAAAAATACTGCTTCGCTTTTTATTTATAAATAGAAAAGTATCTTGGAACAGGGGCTTTAAACAAAGGAGAAAATTCCTAGAACAAAAGTTTGATCACTAACGTAACTGTATTTTCTCTACTTGTCTGATCAGCTGCCTGTGGGATTCCTAGAACTGCCAGCCTCCTCTCTCCCAGCCACTTCCACATGCTGTTACAGCACAGGTGTGTGCGTCTTCACGCTTACTCTTTTTATTGACTCCTGGATGTCTTATTTTTCCCCAGATTCTCAATGTGTGGTCATATCACCTGGGAACTTGTAAAGAATACAGTTTTCAGGCCCCAGACCTACTGAAGCAGAAACTTGGAGCGGGGGGACCAGCAAAATCTGTGTTAACCAACCCTCCTTCCCCCGCCTCCCACCCCCTCCGGGTAATTGTGAAGCACATGAGAACCCTGTGTACTGGACATTGAGGAGGTCAAGGTAGTTCAGTACAGTGTTTGCCCTCAAAGAGGTTACAGTCTGCTTGGGTAACTGAGAGATAAATTTACTAACAGAACAATAGTTAAAATTTTTTAAAGGCAGTAATTAAATTATGCATAACTTTGATAAAGTTAGGATAAAATCCGATTCTTAAGATAGTTTACAAGACCCTGCAGACCTGGCCCCAAGCCTTCTTTGCAGACAAATCTGCACTCTCCCCATTGACTGTGCCCTAGCCATAGAGAATGTCTTCCAGTTCTAAGAGTGCACCTTGCTAATTCCCTGTCAGGGCCTTTGCAGATGCTGCTCCCTTGGTCTAGCATATGTCTTTCCAGCTATTCACCTTTTGCACCTCAAGGGGGTCAAGGCCTGGCTGCCAGCATCTGGGAGCTGAGGAGGGAAAGAGGACTAGTCTTGGTGTTCAGTCTGTATCTGTCCCCCTCATCCCCCTATTCACAGCACAGCTCCCTGTCCTCAGCCTGTGCTTTTGTCTAGTTGCTGTGTGCTGTTGAGTTGATTCTGACTGATAACAACCTTATGTGACAGTTGTCCCCATAGGGTTTTCTAGGCTGTAATCTTCATGAACACATTGCCAGGTCTTCTCTCCCATGGAGCGGCTGGTGGGGTTGAACTGCAGACCTGTTGATTAGCAGCTGAGTGCTTAACCATTTTGCCACGAAGGCCCCTTGCTTTGTCCAGAGACCCTCACTTTTACTCACTCTAGAGATTCCATTAAAGGGTTTTAAGCAGGGGAGTGATGTACTAGGTTGTTAGGTGCCGTCGAGTCAGCTCTGACTCATAGTGTCACTGCTCTGTCCTGCACCGTCCTCACAATCGTTATGCTTCCACTGGGTAGGTCTCTGCAAATTGTCCTTTCTCCTGTCCCTGAGGAAGGGGAAGCAGGTTCCATCTCCACACTGCACAGCCACAGCCTCACTGGCAGTGAACTGAGCGCCCATCCTTGCCCTTGCCTGCCGAGTGGCTGTCTAGTTTTAAAGTACTCAAGGGGATGCCTGTCAATCTGTTCATGTCTAACTTAATTTTCTTGATTTATGCAGCTGCTTCACTCATCACCACAGCCCCTGTGGAAATACTGACTAGTATCTCTAGCAAGTAAATGATCTCCCCGTGATACTGGGAATTCACTAGGTTGCAGGTGTGGGGTGGTTGTGGTGATGGTAGAAAAGTATGGACTTAAGAACTAAGATCTGAGTTTGAAGCCCAATGTGGCCGTGTTCCTTGTGCAAATTGCTTGACCTTCCTGAGCCTGTTTCCCTGTGTATAAAACGAAGATTAACATTGTGCGCACATTCACTGAAATGCGGAGGTAGCTGCCTGGTGGGTGTTAGTTCCTCTCTTTCCCCAGGAGAACAGATCTGCTTCCCCATAGCAAGCACCAGAGGGTGACAAGCCTCTGCCCTTCTGTGCACACTTGAGCAGAGCTGAACCTCTGCGTCGGGGAGAGCTGGAGAGCCGTGGGTGACAGCCAATTTTCTTTTTCTTTTTTTTTTAATGAATCTGAGAAATGTCATGATTAAGCTGTCTGAGTAGTAGAGCCAACAAAATGTCCCTCACCTCTTTTGTCTTGGCAGGCAGCACAAACAGCTGAGTTTCCTACCTCGCTGGCTATGTTCTCCAGTCTCTTGCTGACTGTTCCACCTCTGCACGACCTCCAAAATGTTGGTGTGCCTAGTGTTAGAGTACCTCAGGCTTCAGTCCTGGGATTCCTTCTCTATCTAGACCCTGTCTCTGGATGTTCTTGTTCAGCACATTGCTTTTTATTCTTTTTAACTTTTTGTTTTGAAATAATTTCAAACTTTTAAAAGGTTGCAAATAAGATTGGCCTATTACGGGCATTTCATAAATGGAATCATACAATATGTGGTCTTTTGTAACTGGCTTTTCACTCAGCATAATGTTTTTAAGGTTCATCTATATTGTAACATATCAGCGCTTTAGTCCCTTTTATAGCTGAATAATTTTTTTTTATGGCTGAATAATATTCCATTGAATAGATACAAGGAGCCCTGGTGGTGCAGTGTTTCAAGTGCTCAGCTGTTAACCAGAAGTTCAGTGGTTGGAATCCACTGGCCACTCCGTGGGAGAAAGATGTGGCAGTCTGCATCTGTAAGGATTTACAGCCTGGGAAGCCCTATAGGGCAGCTCTACTCTGTCCTATAGAGTTGCTATGCACTGGCAGTGGGTTTGGTTTGGGTTTTTTTGTTTTTTTGTGTGTGTGTGTGTGGAGATACCATTTTGTTTATCCAAATGATGGACGGTTGGGTTGTTTCCATTTTTTGGTCATTATGAATAATGTTGCTATAACCATTTGTGTACAAGTTTTTATGTAGACATATGTTTTCATTACTCTTGGGTGTATACCTAGGAGTGGAATTGCTGGGTCATGTGGTAACCCTATGTTTAATTTTTTGAGGAACTGCTAGACTGCTTCGCAAAGCAGCCGCACCATTTTGTGTTCCCACCAGCAGTGTATGAGGGTTCTGATTGCTCCACATACTTGCCGACATTTGTTGTTATTTGACTGTTTTATTGCGGCCGTCCTAGAGGGTATGAAGTGGTATCTCATTGTGAGTTTGACTACAGCTGATTCTTGCCTGAACAGGTATCACTCTGCTATTTGCCAATTTTCTACTTCTGTCATTCCTTCTACATTTATTAATTGGAATTCTACTATAAGGGAGAACAAGCCTCTTCCCTTCTTATTTTTCTTCTGCATTTTTCCTTGTTTATTCAATTATTTATTTATACCAGTATAGACTCATGGATATTTACTTTATTCTAGAAATCATAATCTTTACTGTTGTTACTTATTTTGTTGCTCAACTGTTGTCATCCCAGATTTGGCCACTGTGAGCTTCTTCAAGTTGGCCCATGTGCCCTGTCAACATGTGCCCCATTCTTTTCTTTTTTACTGTGCTTTAGGTGAAGCTTTACAGAGCAAATTAGTTTCTCGTTCAACAATCTATACACAAATTGTTTGGTGCCATTGGTTGCAATCCCCACAATGTGTCAGCACTCTCCTTCCACATCCCAATTCCCCATTTCCATCTGTCCATTTTTCCTGTCCCTTCTCACCTTCTCTTCATTGCTTTTGAGCAGGTGTTGTCCTTTGCCCCATTGTTTTTTGAGCACTTCCTTACTTTCTGACACTGCAGGATATTTCAGGTAACTTGTATACTTCCCAGGTATCATCATGTACGTTCTCTGCCCTGGTCCTGTCATCAGCTATTCCTCCAGTGAACCCTGGTTTCTTTTATTGGAGAATGGCATTTAGGAACCAAGATCTTGGCACTAGGTACAGCTCATTGCTATTAGCAGCCCCTTGACTTTAAATAAAATCTGCTAGTGATGCCCAAATCAATATTACCAGCCCTGACTTCGTTCTACAAATACAGGCTCCTACTCCCAGTTTCCTGCGTGTTGTTTCCTCTTAGATACCTGGGGCGCCTTAAACAGAATGCTTAATATCCAGCAATAACCCCCACCCCCTTCCCCAGCCTTTCTCTTTTCAGCAAAGGGCTCCACCATCTCCATAGCTGCCCAAGGCAAAAATCTAGAAGTTACCTTTTCCTCCCTGCATGTAATCCATCAACAGGTCCTGTTGGATCTACTTCCAAAACATTTATCTCTCCACTTATCTCCATCTCTACTAGTACCACCCGGGTCCAGGGTACCATGACTTCCCACCTGGGCTAATGCTTGCGTCTCCGACCTCTGTCTCCTCTCCCCTTTATCCACTACTTCAGCCATACCAATCTGCTTTCTGTTTTCAACCCTTTGCACTGCTGTTCTCTTCTGGTAATGCTCTTCTCTCTGACTTTTTTTTTTTTTAATTGCGCTTTAAGTGAAAGTTTACAAATCATTCCCTCTGATTTTTGCGAAGCTGCTTCTCCAGAGTCTCCAGACCATCTAATCTAAACTACCCAGAAACTTATTCTGACATTGCCCTGAATTCTCTGCGTCTCCCCACCTGTTGTGCGTTTTGTTTTTCATATGTGTTCATCTGTCAAGTGTCTGTTTTTCCTCAGTGCGCGTAGGGCCTAGTCTGTCTTAATCACCCCTGTAATCTTAAGGCTCAGAACAATACTTGGCATATAGTTGGTGCTTAGCACATATTTTTTAAATGTATGAATGAACAGACAAACTTCAGATCATTTGCTTTAAAACTTTATGGAAATCAGTGCAGCTTATTGGACTGATTAAGGAAATAAAACTAGAGGGAAAACGAAGTATTTACTGCCCAGAGGCCTCTGACAATTGAGCTGTGGGGATAGCCTTGGCAAAGTCAACTACAGAATGGCATGTGTCTTAGGCTGGGTTCTCTAAAGAAGCAAATCAGTGAAGTGTTGAAATATATATATACACACATATATATGTATGTACATATGCACTGGGTCTGGGTATGTATATAGAGAGAGATTTATATCAAGGGAATGGCTCACGTGGTTGTAGAGGCTGGCAAGTAGTGTGTCCGAGGGTCAGCCTAGAGGCTTCTCCTGACTCATATAGCTGCGGGGGCTGGTGAAGCCAAGATTGGCAGGTAAGACAGCAGGCTGTTGGCTCACAGGCTGCAGAGGCTGATGAATCCCAAGTCCTCCAGGTAAGCTGCTGGCTCAAGTCCCAAGAACTAGACGTCAAGTAAGGAACCAGCTGCAGAATCCAGAGACAGCAAAAGCCAATGAGCTTTGCCAGAAAGTCCACATGTATTGGATGCAGGCCACACCCTCAAGGAAACTCTCTTTCAACTGATTGGCTGCTTATAGAAGATCTCATCATGTAGGTGATTACGTTATATTAGATCTCATTATGTAGGTAATTACATCATTACATAGCTGCCAGACTACATCATAACTGCCAAACCACTAAGAATCATGGCCCAGCCAAGTTGACACACAACCTTACCCATCACAGCATAATTGGGACCAAGTGATTATGGGCTTGTGAATTGAGGTCTGAGCCTTTCTTCAAGTCACCTGGTTAACTAGGCTCCTTGGCCTGAGCTCAGTGCTCTCTCTACTATGACTGCTCTTGGTTTACCAGGAGGGATTCTGTACCACTTGGTGATTCATTCATTCAGAAATATGTATTTGGAGCTTCCTGTGTGTGAGGTGTTGTGCTGGGTGTCATGAGACATAAAGATGAAACAGTTACAGTGAGGGTGCCTGATTTAAAAAGCTTCCAGTACAGTAGGGAGATAAATATCTACTAAAGGTGGAACAATGATAAACTATAAGAGAGAAAATCAAGTGCAATGGTACAAATGCTCACAGCAGCTCTATTCACAATAGCCAAAGGGCCGAAACAACCCAAATGCCTATTAGCAGATGAATGGATAAACAAAATGTGCTATATACCTACAATGGAATATTATTCAGTTATAAAAAGGAATGGCGTTCTGATAACATGCTACAACATGGGTGAACCTTGAAACCATTACACTAAAGACACAAAAGGTCACATATTGTATGATTCCATTTACATGCAATATCCAGAATCAGCAAACCCATAGAGACAGAAAACAGATTAGTGGTTGCCAGGGTTTGTGGGGAGGGGGAAGTGGGAGTGACTGCTTAGTGGGCACAGAGTTTGGAGTGATGAAGAAGTCCAGGAACTAGGTAATGGTGATGGCTGCACAATATTGTCAGTGCACTTCATACCACTGAATTGTACACTTAAAAATTATTAAAAAGGTAAGTTTTGTTATGTGTATTTTACCACAATTTTTTTTTTTTTTTTTTTTTAATCCAGTGCAGTGAGAATTCAAGCAAAGCGGTAATTCTCCAGCTGGGAGATCCCAGAAAGCTTTATGGAGGAGGTGGTGTTCAACTGGGCCCTTAAATGATTCATAGATAATAAGTATTTAACTAGCTTCATTTGAGCTGAAGGAGTTCAAAAGCTTCATACTCATGGGGCTGGAGATCAGCAGTCACCTCCGTGAAGGAGTTTCCTCCAGCTTGATATGTAAAAATTTAGACACACTTGTATTTTTAAAAAATGTCAAAGTAGGGGCTGAATATGAAAAGTACACTATAGAGTCATGTGCTTGGCACAGAGTACGTGTTCATCTCAAGCACCATGAAAGCTGTGCTCACTTGTTACGCGTGAGTGACAGCTAAAACATGCACCAGGTTATAACTCTGTTACCTGTTATAACTCTGGTTGCCAACCAGGTGCAGATAGCATCTTACATTTCAGTCAGGACTCTGCCACACTTAGGATTCACATTTCTGATGTGAGAATTATAATTTACCAGAAAGGACCTTCCAAGCCAGATGAAGATGCCCTGACAGCCTGGCAGTCAGAGACCGAATTGAGAGAAGTGTGTCACTTGCCAGAGAGGGCCTTGCTTACATGGCCAAGACTATGGACATCCCAAAGCCAAGGGACCTGGGAAGTGGGCCAGGGCAGCTTGCCTCTGGGTGTCTCCTGGCTGGTCTCCCTGCTGCACTCTCCTGAGCTTATGTTGATGGTAGATCAGTTTTTCAGACCAGTTTTCTCTTTGTGGATCATACATTTTAGAATAGAAAACATGGGGTTCTGGAGGTTGTGAGAGGCAGGGACAGCTGTGTTTGTTGCTTCACTGGGTGCTTGTTTAGAGAAAGTGAGTCTTCTGGTTTTTCACCCAATCAAATATGGTTTCTGGTCCTTTAGCTGCATTTGTATGAGGGTTAGCCTCCAGCTGGAGGTAGTTCCAAGAAGCAGTTCAAGTGCTGCTTGTATTTAAACAAAAGATGTCAAGAACAAAAAAAGAAATCTCTTGGTTGTGACACTCCAAGCAAACCTAGGCCTGGGGGAACTTGACAGGTAAGGACTTAGGTGGGCAGGCAACCCATTATTGTTCTCTCTCACCTCCTATCACGTCAGCTCACGTGTGCAGGAGTCCTTAGTAGGGTGGTATCGCTACTTTCCTCTTTTTATGGTATTTAAGGGGTGCTTTTTTTTTTTTTTTTTATTAAGGAGGAAACCCTGGTGGTATAGTGATTAAGTGCTGCAGCTGTTAACCAAGAGGCTGGCAGTTTGAATCCACCAGGCGCTCCTTGGAAACCCTATGGGGCAGTTCTACTCAGACCTATAGGGTTGCTATGAGTCGGAATCGACTCAACGGCCGTGGGTTTGGTTTGGTTTGGTTTTTATTAAGGAGGGAAATCGTGGTGGTGTAGTGCTTAAGAGTTTGGCTGGAAACCAAAAGGTCGTCAGTTAGGATCCACCAGGTGCTCCTTGGAAACCCTGTGGGACAGTTCTACTCTGTCCTGTAGGGTCACTATGAGTAGGAATCAACTTGACAGCAGTGGGTTTGGTTTTGGGTTATATTAAGGAGAGGAGCCCTGGTGGCTCAGTGATTAAGCGCTCAGCTGCTAACCAAAAGGTCTGCAGTTCAAACCCAACACCCGCTCTGTGGGAGAAAGATGTGGCAGTCTGCTCCCATAAAGATTTACAGCCTTGGAAGCTCCAAGGGGCAGTTCTGCTCTGTCCTACAGGGTGGCTCAGAGTTGGAATCGACTCAATGGCGGTGAGTTTGGGGTTTTGGTTTATATTAAGGGGGCACCCAATCTCCATGTCTTCACCCACTTATTAGTATGAGTTCTGAAATTCCCAGCTAGCAAGTTGGGTTTCCATTTGCTTTGTTGGCAGGATGGCTCTATTAGGGTGCCCCTTCTGAAAAAATAGAAGCAATAAAAAGTCAACAAATCCTTCTGAAAGAGGGTATGGGATTATGGCACACAAGGGTAAAATGCCCATTACAAATAAATTATTCTCCCCATCAATGAATCATCTGTCCTTTAACTTCCCAAAGTCCTGGAGGAACAGGAGCCCAGCGAGCAGTGACCTAGGGCAACCCTGACATATGCATCAAGAGGGAGTAGTTTGAGGTAGAAGGGAAGGTAGTGGACCCTTCTTTGTTAAGAAATGTTTGTGAGTACTTGTAGAGGACGTAAGAGCATAAGAAATTCTGGGGATGCAAGATGGAAATGTCTGTGCCCAGCATGCTCCCTGCCTTCAAAGTATATACAGTCTAAGGCCCTGGGATGGAGAACTTGACCTTCTGCCAAGGCAGAGATGGAGAAATGTTTAGAAGTTTCTGGATTTGTCTAGGTCTCCAGTTTTCTTCCCCTACTGTGTACCCCACACACAAAGCCCAGAAGGAGAGACCCAAAACCAAAAATCAGCATGGCCGTAGAGTCAATTCCAACTCATAGTGAGCCTATTGGACAGAGTAGATCTGCCACATAGAGTTTCTAAGGAGCACCTGGTGGATTTGAACTGCCAACCTTTTGGGTAGCAGCCGTAGCATTTAACCACTACACCACCAGGGTTTCTGAAGGAGAGACCCACTTAGGTAATACTTAATCAGCGCTGAAGAGTCATCCCCCATGCACCTCAGGATCACTCAAGGCCTTACCCTTGGAAAAAAACTGCTGACATAAATTCCCTCTCCCCCCTCCCCCTTCCTTGAAAGCAGGTGGGGCAGTTTTGAATGAACTAATCCTCTCTTTGGGGCCTGTTCTTCCAGCTTTCATTTTCCTTCCTTTGTTTCCTTTATTTCTAGAATTCTGAGAGCTTTTGCTGTACGTTGTTTCTACCCATCATTATTAAGGAAGAGATATAGGAACATTCCCATGGTAACAGCTTCATCTCAAAATATCTGAATGCTATTAGCTGCCTTCTCACTCCAGGGAAAAGATGATATATTTTTTTGTCTTCAACATTAGAGCACAGTTGACAGGTCCCCTCCACACTGCAGAGAGGCCTGCCCCGATGGGGAGCAGTGACAGAAGAGGCCCAGAGAGTCAGATTTGTTTCTTAGCTGACTCCTGTTTCTGAACAAAGTGGAAAGATTTCGAAAACTTTAAATTTATGTAACTCTCCACACTCACCCCGAGAATTGCTGGTGAATGTACCAACTTCTGCAGGGGAAATCATCTCCTGACAACACACAAGATGGGCCAGCACAGCCTTGGCTCAAAGACCAAGTGTTACACTATCTTATCCCAGAGCAAGACATGGCTTGAGCAATTTCAGAGGTACGTGCTGAATACGTCAGAGGTGGAGGAAGAAACAATGGGACAAGAAAGTATTATCATATCTTGTATTCGTGACTCGTGGTATGGCTGGCAAAGGGCTTTTCATGTTGATGTGGGATGATGGTGATAGGACTTATTCTTTATACATATGTATTAGTTGTCTCCACCACCCATCTGTCAGTTTGTTGTACTGTGGTGGCTTTCGTGTTGCTATGAGCTAGAAGCTATGCCTGCCACTGTTATTTCAAATCGCAGAAGAACCACCCACTGATGGTGAACAGGTTTTAGTGGAGCTTCCAGACCAAGTAACAGATTAGGAAGAAAGACTTGGTGATCTATTTCTGAGAATTAGCCAAATAAAACCTTAGGGATCAGAAGAGAATATTGTCCAACTTGCTTCCTTTGGACATGTCATCAAGAGGGATCAATCGCTGAGGGAGGACATCACGTTTAGTGAAGAAGAAAGTCAGCAACGGTGTGGGATTGACACAATAGCTGCAATGATGAATGAGAACATGCAGTAAACGTGAGGATGACATGAACTGGACAATGTTCCATTCAGTTGTACGTGGGATCACCATGGGAATGGGAGTCAACTTGACGGCAGCCATCTATATCTGTCTGCCTATCTTATCTGTTGCTGAATAACAAATTATCTCAAAACTTGGCAGCTCAAAATAACAAACTTTTTTTTTTTTTTAATCTCACAGTTTCTTTGAGTCAGGAGTTGGGGAACAGCTTAGCTGGGTGGTTCTGGTTCAGGGTTTCTCATGAAGTTGCAGTCAAGCTATCGGGTAGGGCTGTAGTCATCGGAACGATTGAGTAGGACTGGAGGGTCCATTTCCAAGATGGTTCTCTAACATTAGCTGTTGGCAGGAGACCACAGTTCCTCACCATGTGGGCCTGTCCTCATAGGGCTACTTGAGTCACGTGGCAGTTGACTTCCCCCCCAAAACAAGTGATCCAGGAGATAGAGAACAAGGAGGATGCTGCATTATCTTTTATGACCCAGTCTCAGCATACCTTGCATCTGCCATATTTTGTTCTTTAGAAGCAGTCACTAAGTCTAGCCCACATTTAAGGGGAGGGAATCAAGCTCCACCTCTTGAAGACAGGAATATCAAAGACCTTGTGGACCTATTTTTAAACCATTACATCATGGTAGTTAGGAAAAAGAATGAAGCAGTACTATATGTACTGATAAGAAACAATCTCCAAGATATATATACTCAGTGAAAACAGCAAGATACAGAACAGCGGGTAAGTTTAGATACCATTTGTGGTTGAAAAAGGGCCGGGAGAGATATATGGACAAAAATGCACACATGTGCTTTTATATGCATAGAATACCTCTGGGAGGATCTACAATAAACTGGCCTCAGGGGGGAGGAACTCGGACAGAGGTAAGAGAGAGACTTACTTCCCGTAGCTTTTCAATTTTATTTGTGTCTTATTACTCCTCCATAAATAAAATAAAACTTAATTTAAAAATACATGAAAGTAAGATAGAAATAAATAACATTGTGGAAAGGATTCAGAGTAAAAGAATGACCACTTTGGGGAGGAATTAATTTTAAAAAGCTATGGGGGTAGATGGTTTTTCAGGAGTGATTTGCTTGTTCTCTTTGAAGCCAGTTTGCTTTCTTTGAAGGCATATGTTGAGATAGGAGGCTGTAAGCAGGTTCCAAAACCATCCCCCTTGCCGTCAAGTAGATTCTGGCTCATAGTGACCCTATAGGACAGAGTAGAACTGCCGATCTTTTGATTAGCAGCCATAGCTCTTAATCACTACGCCACCAGGGTTTCCATAAGCAGGATATAAAAGGAAAATAGAATGAGCTTCCAGAAGGAAGGCGCACTCAAAAGAACTTCCTCAAGCCCCGCACCATATATATATACCCACCTACCTGTATTGTATGGATCTGTTCTACTTTGCTGCTGCTGCAGGTAAACTGTCCACAAGACTGTCTCTCTCATCTAAATGCCTCCAGCAATTCTCTGCTCTCCCTCCCATTAATTTCTTTCTCTCTCCCCTGGTTCTTTCTATATAGACATACATACATATTGTTATTTCTTCCATCTGAAAAAATTATCATCTTGTCCCCATTTCTCTGTTCCCCCTTACAGTAACAACATTTCTTGAAAGAGTTTCTCTAATGTCTCCCCCTAGTCTCTCTCTTTTTAAATTGAACTATCAGTCCCACACTGTAAAACTCATCCTTTTAAAGTGTGCAATTCAGTGGTTTTTAGCATATTCACAAAGGTGTACAACCATCACCACTGCCTAACTCCGGGAATTTTCACCCCCCACCAAAAAAAGAACTCCCTACCCATTAGCATCACTCTCCTCAGTCCCTGGCAAACACTAATCTACTGTCTCTATGGATTTGCCTGTTCTAGATCTTTCATATAAATGGAATCATATAACATGTGGCCTTCTATACCTGGCTTCTCTCACTTAGCATGAAATTTTCCAGGCTCATCCATGTTGTAAAATGTATCAGTACTTCGTTTCTTTTATGGCTGAATAATATTCCATCGTATGGATATACCACATTGTGTTTATCCATTCATCAGCTGATGGACATTTGGGTTGTTCCCATTTTTTTGGCTATTATGAATTGTGCTGCGATGAACATTGGTGACAAATATCTGAGTCCCTACTTTAAAGTGTTTTGGAGATATATATATCTATATATATATATATATATATATCTGCGATGCGATGGATTGCTTTTATATGGCTTTTCTTGCCATGGTCTTGTAACTCCCACCAAATAACTGGGTGGGACTATGCAAGTAAGGTGCTTGTGGTGCACCAAGGGGGTTAGACAGCTTGCTAATGACACAAATAAGGTGTGTGGCACCCTTGTGGGAGTGGGACAAAGCAAATCAGGTGTATGGAACTCTAACGAGGGGATTGGTCAGTTTTGGCATCCCACTAAGCTTAAAGGGAGACAGGGATAGAGAGAGAGAGAAAGGAGCTGTAACATGGAAGACAGCAAGAGACGGGTGCTGCAAGAGCAAAAGCCATAGTGGCAAGACAGCAGGGACCAGGAGACCAGCACAAGATGGCTGCAGTAGAGCTTGCCAAACCACAAAGTTAGGAGCTTTGTAACACTTGCGGGAGAGGTGAGGCCGAGCGCCAGAGGGAGGCCTGCTGCAGGCACAGCTAAGAAGAAGCTGTTCTGATAGACGTACTATATCCTGAGTTGTTTCTGATCCTGAATTGTAACCCATTACTTCCCTAATAAACCCCATTATTGTATTATATGTGAGTTCTGTGTGGCCATTGCAACGAATTATTGAACCCGGCAGAAAAGTAAAGAATGCGGTGGAAGGAACAACTTACATCAGAATTGGAAAAAAGGTTGACGAGAGGAGGAGGTGTGTCTGAACTCCGCCTCATAGGAACCAGCCTTGGGCTGTTGCTCTTGATTCTCCTTCCACTTTGTGAAGTTAGAGGAGGTCGGATATCCCCACTACGCCATTTTTACAATATCTAAAAGGGGGTCATGTGATAATTCTATGTTTAACTTTTTGAGGAAACTGCCAGACTTCTTTTCCAAAGTGGCTGCACCGTTTTACATTTCATTTGCTAGTATTGTGTTAAGGATTTTTGTATCTATGTTCATAAGGGATGTTCTGTAATTTTCTTTTCTCATGATGTCTGTGTCCGGTTTTGGTATCAGGGTAATACTGGCCTTATAGAATTAGTAGGGAGTGTTCCCTCCTTTTTTTGTTTTTTGGAAGAGTTTGTGAAGGATTAATATTCCCATTCTTTCTTCAACCCACTCCAGACAGACTTTTTGCCTCCATTTTATTGCACTTATATTGTTCTTGTCAAGGCCTCTGATGACCTCCATATTGTTAAATTTAATGGTCAGTTCTCAGCCATCATCTTACACTTAGCAGCAGCATTTGACACATTTCTTTCTTCCTTGGAACACTCTTTTCTTGGCTTTCACACACTCCTAGGTTTCTTCCTGCTTCGCTGACCCTTCTTTTCCAGTCTTCTTTGCTGGATTCTCCTTTATCAGATCTCTTAATAATGGAGGGCTTCAGAACTGAGTCCTTGGCACCTTTCTTTCTGTCTTCTCTCAGACTCTTGGTGATTTCATCTTCTCTCCTGGATTTACACACCAACTGCATGCTGAAGACTCCCAAATTTGTAGCTCCAATGTGATCTCTCTCTTTATCTCTGGATTAATATGGCCACTGTCTATTGGATATCTTAACTTGGATGTCTAATGTACCTCTCAAATTTAACATGTCCAAAATCAAACTTTTGATCTATCACCAAAACCTGCTGCTCCCACCATCACCCCCATCATTATTAATCACAGCTTTACCCTTCTAATTGCTCAGGTCAAAATCTTGGAGTCATCCTCCTTGATTCCTTTCTTTCTCTCACTCCCTACAGCCATTCCATCAACAAATTCTGTTGGATTTACCTGCAGAATAACCAGAATCTAACCACTGCTCAGCACCTCCATGATCAGATTATCACACTGGTTTATCTCTCGCTGGGATTGTAATAGGCTTCTAACTGGCCTCCCTGCTTCCCCGTTTGCCCACCTTCAGGCTATTCTCAACACAGAACACATCAACCTCTCTTGTTAAGAGAGTTCTTATCGAGAATAACTGTTGAATTTGTCAGATGATTTTTCTGCATCTATTGAGGTTGTCATATGGGTTTTCTTTTTTCAATTTGTTAAATGGTAAAGTACATTTATTTGAACATGTTAAGCCAACTTTGCATGCCTAGATAAATCCTTTGGTCACGGTGTATTATTCTTTTTCTATACTGCTGGAGTCCATTTGCTAACGTTTTAAGAATGTTTACATCTATGCACATGAAGGATATCGGTCTGTTGTTTTCTTTTAAAGTTTTCTTTCTGGTTTTGGTGTCAGGATAATGCTGGCCTTATAGAATGAGTTGAAAAGTGTTCCCTCCACTCAAATTATCTGGAAAATATGTGTATAGTTTGCATTTACTTTTAACTTATCGTTATATTTCAAGCGAGTTTCTTGTAGATAGCATAAAGTTGGGTCTTGGTTTTTTATCCAATCTGACAATAACTCTTGGTTTTATTTTAGTGTTTGCTTTAGGATTTATAGTATACATCTTCAGGTTATCACTGTCTACTTTCAAGTGATATTATACCACCTTTGTGTCATATAAGAACCTTACAACTGTAACTCCCACTTATCCTTTCCTGGCCTTTGGGCTATTGTTTTCATACATTTTAGTTCTATGTATGTTATAAACCCCACACTTTATTGTCATTATTTTTACTTTAAACAGTTGATTATCTCTTAAAGATATTTAAATAATAAGAAGAAAAGCACATAGTTAAGTACACACTTAGCGTTTCTGGTACTTCTCATTCCTTTCTATAGAGTCAGATTTCCATTAGGTATCATTTTCCTTCCTTCTGCAGCACTTCCTTTAATGTTTTCTGTACTGCAGGTGTGCTGATAATTAATTCTTCCAGGTTCGAATGCCTGAAAAAGTCTTTATTTCACCTTTATCTTTGAAAGAGGTCTTTAAAAGATGTTTCTGCTGGATAAAGAATTCTAGGTTGACAGTTTTTTTTTTTTTTTTCCTTCACCACTTTAAAAGATGTTGTTCCACTGCCTTTGTGCTTGCATTGTTTCTGAAGATAAATCTGCTGTCGTTATCTTTGTAAGGTGTCCTTTTTCTCAGGCTGCTTTTATGATTTTCCATTTATCACTGGTTTTAATTAATTTCATTATGAACTGCCTTTGTATTCTTGTGCTTGGGGCTCATTGAGCTTCTTGGATCTGTGCATTTGTAGTTTTCATCAAATTTAGAAAGTTTTTAGGCATTATTTCTTCAACTATTTTTCTGTTCCTCCCTTCCTTAGGACTTAAATTATGTATATATAAATTCTCTACTTGATACTGTGTCGCTGATCACTGATGCTCTATTAATTTTTTAAAGTCTTTTTTCTCATTGTATATTATTTTTGATAGCTCTTGTTACTGTGTCTTCAAGCTCAAAAATCTTTTCTTCTTTTTCTGTTAATCCTCTCCAGTGTATTTCTCATCTAGACATTATATTCTTTACCTCTAAAAATTAAATTTGGGTCTTTTTTATATTTTCAAAGCCTCCCCGCCTCTACCTTCACCTACCTTCAGGCATTTTTCAACGCAACAGCCAGAGTGATCCTATTAAAATATAACATGCTACTTCTTGGCTCAGAACTCTCCAGTGGCTTTTCATCTTATTCAGAAAAAAAGCCAGTGTTTTTAAAATGGTTGACAAGACTCTATAGAACCTTTATCTAACTTCATCCATTACTTCTCTGACTTCATCTCCTACCCTCACACCTCTCCAGTCACTCTGGTCTCCTTGTATTCCTAGAGCACACCAGGTATGCTTCCACCTTGGGGCCTTTGCACTTGTTGTTAACTCTGCAGAAATGCCCATTTCCCATATACTCACATGTCTTATACTTTATTTTCTTCAGGATCTTACTTAAATGTAAGTAAGATCTTCCTTTCCACCCTATTTAAAATGACAATCCCTGCCCATACAAGCACTTCCTATTCTGAATCCAAGCTTTACTCTTTCTTGTAGCTCTTATCATTATAGAATTAATTTTATTGTTAGTCTCTCTGACACTGTTCATTCCATAAGGGCAGGATTTTTGTCTGTTTTGTTCACTGCTTTATTCTCAGTTCATAGAACAGTAACTGGCACATAGCAGACACTCAAATATTTGTTGATTGAGTGAATAAATGAGAACCTGTTGGCACAAGGGGTTGGGTGGGAAAGTGTAATAAAAAGGAAAATAACTAGCACATTTTATAGAGCTTTACTATTCCCAAAGCCCTTTTCACATATTTAATTCTCACAACCAAGAGGTATAGATGTTACCATCAATCCCATTAAAAATATAACAGAATTGATGCTAAAGGAGTTTCAGAAACCAGTCACAGGCACAGCTAATAGCAAGACTGGGACTTGAACACATGCCCTGTCTCTGCAGATGCCATATTCAAGGTTGGTACCCAGTTAGCAAAGCCCTTTAAGGATGGATAGAAGGGCTTCTTTCAGCATTAACTTTGCTTGTGACCATTTCCGAGGGAAGGAGCAGAGCTTCTGCCATGGACTTGGTACAAGCAATTCCACATTTCTGAGTTACAATATCCTAAGAAAACTTCAACATGGCAGAGTGAGCACACCGCCTGCAGATGCCCAGGAGAACCTGGGACTTATTTTTAGCCAGGATAGGAAAAGTACAGAATATCTTCTAGGAGAGTTGGCAGCTGGCGGGCTGCTGATACAGCTGTGTTTATGTAAGCTGGCAGCAGAGGGGAGTATGAGGCCTACAAAGGAGACTGGAGGTGCTTAACCCACCTGTATACTTGCCAATGCTCTGATGTCCAGTGTAGTTGGTTGGGAAGTTGTGGACCTGGAGTTACTGCTGAGGAGAGAGAGTCGTGCAGATAATTCAGAGCTTGCAGAAAGCATGGAGTGACCGGCTCCCCCGAGTCAGAGCATTTGTCAAAGTGGGCCCTTAGAAGACCTGCCTTCTAGTTCTTGGCCTCTTCCCACCCAGTTGTCCAGGGGTAAAAAAAAAGAAGAAAGGCTCATTCTAATGGTGCAACTGTAAAGCACAGCAGTTCGCCTGGTTCTGACCATACTTTCCAGGTGTGCTAGGTGAAAACGATCCACAACACCCCATCCTGCAGAAGTTGTCCGAGAATGGGCTTCGGTTTTCTCACAGAGGTAGCAGAATAAGGCTTTGAAAGAAGTCTCCTATGGGTTCTTTCAAGAAGACGCAAGGTAGAACATTATTAAAAGGGAATTTTATTATGAAAATGTTCAAATTTAAACAAAAGTTGACCACATAGTATAATGAACCCATCGCCCAGCTGTAACAATTACCAACATGCCCAGTCTTGTTTCATGTTTCCCACCCACTCTGGAATTATTTTGAACAAATCCCAGACAGCACATCATTTTATCTCAAACATTTTCAGGGACTCTCCTTATTTACTGATTTTTTTATTGTGGTGAGACTATACATAACAAAACATATGCCACCTCAATAATTTCTACGTGTATAATTAATATGGGGACTTTTAAAACAAACAACCATAATACCTTTAAAAAAAAATGAAAAATGAACAGTTCCTTAATATAAAATATACAGATATATTCAGATTTCCCCAATTGTCTACTTTTTTTTTTCTCATTTTGTTTGTTTAAATCAGGATCAAAAAAGATCCATCTCTTACTCCCTCTCCTTTACAGCTTATTGTTGAAGAAACCAGGTCTTTTGTCCTATAAAATTTTCCAGTCTGGAGCTTTCTGATCGCATTCACTTAATTTTGTTCATCATGTCCTTTGTAAATTTATTTGTTAACTACAATTTTATCTCCTATAAGTTGGTGGTTGGAGCTAGAGACTTGATCAGGGCCAGATTCAATTCTGTATACTTCCATCCAAAGGACCGCATGTCTAGTTACTTAACTTTGTGTGAAGTTAGCAGCATAGATGACCATTGCCTAGACCCAATAATTAATTGATGTCTAAGGTCCCTAGGGGAAAGCCTGGTGGTATAGTAGTTAAGTGCTACGGCTGCTAACCAAAAGATTGGCAGTTTGAATCCACCAGGCGCTCCTTGGAAACTCTATGGGGCAGTTCTACTCTGTTGTATAGGGCCGCTATGAGTTGGAATCGACTCAACAGCAGTGGTTTTGATTTGGTTTTTTTTAAGGTCCCTAGGTAGCACAGTTTGTGCTTGACTACTAAGCTAAAATGTTGGCAGTTCAAACCCATCCAGTAGCACCATAAAAGAAAGTTCTGGCTACCTGCATCTGTAACGATTACAGCCAAGAAAACCCCATGGAGCAGTCAGTTCTACTCTGTAACATGGGATGGCCATGAGTTGCAATTGACTCCATGGCAATGGGTTTGGTTTCTTTCTTTTTTTAAAAAAAAAATGAATTTTAAGAAACAAACCTGGCTGCAATGGCTGTTTCTGAGTGATGCATTCAGGGAAGTACTTCCTGAAAGAGTATTTTTTGTTTGTTATTTTCCAGAGAGCAAGTCAGCCTGGAAGTAGGCCAATGGGGCTGACCCAGGTCGCTTTAGGGAACCAGCCCAGCCCTGGGCACTGTTTCTCGCGGTAACCAGGAGAAGGCACTGCATCTCCGCGGGGTGCTGTGGCCATACATCCCCACTAGAGGACACTATGGCTCCAGTACTTCTTGTGGCTTCTAGCCAGTCTGACTACTCTGGTGCCTCTCAGAAGGCCAGGCCTTTGGTGTGCATTCATTAGGAACCAACTGTGTGCTTCTTGGGTCAATGGAAGAAATAAAAGAGGTCAAACACAAGGTCCTGTGGCATTGTTTTCCATGGTAGTCTCTGTTTTTTCCTTTAAAAAAAAATGGTGACTTCTCCATCTGCTGGAAATCACTTTCATCCACCACAGGGTGGCTGCTTCCTGCTATAAACTGCAAATTTGGTTACTTAATTGGATTTTTTTTTTTAACCGCAATATATGGGATTTGGAGGATGTGAAGGCATCCAAGAAAGATGGGAGAGAGTATACATCTCTGAAACAATTTATTCATTTATTCTATAACATTTATCAAATCCCCAGGAGGGAAGAGGGGGACTGATGTTACTGAGAGCTGCTCTGTGCCAGGCACTGTGCCCCAGCCTCTTTACCTACGTCTTTTTACCTGCTTTCACTAACACGATGTGTAATATTAATATCCAAAGAAACTGAGGCTCGTTGAAGGTAACTTGCTAAAGATTACCCAGCCCGATACACATGTGGGTCTGTATGAATAAATATGTACATTTTCTACAAAATCCCTCTATACAAACAGGCATGGTACCAGGATAGAGAAAATGAGGCAGTCCCAAAGGCACAGCCCCTGTCCTTAAGGTGGTCATTATAGAACAGGGACTTACAAGTGGACAAATGATTACAGGTCTCCTAGTAAGAGGCATTGTCTGAACATGTGGCCATTTAAAAGGTGCTTCCTGTTATCGATGTAACACTGTTCTTATGTAAAAGGGGGACCACTGGCCACTATTAATAAAGTGTAAAAAAATACACTTCTTAGGGACTCTTCCTATAGTGATGCCTTAGTGTCAACTGCCCACACACCGCCACCTCTCCCACAGCTAAGGCCCCCTGAGGGCTGACCACCAATCCACTGGGATATACAGCAAAAAAGCTGAGAGACATAGTCCCCTGCTGCTCAAAACCTATAGTTTAATGGGGGAAGACAAAGCAGGTACATGCATTATCGGGACAAAAGTGATGGGTTCTGGAAAACTGAAGCCCTTCCAGTTATTCATGTTTTCAAACTCACCCATTCCTTGCCTGGTCCCTACTGCCTCCTAGTTCAACCCTGGCAGCACACCTAAACTCAGATCATCGGAGCCCAAGCTGGGTAATTTTCTAAATCAGGTCAGTCACATTAAGGACAGAGAGTGACAGTTGGAAGCTGGGAGAAAGGACTGGCTGGCTGCAGCTGGGGAAGAAGATACAGGTGACAGGTGTCTAAAGACCCAACCTCAAATGGCACTACAGCTTCAGGCAATCACAGCTTCTGGGTTCTAGAAGAGAGAACGTGCGTGGGCTGCCACTCTCCTCCAAACAAGCCCTAGGACAATGAAGGAGCCATCAGCCAGCCCCTTTGCTCTCTGATGAAAGATCTCCCCCTGCAGACTGTCCCTGTGCAAACACAACCGTGCCCCAGGGACCATCTGGCAAATGTGCCAGTTCCTTCAGCATTTCTGGTATTTCCCTGACTCGTGGCCCGTTTTTCTTGAATATAAATGGCTGCAGCAAGCCTGACCAGCAGAATGCCTACCACACTTCACAGGCTTTCCCTGGGCCTCATTAACCCCATGGCTCGCAGCCTGCTCACAGCTAAGGGATGCCCTGGATGCATGCATTCCCCCTCTGCTGTTCTCGTGTATTCTGGAGTGTGCACAGCCAGGCATGTGAGCTGCAGACCAGAGTTGCAGACGGAGAAGCCGGGGGAAAGGCGCGTTTCCATTGCAGGACGTCCTTCACGGAGGAGGGACAGGCTAACTCCATCTCTCTGCAGAGGACTTGGACAGCTCCCCAAGGAGCCACCACAGGCGGCCACAGCTGTAGGACAGATCACGTGCTCTGGCCGCACACTGGGGAATCCCCAGCAAACTGAGACTGCCCATGCCAGCTGCTGGGCCTCCTTTTGCACAGAACCATGTTTGACCTAGCCGGATGGTGTGCAAGGCAGGAGAACTGAGGGTCACCTTGGGGTCATCTGAGCCAGCTCCCTGATTCCAGACCTGCATCACTGATTCTAATTCAGAGAATAGACAAGGGCGGGAGATGGAAGGAGACACTCCTGTTCCGAGAGTCACCCACCTCCTTGGTAATGTGCTTCATGATGGCTGAGCCATTGACCATAAACCCTTTTGCCTCCACCTGGGAGTGCTGGATTGTTCTATAGGGACGAGAGGGGAAGCAGTAATAAAAGGAATCCCAGAGTATCACCATCACCCTAACGACGGGCAGGCGGTTTCTATGCAGATTCACACCTTCCTGCCTCAATACATGCAGTTCCTTCTGTCTTGAATGCAACGAGCCTCATCCACCTGATGAACTTCTACTTAGTCTTTTAAAATTTAGCTCGAGCCTCACCCACTTGCACCCTCTTTTGACATCACATGTTTTGCATACATCTCTATTTGGTACCTGTCTCCTTGCATGTATTTTTTTTTTTTTCTCATATCTCTTCCACCTGACATATATGTAGCTCGTTGAAGGCAGGGGCTACGTCTCGTTAATCTCTGCCTGCAGACCCGGTCTATAAAGATGTTCACGTGCAGTGTTTTGGAAGGGAAAATCAGAGATCATGGAATTTGGAGATGGGTTCTCCTACACAAATCTCCTAGTTCCACTCAATTGTTTCACAAAAGGCACACTGGGGTTAGGAAACCATGCCTACCCCAGGGTCACAAGGCTAAGTAGTGACAGAGCATGGACAAGAACCCAGGTCTGCTGACTCCTGGTCCTGCTCTCTGGTGACGAAGGAGTCACATCCTGACCTGTATTTCCCTGGTCCAGCCTGGCTGGAAGGGCCGAGCAGTAATGAACAGGTTCTGGGCCTACAGCAGGAAGAGAGAGTTAGAGCGACACCCATGGAATCTTAGAGCCGGGAGGATGTCAGAAGTCATCTAGTCTGACCCCTGCATTTATAGATGGTGGAAAACTGGAGTGTTGAAGGGCTTCGCCCACAGCCCCACAGCAAGGTGGTGGTAGAACCAGGACAAGAGTACAGACCTCCTCATTCCTAGGGCTGTGCTCTTACCCAGCTGCCACGCTCCTCCCACCTGAGAAAGATGGATGGCCAAGCCCTCCCAGCCAGCTGCTATCCCCGGGGCAGGTCCCTGGAGTCCTTGACTCTTCTAGGCTTTTCTTTCCCTCTCCTGGTGGCACAGCACTTAAGCAGGGTGCATACTGCATAAATAATAAAGAACGCTTCCCTTCCAGGGAGGGAGGCCGCGTCTGGGCAGGCAGCATGACAGATGGTATTTACAATGTGCACCGAGAAGTTCTCACATAGCCTCACTTGGGCTGTGTGGCTGAGAGATGGAGGAAACAGATTTGAGGGCCCACTGTCTCACTCCTCTGCCTGGTACTCCTGGGCAGCTGCTACTGCTACTGCCGCTGCTGTGTGTCTGTTCAGCTGTTTCCCTAGTGTAAGTTGCCTCTTGCCACACTGGATATGGAGCTCCGGGGGATCTTGCTGCTGCTGCTTCCACTTCCTCAGAGTCAGAGAGCCTGACTCTGGACCCCAACTCATTCTCACAGTAGCCCCTCACTGGTGAAGGTGCTGGGTTAAATTGACATTTTTCCCCAAAAGAGGTCAAGGAGGCCAGACACACGGTCAACTTCTCAGGGATGCTGACCTCTGGGAGGCCTTTCCTCGGCCTGGAAAAGTACACATGGAATGAGGTCATTCATTTGGCAGATGTTTTTTGTGAACCTTGGTTTGTCATACTGTTGTGGCTTGTGTGTTGCTGTGATGCTGGAAGCTATGCCACTGTTATTTCAAATACCAGCAGGGTCACCCATGATGGGCAGGTTTCAGCAGAGCTTCCAGGCTGGGAAGTAAGGCCTGGTGATTGACTTCCAAAAACTAGCCAGTGAAAACCTTTTGTTTTTTTGTCATTGTTGCAAAATATATCTATCACACAACTTTTGCCAATTCAACTTTTTACAGGTGCACAACTTACTGACAGCAATTACAATAATTGGGTGTGCAACCAATGTGATTTCCCCATCTCCATTAACCCTTCCACCCCTGGTAACCACTAATAAACTTCGTTCTCTATACATTTGCCTTTTCTTGTCTTTTTATATAAGTGAGATCATACAATATTTGTCCTTTTGTGATTGACTTATTTCCCTTGGCATAATGTCTTCAAGCTCCATCCATATTGTAGCAAGTATCAAGACTTTGTTTCTCCTACTGGCTGAATAGTATTCCGCTGAATGCATGTACCACATTTTATTTATACATTCATTTATTGATGGGCATATAGGTTATTTCAATGAAAACCTTACAGGTCACCACAGAACGTTGTCCAGTATAGTGCTAGAAGATGAGCCTCCTAGGCTGGAAGGTGCTCAAAATGCACAGTGGCTGAAACATTGGACCAAGCATACCAAACAATTGTGAAGATGACACAGAACCAGGCAATGTTTCATTCTGTTGTACACGGGGTCACCCTGAGTCAGAGCCGGCTGAACAGCAACTAACAACAAGTGTGTCAGGGATTGTTCTAGGAGTCTACTGCCATGAACAAGCAAACCAAGTCCTTGCCTTGCATACATTTTGGTGTAAAGTTTTACCATGGGCCTTGTAGCAAATGACTCCCGGCCCTCCGAGACTGTCTCACTGCTTCTTTCACTCAGCAGAGCTCGGGGAACACTTTCGAGCCTGGCTCTGAGCAGGGGGAATGAAAGCAGAACATTCCCTGTCCTGGTGGGCAGGCATAGCTTAAGAGAAACAGACAACAGACCAATGGGAGTTTTGCTGCAAAGCCAGAGACATCCCCTGAAGTTTCTGACTCATGCCAGCCTGCAGCTGGACAAGCCCAGTTTGGACACTGATTTAGCTCTGCCGAGTTGCCCTGGGAAAGCGGTTGCCGCAAGGGCACCCACTACCGTTTCACCTTTCAAATAAGAAATTCGGTGAGAGGGCTGGAGAATAAAACCTCCTTTTGGCCCAATGACCGTAGTGCCCCATTTGTAAAAATGAAGGCAATTGTACCTGCTCTGTTTACCTCATAGGCCAGGGTTTTGAGCATGAAATGAAATATGGCAAATGTGGAAATGTTTTGAAATTACAGGCAGCAGGCACACAAGCTTGTTATTATTATGCAGAAGAATCTTTTCTCTATAATATAAAAGTTGTCCTTTCCTGGGGGCTGAGAGTAATAACTGTATAATTAGACTTCGTGTCCTATAAGGGATGTGCTCTGTTTTTCATTAAACAGATGTTGGTTCAGCTCCTGTGGTGTGTGCAGTGTTGTGTGTTTTGGTGGCTACAATACTGACTAAGCCATGATCCTCTCTTTCAAGGAACGCACATTCTCATATAAGGAAGACAACACTTAGATAATATAATGCAAGGTCAAAAGAAAACAGCGGTTTAGAGGAAGGAGTGATCAGTTTGGGTGGGAGTATGGAGAAAAGGCTGTGTGAAGGAGAGAGCGTTCAGAGAGATACGTAAGACTGAGCAGACTGTTTACTGAGGAGTTGCCAAAAAGTTGCCATCAAGTTGATTCCAACTTATGGCGACCCCATGTGTTTCAGAGAAGAACTGCGCTCTGTAGAGTTTTCAATGGCTGTGATCTTTCAAAAGTAGACCTCCAGGCCTTTCTTTCTAGGTACCTCTGGGTGGACTCTAACTGCCAACCTTTTGGTTAGTAGCCAAGCACTTAACCATTTCCACCACTCAGGGACTCCCTTTGAGGAGACAGGACCTACCGACAGTGTAACCTAAGGTCATACAGGAGTGTTGGGGCACAAAGAGAATCCAGAAGTGGGATCTGCCAAGCTCCAAGGAGATGGTAAGAAAAAATGAGACCTGGCAAGGAAGCTGACAGTTTCCATGAAGGTGTGATTGGCTAACCCAAGGAAGGACTAGGGACGGCTCCTGTGTTTATCTGAGCTCAACTTTTGGGTGCCCATGCCTGTCTTTGAAAAGGGTTCGGTGTCTGTGAACCTAGACATCTTTCAGTAATGATTTAAGTTACTCAGAAAAGTGGAGGCCTTGGAGCTAGAAGGGAAGAGACGAAAGGAAAGGGGAAAAAAATCCGTTTAGCAGCCTTGTTCCGTTTGATCTCCCAGACAGCCTGGTAATAACGGAAGAATGCTGGAGATGGGGATAGAGGATGGTTGGGTTCCAAGCGGCACTCTCCTCCCTGAGCCTGTCTGCTGTTCTGACTTGCAGACTTCAAACATGACTGGGGGATTCCTGCAGGACAAAGGAATTCAGGGCTGGGGCTTGGATCTCAGTCAAAAATAACTCATGTCTTCATCTCAAGCAGGCAAACAGCGGCAGCTCAGAGCTGGTTCAGCAGTTTCTCTGAAGATTGAAGCTACAGGTGGAGACGCGGGACTGCCAGGGTTGATTTAGGTTTCTTTTAGGGAGAGAAAGGGCTTCAAAGTGTGTGGGCCTGGATGAGGGAGACATTAGAACAGGAAATCGTGTTGAAGACAAGACCCAAGCCAGAGAGGTTCTGGAGAAAAAGTCACCCTGCTTAACCCCCCTTCTCAGCACTGCCATTTGTGTTGAGTGGTAATTACAGACCTGGATGTTTCCTCCCTGGCTTCTCATTAGCTGAAGGTGTCCACAAACAAACTCCTCACCCCATCCTCCTGGCTTGCCTGCTTCACTCAAGGCAGCCCCATTGTTTTAGGTTCAGAACATCAGATCTGAGGGGGGGGAAGTCTTCTTCTGTTGATGGGTGCATCCTAGAGACCCAGCTCCCAAATGGCTCTTCCTTTCCCCCTCTCACTTACCCCACAGGGCTGTAACTAGAGGGTTATCTTATTTTCTCCCAGGAGGCCGAGGCCTGGGTCTTACTCCTATTTTTCTCAGCACCTCGGCCAGGGGCTGGCAAATAATGGACACTGGCAATGTGTTGAATTGCACTGTTGAGCAGCTGCCAAGTTAATCTTCCTAAAATGCTCCTCCAGTTTGAAGCCATCACCACTTCTCCATGGCCTACTGGGTGAGTCCAGCTTCCTCAGACTGGCACCCAAGGACTTTTGCGACATGGTCCTCACCTGCCTCACCAGCCTCACTTGTTCCTCAACCGGTTACTAGTTCCCTCACACAGTCAGTGGTTTTCCTATCTCTGTGCCTTTGTTACTGTAGTTCCTTCCATCCAGAAACCCTTCCATGCTCTTCGCCAAAGCTGCCCCATCTTTTGAGACTCACCTCAATGGCACATCCCTGCCCCTCTGAACTGGGTTCAAACCCTTAGAGTTTCAACCACCGGCCTCTAGGCTCTCGAACTGTTCTGCATTGACTTAGAATGTCTTGCTAGGAAGATTAAAGGAGGTGAGTGGGAGTGGGAGGGCTTATAAGATGAAGAGTAGGAATGTTGGCTGTCATTTCCCATTAGATCCTGAGTTCATCTACGAGTGTCTGGCCCCTGGCAGTATTCAGTGAAAGTGAGTGGGCGCCAAGTCTGTTCCCTCCTCTGCCCCCAATATGGCGCAGAACATGCCACAGTCCTTAGGCTGGCTTAGATTGGGGTGGTTCAAAAGCTATCAGGTAGCCTGGCCATTCCCATCCCTTGGAGGTTTCTAGGTTTAGGGGTAGCCTCTCTGCCTACCCATCAGGCCCCTCTGGCTTCAGGCCCCATTTCCCACTGCCTGCTGGGGATGTGGGTCATACCTAGTTGCAGATTCACCTGGGGCTAAGGAGAGGAAGCAACAGTGAGGACAAAGGTCAGAGCGTGGGGCTCAGGGTCACAGAGGATGTTGGATGCCATAACTCATCCTAATAGTCTCCAAGTCCAGATGGCCAGCAGGGTCTTGGGAGAAGGAAGCAGCCTCCTGAAGGCAGTTATCTGGTTAGTGGTCGGAATTAGGAGACTTCTGAGAACACTGTCCATGCCAAGGTGGGGGGAAGTGTTCCTCTTGGGCAGAGGAAGGAACGAGATGTTGATGCCCATTCATACTTCTCAGATCCTCTTCTTCCCCTTTATTCCAGCCAGTGCTGTCCTCAGGGCCTCTTCCTTGGACAGTGCCTCCCGTTCCCCTAGGCTCAGGCCAACCCTCCTCCTGAGGACCATTCGCCACACTATAGCCAGAGGGATCTTTTTTTTTTTTTTAATAATTTTTATTGTGCTTTAAGTGAAAGTTTACAAATCAAGTCAGTCTGTCACATATAAGCTTATATACACCTTACTCCACACTCCCATTTACTCTCCCCCTAATGAGTCAGCCCGCTCCCTTCTTCCAGTCTCTCCTTTCATGACCGTTTTGCCAGTTTCTAACCCTCTCTACCCTCCCATCTCCCCCCCCAGGCAGGAGATGCCAATACAGTCTCAAGTGCCCGCCTGATACAAGTGGCTCACTCTTCATCAGCACCTCTCTCCAGCCCATTGTCCAGTCCCTTCCATGTCTGATGAGTAGTCTTCGGAAATGGTTCCTGTCAGAGGGAGCTTTTAAAATATTACTCTTCTGCCTACAGTCATTCAATGGCTCCCTATTGCCCTCAGGGCAAAGTCCAAACTCACAATCCTCCACAACCCTCCTCTCCAGACTGGGCTCTTTGTATTGAGCACCTTGCTCTAATTTCCAGCCATGCTAAAGTGTTTGTCGTTCCCTCCCATACAATGCCAGCTTTGCCCATGCTATTTTCTCTGCCTGGAATGCCTCCCCTTCACCTTTCCCACTTTGCCTGGTTAAAGTTTTAAGGCTCAGCTATGGTGGCATGTATCCCTTTGGGAAGCCTTCCTGGACCTACAGAGATCCCCTCCTTTGGCCTTCTATGCCCTCTGAATTCTCTCGACCCAAAACTTGTGTTGAACGTGGCTGTCGCCTCCAATTAAATGGTTTCTGGAGGGCAAGGTCTGGGTCCCATGCATCTTTGTATTCCCAAAGCTGTATCACTGGCACTTAGTAGGTGCTCAATAAACACTGGTGGAGCCGAACTGAGAGCTCCTCCACCTGAGGGGATGACAGAGTTGGATATGTTGATAAATGCTGTCCCTGGGCTGGGGAAGAGGCAGAAACCAAGGGGCAGCCAGGGTCAGAACATGGCCAGGGCTGCCGGGCATCTCAGCAGAAGGGCCAGAGCCTTGCTGAGCCCTTCTTCCACTAGTTCCCCTGGAACCAGGCTTCCTGGCCCACTTCTCGAGGCCCGAAGATGTAAGTGTACCAGAGCCAACAACCATGTGGGTATGAAAATGATGGGGGAGGGGGATAGGAGTGGGGACAGTGACACTGACCTCAGGGTCCCTGTACTGTGTTGTCCTTCTGGGCTTCTTTCTACAAAGGAGTCAGCCTGTCTTCTGTCCCCTGAAGGCTGTTTTCAAAATCACACCCTATGCAGACAGTTTTATTTACAAGGAAATCTTGGCAGGATCTTGACTTGTTAGTAGAGTAGGAAGGGGGGGTGGTGAGAAACAAAAATAGTCAAATAATCACACTTTCTGAAACTGAGATGAAAATTGGTGTCTGTAGCAAATTCAGCTAATTAGAATGGAGTTAATTTCCTTCTCTGTGTTTAAGGGGAGGCAGTCACTGCAGGGTAGGATGGTCACAGGTCGGATCCTGGGGCTGGAGAAATGTGTTTGCTTTATAAAGATGAGAGCATTAATGGCAACTTTCACTATTGCAAAAGGCCCTGGGTTCTGAGAGGGAGACAGGGGCAAAGGCGGTGTGTGAGTGGGTGTTGGGAAGAGGAGTGGAAGGGGACAGCCCTGGTGTGGGTTGGGGACTGGCTGTGGAGACTCACCAGGAACGAGCCCGCAAGTCTCCTAGGGACAGCCAGGCACCTGTCCCAGCAGGGCACTGGCACTGTTCAGGACAGGGAGCGTTTGCTTCAGGAAGACGGTCTGTCCTGGAGGCTCTCTCCTGCAGGGAAACATCACCTTTGTTTGTTTGTTTTCCTTCAACAGATCTCATACTTGTCATTCTTGCTGGCTTTAGTTTCTTTACTTCCCCACCTGGGGCACTTCCCGGAGCTTACCTGTCAACCTGGTCAAATGAGGGCAGGCACTGTCACTTAGTCCTGGGTGTAGGAGGACAAGATTTAGGGTTTGGCCCGGGGCACCCGCCTACGTGACTAGTCCTAGCCCTACACTATTGGACCTCCCAGGATCTTCCAAAATCTGAGACCCTAGTGAAGTGACGGAGGGCAGGTAGCTGAGGGGAGCCCATCTCCACCGCATCCCGCTCCAGTTCACCCCCAGTCAACCCCAACGTTGCCAACTAAATGAAAACCTCGCTCCTGCCTCCTGCACCCACCTGCCGCCTCCAAGAGGTCGTTACCCCTGTGGGTCTCCGGAACCAGGGACTGCTCCCTCCGGCCCTGTGTGAACAGACAAGCCCGGGCCAGAGTGGAGGTTGCTGCTGGTGATGGGGCTGGGGTCAGGGCAGTCCCCATCCGCGCCCGGGGCCGCGCAGCCACTTCCCTGCCAACCCGCCGAAGCCCTCCCCCTCTCCCGGCCGCGCCGCTCTGACCGATTTGGCCCGAGTGGTGGCGCCCGGGGCGGGGGGGGGGGGCGGGCGGGGGACGGCGGTCCCCGCGAGCAGCCCCGCCCCCTCCCGCGCACCGCCCCCGAGGAGTCCGCGGGGAGGAGGAGACTCGGGCGCAGAGCGGGGGCCGCGGGAAGCGGGAAGGGAGTGCGGGGGAGCGGCGGGGCCCGGCCGGCCCAAGGGCGCCCTCGCCTCCGACCTGGGCGCGGGGCCGCGAGGAGGCGGAGGCCGGTGGGGCCGTGAGCGCGGCGAAGTTTGGCGGCAGAGAGGCCAGGCGTCCCGGGGTCGCGAGGAGGCGGCGGCGCGGGGCCGGGGCCATGGGGGCGGGCGGCGGGGCTAGCGCGGAGGCTGCGCGGCGAGCACCGAGCCCCATGAGCGGCGAGGCCGCCGCGGCGCAAAGTTAGCCCGGCGCCCCGGGACGAGCCCCGCAGCCGCCGGCCGCCCCTGAACCCCGTCTCCGCCATGGGAGAGCACCCCAGCCCGGGACCCGCAGTGGCCGCCTGCGCCGAGGCGGAGCGCATCGAGGAGCTGGAACCCGAGGCCGAGGAGCAGCTGCCCGCAGCGCCGGAGGACGTGAGTGCCCCTTCCCCGCCCAGGCAAACTTTCTGGGGGGCGATAGGCGACGAGCTGCCCCCGTCTCGCCCCTACGGGGCAACTTGGAGGTTTCAAGGTGACGCGGGAGCGCCCAGGATTGGCCGGGTCCCCGCGGGCGAGAGGGGGCGGAGGGACCCAGCTCCCCCAAACGCACGCGCGCGCCACCCCTGCTGGGGCTCCCGCGGCTTCCCTGCGGGACACTGCTCAGCAACCCGCAGCGGCTGCCGCCGCGCTGGGGACCCGCCGGCCGCCGGAGCCCCCTCCCCGCAGCTGGTGCAGTGCCCGGGACACGGCGTTTTCCCGCAGAGGCGGCCGCGTCACGGCAGTGACTACCCTCCCCTGCCTCTCGCGACCTGCGGGCTCTCTCGGAGCCTCTGGAAGGAGCGGGTGCCGCCGAGTCCCCGGCCCCTGGCATCGCAGACCCGTCTGGCGACCCCCTTCTCCGCTCCCGGATTAGCTCTCGCCCTGCACCTGCCCTGTCGCGACACTGATTGAAATTCAAACTGATCCCTCTCGCTGAAGCCGGCCGAAGGAGGGAGGGAAGGGGGACTGGAGCACTTTGGCCCTTAGAAGAGGGCTTGGGAGTCCAGTCCCGCGTCGGTGCCAGGAACGGTCCCCTGGGCGAGGATTGGGAGGAGCAGCCCCAGAGGGCTTCCCTGCCATCTGGTGCCCGAGTCTCCCTCCCTACGGTCCTGGAGCCATCAGCGGAGCCGGCACTGTGGAGTCCTGGGAACTTGAGTTGCTTAAGCTTCTCCCTTCAGGGATTAAGCCGCAAATAGAGGAGAAACACTGGGCGGGCCTAAACCCTGTCCTGCCCCGTCCCCCCCTCAGGAACGGGAGATGGGAGTGAAGCCAGGCCCTCCAACCTACGGAGTAACCTGGGGACGCTTTATCTACAGTGATTAAACCTATCACTTTCTCCCGGCCCCAGCCCCCTGGTAGGATCTCCTGTACTCAGTCAGCACTTACGTTCAGCCTTGGAAGAGATTGGATGTGCTGCAGGAGATTTGCAGCCCCCCACCCCCCCAAACTGTAGGCAAAATGTTAGTGCTTCTGCAGGAGTGAGTTTTCCTGGGTGGGCGTCCCTGGCCCTTAGCAGGTTAAGAAGGGCTGCAGCAGGGTCTGATGGAATTGCAGCAGGAGTGCGTTCCCTGGGCCTGGGTGCAGAATGTGCAGGACCCTTAGGCAGCCGAAGTTATTAGAGGCACTTGGACAGAGTTGGACAGCTTTATCTGGTAATTGCTCAGAATCACCCTTGTTCTGCTCATCCCTCCACCTGCCTGTCCCAGAACTAGAAAACAGCCTCCAGCCCCACCCCGGAAGTTCCCTGCCTTTGCTCAGCGTGAACTCCTTTGAGGGGAGCTCCTCCCAGGTTTTCCCTGGTCTCTTGTGCCCATCTCAAGCCTGATGATAACTCCTGGGCAGCAGCTGAGAAGCTATGTCAGAAACATCAAAGGGATACAGAGGCCTCAGTGATAAGTCTGTGTTTCTTTTTCTCCTTTTCCTTTTCTCCTTTATGGCCTCCCTCTCTGCCAGCACTGGAAAGTCCTGTTTGATCAGGTATGTGAGCAGTTAAATCCTCCCTCTTCCTTCCAGCCCTCCCCACAGTCAGTCCCCCTGCTTGCGTGGGCTTCCCTAAGCTCTGCACTCCTGAGATGGAGATGTGGAGTGGGGGTGTGACTTAGTGCATCTCTGGGGCTGAACAACCATGCCGCTTTCCACTGCTCTCCAGGTATCAGGAGGAGGCCTTGGGCTTCCCTGAGACAATCCTTCCCGCCAGCTCCTCCCAACTCTGCTGCAGCAGAGCAGGGTTTATACTATGTGGAAATTGGACAATATGAATTTAATGCCCAGTAAATTCTCTATATGACAGGGGATTGCAGTAGGGGGCCAGGGAGGTGAAGAGAAGGGATTGGGTTAACATCCTCCCTCCCCTTCTACCGCCGCTACCAAAGGTCCATGGCCACCACTGAGGCCCAACCTCTGCCGTCCTTATGTGCTCTTTTGAAGGCTGATTCCACTTCTTTAATTCTCCGGTAGGGATGCGGGAGTGCTTGGGAGTTGCAGAAAGAAAATGGCATGTGATGGTTTGCGATGCCTAGAGCCTAGGTGTGGGGAGTGGAGTTGGGAGTGTCGGCTTTTGAATTTGGAGATAGGCATTGGACTTTCAGCAAGGAAATGTCTCTCTTCTTAGCTTGGTACTGGTGTGCTGTTGTATCTCCCAAGACTGTCCTGCTTTCTTTTCCCTGCTTATCCCATAGTGCAGAAGGAGAGGAGGCAGGGCATGTCCCAGCGTGGGGGAATCACGACTTGAAGAGATCGGTCTGGTTGGGCCAGGGGGAGTGTGTTGGGTTGGAGTGGGAGGTAAAGCTGAGAGAGTAGCTTGGATCCGACTTTAGGCAGGGGAAGCCTTTAGAAGTTTTTTCAGCAGATTGTTTCATGATTCCAAGCAATGCTTTGGAAAGATTCCTCTGTGATAGTGGGATAGAGGTGAGATAGTGTGCAGGGATGAGAGAGACTAGCCAGGAGTCTGTTCAATAAATGGAGACAAGCACCTTGACTTGGAAGATAACAGTGAGAACAGAAAGGATGGGATAATGGTAGGGCCTTGGCAGATGATTTGGCACAGAACCAAGCATTGTATGTTCTGTTATACATAAGGTCGTCATGATTTGGAAGTGGCTCAACGGCAGCAACACAACAACAGGTGATTGGAGCTTTGAGCAGAATCACATATACAGCTTTGAGATTCTGAACCTAGGAGGAAACAGAAAAGTTGAAGCAGGGGGTAGTTGTCAAAAGTGACAGCTTTGGTTTCGAACGGTTTGAGGAGCCAGCCAAATGCAGGTGCCAAGAGTGGGACTGAAAACATGGAAGTGTAGCTTGAAAGACATGGCGGGCCTGGGGTGAGGGTTTGGGGTTTGGGGAGCACACCCTGACTCCTGTCCTGATGGGGTGGAGCATCTCTCCCTTGGCTCCCTCCCGAGTACCACCCACTCTCCCTCTGGCTCCTAAGAGCACAGGGGCTGCTGGCCGGGCGCCCTGAGGCAGGAGGGAGCTGGCTTTGCTGCCACCACTGCTACTACCACCACCACCACCAAGCTGCCAGCCCTTCACACCTCCCGCCAGATTTAGAACCAGAACCTAGTACAAGATGTATCCTTTTTTTCCCTCTGTGTGGGTCTGTCGTTCTCATTTGGTTAATTTTCTTTGCCAGTCCCTGTATGTGTGTGCGTGTGTTTATTTTTTTAAAACGAACCATTTTGGTGAATGGCAGAAGCTTCTAGTACAGAGATTTTGGAATTTGAGGGAGCAAAGAGATGGTGCAGCACCTGAAGTTACCAGGTGGCCTGTGGAACCTGATTTTCAAACTGGAGGGGATCCTGGATGTTACTGAGGTCGCCCTCCTGCTTCTGGGAATACCACGCAGAAACCATTCTGGAAGGACACAATGAGTTCTGTAAAAGAAGTGACCAAAGCTTACTCAGGGAAAACAGCCCTTCTCACAGTGAGTGGCCTCATGTCTGCTCCCCATCCCCATGCAGCATTAGAAGCCCATTTCTAGCTTCTGTCATCCTCCTGGTGCTTTGTGTTTAAGAAGGGCCATTTATGAGCAGGGCTTTGACCTCTGGTCAGATTTCCAGTCCCTCTGTGTTCATTTCTTACTTTGTTAAACCATCATAGACTGGTCCCCTAATAGGGCTAAAAGAAGAATCTGTATGAAGCTTCACAAATGGACACAACCTCAGCAGGATGCCAAGTTGTTCAGAAAGCTGAAGTGTTGTAGCCTTTCTGCCTCTTCCTCTAGACTTGCTTGAAGGTAGAGTTTGGTGATTGGTGAAGTTGGTACACTTAGGAAAGAAGGTTTGGCTGGGGGTTGCAGGCAGTCTCCCCACCCCTTCGTACAGAAATAGACACATCAATAGTCAATGGGGACAGCTGTCAGTCCCTTCAAGCAAATGTGGCTCAGGAGTGCACCTTCCAGAGGTCAATGGAATGGGAGGCTGGGCACAGTTAGGTGTGTCCTCCTTCCCTTCCTGGGTCAAGGGGACACCAGTGGTCACCCAGGTTCAAACTAGAACCTGCCAGGACCTGTATTTCAGGTCTTAAGATAGATTGGACCAGTCCCTCCATGCTGTCTGGTTCTTCAGCTCGTGAAGTAGTCCTGACCTAGCATGAAGCCAACTGGACCCCAAGGGCTAGAACCCATGACCTTGGCCTTATTGGTCCTCTGTGGTCATCCTTCAACTAAATGGCCAGAGATGCGTTTTGTGGGAGTTGGAGGTAAAGAAAACAGGTGGCCCAAGGTCCCTTGGAATTTTACCTGCACCACTGGTGTCCTGGGCATTTGTCTGGTAGCTTAAGCAGGGGTGTAGCAGGGCCAATCCATGCCATGACCTCTCACCCATTCTCCTGCTTCCTCCCCAGGAGTCCCAGAAGTTAAATCAGGCAGGAACCCCAAAGGTCTTAAGTTCAGCCCCTGATTTTCCATGTATTTGTTTCCTGTTTGAACTTCTCCTCAAGGGAGTTGCCCTTTCATAACCTTAGGATCTTAGTGGTTTTCCTAAATATTTTCATAGATTTTAAAGTTACCATCAAAATTAATCTTTTGTAATATTTGATGCAAACACTTTCCCAAAACTTTTGCTTTCTCTCTTTGTCGTTGTTGTTAGGTGCTGTTTGAGCAACCTTATAGGACAGGGTAGAGTTGCCCCAGAGGGTTCCCAAGGAGCAGCTGGTGGATTTGAACTACCGATCTTTTGGTTAGCAGCTGAGCTCTTAACCAGTATACCATCAGGGCTCCATCTTTGTTGTAGTGTATGTAATATTAAGCTAAACGTGACTTTGTTTGGTATCGTCAAATCCATTGGGCTTTTCCTTCATGATTCCTTCAGTTGCTTCAGCCCTGGGACAGTTTTCATCATCTCTAGACCTCGTAAATATGCACTTCTGTTTTTCTTTTCTCTCTTTTTTAATTTAATTTTTTATTGTGCTTTAGGTGAAACTTTACAGAGCAAGTTAGTTTCTCATTTCCACTTCTATTTTTCTACTACTTCTATGATTTAAAAGCAATCATTTAACCCTTTACTCCATCTGTATTTTATTTCTATCCATCACTTATTAAGAAACCCTTCCTTTAAACACTGTTTGAAAAATTTTATTATTTGGTAGATTTTTATATGCAGTTGGGTTTATTTTTTATTTCTGATCTAGCCCATTAATATTTTTAATTTTGCCCAGGTAATGTACCCTTTATGGAGCCCTGGTGGCAAAACAGTTAAGCCCTTGGCTGCTAAGCCACCCAGTGGCTCCGTGGGAGAAAGACCTGGTGATCTGCTTCCGTAAAAGATGACAGCCTAGAAAACCCCATGGAGCAGTTCTGCTCTGTCACGTGAGGTTGCTATGAGTCGAAATCGATTCAATGGTACCTAACAGCAACAATGTACCCTTGAGTTATTCCTTTATATCTGTTATGTAGGTTTCCTACAGGGTCCTCTTTTTCTGGTTGTGCTTTGATCACTTAACTCTCAGTCCCTTCCTGAACCCCAGGGTCTCCCCTGAACCCAAGCTGTCAAGGATCCAAAGTCAAATAGCAGGTCAGTGGCAGATGTGGGACTGGCATCCATTTAACACACAAAGGGCCTCCTGGGCTGGAAGAGCTGTTTCCAGATTCACCCTTAAAAATGCCTCCAAGATCTCCAAATGTTTAAGGAGCAAAAGAGTTTGAAACTGTTTTGTTAAGTCAACAGGCACAATAACTTTAGGAGCTCAAACCGGAAAGAGGGAAAATGAAGAATTGAAAGAAACTTGATTATATCATTGTGTTTCCCTTTTCCCCTTCCAGCTGGGGAGGATGCATTTCCCAGACCCTAAAAGGAGACCTCAACTTTGCTAATCTATCAGAAGCAGTGCCATCGCTAGGGTTGGTGTTACCCAGTGTGGTAACTCATGGCGTCACCTCCCCATGCTAATTAGCACAATATTGTAGCTAAAACAGCAGAAAAATTGACAAAATCAGCAACTATACAAACACTGGCAGCAGCAACAACAACAGTGCGTGCTTGTAGCATGTGCAGATGAAACCGTATAATTTGAAGGAGCATTTTGACTGGGTAATAATGACAGCTCTGACCAGTGTGCATTAGAAGATTCGAAAAGTAAATTAGCATAGAGTTTTAGCCTTGTAGGTGTATTGATACATGTAAGCTGGGCTTATAAAAATTTTTTTTGCTGTTATAACTAACTATGGGAATATTTTTATAAAAAATAATAAATTTCTGCAGAAACACTGTACAAAAATGTTATAGACAATCATTTTGGTGTCACCCCCTCTGACAGCGTCACCGCCTGCCATCCGCAGGCTGCTCACTCCCCGAGTGACGCCACTGATCAGAAGGAAAGCAGACAAGTCCTGGCTATCCCACTGAAATTATAAGTATGTGGCACGAACAGAGCACAAGGTAGCTTGGGTGGGCAGCTGCAGGCAGAACCTTGGATTTGGAGTCAGACCTACCTGGTTCAAATCTTACTGACTTTGTGATGGGGGGCAGGTCACCTTAGCTCTCTGAGCCTCAATTTCCTCATCTGTAATGAAAATCCCTTTGCCGCTGAGCCGATTCTAACTCATAGGGACCCTACAGAAACCCTGTACAACAGAGTAGAACTGCCCCATAGGGTTTCCGAGGAGCGGTTGGTGGATTTAAATTGCTGACCTTTTTTGGTTAGCATCTGCGCTCTTAACCACGTATGGGGACACTAATCTCTAACTCCATGGGAGACTGTGGGCATTAAATGGAAGTGGAAACTCCCTTCGCAATGTCTGATACCCAGTGGATGTTCAACACGTCTCTTGACTGGGAATCAGACTTTGCTGGGAAGACGCACACAGACCACGCCTTAGATCCAGGCTCCACAGAGAAGGCAGTGTCCACTCTAGACCAGCTCCCTCCCATTCTGGGCTCCTAGACAGAGAGCAACTCTGAGCCCAGAGGATTCCCGCTGCCTCCAGCCTGGGAGGCTTCCCTTGGCCTCACCCTGAAGCCCACCTCATTTGCAGTCCTCCTGCAAGCTGGCTTAAGGGGCTCTGGGAACTGAAAGAGGTTCAGATGGAGCGCTGAATGGATTAGCGAGTAGTCGCAGAGAAAACACCTGCTCCAGAGGCTGCAGCATTGGCCACGGGCCCCTGGAACACACGATTAACCAGCAGAGAGAGGTTCCCAGAGGGGGACAAAGCCATGGGCTTAACTGGAGCCTTCATGTGGGCTCTGCAGCCCCAACCCCTTATCAAGTGGCCTCCAGGGCCACTGAGGCCAAGGACTTGCCTCCACCACAGAGCCAGCTTCCCTATCCCACCCTGTCCCAGTGACCCCATCAGTCATGCCAGAGTTAACCCTTTTACCCCTGACCACTCACAAAATAGCACTTGATAGTGTTTGAGCGGTAGGGCCCAGAACTTCACGATTGCGTGCTGCCCGCCTGCCTCCTGATGCAGTGAGGGAGTGACAAATTGGACCACGGCCCCAGGTGTATTGTCTTGGGTTAAAATATCCTCTCCAGGAGCAGGTCCTGACTGTGGGGCTACCTTGCCCATGTTGGCCCCTCTAGGTCTGCTGCCAGCTCAAGGCCCATGAGAAGATTGGTGGAAGCATTTTTCCCATCTGCTCATTTTGCAAGTGAGGAAACTGAGGCCACAGAAGATGAGTGACCTTCCGAGGTCATGTTGTGTGCTGGTATCAGAGCTGAGACTAGAGTCCAGCTCTCTGTCTCCGACCAGAGTTCCTGCCACCAGGCCTTCCATTTGATCACTGGGCAGCCTGGGGTGACTAAAGCTGGTGGGGTCCTTCAGTGGAGAGGGCACAGACTCTGTAATCAGGCAGATGTGGGTCAGGTCCTAGGCCTGCCCCTACGAGCTGTGTGACAAAGGACAAGCCAACTAACCACTCCATGCCTCAGCCTTCTCCTCTGTAAACTGCTTAGAATAATATTGTCCCCCCAGGGCTGTTGGAAAGACTAATGAGATAATAAAGTGTGTGTAGTACTAGGCACAGGATACAGTGAGTACCTGGTACAGATATTGTTATCATGTTACTGGAATTTAAAGAAATAAACACTGTTTTCAAAATGAGCACTGACATTTGATAGATCCAGACCTTTAAGTGTCCAGATCCCCAGTCTGGGTGTTCCCTCTACTATATCAGGCTGCCTCCTTTGGGGCAGAAGCTGGAAATCCATGTCCCCCCTGAACTTTCCAGAGAAAGGAGAGAAGTTTTTAGACAAAGGCTGCCTGGGGGAGAGTTAATGCCCAAGCCTTTCGCCTCTGGTCTCCCAGCTTGTCCACACCTGTGTGGCAGGAGTGGGGCTGAGAAGGAGGCATCTGGTCATGGGGGGTTGGGGCAGCCTCCCCTCTGCCCAGTGTCCAGATTTGTCAGTTCCTGCTGGAGCGTTAGTTAGTGGTTCACTGTGAGATTGAGACCAGAGCAGCGCCTTGTGTTACAGGAGTGAATCCATGCATATCTGAGTTGTGAACAACCAAAGGTAGCTCCCATCCCCGCTCCCCCAGCTTTTTTGAAGTGGGGTACAGGTTTGAGATTGTAAACATTTCTTTGAGAGAGCAAACACCAAATGTCTACTATGTGCACATACCTGTGTTGTCTTGTTTTGTTCTCTCAGCAGCCCTGTGAGATAAAGGATGTTCTCCCCTCTTTACAGAGGAGGAAACTAAGGCCTGAGGGTGCGGGGCTTGCCCAAAGACACAAGAGCAAATGAGGGCCCTGAGCCGAGGAGGGGTGTGTGTGTTTGTACAAAAGGCTCTGACTAACTTCTGAAACAGGGCTTTCCCCTGGTCCCCAAATCATTTGGGCTCAGTGCAGTTGGCAGAAGGACCACGGGAAGTGAATGGGCAGGTTACTGGTAGCCAGACCTCAAAAGTGGAACTGTGTTCCATTGAGTTTTCAGTGGCTTATTTTTTGGAAGTAGATCTCCAGGCCTTTCTTCCAAGGTGCCTCTGGGTAGACTCAAACCTCCAACCTTTTTGGTTAGCAGCTGAGCGCATTGACCATTTGCGCCACCCAGGAACCCCAATGGGCAGTTCAGTGCCTGTTTATCCTTCCCGCCCTGCTCCTCTTCCCTGCATGGCGCGCCCTGGATCTCTGAGTCCTCTCTTCTTCCCAGGGGAACGCAGGGACACTTGGAGGCTGCCGGGAAGCAGAAGGAGGAAATGGGTTTGAGCTTCAGGGCAAGAGAAGAAGCAGATGTAAGACCCTCCCCCCACACTTAGCCCCACCTCTCCCTGTCTGCTGCTCCCCTGAGACTCCAGGGCTGTGACTCAGCTGCAGTCCCCAGGCAGCTGTGATGGCTGGGCACCAATGAGTCAGCACAGCCATTACGTCTGCTCCTGGGTGCCCAAGGGGCCTACCTCTGAGTCACAGCCCCGTCCTGCTCCCTCAGAGTCTGTGGCTATGGCAAAGGCAGGGGTCATTCCTGGAGCAGAGCCTTTTGTATGCATCGAAGGCCTCCCAGGCCCTAGAGGGGAAAGCAATGTCTTCCTGGGGCTGGCTCCTCCATAGTGCAGACTAACAGGCCTGGAGGAATGAAACAGCCCCTTGCCCCTCACTGCCCACCCAGCCCCAGCTTCCTGCATTCCAGGGAAAGTCTGGTGCCTCTTCTTTCCCTCACTGGGCAGATGTGGTTTTCTGGAAGCATACTGACTGTCCAGTGGCTCAGCCAGGACATAGGCCTGGACACCAAGGGACCACAGGGATGAGGCTTCCCCACTGAGAAAAAGGTGTTCTAGTTCCCTAATCACCCCTAGCCCCAGATCTGGGGGTTCAGCTGTCTGACTGACATGGGGGGTGCTCAAGAGTCTGGCTTGGGGCCCTTGGGAGAAGCCCATGTGATAGTGCTGAGCCATCTTGAGCTGTGGTGACAGCTGAAAGGACAGAAATAATCCACTGGGAATCCTGGAGCTGCTGAGCTTCTCTAGCTGTCAGAGGCCTTGTCTGGTCAAATCCCAGAGGAGCAAGGGCCATAGTGCCTCCATCTGGGGAAGCCCGAGGACAGGAGGGGCCAGAGTCTGGATCCTAGAAACTGGTCTCTCTCCCTCCCAGGGAGGCATAAGACCTTTGAAAATCCACTCCCAGCCCCAGCTTGAGGCAGGCCAAATGGTGGCTTTTATACTCACTCTTGCCTCTGTGCAAGCCATTTACCTCTGTGTACCTTGGTTTCCTTGTCTGTTAAATGGGACTAATAACACTTGAGGTAAGAATGTTGTTGTTGTTAGGTGCCATTGAGCCGATTTTCGACTCACAGTGACCCCATGTGACAGAGTAGAACTGCCTCTAGGGTTTTCTTGGCTGTAATCTTTTACAGGAGCAGATCACCAGGTCTTTGTTGCAAAGTGCTGTAGGGTGAGTTCAAACTGCCAACCTGTTGGTTGGCAATGGAGCACTTAACAGTTGTGCCACCAGGGCTCCTTTGGTGTAAGGATAAAAATGATAAAATATATGTGAAAGGAAGTATTTTAAAGAGGCAGGGGAGGGGGAGCCAGGGAGAGGGTGTGAGGTGGTTTTCTTTCTGGGGTGAATTAGCACCCTCATTTGCAAGGAGGAGGAACTGGAACAGAGAGCTCCTGCTCTCATGACTTCGCCTCCTGACCTCAGCAGCTGCAGGCCTGGACCTAATTTACAGGGCTGTAAATATCCGTGAATGAGCCCGAGGTCCCTGGTGGGCTCTGGCTGTTGGGTGGGGACAGTTAACTCTGCTCTGCTCGGAATCCGTGGTAATGATGCCAGGAGTTGACAGATGAGCCATGGTAACCCCGCCCCAAGAGAGGAGGAGAGACAGCTGCTTGTACCTTAGCCCCTACCCCAGCACACAGGCCCTGTGGTCATTTCCCAGGGCTCCTTCTGCCTTGATGGACGGGGAGAAGACAGTGAGGATGGAAGTGGGAGACTTGCCCTAGATCATACAGGTCCCTACCTGCTCGACCCCACAAGTCTTCACCAGGATGGCAGCTGGTTCACTGGCCCCAGGTGCTGACTTTGGGATCCTTGAAAGTGCCCACACCCTTGATTGAGGTCCTGGGTTCTCCAGATCCCAATGGAAGAGGTTCTTCTTGGGAAAAGAGGATCAGAGAAGAGAATTCATGTGCTGGGAGCAAGTACCAATGTATGATTGTCCTGGGGATGCCACTTGTGCAAGTCACACGTATATAATGGATATAGACTAGATGGTTCCCTTCTTCACTCCTTTCTGCTTCGTAGCTGCGGGTGAATTTGGAAGCCTTAGCAGGGCTTGCTGGCCTGGATCAGGGAGGGGAGAAGTGGTGCTGCTGTCCGGGGTGCTGAGCAGGCAAATCCCGCTGGGGCGGGGTTTGCTCCCTGAGAGCTCAGACTCAGCGGCCCCATTAGGTCTGTCACTGATATCTCGGCCTCTTCCGAGGCTTGGTGTCCTCAGTCAACCCTCTGGCTGGGGCCTGGATCCCGCAGACTTCTAGCTTTGCTGGAGAATTCCAGGCAAAGTGTCAGCAACGCCAAGGGCCTCTGGTCACTCACAAGATGGAAGCAAAAGGCTGGTTCAGAACTACCAAGGAAGGGGCTGAGCTCCACAAAAGGGAAAAATGGACTCTACTCTGGACTTGTGCATTTTTCCCAAAGAGTGTCCCATGGAGTGGAACTAACCCTAGAGCAAGTGTTATTAGTCCCATTTAACACGTAAGGAAACTGAGGTACACAGAGGTAAATGACTTGTGCAGAGGCAGGAGCCAGTATAACAGGCACCATCTGGCTGTCCCAAGCTGGGGCTGGGAGTGGGTTTTCAAAGACCTTAAGCCTCTCTGCTAAGGAGAGAGACCAGTTCTAAAAACCGGCTTCTGACCCCTCTCATGAAAAAACACTATGATCAAAGATCAAATAAGTTTGGGAACTGCTGTGCTGAACGAAATCAGACAGATTTTTCCACTGTAAGACTTTGCGGTGCTCTTAGTAGGCTTCTGTGTATCATGGCTCTCCAAGAGGGTTTCCCAAACTAATGGAACCATAGAACCCTTATTTCTTGCACCGTGTTAGGCCTGGTGTTCCGTAAAATGCACATTGGGAAACCCTGAGCATGTGACTGAATTTCATACACCTGAACAGGCCAGAGAAAAGCAAGGGAGGGGGAGTACAGGGCTGGAACCAGCCAACCCCAGCAGGGGAACCTGAGTCTAGTCCCATCTCAACCACTAACTCAGTCTGTGACTTCAAGCTCTTGCTCTCTGCGCCTCTATTTCCCATCTATAAAATGAGCACAATGCCTGGCCCGTAATCAGCCCTTAACAGATATTTGTTAAATGAATGAATGAGAGGATTGGGCTGGGATCTGCCAAACTCCTTTTAGCCGCAGCATCCTAATGCTGGAAGAGGGTGCAGCCTCTGGGCCCCTCTGGCTGGGTGTAAATCCAGCTGCACCAATTACCAGCTGTTCAAACTTGGGCAGCTCAGCTCTCCGTGCCTCAGTCCTCACCCCTGTAAAATGGAACTAATAATAGTATCTACCTTATTGGGTTGTTGTGAGGTTTAAACGTTGTTGTTGTTATTACTTGATTCCCATTCACGGCAACCCCATGTGTACAGAGTAGAACTGTGCTTCACAGGGTTTTCAAGGCTGTGACCTTTCAGAAGCAGATGCCCAGGCCTATCTTCCAAGGCACCTCTGGGTGGGTTTGAACCGCCAATCTTTCAGCCAGTAGCTGAGTGCCTAAGGAACCCTGGTGGCACAGTGGTTAAGCAGCTGGGCTGCTAACTGAAAGGTCAGCAATTTGAACCCACCAGGCACTCCAAGGGAGAAAGATGTGGCAGTCTGCTTCCATAAAGATTTACAGCCTTGGAAACCCTGTGGGGCAGTTCTACTCTGTCCTGTAGGGTTGTATGAGTTGGAATTGACCCAGTGGCAATGGGTAGCTAGGTAGGTAGTCAAGTATTTAACTGTTTGTGTCCCCCAAGAACTCTGAGGTTTAAATAGGGGGACCATATAATTTTTTTTTTAATGTAGAAGTGGTTCTTTTTTTTTTTTTTAATAATTTTTATTGAGCTTTAAGTGAATGTCTACAAATCAAGCCAGTCTGTCACATATAAGCTTATATACACCTTACTCCATACTCCCACTTATTCTCCCCCCAATGAGTCAGCCCTTCCAGTCTCTCCTTTCATGACAGTTTTGCCAGTTGCTAACCCTCTCTACCCTCCCATCTCCCCTCCAGACAGGAAATGCCAACACAGTCTCAAGTGTCCACCTGATACAAGTAGCTCACTCTTCATCAGCATCTCTCTCCTACCCATTGTCCAGTCCCTTCCATGTCTGATGAGTTGTCTTCGGGAATGGTTCCTGTCCTGGGCCAACAGAAGGTTTGGGGACCATGACTGCCGGGATTCCTCTAGTCTCAGTCAGACCATTAAGTCTGCTCTCTTTATGAGAATTTGGGGTCTGCATCCCACTGATCTCCCGCTCCCTCAGGGGTTCTCTGTTGTGCTCCCTGTCAGGGCAGTCATCGGTTGTGGCCGGGCACCATCTAGTTCTTCTGGTCTCAGGATGATGTAAGTCTCTGGTTCATGTGGCCCTTTCTGTCTCTTGGGCTCATAGTTATCGTGTGACCTGGGTGATCTTCATTCTGCTTTGATCCAGGTGGGTTGAGACCAATTGATGAATCTTAGATGGCCGCTTGTTAGCATTTAAGACCCCAACGCCACATTTCAAAGTGGGATGCAGAATGTTTTCATAATGGAATTATTTTGCCAATTGACTTAGAAGGGGGGGCCATATGACTTATTATTTAAACTGGGATGCTTGAGAGTGAAAGGGGCATTGTGAGGTTGTGGGTTTCCTTTCCCCAGCCACCATCTGTATAGGGCGTGTTTATGCACACAGGGGTGGGTGTGGACTCCCTTACATCTCCTTGAGAATACAAGGAAGAGTTCCTACCACTTGGTTTAAGGGAAGACTGAGGCAGGTGGTTAAATGATCTGTTCATGTTGGCACAGCAGCTGGGGATGGGGCTCCTTCTGAAACCCTCCTCCTCCCCTATCCCCTTGCCCCAGAGAAGGAGAAGGAGCCCCTGGTGGCGGCATTACAAGAGAGGGCCATTACAGAGAGGAAGAGGGCCAGGGTGGGAGATGGGAGATATGGCAGTGGTGTGAGCCTCCAGGCTGGGGAGAACTGGTGACCTAGAGGATTAGGGGCCAGCAGGCTGGTGCTGGCAGGATTAACGTCCTAAGGAGGCTCTTGCCCTTGCCGCTCTTTTCAAGGGCCAGGCAGGTGGGCGGGGGAAGCTGGAGGGAGCAGCTCCTCACTCTGTGTCTTTCTCCTCCCTCTGCCCCCAGCATGCTCCTTTTTGGCAGAATCTGAACTTGGCCCCCCTCCTTCTATAGCAGCAGGCCCTATTCAGGAGGCAGCTGCGAGGATGCTCCTTGAGTCCTGGCTCCCTGCGGGGCCCCTGTGGCCCGTTCACAGCCCGCATTCCTCTGACTGCCCTGGGACCATCCCCAGACCAGGCCAGGCAGCCACCTCTAGTGGACCCAGCGCAGACCTTATACTGAGAGTGCCCTCTGCCACTGTGGGAAAATCCAGGGCGCAGAGTACCCAGGGGAGCTTCTAGGGCCTCTCCAAGGAGGTGGCCTGTATAGGACCTGTTTTTCCAAACACTCCAAACCATGGTGTTAGTATCACCTCATTCACACAGTAGGCTGTGAAGGAGACCAAAAAGGCAGAAGCGTGCCCAGAGAGGGCCACCTCCGGCTTTGCAGGTACTTCACCCCTTGATTCGACCAGCCAGTGAAGGCAGGCACTGAGTCGGTGCCGCCTGGTCCTGGGTGAGCTGCTGTCTACATTTGCTTGGTTCAACCCACCACAACCTGAAGGGACACTAGCCCCATTTAAGATGAGACAGCACAGCTCAGAGAGGAGCCATTTGCCCTAAATATACGAACCAGTTAGTGGCCAAAGGAGCCCTGGTGGCTCAACGGTTAAGCACTCCACTGCTAACTGAAAGGTTGGCAGTTCAAACCCACCAGCCTCTCTGAGGGAGAAAAGGCCTGGCCATCTGCTCCCATAAAGATTACAGCCTCGGACACCCTCTGGGGCCGTTCTGCTCTGTCATAAAGGGTCTCTATGAGTCAGAATTGACTCCATGGCACACAACACAGCAACAGTTAGTGGCCAAAACAAGAATGGGATTTTGCCTTGATCCTTGCTACCCCTGGGGGAGGGTGTAGCACAGCTCAGAGAGGAGCCATTTGCCCTAAATATACGAACCAGTTAGTGGCCAAAGGAGCACTGGTGGCTCAACGGTTAAGCACTCCACTGCTAACTGAAAGGTTGGCAGTTCAAACCCACCAGCCTCTCTGAGGGAGAAAAGGCCTGGCCATCTGCTCCCATAAAGATTACAGCCTTTAAAAGCTCTCTTTTTCCCTTGAGAGCAATGGGACCCTCTGTCTGCTGCCTTCTGTGTCCAAGCTCTCTGGCTCTTTGTCTCTGTTTCTCCCTTTGTCTCTCCCACCTCTCTCTGTCCTCCCTCTGACCTCCCCTCCCCAGCTCAGTGCCCACTGTCAGTCTCTGCTCCTGCCCTCATCTTCTCAGGTGTTGGGGAGTGGTTGGAGGGTGTTCTGGGTACATCCGTGGGGCCCAAGCAGCCAGCCCTATCCCTGGCTCTCCCTCACCTCCCCCAGTGTCCCTGAGGCCTCATTATCAGGGTAACGGTGACCCCCACTGTCTGGCCTGTCTGGCCCTGGCACGAAAGGTAGAGTTTTGGCAGAGAAGGGAGGCTCGGCCTGATTCCAGCTTGTTTCTGCAGTCTGGAGCCTGTGGTGTGCCTGGGCAGGGCAGGGCAGGGAGGCTGGTGGGGGCCCTGGAGGAGACACAGGGCAGCCCCTGTCACTAGGCCAACAGCAGGGAGCCCTCCGGGTGGGGGGAAGGGGAGCAGGTGGTTCTTTGTCTGGAGCCGGAATGAGGGAGAGGGGCCCTTGCCTGATCCCAGCCTACCTCCCTCGCCCCCTGTCCTCCCAAGCCTCCAAGGCAGCCCCTGGGAGAGGACTGGCGTCCCTGTTCCCAATGCACACAAGGCCCCTGGGCTTCCTCCCCCAAGCTGAGGCGGGAGAGGCACCATGCTGAGTGGCAGATCACTGCCCTGCCCACCCTAGTCCCCCTGTGGTGGTCACTGGGAATCTTTCCAGGACTCATGGCTACTTCTCAACCTGTACCCCCTACCCCACCCCCATGCCCACCCAGCACCTGAGGGCCACATGGGACCAGGCGGGTCCAGGGTAGTGAGTCCCTGTGATGGAGTCGGTGTTGGTACAAGTGGCCTGTGCCAGCCTGAGGAGAGTGGGCAGCTGGGGAGACTCAGGGGTGGGAAGGGTCCCAGTCACTGAGGGAGGAGCTGCTGATTCAACCCACCACAACCTGAGGGGGTGCTAGCCCCATTTAAGATGAGACAGCACAGCTCAAAGAGGAGCCATTTACCCTAAATACACAAACCCTAGTTAGTGGCCAAAAGGAACCCTGGTGGCGCAGCGGTTAAGCACTCCACTGCTAACTGAAAGGTCGGTGGTTCAAACCTACCAGCCTCTCTGAAGGAGAAAAGACCTGGCGGTCTGCTCCCATAAAGAAAGATTACAGCCTAGGAAACCCTATTGGGCCCTTTACTCTGTCATATAGGGTCTCTGTGAGTCGGAATTGACTCGTCAGCTCACAACAACAGCAACACTTAGTGGCTGAGACAAGAATGGGATTTTGCCTTGATCCTTGCTACTCCCTGGGTGAGGGTGCGGCCTTATTTAAAAGCTCCGTTTCCCTCCAGAGCGATGGGACCCCCTCTCTCCTACCTTCTGCATCCATGCTTTCCCTTTCTGGCTGGTTGCCACTTTCCCTCCCTCTTCAACTCCCTCAGCTGAGCAGTAGGGTGGTAGAATGGTTGCTGTTTGGGGGCTTTTCTCTGTTTAGGGTGGAACCTGGACACCCCTGGGGCCCCCACCTGTCCTAGGTTGACACTTACCTCTTTAGCCCTTGAGGCGAAGGTCAGCGCCTACCAGCAGTGTTTTAGAGGCAGCGCTAAGCTCCCTGGGTGTGGTATCCTGGCTCTGCTGCTTGCAAGGCAGTTACTTAACCCCTCTGTGCTCACTTTTCTGTGCCTCCATTTCCTCGTCTGTTATATGGGGATAATAATAGGACCTACTTTGTAAAGTTATTGGAGGGGTTCAAAGAAACTATCAATGGAAAGTACTTGGAACAGTACTTGGACTCAAGAAAACATTCAGCAAATATTAGGTGTTTTTATTCTTGAGGGCCTTCTTTAAAGCCTGGGCAGCAATTCCCATCCCTGACTCTCCCTCACTCCCAGGTATCCCCCAATGTCCCTGAGGCTTCATTATTAGGGTTGTGATGATCCCCACCGTCTGGCCTGTCTGGCCCTGGCATGAAAGGTAAGGGAGGCCCGGGGTAAGTGAGTATCTTAGTTATCTGAGTATTTCTGCTGTAACAGAAATACCACAAGTAGATGGCTTTAATTAAAATTTATTCTCTCACAATCTAGGAGGCTAGAAGTCCAAATTCAGGGCACCAGCTCCAAGGGAATGCTTTCTGTGTCAGCTCTGGGGAAAGGTCCTTGTCATCGATCTTCCTCTGGTCTACGAGCTTCTCAGCACAGGGACGCGGGGTCCGAAGGATGCGCTCCACTCCCAGTGCTTCTTTCTTGGTGACTTGAGGTCCCACTTCTCTCAGTCTCATAAGAGATTGACTTAAAATACAACCCAGTCCTACAGATTGAGCTTGCCTCATAGCAAAACTGCCTCTAATCCTGCCTCGTTAACATCATATTTGCAATACATAGGATAATCAGATCAGATCACAAAATGGTGGACAACCCCACAATACTGGAAATCATGGCCTAGCCAAGTTGACACACATTTTTGGGGGACACAATTCAATCCATAACAGAGTTTCCTGAAATACTTGATGGTGATAACCAAATAGATATCATCTCTGAAACTTGGTATTTGGGGGTGGAGGAGGGGTATGCAGATTTTAAAACAGGCCTCAGTAGAGATGTCCTCTTTTGTTGAGTTCTGGGGAGAATTGAAATAGCCCCTGACATGTGGCTCCTGGCTCTTTCTCTTGGATTGTCTCAGAAATGCTGCAGAGAGAGGCAGTTTTCCTAAAATAACCTGGAGTGACCTTAGCTATAAAAGGGGGAACAAGTCGTCTGGACTTCCCGGAAGCAAACCTGGCAGCACAGGAAGCCACCCCTCATCTTCCACACACATACACCCCAACATCTGTTTGCCTTTTAGAATCGAAGCAGCCCACAGTAGAGCCTCTGTGAAAGCACTTTGTGACCAGGAAAGCTCTCGCACCCAGGAGAGTCCAGGGTGTGTGTGAGGGAAGAAGCGTTGGGTGGACTCTGTGAGGAAAGAGGGGCTATGGAATAGGGACAGAGAGGTTGTGTTCTTCTCTTGGGGAGATTAATACAATCTTGGATTTCTCAGTGAGCCACTGAGACTTCCTGTAGAAAATTAATACCCATCCATGGTGGCACACTGGTTGAATGCTCAGCTGCTAACCAAAAGGTCACTGATAGGAACACACCAGCTGCACCATGGGAGAAAGATGTGGCGGTCTGCTTCCACAAAGATTTACAGCCTTGGAAACCATATAGGGTAGTTCTAGTCTGCCCTGTGGGGTCGCTATGAGTAAGAATCGACTCAACAGCAACAGGTTCGGTTGATCATCTGAGTGGAGTCCCTGGGTGGGGCAAACTGTTAAGTGTTCAGCTACTAACCGAAAGGTTGGCGGTCGGAGCCCACCCAGAGGCACCTTGGAAGACAGGCCTGGTGATCTACTTCCAAAAACTCAGTCATTGAAAACCCTGTGGGGCACAGTTCTACTTTGACACACACGGGTTCCCCATGAGTCAGAATCCAGCCAACACCAACTTGTTTGGTTTGATTTGGCTTGGGTATCCATCCAAATATCCACTATTGCATGCCAATTACGCCAAGCTCTGTGCTGAGCGCCAGGGATAAGATGTGATGCCAGCCTTCCAGGAACCTGCAGTCTAGTGACGAGGCGAAAGAGAGAGGTATCAGCAGGCAACCAGAGAACAGTGTGAGAATGGTGCTAGAGGTCTGTCACAGCGCAGGGGGCCCATCAACAGGTGGACAGATCAACAAAACACAGTGTATCCGTACAATGGAACATCACTCAGCCGTAAAGAGAAGTTCTCATACGTGCTACAACAAGGATGAACCTTGAAAACATGCTAAGCAAAAAAAGTCAGACTCAAAGGGACAAATGTGCTATGATCCCACTTAAATGAAATATCCAGAATAGACCAAATTTTACTAGAGGTTACCAAGAGCAGGCGGGAAGGGGGAAAGGGGGCCTTCTTGCTTAAGGGACACTGAGCTTCTGTTAAAGGTAGTGAAGAAAGTTGGCAACAGATAGTGGAGATGGGCTACACAACATAGTGAATGTAATGAATGTCACTGAATTGTACATTCAGTCGGACATTACGAACGGTTGGAATGGCAAATGTTTTGCCATATATACTTTATCACACACACATAAAAAGGTGCAGGGGGAGCAGAAGGACCAGGCCATGTCTGAGGGGAGCCTTCCCAGGGAAGGGGTCACCCGATTCGTCAGGAAGCATAAGTCGGGGTTTTCCAGGGAGACGGTGAGGTAAGGGAATTGGAGGCAGAGGGCTCTCGTGGGCAAAGCTGCAGAGGGCCAAAGAGCACAGTGTCTTTGGGAGCATTGTACAGTTCTGTGTGCCTGGGTGTAGGCCATGCGTGAGGCGAGGGGACATCAGAGGGACCATAGTCAGATGGAAGGGCTTGCAAGGTGTGCTTCCTGCTCCCCAGGCCCTCCAGAATTCCCCACTGGAGTCCCTTGGCCCAGCCCTCTTCCTCTTTGCCTCTCACCCCTAGAAGGCCTTCTGTAGAAACTTCTTCCTCCTTCTTCTGCTCTCTTCCCTGTCCAGGCCCCAGAAATGCCTTCTTTGCCTCCACTCACTGCCTTTTCATTCTCGCTTTCCTTTTGTCCAGGGTCAGTAGTTAGGGTGGAGGGGAGGGAATCCTTGAGCCTTTTTGAGCCTCAGTTTCCTTATCCGCACATGAGACGGCTGGATGAGGTGATCTCATAGGTCACCAGGGTCTGCTAGGATTTAAGTGGTTGCCCATGCCCTATTTGGATGTTTCCCATGAGGGCCTGGGAGATACCCCCAGAAACTGCCTGGGCCTCTGTTGGCAGAGGGCTGGGACCAGGAGCTGGTGAGTGGTGGTGAAGATTGGGCACCTGTGCTGAGAGGAGGGGGTGCCCGCTGACGCCATGGCTGTCTGTGCTTCTCCCCCAGTTTGACCCTGGGAACACAGGCTTCATCAGCACAGGCAAGTTCAGGAGCCTCCTGGAGAGCCACAGCTCCCAGCTGGACCCGCACAAAAAGGAGGTGCTCCTGGCTCTCGCCGACAGCCACGCGGATGGGCAGATCTGCTACCAGGACTTTGTCAACCTGGTGAGCACTACGGGGCCCTTGCCACTGGGAGGGACCTGTATGGGGTTTGTGGCTTAGATGACCCTTTTAGACAATTGAAAGGATCTGTTGGCCCATAGCAGTGAAAACGTCTAGGCTTCAGCAAGTGAAAGGATGTCACCAACGACCCAGTGTCTCTTTATGTCTTGGTTCTGCCTACTGCAGAGTCAGCCCATCCTCAAAGCAGCCCCTGACAGTTCCAGACCTTCCCCCCGCTTGTGGCAGCAAAATGGCTGCAGCTGTTCCAGCCCTCACACCCTCAGTTCACATCATGCAGGGGAGGAGAGGGACTGTTGTGGTAGCTCCTGCACAAGGCCTGGGATTCCTCCCTCCCATTGGCCTAGTTGGGGTCAGGTGGGATCTGTTAATTGGCTCAAGTCAATCATTGTCCACCCTGGGAGCTGGGAGTGGTGTCAGTCCTATCAAAATGAAGGTCCAGGAGTGAGAAGGGCATTGTTGGCAGGGGAAGGGGGTGGGGACTGGATGCTGGGGCAGGGGGTCAGAACAGATGTCCCCAGGAGCAATGGGGGTTATTGCTGTGCTATTACAGGGGCTACTGTGGTAAAATTGGAGTGGGGTTCAGTGGGGTTAAGCAGGCAGCATTTTACCTATGGTGGGATGGATGAGACATTGGTAGATGCAGTATGAACCAGCAGGATGACTACAAGGCCAGAAGTCTTTACAGTTTCCCTATCGGTGAAACGGAGACTCGCCTCTCTTCAGGTCATACGTGGAGGTGGCAAGAGTGAAATGACTTGTGTGAAGCTCCCTGGGCTCCCAGAACCTGAAAGCATGTGTAAGGGGGAAGCCGCTATCCCTCATACCTGTCACTGTGCCATGTGAGCCCTCCGATGTGAATGCCCAGGCTTCCGAGTTGTGTGAATATCCTCTCGGTCGAGGGACTGCCTTTGCCCGGGAGTTAGTGGGGTTGCAGGGAGCAGCCATAGGGCTTCTTGGGATGGAGGCCTCTGCTGCTGCTCAGAGCAGACCCAGGGAGCAGAGCTCATGGGGGGGCGGGCAGAGCTCAGTGGGCAGGCAGAGCTGAGCTGAGTGTAGGAGTTGGGGACAGTTGGGATTCATGGGATGGGCCCAGCAGTGCCACCAAGGCCAGGGCATGGGTTTGAGCCCACACAGCCTCTTCAGCAGCCTCAGTGCCAGCATGCTTGCTGAAACAGGGTGTCTTGCTCAGCCTCAGAGCAGAGTGAGGACGTTGCTGGGCCCATGAGATGCTTTGTCTGGGCCGGATCAGTGAGCTTGCTTATTACCGATGTCGAAATTTCTCCGTTAAAATTCCAAGCTGGGCCAGTCAGCCATCACCTGGTCTCGTGTGAGTAGGGCTGCCCTGGAGAATGGGACCGAGAAGGGGCTCACTGAGGGGACAGGTAGGGGAGAGAGCTCAGGGCCTGAAGTCAGGCAGCCTGGGTCCTCGTCCTCTTCTACCTTTGCCACTCACTGTACAACCCTGTCAGCCTGGGCTTTCCTGTTGTCAAGTGAGGCCACAGAATGCCCTCTTCAGGGTTGTTGTAAGGATTAAATAAAATGAAGGTTTTCTTGTCTTTTAATGTTTTTGCACCAGGTGAACTCCTCTGCATCCCTCGTGAACCCTTCCCAGCCCCCAAACCAGGCAGAACGAATCGCCCTTATCCAGGGCTCCCACAGTGCTTTGCTCAGACTTTTTATATATATATATATATATAAAATATAGCATTACAGCTGAGTGGCCAGGGTTGTCATGTATGCGTGTGCAGGTTGTGTACTGTACAAGGGTGCCTGGCTGACAAATGAGTGGGGACTGAAATCTGGCCTGGGCACGGGGTGCATCCGACTAGAAGAGGCCTCTTTATCTAATTGGCACAAAAGTGCCATGTGGGCTAGCATGACTCTGGATTTGTATCCAGCTCTGTGATTTACTAATTATAGGTCCTTGGGGAAATTACTTACCCTCTCCAAGCTTCAGATCCCGCGCTTATAATGTGGGGATAATACTATCTACCAAATAAATACGATGATATCACTTCTTGCTGCTGTTTACATATCTCTCTCTCCTTGTAACCTTTGTGATTCCGGAGACCAGGATTACCACTATGTCTGAAACGGTTCTAGGGCTATCAAGGATATAGGGTGAATGGTGAGTGTGTGTATGCACAATTGTACACACCACTTCTCCTGTACTCATGCTGAGTCTGTCCCCACCACAGGTCCTCTTGGCTATGAGCGTGTTTGGGAGCATGTGTGCACATCTAGGGGGTGGTAACGGTGGCTGCAAAATAATCTGACAATGTGGCCCTGCCTGGGGCTCCCAGTGTACATGGGAGCCCAGCCCCTGCCTACATGTACAGAACTCCTGAGCCATTCAGAGCCAGAGCCAAGCTTTATCGGTACGGAAGGGATGAGAACAGGGAAGAGGTGGCAGGGGTTCACCTGGGGAGGCCTGCTGGAGGGGGTGACTTTAAGCCAGATTTCGAAGATGAGGATGGTAGAACCCAGGAGTACGGTAGGCACTGCAGATGGAGGCTCATACCATCTGGTCTGGTCTGAACCTAGATCCTCTCCAGCTACCTCCCCCGACAGTTCAGACCCCTGTACCTTGGTCTGGCATGGTTCACTTCGCCAGCCCTGTCTGGTTCCTGCCTTCAGGCTTAGCCTAACGTTAACTGCTGGCCCATAGTCCCAGGTACACTTTGATAATCCCCACACCATCTTCCATGGACCAGCCACTCAGGCAGTACTATGTGGTCTGGGGTTGGGAGAGCTGTGTCTCTAGGACACATCTCCATAAGAAGGGGCTAGAGTGTGGCCATGGAGGGCAGGAAAGGCAAAGGAGGCCCCCCCAGGTGGAAGTCAGCAAGGCTGCCTCTGGTCTCTGAGAGTCAGGCGACCACTGGGTGAGGCAGCAAGAGCTGTACTGAGGGATGTGTCAGGGCAGCCTCAGGTCCCACCTGAGGGCAGGGCCAGTAGTCAGGTGGACACTACATGTGCCTTGAGGGTCCAGCCAGTCCCTCGGCTCACTAGGGGTGCTGGGTCCACAAAGGCACTCCAGAGTGGTGGCCTTCCACAGGCACAACTTTGGCTCTGGTTCTGAGGATCTCTCACCTGCTCTGGGATCCTCTCCACCCCGGGAGTCCTGAAAGCCTCTCATTCATGCTCAACTCCCAAAGAAGAGTGGAAGTTTTGGAGGGCCCTGCTCCAACTCCAGAGGCTTTTGGCGGGGGTGTTTCTCCACAGCCTGGCAGGAGAGGCAGCTAGTTGGAGTGGGGTGGGAGAAAGGGGGTGGAAGCTATCTCTGAACCCTCACCCAGGCACGTGCCCATCTCCCCTTATTTCCCTTCTCCTTCCAAGAGGAGAGTTAGCAGTTGTGATGCTATAAGGTGGCTGAAGGGTCTGAACACGTGAACAATACCATTGTACCATGTATGATGATGTGTAATAAACCATTTATTGTGCATTTGTCTATGTTTCCAGATTTGGTGGCCACCTTGTAGAATCAGAGTCAGGGTCATATCCCATTGAAACCTAGGCATGCCTGACTCAAGGAATTGGACTTTCACCACTTGGCCATGGCTTCTGGGTCTCCAGCCTTGAAAGGGGCAGGGAATGAGCTGCTGTGGCTCAGCGTGGATGGGGGAGGAGGCAGGCTCACTGACTGTGGAAGAAGAGGGTGTGGGTTCCCTCTGAGGCAGCTTCCAGGCTCAGACTGGGGCAGGGATGAAGGAGATGGGGCTGAGGTCCTCCAGAGCTCCTGGCTCTTCTTGGCCAGTGAAGCTCAGGGTGTGTTGAGCATGGTGCTGGTTTGTGGCGTGAAGGAGGTTAGGGTGCTAGAAATAGAAAGGAGGGTATAACTAATCTGGACGAACCCTTCCCCTCCCCTTTAGAAGATAAGGAAACCGAGGCCCAGAGAGGCTAAGTGACTTGCCCAAGGTCACCTGGCTGTTTAGTACAAGACCCAAGGCTGGAACCCAGGTCTTCTGACCCAATGCTCTTTCCTTTTCTCTGAAACTTGCTTCTCTAACCGAGAGTTACCTTCCTCTTTCTAAGCTAGTGTGTCTGAGGATGCTAACTCCCACTCATCCTTCAGTTCTCACTCAGATATCACCTCCTCCAGGAAGCCCTCACTGACCCCTTTAGGACTGGGTTGGGCTCCCCCTGTGCTTCCACAGCAGTCGTCACTCTGAAATGTGGTTGCTGATCACTTACCTGTCTTGAGCACCACTGTATCCCGTGCATCTGGCGATGTGCCTGACACGTAGTCGTGGCTCAGTAAATTGTGATGGATGATGGATGGAAAGAAGGCATAGGGATTAAGGATACAGGCTCTGAAGACTTACTGGGTTTGAACTCGATAGGTTACTAGAACTCTGTTACCTCAGTTTCCCCACCAGGTAGGATGAGGATATTCATTACCTTACCTTATCTAACCTTATCATTGCTAGAAGAAGGAATATCATGTTTGGTAAAATAGAGGGTCAGTGAGGAAAATGCTCATTGAGATGGATTGACACAATCCCTCAACAACGGGCTCAAACATACCAATGATCATGGACGTGGCTCCGCACCGGGCAACATTTCGTTCTGTTATATATAAAGTTGCCATGAATCAGAGCCAACTCAATGGCATCTAACAGGTAGACTAGTTGTATTAAACGAGCTAAAACATGTGAAGTTCTTAGAACAACCCCTGGCCCATATTTAAGAGCCCAGTGGGTGTTGTTTCTTATGAGCTATTATAGAACTATTGACGATTATGAAAGAAAAAGGAAGCTGGGTTAGGCCAGGCCTGAGTAGACTCTGACCCGGTCCCCCACCCCGTGTCCTGTGCAGATGAGCAACAAACGGTCCAACAGCTTCCGCCAGGCCATCCTGCAGGGGAACCGCAGGCTCTGCAGCAAAGCCCTGCTGGAGGAAAAGGGGCTGAACCTCTCTCAGCGACTGATCCGCCACGTGGCCTATGAGACTCTGCCCCGGGAGATTGACCGCAAGTGGTACTACGACAGCTACACCTGCTGCCCCCCGCCCTGGTTCATGATCACGGTTACACTGCTGGAGGCAAGGACGAGTGTGGGGAAGGGGCTGCTCAGCCTTGGGGTTGGGGAGAAGAGCAGAGAGGATATCTGGGATCATGAGGAGAAGGACAGAATTCTCCACTAAAAGGGGTGGTCAAGGATCAAGTGATGGTTGTCATTACAAATTGGGCCCCTTACAGTGACTACAAGTGTTAGTAGACTGTATTATAGAGAGATAGTCCAAAGATTATTTCAAGCAATATTCACTACAGCAAAATCTCTATGTAACCAAAACCAACAAACTGTTGACATCGAGTAGATTTCAACTGCTCGGGACCCTGTAGGACAGAGTAGAACTGCCCCATAGGGGTTCCTGAGAGCACCTGGTGGATTCCAACTGCCAGCGTTTTGGTTAGCAGCCAGACTCTTAACCACTGCACCACCAGGGTTTCCCCTACCCCTGTACCATTCATCTATTTAGAGTGAGAGGATGGGTATTGATGTTTTCTGAACACAAAAGCATCCCACTAAAAACAGTTGCCGTTGAGTTGCTTCTGGCTCATGGTGACCCCACGTATGTCGTTAGAACTGTGCTCCGTAGGGTTTTCAGTGGCCGATCTTTTGGAAGTAGACCACCAGGCCTTTCCTCTGAGGCACCTCTGGGTGAATTTGGGCCTCCAGCCTTTCGGTTAGCAGCCAAGCACATTACCCATTTGACCATCAGGGACACCACAAATATCCGTATCTATATAAAGCCCATTGTGGCCGAGTCAATTCTGACTCATAGCAACCCTATAGGACAGAGTACAGCTGCCTCATACGGCTTCCAAGGAGCGACTGGTAGATTCTAATAGCCAACCTTTCGGTTAGCGGCCAAGTGCTTAACCACCGCACCACCAGGGCCCCATGCCCATACATATATATATGTGTATATACATATATATTCATATACATGTATATGTGCATGTAGATAGATAGGAGCATGTGTTTATGAACAGGTAAATATGGGCTTAACATATTGTCAAAGAACATTCTCCCCTTAGGGAATCATTCATACCTATTGTTCTGCTGAAAGTCCTGCTTATGTAGTAGAAATCCAAAGGTACCATTTACAGAACGGGTGCCTTTCTGTGGTGAGCTCTGAATTCTTTCGACTCTTCAGCCCAAGGACCTGTAGCCTTCCCACCCCCACTCCTGAATGGATGCTTGACTTTCCTTTGGCGTTTTATTATCTCCACCGCTTCTCTTTCAGAGCCGTGGGCCTAATTACCGCCTCTGCATGTGTTTTTGCAAAGTTCCTGCCTAATCCAACGGCTAGATGGTTAAGCTTCATGTCATCCTTCTTCTTTTAGGTCTCGGAATATCTGGTCTGCAGGCCAGAGCACCTCTGTTTGTTGTTATGGCTTCCTCCAAGTACATGTTGAAGTTATGATTTTCTGAAGTATGCTTGGATTTCTTCTTAAAGCGCGTACTGTGTCGGTCTATTTATTAACTTCTATTTGAGGACCAATAATAACAAGATGCCTTGGAAGCTGTTGTATTTGCTGCCAGGCCACCCACATGTTGTTTGGTGGACAGAATGGCTCCCCACAGAGCTCAAGGGAGCCCAGCTGCCGGGGGGCCAAAGGCATTCCCAGGTTTAGCACAGGGAGGTTTTAACCTGCCACTAATTATAGCTGCTTTCACTGAGTGTGTGCCAGGCATGGAGCTGGCTCTTCAGGCACTTCGTCACTTTTCAACCTCATGACAACCCTGGAAGTACAGGTATTGGTGTTCCCATTTCCAGATGAGGAAACCAAGGACCCGAGAATTCCAATAATTTGCCCATGGTCATCCTGAGGAGCCAGATTTTGTGTCCAGGTTCTCCAACTGCAGCGTGCTTTCGAATTTCCAGAAGCCTCAAGTATGCCAACTCGAACCACCGATCTAGAGGAAACTGAAAAAGTTCCAATAGCTGAAATAACTATCTCAAAGCCCTTGTACTAACGCCAGGGTCCCTGGGTGGCACAAATGGTTTGCGCTTGACTACTAACCTAAAGGCTGGTAGGTTGAACCCACCCAGCAGTGCTGTGGAAGAAAAGCCTGGCAATCTGCTTCTGTGAAAGATTTCAGCCAAGAAAACTCTATGGAACAGTTCTATTCTGCAACGTATGGGTTCACCAGGAGTTGAAATTAACTCGATAGCAACAAGCTTGTTTTTTTTATTTTATTTGTTTTTTGTACTAAAGCCCAAGGCTTTTGCTTTACATACAGTTCTAATAACCTGGTTTTCTGATTTCTTAACAGATAGAAAATTAGAAGGGATGTGGTGGGAAACTGTTAGGAGGGACTCACTACCAGCAACCAACAAGAACTAACAGTTGATGACCTTGCAGTAAGGGGAAAGACAAAAGAAAACTTAAAAGCAGACCCAAGTCTTAAAGAAACACAAGAGTCTGGGGCCATTGAGTGTAGGAATAAAAACCCCGTAATCTCCATTGCTGGAAAGAACATCACTGTCATAGTCCAAATCAATCCCTGTGACACCCTTAAAAGGTTATACATATGCCCTTTTAAAGAAATCAGGGACATGAATTTTTTAGAATGATTTCCAGGAAAAAAAAAAAAGTTAAAATAATATGCCTTTAGGGCTTAAACAAGTACACTTCAGTCACTGGCAGAATCTACTCATGTGGTTTGCCTCATCTCCCAAGTGAGTGAGTCAGTTGTTACTGGAATAAAAGCTTAAAATCCTCCAAACTCTTTCTGCTTAGTACCAAGGAAGTGTGAGCAACGAGACCAGGTGACCATTTCTTGAGGATTTGATAATCAAACAGAAGGGTGACCAGGAAGAGCTGGTTGAAGGCTAGGTTACCTGCTGGCCATGGGGTGCCCCACATTTTCTGGGAAGGCTAAACGATGGACAGCTTCTGGTAGTGGTTATGAAAGTCAGGGGAAGAGAGACAGTCCTGGGCAGTTTCACACCTAGTAATAGGTCCTCTCCATTCTGTGGCTTCATCCAGGTTGCCTTTTTCCTCTACAATGGGGTGTCGCTGAATCAATTTGTGCTGCAGGTAACCCATCCACGTTACCTGAAGAATTCATTGGTTTACCACCCGCAGCTCCGAGCACAGGCTTGGCGCTACCTGACGTACATCTTCATGCATGCGGGGTGAGTGCCTGACTTCTTTCTATCAAGAGTCCCTACAGAAAAATAAGTGGTCTAGGTAGGCTGGGTTGAAATCTATTTTTTAGTTTATTCATATCTACCTGGACCCAGGGTTTGAGGTGGTTCCTTGAAACTCATCTAATACCAAAATATAAAAATAAATTATTGAGAGTATCTTGGAGCAGAGAAAATATAGAAAAGAAAATGCTGAAAGCCAGCAGTGAAATCAGAGCTCACATACATAGCATGCAATTCTGTGAACTTTCTAGAGGTAGGTTGCAAATTCCTTCTGAGCTTCCTACTGGCCAAAGCAAAGAAAGAAATGTGGTCAGCTGCCAGATTCATTGTCCATAAACCATGTAAGGGCTCCACAGGTGGAATAAAGGACTTATTTGTTGAAATCGCCTTCCTGCTAAGGTTCTTCACATATGGTGAGGGTCTTCCTGAAGAACTCTAGCAATATTCAGTTTTTATTTGCAAAGCCCTGTGGCCTCTTTTGGGGATGGAGCACAATCATTTCTCCCTGGTGCCTCCTACCCTAGTTCCATAATAAGGATCTAGTAGCTGGCCAGAAGGTCATTCAAACTAAGTCTCTGGAAGAGCAGCGCCCTTAACTAGAGACAGTTTTTTCATAGCAGAGGCACTGAGTTGGGAAAGCAGAGTCCTAGGACACCAGGCCTCTGTTGTGTTTTCTACTGACTTTCCAGAGAAGTGAAAGCTCACTGGTAGCCTGGAAAAGCCCTGGGGGTATCTGACCCTGGAGTTGAAAATGAGAAGGGGATCACTCTGGTTCAATGGCTCCGTCATTCCCATTCCTCAGCAGAAAGATCCACAGTGGCCAACAGGGAGCTCTAGTATAAGACTTCCTTCCTGCTGAGCCTCTGAAGTGGGCACTGGACCCAACACCTAACTGGCTGCACCTGGTGGGAAGGGTGCTTTGGGATAAGGAGACATCTCTGTGGTTGCCAGTGAATGTCTCCCACCCAGGCCAGTGGGGGCAGTCAGTAGGGGCCATCTACCCTGCCTGTGTGTCCCCAGGCTTTAATTTCACAAAGTTAAGGAGCAGAGTAGAGGAGAGGTCTCACACTTTAGTCTCCTCTGTAGCCAAGGTTCTGGAGCAGCAAGAGCTGGGGGCTTCCCTACGCGGGCTCCTCAAGCCTGTGGCTGTGCATGGTTTGGAGCTGCCTGCCTTACTTCCAGGCCTACCCTCTGACCTCCCCTAATTCCTGAGGGTGTGGAAGGAGTAGGGCCATAGCCTTCTTGCTCCATTATTTGCCACCTGGAGCTGAAAGCCAGGAGGCCGCAGCGAACAGGGCACAGATGCCTTTAGCTGTGGCCCATGAGGTGGCCTCGGGCCTTTCTTTGACAGTTGCTCCTGATGGAGCAGTGCCTGCTGGGGAGGGCCCTGGGGGGGAGGTCTCCAGGCCTATGGAGCTTGAGGGAGGAGCTCTTGACTAGTACAATGAAAACAGGAGCAGCAGTAGATAAGAGATAGGGAAAGCTGGCCAGCATCTAGGGAGGACCTAGTAAAGTGACACACTCAGAGCACGCTCTTTGTCTGGGAATCCAGAAGTCGCTGTGGTAGAGGAGAAAGAGCTTAGGTGTATGAGACAGAGGCCCTAGGTCCTCCTCAGCTGGGTTCTTCTAGCCTCAAGTTCTGAGGCTGTAAAACAAGGGATAGGACCAGAAAACCCCTAAGGTCCCTCTGACTATGAGTCTGATGCTCTCACTCCTCATGTCCATGGAATCCTTCAGCTAGCACAGTCAGAAGAGGGTAGAAGGTTCTAGGCCTGATAGGAATTTGGAACAGGAAGTAGGTAGCCACATGTACTCCAGGTAGCAGCACAGCAATTGGGCCCCAGGCAGGGCCCTGTGGGCCAGTGCAGAGCTGCATTCCAGACTAGCGTCCTGGCCCCTTGTTACTTGCTCTGTTGCGCCAGAATTTAAGTGGTGCCAGGAAGCCACCCAGCTGCTGTCAGCTCAGTTTAAATGAGATAATAAATGTTAACATGCTCTGTAAACTTGAAAGCACCACTTAGGTTTAATAATATTAATATCACAATCTTTTCTGGTAATACACACACTCAACTAGACACCCCACACATTTAGCGGCAAGATCTGGTCGTAGGAGGCCATCGATGGGGTAAGAAAACCTGGGACCCCATCTCCAGCTGGGGCAGAACAGGCTGTTCTCACACCAGGAAGGAGAAGCTTCCCTAGCAGCTCACCTGGGAGACTTTAGGGGATGATGTTGAGTTATTGAGCAACAAGGGACATTCGTATTGCCTGCACTTGTTTTGAATCCATCTCTGTTTTCGAATATCAGTAGCTCTTACAAAGACAATAGACAGGCAGAGAGACTGTGTGGGCTGGTGAAAGGAACAGGTCAGGCAGATCAGAGACCTGGGCTGTGATGGTCCCTATGCAGCCACTAGTCAGCTGTATGACTTAAGCCAGTCAAGTGCCCCTCTCTGAGCCTCAGCTTCTCATATGTCCACTAATGGAGTTGCTGGGCTGGCTGGGGCTGGTCCCTCACCGTGACAGGTGCGGATACTGCCAGTCACCGCCCAGGCCCTACACACACGTTCCTGTCCTACCTGGCAGGGAAGGTGTAGAAGGCACTGTCATCCCTAGATCTTCTGTCTGCATTGCAGTTGCCTGTTTCTGTGCCTCCCCCCATGAGACTGTGAGCTCTTCGAAGCCAGGGCGAGTCTTGTTCACCGCTAGAATATGCAATGTTTGTTAAGTGAATGAATGACTCTGAATGAATGAATGTCATCTCTTTGTTATAGGATAGAACACCTGGGACTCAACGTGGTGTTGCAGCTACTGGTGGGGGTCCCCCTGGAGATGGTACATGGAGCCACCCGCATCGGGCTTGTCTACGTGGCTGGTGTTGTGGCAGGTAGCTGGTGGGCCCCAGTGTTCACAGGGTAAACCTCCCCAGGGTGGGCTGTGAGATCCCCATGAGCTTGAGCAAGCCCCAGGCTTCCAGGAGACACACAGGACCGTTATCACGAAGGCTGGAAAGGGACTGCCACCTAGAGAGGGAGGGGGGTGATGACGAAGGGAGGACAGCAAAGGGTTTGGACCTGGCTGACTGACTGGGTTTCAGTCTTCACGCTGCTGTGTTGTAGCTGTGTGACCTTGGGGAAATTCCTTACCCTCTCTTGGCCCTATTAAGCTTTCAGGTGGCACTAATGAGATGTGCCTACAGGACTATTGGGAGGATGGAGCCAGGTGATACATGGGAATGACAGCTGTGTAAACCTGTTGCCGTCCAGTCAATTCCGACTCATAGCGACCATACAGGACAGAGTAGAATTGCCCCATAGTGTTTCCAAGGAGTGCCTGCTGGATTCGAACTGCTGACCTTTTGGTTAACAGCCATAGCTCTCAACCACTATGCCACCAGGGTTTTCTAAGATGTGCAAGTGGTGTCAAGGTAGGGGCATCAAAGGTGTGGGTGGAGCCAGAGTATCACCTGTACCCAAAGGTTCAGCACCTGTGCCTCTGCCCAAGCCAACCACTGTCCCATTGGTTGAGCCTACAAGACAGAGTCTGGGCTAAGAGGTAATGAGCACTCACCCAAGTGGAGGAGTTTGGGGCCTCGGCTCTGGCAGGTGATTGTGCCATGTCTGGCGGATGGTGGCCATGGTGACCACAGTAACTCCAACTGAGCCCCTCCCACCTCCCCCTCCCCCCTCTTACATCCCCCCGCCCCAGTGGGAGGGGAGGGGAAGTGGAGTGAGGTGACAGGGGAAGCACAAATCTGCAGGAAAAGTCAGCTGGCTTCTGAACATCGTCGGGGCCCACTCTCATGATGCTTCCAACTAACTGCTGGCTTTTTAAAATATTTTTTTTAACAAGGTTTGCCGCCTTAGCTCTTCAGCTTGACAGCTGTGCCCAGGGGAGCTTTGTGTGTATGTTTAAAAAAAAAAAAATGTTTAAGTAAGATCTTAATCCTTTCCGAGTGGCATTAAAGTTGTCATCAGGAGAGCGGGGCAGCGCCGGCCTTGTAAATAATAGGCAGGCAGGGACTCTGGGAGTAACTGAAGTGGTTTCAGGAATCAGAGGGGAGGGTCCCACCTACACGAGGCGCATTTGCTAGTTCATGAACCCTCAGATGGGGAGGGTCACCCAGATCATCTCCTTGACTCCTCCCTGTGGAAACTGTAACCTTGGCCTCCTCACACTGCACCCATGAGCCTCGCCCAGCATCCAGCACCCACCACGCCCTTGAGCAAAGGTCTAATGAGCATCTCTAAGTACCAGGCTTGCTCAGCCATTCACACTGCCCCAGCCCTGACATCTGGGGATATATGGCTGCATTTTCCACACCTAGACACCCAGAGACCCAGATGTTAAATGGCGAGGAACAGGAAGATGGTTGTAACACTTGTGTTAGTATTCAATTACATGGAATTGCCAATAGCCCAGGAGACAGAAATAAAATGCAAACCGGGTGACACTCCATGGGAAGCCAGTGGAGGTAGTGCACTTCCCAGCGACACCTGTGCAGAGCGGGGAAGGCCTGCAGGTGCTCACACCGAAGCGGGTTCACCCACTCAGTGTGAGGGTGTGGAGTTGTCAGAATTTGTAAGGCACATGACATGCGGTCTTCTGTATGAGTCATTGATTCAGATCAGAGGGCACTCAGGTCACAACATGTCACGTCATTGATTGCCAGGATTGAACTGATTGATCTGGCTGCACTGCCCACCCCTGCCTCCCTCTCCGCTCCAGGCGCATCCCTCCTGGAGAGGAAGGGCCATTTCCAGACAGTCAGGCCCCGTATTTATCAAGCGGGAGCCCTGGGTAGCACAGTGGGTTAAGTACTCAACTACTAACTGAAAGGTTGGCAGTTTGAACCCACCCAGAGGTGCTATGGAAGAATGGCCTAGCAATCTGCTTCCGAAAGGTCACAGCCGTGAAAACTCTGTGGAGCACAGTTCAGTTCTGAAACACATGGGGATACCATGAGTCAGAATTGACTTGAGGGCAACTGGTTTGGTTTTGGAGTTATCAAGTAGGAGTCCCTGCTTAGCACAAATGATTTACTGCTCGTCTGTTAACCAAAAGGTTGGCTGTTCAAACCCACCCAGAGATACCTCGGAAGAAAGGCCTGACCATTGGCTTCCGAGATGTCACAGCTTTGAAAGCTCCATGGAGCACAGTTCTGCTCTGCACAGTTGGGATTGTCATGAGTCAGAATCGAACTTCACAGCAACTGGTTTGGTTTTGGGCTTATGTAGTAAGTGCCTACCATATGCAGGCTGTATTTAATCCTCACAACAACCCTCTGAGCAGGTACTATTACTATCTGCTTGTTTCAGAAACCAAGGCTTAGATAGGCCAAGTAACTTGCCCCAAAATACACAGCTCATAAAATGGTGAAGCTGGATTCAAACCCAGGTTGTCTAACCCCAAAGGTCGTGCCCTTAACCACTACCATAGTGTTAAGAGAACCTAAGGGCAGACCTTTTCCTTTGTGCAGATTATTTATCATCGGAAACCAAGAGAGGTCTTGGCCCTGCTCTCTAATTCCTGCCCAGTGGACCTACTCAAGTCCAAGGCCATCCATCGCATTTTATAACAATGATAGCTCACCTCCTCTGGGCATGTATGGAGCTCCAGGCATGTGATAAAGGCATGACCCGTTATCTTTACACTCATCCCAACAATCCCATGAGGTTCAGAGAGGTGAAACAACTGGCTCCATCCGCCCAGCTAGGAAGTGATAGAACTGATGACAGACCCTTCCCATGTCTATCCTCCAGTCCCTGTGCTTTTAACCAGTGCCTGAGGCCAATGTGTAACTCACTTAAGGCTAACAATCAGATGGCTAACAATTAAGTACTTTAAAAATCAGTGTATTAAATACTGCACGGAGAACTCAGTTGATAACCCACACGTACATCCCAGAGCAGCCTGGCAGAGGGTTTGGCAAGTGTTCCAAACCTAACCCATCGCCTTCAAGTTGATTCTGACTCATGGCGACCCCATGTATTACCGAGTACAACTGCTCCATAGGGTTTTCTTGGCTGTAATCTTTATGGAAGCAGGTCACCAGGGCTTTCTTGTGCAGTGCTGGTGGGTGGGTTCAAAACACCCACCTTTAGGTCAGTAGCCAAGTGCTTGTACCACCCAGGGGCCTTGGGACGTGTTAGGCAATAAATAATTGTAGAATGAATTAAAACTACATAAATAAATACAGTTTCATGGCTTAAAGTTAGATGTTCTTCAGATTTTTATTTGGATTTTTTTTTTTAATGGCCCAGGGAGATGTTAGCGAACACCTGCTTTACAGTTTTCCAGGCTAAAATTATCGCAGCGTGCGTTGTGCACCAACTTATCTGTGTGCTGGCATGAGCCCAGAATTTTTTGGGGAAAACTTATAGCCCTGACTAGAGGTAGCTTGGCATGTTCACCCCATCTTCTGCCCCCCACCCCACCTCCATGCAGTTCACACCACCTGCCCGAATGGAACAGTCATCCATTAGGTTCACAATAGCTTGTAAAGAGGTCCTGCCTGGCCCACACTGCCTGCCCCGGGACATCCGTCCTCCGCTGGATTTTTTATTACTGTGTCTTTTCTTGTACATCCTCATGCTTGTGTCTACTCTCTCCCACTCACTCTAGTCTAGGACTACCCACTATATACCCACTGCCGTCGAGTCGAAAGCTGCGGTTATTGAGGGGAAGTTTTTCTGCCACAAATGTCTAGGTCATCACCCTCAAGATTCCAGAACCAGGTTAAGAGCCTCGGACCCTAGGCGTTAGGCCAAAACTGGATCATTGAATTTCAGGTCTGGAAGGCACCTCGGGGTTTCCTCCAGCGGGGGGCCACCTTTGTTCCCCAGGCCCAGACCCCGTTCAGCTGAAGTGGCTCACTGTGCTCATAACCCTGGGTTAGGCTTCTGGGTCAAGTTTCCTTTGAAAAGAGGGTCTCGCTGCTCAAATGTTGGAACGCTTCAGAAGTCCTCATTTCACAGAGGTGGAAACTGAATCCCAAAGAATTTGGGCTGTGCCCAAGGTCACACAGCTAGCCAGACACGCCCCCATTCAGTACTCCAGCCACAATTGCAATCTGTTCCCTAGCCCTGGGCTCAGGACTTGGAACCATGGGTAGGGTGAGGAAAAGGTCAGTCAATGTGTGGAGGCTTGACCCCTAGCAGGGCGCCCCCTGCCCTGCGGCTGCCCTGATACCTTTGCAGACCAAGCTGGGGAAGGAAGGGCTCAGGGGCTGGCTGGTTGTGGGGACTTGGGCTGAGGAAAAGGGCCAGCCCAGGGAGCTAGGGCTTCCTCTGTCCCAGCGGTAATTAATGAGCAGCGGCTTGGGCAGCCAGCCCTGCACAGCCCTGCAATGCAGCGCTCCCAGACAGCCCTCCCGGGGAGCGAGCGTGGGAATCCTTTGTCATGCAGATCCTGGTGCGTGTTTGTTTGCCACCCTGGGATTTTTTTTTCCCCCCTGTTATATATGGCTGACCCCATAGCTAGGCAGTAAAAAAAGAACGTTATCTGACAATAGGTCAATACCTAATTAAAGCCAGAGGGAAGGCATGAAAGGGGAAAAGAAAGATTTATAGCTGCCCTGAGAGGGGAGAAAAACAAAAGAGGGGAGAAGGACTTGGAAATTCTCTGTTCAGGACAGTTTTTTTTTTTTTTCCTGAGAGATTACATTCCCCTGTGAGACAAAAAGGTGTTGTGAGGATCTCGTCTTTGAAGGATCTCAGTGAGTGGAGGTGGCTTGGGAGAAGGTGGAGAATGTTCCAGAACGGGGGCTGCCCATGCCCAGGGTTGCTGTCATTCCTGGAATGGACCCAGCTTCCTCCTAGGTGGTGGATCCTCCCCTCCTATGGAACCTGGAGAATGTGGCCTTCTGCCTGTCTCTTCTCTCTCCACCCAAGCAGGGGCTAATTGGTTGATGAGCCTGCAGGCATTTTTGAGTACTGATTTGTGCACACTCATCCCAGCCAGCCCCCTCACATCCCCCCAGCCCTGGGCTCTACCTCCCAGTTATTTTTAGTCTCCGTGTCCTTCCCTGGAACCCAAACCATTGATCACACTTAAATGAGACCAGAACAATAAATTTCCCATCTCCTCTCTGCCCAGCTCCCCCTCCCGGGACAAGAGCTTGTCATCCCAGACACCCTTCCTTTCCCCCAGAGGGTGTGACATCATCCTTCTCTCTTCTCGCTGACTTTTCAAGGGCATTTTCCCTCCAAAGGATCCCCACTTGGGAGATCCTGTTGGCCTTTTGTGATTTAGCTCGGCTGGAGGAAGGTTGGAGGTGATGTTAAGCTGATTTCTAGCTGGTGCTGGTGAGAGAGAAGGTAGAAGGTGGAGGTTAACTCTGTACCAGTGTGGGGAGATGTTACTTTAGAGGCCAAGAGCATGGGCATCATGTCAGGCAGACCTGGACTCAAATCGTGGCTCCAGCACTTTTGATCAGGTGACTCTGGTCTCAGTTTCCTCGTCTGTGCCATGAGATGACTAGCACCTGCTTCAAAGGGTTATCTTGAGGACTAACGGTGAAAATGTGTATAAAATGCTTGGCCATGTATCTGACACACCAACCATAAAAATCCCCATTGTCGTCAAGTTGATTCTGACTCATAGTGACCCTATAGGACAGAGTAGAACAGCCCCATTGAGTTTCCAAGGAGTGCCTGATGGATTTGAACTGGTGACCTTTTGATTAGCAGCCGTAGCTCTTAACCACTACACCACCAGGGTTTCCACCTGACACACAGTGCCCAATAAATTCAGCTGTTTCTGCAATAATTTAACCAGTTGCCTTCCTGTCAATTCCAACTCATGGCAACCGCGTGTGTGTCAGAGTATAACTGTATTCCATAGGGTTTCAATGGCTGCTTTTTTTTTTTCTGAAGTAAGTCACCAGGCCTTTCCTCCGAGGTACCTCTGGGTAGACTTGAACTTCCAACCTTTCGGTTAGCAGCCAAGTACTTTAACCGTTGGCACCATCCAGGGATGCCTCTGCAATAACTACTGTTACTATTTTTGGTTAATGTCAGGCAGGGGTTGGACTGAGAGGCAGAAGATGTGGGTCGTAGTCAGAGTTCTACTTCGGGCAAGTCACTTCCCTTCTTTGAGTCTTTGTTTCACATCTGTAAAATGAGAACATTGAATCATATGGTTCTTTTGGCCGTAAATTCATCCTCCATGTGATCCACAATGAGTTCCAAGGTGACATGGAATCCTAGGAGGAAGAGCTCTAGGGTCTTACCCCCAAGGCTGCTTGGCCCTGTTTCTGGACCTTGGGGCCATCCACCCCAAGGACCGTGGGGTGGGGAGCGGGGTCCAGGAGGGAGGTGTGAAAGCAGTTTTTTATGTGTATTCTGACACTCACAGGAATTCCCGTGAGGGCCTAAGGCTGGGGTGGGGAAGGCTGACTTCAGCATTCTTGGGAATTCTCTATTTCTTTCTGTACCAGGGTCTTTGGCGGTATCTGTGGCTGACATGACTGCGCCAGTTGTGGGCTCCTCTGGAGGGGTGTACGCGCTTATCTCTGCCCATCTGGCCAACATCGTGATGGTGAGCCCCTCCTCATCCCAGCATGTCTCTCTTGCCCTCTCTTCTGTGCTCCCTGGGTGTGAGTGTTAATCCTCCAGAGCTGGGTTTTAGATCCTCATCCGCCTACTCTCCAACCCAGACCTGTCAAGCGCCAGGCAGATCTGGCTAGTAGCAGAGTTCACACTCCTCACTCTCTGCAGGCCCATTTCAAATGGGTCCCTTCCATACACAATTCATATTTTCTCCAGTCCTGGATTTTCCTGTGTTTGCCCATCTTCTTAGTCCACCTCAGTCCCACTCAGTGACTTAAAAGTGTTTAAATTCTCCTTTACTAGAGCCCATGATAATTACAATTCATGGTTTTTTATAGATTGTTAAAAGGGACCTTAGAGATTATCTCATCAAAATTCTTAAGTAGGAAAGGAGACTGAGAGGTTAAGTGATTTGCCCAGAGTCATAATCAAGTTTGTGGCAAAACTGGGCCTTGAACGCACATCTTCTGACAACCATTCAAGTGTTGCTCCCCTGCACCAGCTTCTCACAGTGGCAGGATACTACCTTTCCACTTCTCACCCTTTTCTTTGCCTTTTCCTGTAAGAGTATGGGCTGTGGAGTTGTTCAGCCTGGATCTGAATGCCACTTCCTAAAGGGTGACTTTGGGCAAATTACTTAACTTCTTTGTGCCTCAGTTTCTACATCTGTGAAATGGGATGATATGTGATAAATAAAGCAAGAAGTAATAGCTCAATATAAATGTTAACTTAATGAATTCCCTACTCCTCACAGAAGAGGCCATGGTGGGCTCAGAATAGAGACAGAGTGGTCAAGGCAAGAAATCTCAATCAGTCTGATAGTCTTAGAGGAGACCAAAGTCCTTGTCTTGAAGGAATGCTGAAGGTTGGAGGCTGGTGGAAGAGTTCACTGGAGGTGCTTGGATAACCCAATCTAATGCTCCTGCTGGCCTGGAAGCCTCCAGGTAGGGCCCAGGGTTATTCATCTGTTTCCCCAGGCACAGGGCTAGGCACGTGGTAGGTGGTGCCCACTCAGTTTTGGTGAAGGAAGGAAAGAAGGGAGGGAGGAAGTCCAGAAAAAGCGTAGCTCTTTTTGAGGTCCTCCTTACCCCACCTCCCTCCTCCATCACTGTTGCCACCCATCTGGCAGGTGTGTGAATGCTCAGTTACAGCAGTTTTTGGAGTTCTTGAATTTTCCCATGTTTTCCTTCTTTATTATTCCCACTCTCACCTGCCCTACTCCTTAACGCCATCCTTTTCTTTTCACCTAAGTCATATTTGTACATTAAGAGAGAGAGAGAAAGCACGGGAGGGAGAGAGGGAGAGAGACACACAGACAGACAGACACAGGCTGACTGCACTTGCTGCTTGCCTGGATTTCAGCAACTTCAAGTGCGTACTTGGAGAGCTACTGTGGGTATCAGTGCATGTGTGAATGTGAAGGTCTGAGTGTGTGCTTGGGCGTGTTTGCACACACAGCTCAGTCTGCTGAAAACCTGGAGCACAGGGCTACCTCACATGGGCCCCTTCTAAATGGGTCATTCTGTATCAGTGCCACATCTTTCCCCAGACACAGGTTTCCTCTGGATTCTGCCTCCTCCACTGCCCCTCCCCCTGCCCCAGTTCCTTTCCGTAGGGGAAGGAGATGCTAACCTCTCTTCTCTTGTCCCTCCATCCAAGGGGGTGTAGGGGAGGGATAAACAAGCACAACCAAAAGAGAACATGGGAAAGAAACAGGAGTTTATAAAGATACCCTGTTCCTACCCCACCCTTGCCCATTCTCATGGGAAACAGCCCTGATGCCCCAGAAGTTTCCATGGTGAAGGGCCAACCACCCCAAGGACTGTGGGGTGGGGAGCGGGGGTCGAGGAGGGAGGTGTGAAAGCAGTTTTGTTCCAGTTTACACTTCTTTCTGGCAAGGAGCCCATGGCCCAGGCTGTGGAGATGAACAGCCCCACGTGAGAACCCATTGCCCCTCCAGAAGGAAAGGGCTTCTCTTGGCCAGTCAGAACCTTTGCCATCCCCAGAGCATGAGATACTATAACCCTTCTCTAGAAAGTTGTCTGGTACTTATGATGAGGAAAAGAAGACTCATTTTCTCACTAGAAAGGTCAATTTCCTTTTGACAAAAGGCCTTCTTTACCCAAATTAGCCCATTGCCCAGCAGTTCAGGAAGGCATTGCATCAAACCATATGAAATTGCCGTTTCTGCAGGTCAGAATCACCGAAACATTGGCAATTTCATATGATTCTGCCTAATAGACATACTATTGTTTTTAATTCCAAAGTGAAGATTTGTTCTGTGTGTGTACACAATAAAACACCTCATCAGACCAGAACATAGAAAAATTATGGGTTGGACCATCAGAAAATTGGGATTTGAGTACCAGTATCACCACTTGTTGGCCATGTTGCCTTGAGTGAGTTCCTTAACTTCTTGGGGCCTGAGTTCTCTCAGCTGTAATCCCTTCTTCACAAGGTAGTTGTGAGGAAAACGTGGAAAAAATGGACATGAAAATGGCTTCCATATAGCAGATCACTATACAGCTGTGAGATCCTGTGTGTGTATGTGTGTGTGTGTGCTGGAGTGTGTGTGTGTTTATATGTGTGTGTATATACACACATATACATAATTTTTATCTTTATTATTGCTACCTGATATCCATATGGAAACCCTGGTGGCATAGTGGTTAAGTGCTACGGCTACTAACCAAAGGGTCAGCAGTTTGAATCCGCCAAGGGCTCCTTGGAAACTCTATGGGGCAGTTATACTCTGTCCTATAGGGTCGCTATGAGTTGGAATCAACTCGACGGCGCTGGGTTTTTAGTTTGGTTTTGGATATCCATACGGAGAACAATAAAAAAATATGTTCTTTTTGCTTCAGATACGTAATAGAAAATCGTCTAACACTTCTTTATCAGGGCTGATTAGATAAGAGATTCAACCTTAAAGGAAAGTTATGTTTTTTTGTTTTTTCGTAAAAATACTGAGTTTCCAAAAGCTTGCAGTTCACATCAAGGAATTATATTTAGAAAACATTTCAACAAAAGATCTGGATTGCATAAAAGACTGACAATCAATATTTCTTATTTTAAACAACTAGAAGTATAAAGGTAAACATAAGTGAATAATTTATTAATGGCCTTTTCCTTCTGCCCATAGGCCGGAGTTCCATTTTTTTTTTTTTTTTTCAGGAGTTCCATTTTTAAATATCCAAGATATATACTTATGTATTTTATGTAGGCACAGTTATCCTCTGCTCCATATGATAAATGTTTTCCTAAAATTTTTGAGATCTGAATTTTTGCAAATTGAACCGTATTGTCCAAGCACTAGGAGAGATTGTTGTCTAAAAGACACAGAATGTTTCTATATTAAAAAGTTCACTTTGTTAAACGAAACATCCTTCGTAGGACAAATAATCACACCCTAACTTACCTGTGTCATGCTTTCCCGTTTCCTGTACTGGGTTTTTTTTCAAGCCGTTTAACAAGTCACTGTTTCTCACTGGGAAATGAACCCATACTGGAACGGAGGCTCCTGCCTGGGTTTCGACCTCTAAGCTCTTTACTGGTTGGGTGAGCAGGATGCCTAGGGGACAGGTTATGGGCCTGTTTACTGCCGGTGAGTTACTATCTCACCCTACAAGACTCTGGGAGAGAATGAGATTAAAGGGCCTGCAAAAGGTCTGCATTCCCCTGGGGCCAGCAGGCTTTTGAACATTTATAGCAGCAGCAGTGGCCGCCGCAGCAGCAGCAGTGCTGGCTGCGTAAGATTTCTTCTCTCCTGTTGTTTCTGTTTCACGGCACTTGTTTTATTGGAGGGAATAATGGGTTCTGGGACGCGAGGCAGCTGGTGGGAAGGGGCGACCTTCCAGGTTAACCCCTCAGCTGCTGGGAGACTGGCCATTTTCTGACATTTGTTCAGCTTTGGGGGCAATTGGGTCAGACAGCAGAGCTGCCACAGAATGTGCCCCTGTCTTGGAAGTGTGGGTGGTTTGGTGAACAGAGCCCTGGATTGGGAGCCCTGTCTCAGTTTAGCCATTACTGGCCGTGACCTTGGACTTGCCCTTCTGGAGCCTCAGCCGCTGCCTCTTTAAAGTACTGGATGTGATTGGACCGGATGGAAGGTGGAAAACGCCCAAGTCTTTAGGTGCCAAGCATCTACTGTAAAGGAAGGAAGCTGGCCTAGGGCAAAACTGAAGCTCCCCTACTCTGCCCAGGGTCATTCAGATTCACATTTTTTTAAGCCACTCGGCAGGGCGAACTAGCAGGCCTTTGCCCCCTGGCCTGCCCACGTGCAGCCTCCGATATAGATACTAACATCAGACACTTACACGGCACTAACCATGTACCGGAGTCCTGGTGGCTCATTGGTTAAGAGCTCAGCTGCTAAGCAAAAGACTAATGCAAATCCACCAGCCACTCCTTGGAAATCCTGTGGGGCAGTTCTACTCTGTCCTATAAGGTTGCTATGAGGCGGAATCGACCCGATGGCCATGGGTTTGGTTTAGTTTGGTTAATGATGTGCCAGGTAGTGTCCCTAGGGCTTTACACGTACTAACTCATTTAGTCTCACCACAACCTGATGCAGCTGCAGCAGTACATTGACAGGGGACTGCCAAAAATTCAAGCCGGATTCAGAAGAGGATGTGAAACCAGGGATATCGTTGCTGTTGTCAGATGGATCCTGGCTGAAAGCAGAGAATACCAGAAAGATGTTTACCTGTGTTTTATTGACTATGCAAAGACATTCGACTCTGTGGATCATAACAAATTATGGATAACATTGCGAAGAATGGGAATTCCGGAACACTTAACTGTGTTCATGAGGAACCTGTATATTTTTTTTTTTGTATATAGACCAAGAGAAAGTCGTTTGAACAGAACAAGGGGATACTGCAGGATTTAAACTCAGGAAAGGTGTGCATCAGGGTCGTATCCTTTCACCATACTTATTCAATCTGTATGCTGAGCAAATAATCTGAGAAGCAGGATTATATGAAGAACATGGCATCAGGATTGGAGGAAGACTCATTAACAACTTGCATTATGCAAATGACACAACCTTGCCTGCTGAAAGTGAAGAGGACTTGAAGCACTTACTGATGAAGGTCAAAGACCACAGCCTTCAGTATGGATTACGCCTCAACATAAAGAAAACAAAAATCTTTACAACTCAACCAATAAGCAACATCATGATAAAGGGAGAAAAGTTTGAAGTTGTCAAGGATTTCATTTTACTTGGATCCATAATGAACACCCATGGAAGCAGCAGTCAAGAAATCAAAAGACATGTTGCATTGGGCAAATCTGCTGTAAAAGGCCTCTTTAGAATGTTAAAAATCAAAGATGCCACCTTGGGAACTAAGGTGCGCCTGACCCAAGCCATGATGTTTTCAATTGCCCCCTATGCATGAGAAAGCTGGACTATGAATAAGGAAAACCAAAGAATTGACTCCTTTGAATTGTGGTGTTGGTGAAGAATATTGAATACACCATGGACTGACAAAAGAATGAACAAACCTGTCTTGGAAGAAGTACAACCAGAATGCTCCTTAGGAGCAAGGATACTTTGGACATGTCATGAGGAGGGACCAGTCCCTGGAGAAGAGCATCATGCTTGGTAAAGTAGAGGGTCAGCAAAAGAGAGGAAGACCCTCAACTAGATGGATTGACAGAGTGGCTTCAGCAATGGGCTCAAGCATAACAACGATTGTGAGGATGGCACAGGACCTGGCATTGTTCGTTCTGTTGTACATAGGGTCTCTGTGAGTTGGAACCGACTTGAGGGCACCTAACAATAATAGCAACCTGGTGTGATCTGTAAATGAGATAGATAAGCACCACTCTTATCTCACATTTACAAATGAGGAAACTAGAGGAAAAGGGATTCTGATCCCAGGGCTGCTTGAGACCACAGGGAGTAGGGAGTAATGCCGTCTCTAAGAAGGTAGCCAGGACAGCATGAAGAGCCATGAGCCTGCAGTGGGCCAACTCACCGATGGCCTTGCCAGGCCAAGAATGCAGACTTTGCTTTCCTAAAATGAATCCCAGAGGGCCTCAGAGGCAGAACAGCATGGAGCCAGAGGACTTTCAGCTGGAAGTGGAGAGTGGCTGATACATTCTAGACTTAGACAGTTTTTATTACTCAGAACACAGTGAAAGAGATGCCTACTTCAGATAAGATATTCAGAGGGTTTTATGAGGAAAAGAGATATTAGAAGTGTTCTGTATAGCTTTTTGAGGGAGAATGAAGACCCATGGGGTAGATGTTAGATGTTGTTGAGCTGGTTCCCAGCTCATGGCAACTCACGCACAATGCAGTGAAATACCGCCCGGTCCTTTGCAGTACCCATGATCAGTTGTAGATTGGTCCATTGTGATCTATACGGTTTTCATTGGCTGATTTTCAGAAGTAGATTTCCAGGCCTTCCTTCCTAGTCTGTCTTAATCTGAAAGCTCTCCTAACCTATTCAGCATCAGAGCAACAGGCAAGCCTCCACTGACAGACAGGTGGTGGCTGCACATGAAGTGCGTTGGCCAGGAATTGAACCGGGGTCTCGCTGATGGAAGGGAAGAATTCTATCACTGAACCACCAGTGCCTCATGGGTAGACGTGATAAGGAGGCAAAGCTTGGCCAAATCACAGCAGGAAGAACTTTTTAGGGATTAGAGCCCCTTCACACAACTGCCTCAAGAGGTAGTGAGCTCCCTGTCACTGGCGATGTTCAAATGGGGACTGAAGGGGCATCTTGTTAGCTGCTTAGCAGCAGATGTTGTTCCTCTTGGGGATGAGATAGTCCACCAAGAACCCTCCCATCCTAAGGCTTCAGCCTGGTGGGGGGCAGAGCGGTTGCCCACCATCAGCTAATTGAGCTTCTCAGATTAGGCTGCTAAATCCAGTGGAGGGCACCAACTCTCGTTTTGTTCCCTGTCTCCTGGCAAGGCTCCTCTGAGGGCAGACACCAGCAGGTGACAGTGCTGTCCTGCCATCTGCTTCCTAGAATAGAGCGTGTCACCAAGCAAAGATTAGACTCCCCATCTAAAGCAGGGCCGTGTGTCACCCACCCCGCCTTTTGTGAAGAAGGGGTCGCTGGTCATTGGGGAATAATGGGGAAAAGAGAGGAGTGGGCAAAAAGCCGAACGCCGTAAGGATTTCTCCCCTTTTTTGGCAGCGGAACCATGCCTTGCTTGCTAGACTGAAGCTTTCATAGGCATTATTATATGTGTCAGTGTTCAGGGCCTCTGTAAAGTTCAATGTATGTTTCCTCCAACCTCAAAGGAGTGTGAGACATGCCCCCAGGTGGGCCTGGGCCAGGCAGCGAAGGCAGATTGGATGGGTGGGAGGGACCAGAAGCCCCCTGGCTGGACCCAGTTACCTCCTTCCCTCAGCTGATGTGTTCCAGGCAGACCCCAGGCTCCTTTATGCTTGCGTACGTCTGTTTAAAATGAGTAGCATTTTGAATGTGCTGCAGGAGTACCCCTCAAAGGAGCCCTGTGGTGAAGTCTTTTGTAAAGTGGAAAATCCTTTTGTAAGGTGAATAATGTGCTCTGTTTATCTGCTTTGGAGGTTCAGAGTTTTCAGAGGTTCTCAGGGGAGAGAGGGATTTGTTTGAAGGCCATCTGGCCTAACCCCTTTCCAATGCCTGGTTCTCAGCTACAGCATCCTCTCCAAGGGATGGGAAGCCCCTGTTCGAGCCCCTCAATGATGGGAAACTCATGACCTCCAAGGTGGATCTTCCATCTTTGGACAGCTCTGCTTATTAGAAATGGAAACTGATCCTGAGCTAAGAAATCTCTCACTGAAGTCTTCCGTTCGTAGGTTACACTGAATAGGTCTTTTCCTTGTTTTTGGCTTACTTGATACTTGACGAGAAGTCTTTACTACTTTGGACTGAATGTTCCTGGTTCCCTCATTCATTCGTCATATGGAGGATTTTGAGTTCTTTTCACATCCTCATGGTTCTGCTTTGATCTTACTCGGTTTGCTGTTCTGCATCCTTTTCAGTCTCATCGTTGTTGTTAGGTGCCACCAGGTCAGTTCCTACTCATAGCAACCCTATGCACAACAGAGCTAAACACAGCCCAGTCCCGTGCCATCCTCATGATTGCTGTTATGTTGAGCCCACTGCTGCAGCCACGATGTCAGTCCATCTCATTGAGGGTTTTCCTTTTTTTCACTGACCCTCTACTTTACCAAGTATGATGTCTTTCCCGAAGGACTGGTCCCTCCTGAAAACATGTCCAAAGTATGTGAGACAAAGCCTCGTCATCCTTGCTTCTAAGGAGCATTCTGGCTGTACTTATTTCAAGACAGATTTGTTGATTCTTTTGGCAGTCCGTGGTATATTCAGCATTCTTCGCCAACACCATAACTCAAAGGCATCAATTCTTCCTAGGTTTTCCTTATTCATTGTCCAGCTTTTGCATACATATGAGGTGACTGAAAACACCATGGCTTGGGTCATGCACATCTTAGTACTTAAAGTGATATCTTTGCTCTTTAACACTTTAAAAAGGTCTTTTGCAATAGATTTTTTTAAGCTTTGGAACCTAGCAATTAATCCAACTCTCAAATGTTGTTTGTCCGTGTAGAGGAGAGAGGGACATTCACCTCCCTAGATCTAGATTCTCCTATTCCAGTGTTAGTGCAACTGAAGTCCTTTTATGACAGTCATAAATACTCAGGTCCAGTTACTAGTGGGAGGAGCCCTGGTGGCTCAATGGTTAAGTGCTCGGCTGCTAACCGAAAAGCTAGCAGTTTGAACCCACCAGCTGCTCCATGGGAGGAAGATGTGGCAGTCTGCTTCTGTAAAGATTTACAGCCTCAGAATCCCTATGGGACAGTTCTACTCTGTCCTGTAGGGTCACTATGAGTCAGAATTGACTCAACAGCAAGAAGTTTGGGGGGTTTTTTTGGAATTACTAATATCAAACACTTATATGGCACTTGGAGTCCCTGGGTGGCAAAAATGGTTAGGAGTTTGACTACTAGGGACCATGGTTTCAGGGGACATCTGTGTCAATCAGCATAACAAAGTTTATTAAGAAAACATTCTGCATCTCGGCATGTGGAGTCTTAAAAGCTTGCCAGCAGCCATCTAAGATGCATCAGTTGGTGCCAACCCACTTGGAGAAAAGCGGAATGAAGACCACCAAACCAAAAACCCATTGCTGTTGAGCCGATTCCAACTCCTAGCGACCCTATAGGACAGAGTAGAACTGCCCCATAGAGTTTCCAAGGAGCACCTGGTGGATTTGAACTGCTAACCGTTTGGTTAGCACCTATAACACTTAACCACCACTCCACCAGAGCTTCCAAGAACACCAAGACACAAGTGAAATATTAGCCCAGGAGACAAAAGGGCCACATAAACCAGAAAATCCATCAGCCTGGGACCAGAAAAACTAGAGGGTGCCTAGCATCAGTGGCCACCCTAACAGGGAACACAACAGAGAGTCCCTGATGGAGCGGGGAAAAAAGTGTGGAGCAGAACTCAAATTCAAGTCAAAAGACCAGACTTAATGGCTGACAGAGACTGGAGGAACCCCCAAAGCCATGGCCCCTGGACACCCTGTTAACTCAGAACCAAAACCCTTCCCAAAGCCCATTCTCCAGACGAAGGTTAAACTGTACTATAAAACATAAAATAATACTCATGAAGAGTGTGCTTCTTAGTTCAAGCAGATTCAAAAAATCAGAAGGGCGGCTCCTGTCCAGAGGCAGGGTGAGAAGGCAGGAAGGGACAGGAGCTGGTTGGATGGACACAGGAAACTCTGGGGTGGAAAGGGAGTGTATGCTGTCACATGATAGGATTTGCAACTAGTGTCACATAACAATATCTGTATAAATTTTTGTATGAGAAATTAACTTGGGCTGTAAACTTTCACCTAAGCACAATTAAAAAAAAAAAGAGCTTGACTACTAATTGAAAGGTTGGTAGTGCAAACCCACTCAGAGGCACTTTGGAAGAAAAGCCTGGTGTTTTGGGTTTTCTATATGGCACTTGGAAACCCTGGTGGCATAGTGGTTAAGTGCTACGGCTGCTGACCAAGAGGTCGGCAGTTCAAATCCACCAGGCGCCCCTTGGAAACTCTACAGGGCATTCTACTCTGTCCTATAGGGTCGCTATGAGTCGGAATCAACTCAACGGCAGTGGGTTTTTTTTTTTTTTTATATGCCACTTACCATTGCCTAAAATCCTGAAGCCAGACTGGCATATTCTGCTGCTAAACCACATCTCCCTCATCCAGGACTTAATGAAGGCTTTTTATTTAAATGTCAGCTTTTCTTAAGTAAGAAAAGTAGTCTGATCTGGGACTAATGGAACTCTCTCCTTTTTCCCTAGAACTGGTCAGGCATGAAGTGCCAGTTCAAACTGCTACGGATGGCTGTGGCCTTGATCTGTAGTAAGTACCGACGGGGGCAGGCTTGGGGGAAAGGAACACTGTACCAGGCCCTAAGACACAAAGATGCACAGTCCCTTCCTTTAGGGATTTTTGGTCAAGAAAAAACAAAACCAAACTAGACATGTCAATAAGTATGTACAACAAAGTAGGGGTGCATAGAGAAGTCTGTCCCTTAAACTTTTTTATAGGGGCATTAAAATTGTGGTTAAAGAAAAAAAAAATATATATATATATATAAACATAAAATGTGCCATTTTAACCATTTTTAAGTGTGCGATTCAATGGCATTGATTATATGTACAGTGTTGTTGCAACCATCACCGCTATTCATTTCCAGAACTTTTTCATCACCCCAAATAGAATGTCTTAAACTTTTTATTGACATATAATATACATACAGAAACATGCACACAGGATAAATGTTCAGCTCAAAAACCAGGACCCAGATCAAGGAAAAGAACGTCTTAACCTTTTGGGTCTCAAAGTCGATCCTTTGAGATCCTCTGTTGGAAACCAGAGACCCCGTGTCCAGAAAATGTACACACACACACAAACACATACATACATGCACACACGTTAAAATTTGCGATTTTAGCAGGTTCCACGGATTGTAACTAATTCATGCATCCCTTCTGAACAGGGGCTTTCATCCCAGCCTGGGGAAAGGTCAGTTCTACTGCAGAGGTCATTCTGAGTGGTAAAGAGAAGCAGATGTTGACCATGTAGACAAGGTGCAGGACCGCAATGTGGGCAAAGGGGCAGCATGAATAAAGACAGCCGTGGGGCAAGTGTCACAGACAGCAAGGCGTCTAGCAAAACTGACTGGGATTTGGGACTGTGTGTGATTGTGGTTAGAGATAAAGCTGGTGAGATAATGGGAATCAAATCCTGACGGGCTTTAAATGCAAAGAAAAAAAAAAATCGCACTTCATCCTGAATGCCCTGGGAAGCCACTGGAGGGCTTTAAGCAAGGGAGTTACTGACAGATTTGAGTTTGAGGAGAGCAGTTAGGCTTCAGTGCAGAGAATGGGTTGGGACAAGGTGGAAGGAGATGAGACCAGAGGCCAAGAGGCTCATTCTGAGGTGGAAAGAGGTAAGAGTCTGAACTGAAGTGATGGAAACAGACGAGTGACTGTTCTCTCCTTTGGTCCTCAGAACAGGCCTGTGAAGAAGGTACTAGGCTTAATTTACAGGTGGGGAATTTGAGGTTCAGAGAGTTAAGTTCTTTGCACAAGGTCACCCAACTAAGGGTTGCTAGAACCAGAATTCAGAGCCAATCTGTGCCATTTCTAATGCCCTATATATTAGCCAAGCTGGGCAGTGAGAACTTTGATGTTTTCTGCCCGAATCAGCCACCTACTCGGCGAGTAAGAGGAAGATTAAGCTAGGACACACTTGGGATGAAGGGTCGGGCCTGTGTGGGTGTCACTGTAATCCACTTCCACACTCCTTGCTCCTTACCTTGTAACCTTCAGTCTGTCTCCAGGAAATTGGGCCTGCCCCTGACCTATGTGGGGCTTCTGCCCTCTGGATCTCAGTTTCCTTACTGAGATTGGATGATCTCTAATCCCAGGGAGGACCTTCCAGCCTTAAATCCTATGGACTCTTTGAGCATGGGCAGGAGGGTGCAGCTGAGGTGAAGGTAGGGGAGAAAACCCTTTGGAGATGAGGGGTGACCATAACTTCAGTGCCTGCACGGACAAACGAAGTTTGTCTGCTTTCAGGAAGAGAGGAGGAGCCCGAGTCTTACTGTTAAATAAAAATCCAGCTCTACGAATCATAAAAACTAAAATGCTATTTTGAAGTTGGAGACCAATGCCTTTCAGATAGATCTTTATCTAACCTAGAACCTGCTAAGCAAAGGCAGGAAGGATGCCCCAGGGCCTGGGGGTGAAGTGGGGGCGGTGCCGAAGTCCATCCCTGGGCTGCTCCGTTTCCGCCATCTATCGGCTATCCCGAGAGTTGCAGGACCCAAATTAGAAGGTCAGGCAATCCCAAATCCCTGGGGATTCTGGCACCCCTGGGGTGGTTAAGGTGGAGAGAGGCACCTTGGCTAATTAAATGATAAATGAGTAAGTACAAAGTTCCCCTCAAAGGGCTTTCTTTCAAGCTATCAAAGTTACCCTGGTTTCCTCATCTGTAAAATGAGGATACGAATACCTAGCCTCCGTGTTATTTTAGTGGTTGGTAATGAAATGGTACCATTTCCCAGCACCTGTCCTTTCAAGAGACTACATCCGCCTTTGATTGGCAGGCCCAAGAAGGATGGATTGGAGAATGGGGTGGTGGCATTTTAGAATCTGTCAAGAGAAATTCCAGCACTTTTGGGGGGTAGAGTTGGGATTGTTTATTTTCATTCTTTCTTTGTCCTTCTCCTCCTTCATGCCTTCCTTTGGACTACAAAAAGGACTGATTCTGAGGGCTTCCTAGGGGTTTTGAGATAATATATGAAAACACTTTGTAAACTGTAAAGTGCTGGGCACGTATTGAAGCCGTTATTAATGTTCAGGCAGTGCAGCCGATGACATCGAGGCTGAGAGTTTATACAGATGGGAAGCTGAGTCTCCAGGACACGCAGTATGACTGCAGAGGTGCAAGGGCCTTTGGGCTTCTGCACGGGCTGTCCCCTCTGCCTGAAATGCTCTTCTCAGGTCCCTCTTGATATTCAGATTTCAGCTCAAATGGTATCTCTTTGGGGACATGTCGTCTGACTTCTTACACTAAAGAATCCCCCTCACCCATGCCCAGTGCTGATTTTACATCACTTTTTCCCCTCATAGATATACCTCTTAATGGAATTATCTTACCTGTGTAATAGTTTGCTGTTCAATTGCCAGCCCCAGTAAGCTTGGTGAGAACAGAGGCTGTCTTCTGCATTATTATATCTCCAGGGTGTAGAACGGTGTTTGGCCCAACAGATAACAAACGAATGAATGGATGAATGGGTGGGTGGGTGGATGGCATGCCAGGCCCTTCTCTGCTCTTGCCCAGTTACCCTCCTATGACTTCTGTGTGCTTCCTCCCCTTGCAGTGAGCATGGAGTTTGGGCGGGCTGTGTGGCTCCGGTTCCACCCGTCAGCCTATCCCCCGTGCCCTCACCCGAGCTTCGTGGCACACCTGGGTGGTGTGGCTGTAGGCATCACCCTGGGTGTGGTGGTCCTGAGGAACTATGAACAGAGGCTGCAGGACCAGTCGCTGTGGTGGATTTTTGTGGCCATGTACACCATCTTTGTGCTGTTTGCCATCTTCTGGAACATCTTTGCCTACACCCTGCTGGACTTGAAGCTGCCACCGCCCCCCTGAGGGGCTTAAGGACAGAGGTGGGGAAGGGGAGAGAGAAGCAGCATCGAGAGAGAGCATCTGCCTTCTTTTTTTCTCATCACCAGCTGAGTTAGGCCGGGAGGAGAAGACAAGGGACGCTGAGCTGCTGTAATTGTCATGTTTAAATTTGGACAGAGAGTGGAGACTCTTTTGTGAAAGGTACCTGTTGGAAGAGTCAGATGCGGCTACCATCATTTTTCTAGACTGTTCTGATGACACTGGGCTAGGGCATGGGCCTGGGTGGCAGTGAGACTGGCCCTGCCCTTGGGCTGGGCTTGTTCGATCTGTTCAGGGGTCCCCTGTCCCCACACCCAACTGAGCAGCAGCCTTCTCCCTCATCTCCACCCTGAGAAATCCTGAGAGATGTCAGGACGGTCTGAGGGCTATAGAAGCCAGGCAGTCCCTTGTCCAGGCCAGAAGCAGTTGCAGACCAGGAAGCATTCCCTCCACAGCTGCTGAGCCTGGAGCTCTGGTCTGAGAAGAGGACCTGATGATGAACATGTTGACTCTGGCCTGAGGGAAGCCCCTCTGTGCCTGTCGGTGGGACTGGGGCATGGCCACTAGTGCCTAGGGTAGGCAGAGGAAGGAAGTGCTATAAGCTCCAGGCCCCACCCTCCCCCTGGGGACACTCAGTGAGGAGGGAAATAAACTTGGCCCGGAGTTCCACCCTGGGGAAGGCCCAGTGTCTACTCTAGACTTCTCCTACCCTTTCTCCCAGAATGCTGACATCTCACACATCCTATGGCCCTGCCTTGCTTTTAGGGTCTTTTCCTTCCCTTCCACTGCCTTGATCCTACCTTGTACCTCTCCTTTGGTTATGGAGACAGTATTTAGATAGTGTGTGTGTGTGTGTGTGTGTGTGTGTGTGTGTGTGTGTGTGTGTGGTCTGGTGGGCAGAGATGTGTATGATGGGAAAGATAAAGTGACCACTAGTAGGAGACTGTAGAGGAGGTAGGTGAGGGTCAGTGGTAGCCTGTGGATACTCTGCATGTGGGAAGAAAGGTGTTGGTGGTGGGAGCCTGGAGGGTGTATGGTGTGGTGTGGTTGCTGAGGAACCTTGCTTTTAGCAAAGCTTGTCGCCTTCTTTCCCATCCTCTACCCCTTCCAGGTGCCTCCCTGAGAGTCTTTGGCCAATGGGAAAATTGTTATCAGTTGGTGGCGGGGGGAGGGAACTGGGCCCTTTCGGGGACCCTCGGGGTGCTGAGGTTTTCCTCAGCTTTGCCCAGTACTGCCCTTGTGTCCCTCTGGAATGGCCTTCATACCTGAAAAGGCTCTACTGTCTCTTAGGAGGGAAGAGAACCTGTGGCTGGAATATTGAGGCCACATGGCCATTTGAGTTGGGGGGACAGGAGGCTGCAGGAAAAGGAATTCCAATTTAGGCAGAGAAATTCAGTCCTGGAGAAAGAATTGTTGGATGCCTGGATGAGTGTCAGAGGTGAAGACATCCCCCTAGACTCAGATGCTTAGAGCTGGGAGGGAATCTGGAGATTATCACCTCCACCCCCACATCTGTTTCACAAGTGGGAAAATGGGAGCTGGGGCAGGCCCCAAGGTGAGGGTGTGAGGACAGTGGCCTTTGACAAAGCATGCCATTCTCTTTATGTGTCACTGACAGCCCAGAAGGATGAAGAACTCTAGTCCTGGGAGGCAGAGGGTGCATGCAGGAACAAGGACAGAAATGTGGGACCTGCCCTCTACCAGCCTTATGCCCGTCAGAGCTCCAGAGTCACCCAGGCCAAGCTTTTGGGAGGTCTTGGGCCACTGTGGCTCCCTGTCCCCAGCAATCACATGTAAACAGGCAGGGTCTTCCCACCCAGGGACACACTAAGCCATCCCCCCCCACCCCCCCTGTGCCAAGCCCTTTCCTATCTTTGTCCAACACTAAACAGATTGTCTTGCTCCCCACACTCAGCTCCTAAGGTCATGCTGAGAACTGTCAGTCTGAGGTGGTCCAGATCTTTGGCTGAGTCGCATCAGCCCAGGGCACCTTGCCTGTTTCCTGTCTGCCCTTCTCTGTGCCTTAGTGAGAGGAAGGTGTAGATGGGAGAGTCAGCTACTTAGAAGAGGAGACTCTGAGGCCGTGAGCTAGGGCCTGGGAAGAATTGGATAAGGACGGAGAAAAGGGCCAAGACTTTGCTGTTGCCATCGTGGCTGCAGCCACCACTGAGCCTGAGCGGTGCTGTCTCTTCTTGAAGGGGCAGACGGAGCCGGTGCCCTCTGGAAGGCAGGGCTGACCCTCCAGGTTCCTGTCCTGGCACCTGGGGGATCTTGGATGTGGTTGGAGGGAGCAGAGGGCCACCCCTGCCTTTGTCTGGGTTTGGGCTGGAGAGGGGTCTTCCTCTCTCACGGGTGAAATGGCAGTGAACTGGAAGACTCGAGAAAGCCATAGAGATGCATCTAGTTCCCTCAGGGCTTCAGACAGAGGCTTATTACTGAGAACTGCCTGAGACAGAAATCCCATCTCCATCCTGTTAAGTCTGTGCTCTGGATTCTGGGACATGCTAAGGGGACCTCGTCTACACCTCAGGCCACCGGCCCCACCTGCTCCCTGTCCACAAGCAAGCCAAAAGGTCTTTGGTCTGCTTAATACCCACCCCACCACCCTCTCGCTTCCAAGCAGGGCCACGTAGGAGTGACAATAGAGTCACCTCACAGAAGCCAGGCCTCTAACCCAGAGCTGAGGGACAGCTGTCTGGTAAGAAAGGTTTACTTTTTGGTCTCTGGCTTTCTCCCCAGCAGGTCCCAAAGTTCCCACCACCCTCCTAAGCCCCTCTGCACCAGCAGTACTTCCTGTCACTGAGGAAGGCAGCGTCTTCCTCTCCCTCCCTCGTTCCTCTTCCAGCATGGCTGCCCAGCAGTGTGTGGTGAAGTGGTGGGTAGAGTAAACCTTCAGGCTGGTGGAGGGAGGGAGGTCAGCTTTAATCCACAGGATACAGAAATTGAAAGCTGGGGAATCCCCAAGGAGCAGCACTAGGCTCGCTTGCTCGTTAAATGGAAGAGGAATCACAGAAACTGGGGAAGGAAAAACAAACCTTCAAAGGAGAAATTTCATTTTAATGACACCATTCATCATTCGTTTTTTAATTAGGAAAAGCTGCCTAATGAGGCTTTTTTGCCAGCTAATAGGACTCTCCATTTCCATGAGAACCATTCTCGCCCAGAGGATTAGGGCAGTCATTGCTTACCAAGCCCAGATCATCCCCCCGGCATCCAATTTCATTTGCAAATAATGCAGATTCCCGGGTGCAGCGAAAGCCCTTTCCTGGCATCCCTCATGTTGCTTCCAGCACTGGCTGAAAAGCACCAACACTCCTCTGCCTTAAATTACAGTGCTGAACAGTGAACTTCCCCTCGGAGAACTTGAGTCAACGGAAAGCTGAAGAGAAACACAAGCTGCAATGTTTGTTTCTAAATATTTTTGTATTGTGTACATTCTGTATATTTTTGTTGTAACATATTATTTGAGCACAGATTCCATTAAAGATTTTTTTTTTTAAGCCATTGGTTCTGCAGGAAGCGACGTGCAGGGCTGGCGTGGGAGCCTGTCTCAGCTGGGTCTGGGCAAGGGTGGGTGGGAGAAGGGGAGCAGCCACAACGGCAGTGGATCTACGGTTTATCAAATACACATGCGGCATCGGTCCAGGGCACCAGTCATCCTAGGTTCTAAACCTTTTTTGAATCATTGGACTTTCTTGAGTAGTTGAGAAAGCCATGATCTCTCTTCTCATAAAAATGCACACGTATAGACAATTCTGTGTACAATTTTGAGGGGCGTTGTGGAGTGCCTGCGTGGTGCAAATGGTTAATCCACTAAGCTGCAAACCAAAAGGCCCAGAGGCACCTCAGAAGAAAGGCCTGGCGATCTGCTTCTAAAAAATCAACCAGTGGAAACCCTGTGGAGCATAGCTGTACTCTGACACAGGTTAAGAGCCTCTGTGCCAGCTGTCCTGGTGGGTGCCCTACATTGCTCTTCCACTCTTATACTCTACCCCTATGAGAAATTAATATTAGGACTATCGTTATTGAAGAAGTCTTCTTTGAAATATCCTAGATTCTTCCTCTTCACCTCAACAGCCTTGCCTTTTGGTCTTTCTGGGGGCTTTCACCATCCTGATCTTGAGAATGGGCTAGGAATGTCCTCAGGGTAAAAAGGGCAAGGTCAGTTCACATACCTGTTGCCATCGAGTCGGTTCCAACTCATAGCGACCCTGTAGGACAGAGTAGAACTGCCCCCACAGAGTTTCCAAGGAGTGCCTGGTGGATTTGAACTGCTGACCTTTTGGTTAGCAGCCATAGCACTTAACCACTACACCACCAGGGTTTCCAGGTCACATACAGTAGAGGGAAAAAGAGGGGAGGATAAGTGTAAAAGGTGAAGTTTGATGCTTGGCAAGTTAAAGAGCGGAGCTGGTTTTGAATGGATGGAGACTTGGAAGGTGAACCGTTTCCACCAGTTTTCCTATATCAAGGGCAGGGTGTAGTTTTGCTATTCATAATGTTAAATTTGATTTGTGGATTAAACTACCCTATTAAATTCAGCCTGAAGGCTGTTTCCCGTAATGACCTTACACATCAGTTTTCTGGGTATCATTTAAAAATGTTCCTAAATGCTACAGAAACCATCCCGGAATAGGCTTTAGGATGCAGTTCAGGCTAAAGATCATAGAGCCTACTTCTATTTGGAAAAAAACTGACTTCTAGAAAGAAAAGTTGGGCCCATTTTGAGCACTGGAATTCTTATTTGTGAGTTATAGGCTCAAACACCTGAGGCATTTAATAGAAGGCAAGCTTCTTGGATAGCCAGAAGCTGTTGAGTTAACTTGGCCTTTGGCCTCTTATCATTTCCCTTGTCTGGTTCTCCTTTCTAGCAGATTGTCATCCTTGCAAAAACTTCATAAGGTGTTTACTAATAATAAGGTAATTAAGAAATGCAATTTACTGAGTACCTATTAGGCATGTGGGTGGTGGTTGTATACTGCTGAGTCGACTCATAGCGACCCTAGAGGACAGAGTAGAACTTCCCCATAGGGTTTCCTAGGCTGTAATCTTTATGGGAACAGATCACCAGGTCTTTTTCACTGCTGATGGGTTCCAACCACCAACCTTTACCAACCGTTATGCCACCAGGGCTCCTTGGCATGTGGGTAGGCATTTTCAATATTCTCATTTAATTGCATCACTTCTTGGTGTGAAACAGGTACAAATATCCCTACACTTACATGAGGGGAAGGCTTAGAGAAGTTTAGTAACTTGCTTATAGTATATATAGCAGAGCTGGAGTCACAAAACAAGGCTGCGTGGTTGTAAAGCGCATGCTCAGCTCTCAGGTATTTGTGCAGGACTCTGAGGACATTAAACTTGTGGAAGCTTTGGGGTGTTTGTTTAATGATCCAGTCTCCTTGCATTAGACCTAGGGTCATCTAATGTCCCCGTAACGAGCCTTGGAATATTCACTTAGTGTTCATTTAATTTTTTTCTACTTTGCCAGCCCTCCTAGAAGTAGTTTACAGAATAATTATAGCTCTAAATTTATGACTGCTCCCTACCACCTCCAATTTCCGGAATATAGGCATTTACACCACCTCAGTGACCTGTCTATGTGACTGAAACTCTGCAAGGCACATTTAGGATGTTTAGCAGTTAAAAGAACTGGAGCTGCCTCTTAGACCTCAAGTGGAAAGATTTCATTGAAGCCAGCAGGGTTTCCATTAACTGAGAAGACACAGTTAGGAAAATGTGGTCCTAGTAACTGAAACTTATTTCCGAGAAGCCTGCAGGCTTTTCCGGCATCTGGTATAAGTGATCCTCTGGTAAAGGACAGGCATTCTGTCATGGTTAATAATGAATGAGAGTGAAAGGAAGTGACTTGGTTTATTGAGTTCTATGGGTGTAACTTTACTGGACAATGAATAAAACATTGTAAAGGAAATTGCTTTTGCACCTTGCCTAATGCCTTCCCAAAGATGCAGAAAGATGTATCCCAGCAGGCGATTTGATTTTCTTCAGCAAATTCTTTAGCATAACAAGTATAATTTCCCCCATAAACTTGCTGGGAATTAATAAAAACATCAGGCTTGAGAATTGAGTTCATTAAATAAAAATGACTGCCTTGATTAGAAGCTAAGTTCTTTATTATTATTATTATTACAAGTATAATTAACAGGTAAACTGAGATCTATTTTTGACATACAACATACATTTCCTTTGTGTATATAGCACACAAATGATACATAAACTTACTCTAGGTCTATACAAATCTTTTTTAAAACGTTAAGTTAATACATTAGCTTATTAAAATTTGAGTATAGTACATGTTTCTGGTCACGAACTCTGTGAGTTTCTTCTCATGGCCAACAAGATACTCGATTTCATGTCACCGTTTTCCTTGTCTATAGTAGTGATAAACAGTTTGCCACAGACTTCAAATAAGACTGTATTGTGTACAACTGTATAATACAGGGACCCTGAACTACCATACAGTCATGCGCCATATAATGTCCATTTGGGCAATGTCCAATCGCATATACATCCCTGGTCCCATAAGGTCACACTAAACCCATTGATGTCGAGTTGATTCCAACTCATAGTGACCCTATAAGACACAGCAGAACTGCCCCCATAGAGTTTCCAAGGAGCGCCTGGTGGATTTGAACTGCCAACGTCTTGGTTAGCAGCTGCAGTACTTAACCACTAAGCCACCAGGGTTTCCAGGGTCATACTAGAGTTCACAAATTCCAATCAGAGAACAGGATGTAGTGGACATGTGACACTTAAGAAACACTTCCAAACTGTGCAATGTTTTCATAAGCATCACAAAGTACTTCATGAGTTTATTATGAACCATTATATGCATTTAACTCAAATTTTCCATATAATAGGCTTTATGGTAGCCTGTTCTTAAGTATGAGTTTTCCATAAGGCGGACATTAGTAACCTAGCGACTGCCCGTGTATAATATGGTGTTCACACAAGATCCAAATCACATAACATCCTATTTCACAGAACATATTGTGGACGTTAAGCGACGCATGACTGTGTATATATAAATATATACACACAGAAAGAGAGAGACTATATCGTTACACCTTGCCTATATCCATAAATGATTTGAAGCAGGTAATATATTCTCTTTTAAATGCCATTTACAACACAGACTCCTGAATAATCGGTTAATTTAAAAATGAAACAATTTTTCCAGACTCAAAATTTTGATGTCCTAACGTTGCTTATTAAGAAAAAAAAATAATAATTTCTAAGTGGACAATCAAGTGCATTAGAAAAAAGACAGTCGGATTCAAGGATAGCATCATAAAATGCTGATTTTCCATAGTCACCCTAAATGTAATGTTATTAAAAAAATGCTACTTGGATTTTTTTCTACGCTGTCTACAATCTAAATTATTAAAGTTTAAAGGCATATGAAAGCCTTTAGGAAGATCCTGAATTGTAATTCTCATTAAAGGAAAAGGCTCAGTGAGTCATGTCCCTAGACTTGCACAGAGAAGAAAGCAGAAAGCCATTGTCAGTCATTCTGACAGTTAAAACTCAGCACTTAATGTGAACTGAGATCTGTTAAAGAGCACTCCTCTGTGTTACGGGCCTGTGTCCCTGTGAGCATCTTGAGGGTAGTGAGAACTGACCTAGTCTCCTCAAGAAAAGTCATTATCAAATAGATTTATTAAAGAGCTATGCAGAACAAATTGCAATCATATGGGTATAGCTGCAATTGGCTTCCATGGGAATTATAAATGGCTAGCTGAGGGCACTTTCAATTGATCCAGAGTAAAATAACCTGAGGCTTATAACAAATGTGCAAAACACTAAAATCAATGAATGACTCTGATATGAAGAATCTCTGTTTGCATTCTTTATGTTTCTTTGTTTTGTTTTCTTGTCTTTTCTCTCAACACTTTGTTTAAAACTCCAGCATTTTTATCTAGAAGAAGAAAGAAAATATAGGTTCTTGACAAGTATCTGTGAACAAATGAATGAAGAAAAGTCGTGACGGAGGCCACTTCTGTAGTAGGTTGCCATCAGAGATGTCTTATCTTGAAACTAGTACATCTATTTCTAAAGTTCATTTAATTTCTCTAATGGACATCTAACACGGCCTCCACCAGACTGAGTCCAGTACAACTAGATAGTGCCCAGCTACCACCATGGACTGCTCTAACAGGGATCACAACAGAGGGTCCTGGACAGAGCTGGAGAAAAATGTAGAACAAAATTCTAACTCAAAAAGAAAGACCAGACTTGCTGGCTTGATAGAGACTGGAGAAACCTTGAGAGTATGGCCCCCTGGACATCCTTCTAGCTCAGTAATGAGGTCACTCCTGATGTTCACCCTTCAGCCAAAGTCTGAACAGGCCCAAAAAACAAAACAAGACTAAAGGGGTACACCAGGGGCTGGAGGGCAGGAGGGAACAGGAAAGCTAGTAATAGGGAACCCAAGGTTGAGAAGGGAGAGTGTTGATGTGGGGTTGTTAACCAATGTCATAAAACAATATGTGTACTAACTGTTTAATGAGAAACTAGTTTGTTCTGTAAACCTCCATCTAAAGTACAAAAAAAAAAAAATTATCACTTAAAAAAATAATAATCACAAAAAAGGGTCATTTAATTTCTTATATGCTCATTATTTGTTTGCATATTGACTTAAGTTCTAGCTTTATCATCACTGCCATTATCAGTCAGACAAAAAATGTACCAGGCACCCACAGAGTGCACAGACCTTTTTTTTGGAATGGTTTAGTAATACTAATCTGCCCTAAATCTAGGATTACGTTTTTTTTTTTTTTTAAAGAAGCTACAATCCACTGAGAAAGAAGCATTGTGACCTTCCTGAGACGAAAAATTGCAAACTACTGCAGCAAACTCCTAAGAGAAGCCACAAAATTACCTCTGACATTTTTTAAGCAACCACTCCCTAAAGTCTAGAATTTATGGGATTGGTGATATACTACAATCCCATAACTCTGAAACACATATCTATCTAGGACTTAGTGAAGACGTTCCTCGGATTTGTATATTTAATTAAGTTAAATTTAAAAATTCCAAAAGAAAAGAGAGTCTGAAATGAGTTTCAAATAATCTTAAACAGCAATCCTATATAAACAACTATAACAACTGCAATTTCAAACACCAAAGCTTGCATATACAACTTCATGATACAGTCATCTGAAAACATGATCAGAAGCTTTGGGTGCGGGATTCTCTCATGAATTCTTCAAGGACAGCTACCACATTTTTAGCTTCCGGCATTTCTTCATGTTCCACTTTCACTATCTTCAAAAGGATATCTCCACTACCACAGTTCTTCAGGAACAGGTAACACTTAAACAGAGCGTAATGATTCATTTCTGCCTGTCGGATAAATCTCTTCAAGTTATTTGTGTCTTGTATGGCCTAGAAAAAGATTACCTAGTTAAACATGTAGCGAGATAATAATGAAGCTTGAAAAATACCTCCTATCCAGCTGAGAACTCAATGTATGTTCCTGAGATGTTTATTTTTAATTTTAAATATTTCCATCATTTCTATGCTAATATGGTTTGCCCTTGATAGAACAAAAGCTCATCTATATTAAAAAAAAAAAAATGTCCTAGCTAAGGTGACAATATTTCCCTCCTCCCTCCTGCCCCAAATTTTGAACTTTAGACGCTGGATTCTGTTTCTGTGCTTTGCAACTAAGATACATGACAAATTAAAAGATCGCTGTCCTTAAAGATAAGCATTCAAGCCAATTAATTGGAAATGAAAGGATACGTATGCAGAACCTACTGAAAAATATAAGTAAGTGCCCTCTGAGGATTCCAGCTTTCAGAATGTCCTATTTCATAGATATGGCAGCTACAAAGCAGATTTGTTACTTTGTCATGGGTACTAGTTAAAATTGAGACAAAAATTGTCGGTGGTACTTGGTACGCAGCCAATTAATTACCTTTAATTTAAAGTTCTCCAGTACTTGTCGGAAAAGAAAAGGGTTGCCTCCTTCAGCACCGTTTAAAAATGCCTGCATCCAATCCTCACAAAACCGATTGCTTCCTGCAAATACGTTGGAAAAATTAAATAAATAAAAATGTAATCCTACAAAGCATAAGGCATTTATTTTTCTTGCTTTGTAAAAAATAAATGTTTTTAATTATAAATAATGCATTATTTAAGACTTCTATAATAGTCTAAATAAAATACCACCCATACCTATGTACTCACCACCTGGCTAAGAAACACCAAAATAGCTGAAGCCCCCGTGTACCCCTCCCCAATCAGATCCCTCTCCTTTCCCATCGGAAAGGGTTATCATTCCCACATATTTCTTTATACTTTTACTATGTATCTCTGTAACTCTAAGCCCTGTACAGTATGATTTTGCATATGTTAAAATTTTACATATTGTCTTTAATGGCTTGTCTTACTACATAGTACGCTTATGAGCTATATTGATACATGTAGCTCTAGCTCATTCATTTTCACTGCTGTATGAATACAGCAAAATATTAATTGTCCTGTAGATGGACATTTAAGTTGTTCCCATTTCTTTGCTATTTCAAGCAATGACTTTATAAACACTTTTGCATGTCTCTTTGTGTACACGTACATGAGTTTCTCTATATTCCTAGGAGTGGAATTGCTGGGCATGATATTATTTCCATGTTTCTAAAACTGCTATTGTTTTCAGCAAATTGGGGATAGACATGCAAAACTAAACAAAGGCAAGAAAAATAACTTTGTACCATCTTCCTCAGTGCAAAAATGAAGGCTCACAGGGACCAGGAAGGCTGTTTCAGAGTTTGTGGCTCACCTGCATTGAAGAACTGAGGCTGGGAGCTACTGCAGTCGATGACCACAGACTTATGCTGCTCCCCCGTCATGGCCATGCACAGAGATGTCATGGTGCCTTCATGAATAAGCCCTTGGAGACTGGCCACACTCAGAAACCTGCCGCACACAGAAGTCCGTATCCACAAACAACATTATGGAGCAGGAAGGGAAAAGCAAATACATTCTGCACTAGGGAGGTTTTAGTAAAAATCAGGCTTTGTGTGAAAAAGGTTCTGTCTTTGAGAAAACCATGTTCTTTACCTGTTAATGTCTCTCTTTGTTTTTTCATCTGATTCTTTAACCTCAACAGGAGTATAACTCAGAGCCTACAAGAGAAAAATAAAGCCTGATTGATACATATATTCCAGTTTTTCTTATGGTGCAGCTATTTGTGACTAAGCATCGCCTTCCCAAATCACCAGCATGCCAGACGCTTGATGGGTGTTGCACACGAGCTCTGCAGAGCCTTGTTCAGCTGCTGCCCACTAGAGCTGAGTCCTGGCCTTACTGCCTTGGTCTCGTCTAGTCTCCGCATCTATCCACCATACATTAAAATGAAAACTAACGGTCATTCACTCAGGCCTCTGCCATCGTTTGAATATGGCAGTGAATTTTTCATTTTTTATCTGGACATTTTTATGGAGTTAAAATCATGTTGGATTTTTGTTTTCCTTCTCAAACTGTTTTGGAAATTACACCACTCCCAGATACTTTAAAAAAAAAAAATTATTTTTACAACAATTACAAAAAATTGTTTTAAAAAAGTAATTATTTAAATATGTTTTATCCTATTAGGAATACTTAGCCCACATTTGCAATTTACTGTAGTAATCTAACTTTCTAGAACTTGGTAGATAAGGTGCAGTCTATCTTATACCAAGTGTAGTTTAAATATTCAAGTGGAAAAATGAATATTCAGAGAAAAATGGGTGATGCCACTAAATAACCCAAACTGCCCAAGTGATTCTTGATTAAAGAAATACTTTTGTTTGGAGAATACTTACAGCATGTAGCAGAAAGGTAAGTTTCTCCTGGAAGAGAAGAACAACCCTTTGGATTGGGCATACGACATCCTCAAACCAGCTGCTCAGGTAGGGTTTTATGTGGTTCTCCAGGCCCCTTTCCTAGATCAGAAGAGAATGTATTTGCTCTAGCATAAGCCTTCACCGTACCTGAGTTAGCATTTGCTTTATGATATCCTTGACAGGGGAAGGAACCAGGGCAGACACCTCCTTTTTTGAAGCTAACCCCATCAGCTCAAAAAAAGGAATTGTGAGACTATAGCATTCCCGGGGTTGTTGGTCAAGGTACGGATTAATTTTGCTCTGAATGTCTTAAAAAGCATGTTAGGAAATGCATTATATAAAATGAACACACTGAATTAATAGAGTTCCGTGCCATTTCTTCACTGGGAGAAGTTGGACACTTACTTGTCCCTCTCCCCAGTGTACCATGCCCTAGCTGGAGATACCCTCTCCTTAAAATCCTGGTATCGTCAGAACCTGCTGCACTGTCTAAAATGCCCACAGTACAAGCTTGTTATATATTCGAATGACTGGAGGATGTAGACAGAGTTCATTTTTCAGACTCAAAATGCAAATAGGGAAGGTACACATTAATGTACCACGCACGCCCCCCATGCCAGTTATCAGACATACTGCCCAGAGCATATCACACCTGCTTCCTTGGCTGTGCTGCTCTTTGGGGACTTGTGTCCCACAGGAACAACACCAATCTGGGAGAGCAGCGCCCCAGACTCATATACTCCTAGCTCATTCCTACGCTAGCCTTCCCTCTTCTCCTGCAGTATCTTTTAAGGACATGACAAATGAGAGGAACTATTACTACATGTAATGAGCAATAAATTTATGAGAGTCATGACTTTAACAATTGCCACAAGCTGAAAGCCCAGTTTTTAAAAGCTTTAGATAAATTAATCAGTGTGGATATATCTAATTCATAAAAAATCAATTAGTGAAAAATGGAACGTCTCTCAAAATCTTTGATGTGGACTTGGAGGACAGCCGTATCATTGCACAGTATATCTCTGACGCCAGAGGCCACATGGACTGTTGGTTCTGGCCAGTGTCACAGGCTTATGAACCAGGAGAAGAGCATTCTTTTCCTTGCTGGGTGTGCTGCCACACGCCACCAAACCTAATGGATTGAATTTTCCACGTGTATAAAACACCAGAAGCAGTCTTGTGAAACTTTCAGCACATATAGGACTACGTTCCCTGCTTCCCTAACAGTCATCGTTCTCCTTGCTCACAAAGTAGCATTTTTAGAATTGAAGTGTCTTTGTGTCCCACCTGTGGTTTGACAGTGTAGCAGTCACAGTATATGCATCAACTCAGTCTTAAAAAACTATTAAATCAGTCATCTTACCTCACAGTTCATGCTGTTTTTCAGCCCTTGAATGTACTTGTCCAATTCCAGCCTGAAAGTACATTCTTAAGGAAGCAATAAAGGATGAATCAAGATGGTGTTTTAACTCCTAACATAAAATATAATTTCTCTCAAGTAACACAAACTGTAAATTAAAACAAGCCACGACAAAATGGCTGTACAAAGATATGACATTCAGGTAAATATATAAGGGGGGAGAGAAGCTTTTTGGAATTTAGTAGTAATTTTTTATCCCTCTGCACTCATCACTCATGAGGTCATAGGGTCACCATGAGTCGGAATCAACTCAATGGCACTGGGTTTTTTTGGGTATCCCTCTGCATGCCTTCTCAGATTTTCCCTCCTGATATCCTCAGACCAGTGAAAGGATATAGCTCAAGCCCTTTTTCAGACCCTCCTAAAAAACAGACCACATACTCTGAAGGCTTATATTCAGAGTCCACTGTTGCTGCTTCAGCAAGCAATTTTTCTTGTTGGAAAAGGCAGTAATAACAACCAACTCGGTAACCTGGAGAACTAGAAAAGAAAGAAAAAGAATAGAATATATTATTTTGGTGACTCATGCATCTAATTTGTGGACTACTCTAAATCCTGGTCATCTTGGTCTGACAACACTGTTACACTGCCCACTAAGTCAGAGTTTTCCAGATTTCTCCCTTCGTTTGTGCGTAACAGCAGAGCAGAATGAATGTATACCCTAGTGGGCTTTAGCCAAAGCAGCCCCTCACAAACATGAAATTTCTTTGAAGTCTCTTGGCAGATGTACTACATTTATCCTGTGGTTCTACCCTTGGGCCATGGACTCCACTCCTGGGAGGACTTGTATGCCAACTTCATGGTCTGAAGTACAACCAAGGGGTATAATGGAAAGACAGCTGGAATTGGACAGAGAACACCTATGTCAAAGCCTCCACTGATGTGACCAGACCTATGACCTTGGGCATTCCACTTAACTTCTCTGAGTTTATTTTCTCATCTGCTCTATCTCAAGCTTTCTGGAGAAAGCTACATTAGATAAAAGTTCGTCAGAGCAATTTATAAACTCCAAAGTATACAATTCTAGTTACTTTATTTAGTTTTGGTAATTAACTCTTCTTCCAAGTATAAACTAAATAAACATAGGAGGCAGAGTCTTTGCCATTCAATTCAGTCTATACTGCAAAGGTTTATGCGTGAGTCCCAGTACTTAGGCTGCAAGAGAATAAAAATAAACTCTGCGGATCTAGTAGGAGCTGGTCTTTTAGAGTTTCTCATCACTTCTCACATTTAGCTCAGAAATAAAAACTTAGGACAGCACATTTTACAATTACCTCAGTTCCACGGATGTAACATTACCCAGTCCTTCAAAGACTGCTCCCTTAGAAAGACGCTTGGCAATGAAACTGCGCAGCTGTGGCTCCACTTCAGATGGTAGATTAGTATCCACCAAGGAGAGGCTTGTCAAATGAAAGACACACATTCCTTACTAGTGGATTACTGCCTTCACACTCCATAAGTCAAACATGTATACGTAAAGCCAGCGTCTCTTTTAAGGACTTGAGAAAGCTATGTCTCTCACCCCTGTTGGTGAGGCTTCTAGGAACGTACGTCACCAAGTATGGTCCACCTCAACAAACAGTTTAAAATATTCCTCTATTTCCAGCTCGTTCTCTCTAGTAACTCTGACTCCACTCAGGCCCCCAATCCACTGACCCTATCCTCTTTTTCATAGTCCCTCAAGCTTCTCATCTCATTTCCCTTCTCTTTACCCAGCTTAAATTCCTAGGTTAGGAACCTGGCTGCTAACCAAAAGGTCGGCAGTTTGAATCCACCAGCCCCTCCTTAGAAACCCCATGGGACAGTTCTAGTCTGTCCTGTAGGGTTGCTATGAGTCGGAATCAACTCAACAGCAACGGGTTTGGTTTTTTTTGGTTTAACCTTGAGCGAGCCCTTACTGCTGCCCAGCTTTCTACATTTCCTGGTCCATTTGCTTGTCTACTCTCCTAGATCATATCTCATGTCATCTCCTCTTTCATCGACCCTCCAACTACCTATTACCTATGAATGAACATACCAGGTTAACTTTCATTTATGAACTAAAAATCTACAATTTGATTTGATTTACACTATAAACAGAGACTATAACTCGAATATATGAGAAGAAAAGATCTTCTATCACTAAATATCATAACAGAGAATATGAACCCAATACTTTTCAAGGTCTTTTAATTTTTATTATGGAAATTTTCAAACATACACACAAGTGAAGAAGAAGAGTATAATGAGCCCACATATACCCATCACCCAGATTCAACAATTCACGGCCAACATTGCTTCATCTGTACTTCATGCTGTCCCTTTCCACTCACCCCCCATTCTCAAATTATTTTGAAGCAAGTCCCAGGAATCATATCATTTCACCCACAAATTTTTCATTATGTATGTCTCAAAGATGAGGACTTTAAAATATATATAACCACAATACTATCATACCAAAAAACCAAACCCATTGCTGCTGAATTGATTCCGACTCATAGCAACCCTCTAGGACGGAGTAGAATTGTCCCATAAGGTTTCCAAGGAGTGGCTGGTGGATTAGAACTCCCGATCTTTTGGTTAGCAGCTGAGCTCTTAAGCACTGTGCCACCAGGGGTCTACAATACTATCGTAGTACCTGAAAAATTCTTTAAACCATCCATTATCCAGACAGTGAACATAATATTTTTGTATAATACCTTATTTTGGATCAAGTGTTAAGGTTCCTTTATTCATTATTCATTTAATATGGATGAAATGCCTACTCTGTGCCAGACACCACTCAAGGTACTAGATAAGAAGATACAATAAGCAAGGGAGACAACAAATCCCTGCTGTCCTGGAGTTTACATCCTAGTGTGTGGCAGAGTTGCTACAAAATACTACGCGGGAGAGGATATTAAATTTCTTTATAGCAATATGACAATGAATATTTTACTGGGGTTGCAAGCAAGAAACTCAGAATAACGGGCTAATGACCAGGGGTACTATCAGTATCTGGATCTGCCTCAGCCTTGAATGAATGAGTCAATGAGGCAATCAGGAAGAGGTTCTTGGAAGACAGGTAAGCTTGATGGTTTGACTAAGGGAAAGCTCTGTGGAAATCAGGTACCCACCGACATCTACAGGCCAGAGGTGCAGGAAAGAGCAAAGCACATTGATGGGTTAGGGTTAAGCTGGTTTTACCTGAAATCGTCACCGGAGGGAGTTTCTGCACTTGTGCTACTTCCATCATCGCTGTCCCCTCGCTGCTGTGCCAATCTGTAAACCAGAAGAGCAACACGCTGGCTTTCAGTTATGAGCTCCAACTCTTGGGGATTATGGGTGGAGTGCGGGCCAGGCAGGCAAGAGTCAAAGTCAACTCAAAACGCGGCCAGGCAGAAGTGCGTGAGTTCTCATTGCCTGTCCTGAGGGCAGGGAAAACAAACCCAGAAAACGCTGCTGACAAGAGCCCCTTCCCTCTCCAGGCCCACCTCCGGGGCAGAGGAAAAGTTAAATACCCCGAAAGCACAAGGAAACTTCTTCTTAAACAAAAAAACAGACTTTAGAGGGCAAAGAGGGTCCCAGAAAAGTCAGCCAGCCCGGGAGGATGGAAACGAGGCAGCCAAGTCAGAGGGTACCAGTAGCTGGGGGGGGGGGGGGGGGGGGAGGTGCAGAAAATCGGGGAAGTGAGGCGACAACGACAGGGAAGGCAGGGAATGAGAGCTGGCACTCCGCCAAACAAGAGACAGGGACCACGGGATGGGGCTGAGAAGACAGGGGCACATGGCGGGCACCGGCTTGGGGGAGCAGGCACGAAGGTCCGGGGTGGGGGCCGGAGGGGAGCGCGCGGCGACGCGGGCCCTCGGGGCGGAGGCCGCGGCCGGGGACGAGTCTGTGGCATTGGGGAGCGGCCTAGCCGCTGGGCCGCGGGGGGGCTGCGAGGCCAGGCCGCCGGGCGGGGCGGGGCCGCGGGGCCGGGCGCCTCCACCTGCTTCCGCGATGGCTGTGGAGACAGTAGTGGCTGCTGGGCGGCGGCTCGGCTCTCCGCTCCTCCGCGGAGCCGCCCTCCTCGCTGCTTTCCAGCTCCTTATCATCCCCGTCCAGCGACTCCTGTAAGGAGGGGAGCATCGCGGTGGCCTCCAAGCGGCCCTGTGTCCCCACCAAACCGCTCCCCCGCTGCCGTACAGTCCTTGGCGGCCGGGCTCGTCCAGCTCCTGGCGCTGCCACACCAGCGTTCCGCTGATTTCCTCAGGTTGTCAGACAAGGAAACTGAGATGGGGTTTTTCCCCCCACAGGGGCTAGCAGACTTTTGTTGTTGTTGTTCAGAATATACACAGTAAAACATAGACCAATTCAACTGTTTCTACATGTAGGATTCACTGACGTACACTGAGTACATTCTTCAAGTTGTGCAACCATTCTCCCCCTCCTTTTCTGGGTTGTTCCTCCTCCGTTAGCATAAACTCACTGCCACCTAAGATTCCTACCTAATCTTTGGAGTTGTGTCCTCACTTTGATCCCATATAGATAGTTCTTAAAAGAGCATAATGCTCAAGGCAGACATTTTTCACTAGTTAAACTATTGTTTGGTTTCAAAAGAAGACCTCAGGGGATATTTTTGGTTTCAGTTTTAAAGATTATCTCAGGGTAATAGTTTCAAGGATTAATCCAGCCCCCTCGGCTCCAGAAAGTCTGGAGATCAGGTTGCAGGCAGATTGAGTTCACCTTTACTGAAAAACTTTTGCCCTTTGTCTTTTAACTCATTTTTCTTCTGTATTGTTTAAGATGTCTAGAACATTTACTATGTGACAAAGGTGGTACAAGAAGCTACCCATTGCCATCAAGTGGATTCCGACTCCTGGCAACCAGAATAGAACTGCCCCACAGGGTTTCCAAGGAGCAGCTGGTGGATTCCAACTGCCAACCTTTTGGTTAGCTGGCTAAGCTCTTCACCATGGTGCCACCAGGGCTCCACAGTTAGCTAGCCATGTGGAAAAGGGTAATGCTGCTTTCCTGCCTCATTCCATACACACACACACACACACACACAGTTTGATCAAAGATCTAAGAATTTAAAAAAATATTTTAGTGTGTTTTTGGTGAAAGTTTGTTTACACAGGAAATTTATTTCTCATTTAACAATTTCTATACAGACTGTTCGGTGACATTGGTTACATTCTTCACAATGTTACAGCATTCCCATTATTTCCATTTTCGTTGTTCTGTTTCCATTAACCTAGCTTCCACGTCCGCCGTAGCCTTCTCACCTTTGGTCTAGCGTAAATGTCAACCATTTAGTTTCACGTAGACAATTATTTTGAGGACCATAGTACTCACGGGTGGTATTATTTACGGACAAATCTGTCATTTGGCTGAAAGGTCACCTCTGGGAGTGGTTTGAGTTCCAACTTCAAAGAGTATCTCAGGATGATAGTCTTGGGGGTTCATCTAGTCTCTACTGGTCTAGTAAGACTGGCCTTTTTCTAGGAATTTGAGTTTTGTTCTACATTTTTCTTCCATTCTATCCAGGACCATCAGCTGGGTCCCTGGTCAGAACATTTGGTAGTGGTAGCTGGGTACCATCTAGTTCTGGTTTCAAGGCAGGTGATGTCATTTTTTGTATAAACTATTGGTCCTGTAGACTAAGAATTTAAAATGAAGCAAAAACAAAAGCAACAAAACAAGGTAAAAATATAGGAGAATTATAAAATTTCTTGAAGAAGGCCTTTCTAAACATAAAACACACAGAAGCCATACGGGGGCGGGGGGAGATAAATCTGACTTCCGTGTAGCACAAATAGAAAATGGACAGTTCACAGAAGAAGTTATAAAAAAGAAAAATAAACGCTCAACATCAAGTAAAATGAAGATATACTGTACTACATTTCACCTGTTGTTGTTGCTAGGTGCCATCCAATTTTCACCTCACAGAGACCCCTTGCGACAGAATAGAACTGCCCCATAATGTTTTCTATCCTGTAATCTTTACAATGCTTGCTGAAAGTGAAGAGGAGTAAAGAGGACTTGAAGCACTTACTAATGAAGATAAAAGATCACAGCCTTCAGTATGGATTACACCTCAACATAAAGAAAACAAAAATCCTCACAACTGGACCAACAAGCAATATCATGATAAACGGAGAAAAGACTGACGTTGTCCAGGATTTCATTTTACTTGGATCCACAATCAACAGCCATGGAAGCAGCAGTCAAGAAATCAAAAGACGCACTGCACCGGGCAAATCTGCTGCAAAGGACCTCTTCAAAGTGTTGAAGAGCAAAGATGTCACCCTGAAGACTAAGGTATGCCTGACCCAAGCCATGGTATTTTTAATTACATCATATGCATGTGAAAGCTGGACAATGAATAAGGAAGACCAAAGAAGAATTGACGCCTTTGAACTTTGGTGTTGGCGAAGAATATTGAATATACCATGGACTGCCAAAAGAACAAACAAATCTGCCTCGGAAGATGTGCGGCCAGAATGCTCCTTAGAGGCAAGGATGGCGAGGCTGCGTTTTACATACTTTGGACATGTTGCCAGGAGGGATGAGTCCCTGGAGAAGGACATCATGCTTGGCAGAGTACAGGGTCAGTGGAAAAGAGGAAGACCCTCAACAACGTGGACTGACACAGTGGCTGCAACAATGAGCTCAAGCATAACAACGATTGTTAAGAATGGCGCAGGACCAGGCAGTGTTTCATTCTGTTGTGCATAGGGTCACTATGAGTCAGAACCGACTCGATGGCACCTAACAACAATCTTTATAAGAGCAGATTGCCAGGTCTTCCTCCAGTGGAGCCACTGGGACCATTTGGTTAGCAGCCGAGTGCTTAACCATTGCACCAGCAAGGCTTCTTATAATTACAAAAACCAAAACCAAACTCGTTGCTGTCCAGTTGACTTTGACTCACAGCAACCCTTATAGAACAAAGTAGAAGTGCCCCATAGAGTTTCCAAGGAGCAGCTGGTAGATTTGAACTGCTGACTTTTTGGTTAGTAGCTGAACACTTAACCACTGGGCCACCAAAGCTCCATAACTATAACAGCTAGCATTTATTGAGCATTTATTATGTGTCAGGAGTTTTCTAAGTACTTTACAAATATTAACTCATTTACCTCTCATAACCCTGTAAAGGTAAATGTTATTATCCCACATTACAGAGCAGGAAACCGAGGCCAAAGGTACGTAACTTGCCAAGGTAAAATAGTTAATAAGTGGCAAAGTAGCATTTAAACCCAAATACTCTTAATACCATAGAATTTAGTTGACGATGACTTGATATATATTACGTTTGCAGTCATTTAATTGAACAGTTATTAATTCCAGTGTTTTATTTTCTTATCATATTTTGAAAATGTTCCTTTCCAGGTCTCAAACATCTTCACAGGCCTTTGAATACATGTTGAATGGCCCCCTAGGGATGGGACTGTGCTGATGGTGCATATTGAGCCAAGTAGGCCTCCCTGTGGTCAAGATCAATTTTAGAGCCAGGCTACCTTGAGCTCAAATCCCAGCTCGGCTACTATGTGGTCTTGGACAGGTTACTAAATCATTGTGTGTCATGGATTCAACTGTACCCCCCCAAAATATGTGTATCAATTTGGCTAAGCCATGACTCCCAGTATTGTTTGATTGTCCATCATTTTGTCATCTAATGTGATTTTCCTACATGTTGTAAATCCTACCTCTGTGATGTTAAGGAGGTGGGATAGGTGGCAGTTATGTTAAGGAGGCAGGGCTCAATCTATAAGATTGGGTTGTGTCTTGAGCCAGTCTCTTTAGAGATATGAAAAAAAGAAGCAAGCAGAGACACAGGGGAACCTCATTCCACCAAGAAAGTAGGACTGGGAGCAGAGCATGTCCTTTGGACCTGGGGTCCCTACGCACAGAAGCTCCTAGTCCAGGAAAAGATTGATGACAGGGCCCTTCCTCTAGAGCTGGCAGAAAGAGAAAGCCTTCCCCTGGAGTTAATGCCCTAAATTTGGACTTCTAGCCTATTAGACTGTGAGAAAATACATTTCTATTTGTTAAAGTCATCCAAGTATTTCTGTTATAGCAGCACTAGGTAACTAAGACACCTTGTGTATCAGTTTTCTCATCTGTAAAATGGGAATAATATCACCTACCTCACAGACTTGTCATGAGAATTTAATGAAATAATTTATATAAAGTACTTATACTGTCTGGCACAAATAGAAATACTAAATTGGGCACTATTGTCATCATAATTATTTTTTTAAATGTGCCTATGAGGATTGATAGAACATTTGGGCATGTTCCAGTTGGGTGAGATGGGCATTCCAGGTAGAGGAAACCACTTGAGCAAAGACATGGCGGTGTAACAACACTCAAAAACCAAAAACCAAGCCAGTTGCCTTTTGGATCGATTCTGACTCATGGTGACCCCATGTGTTTCAGTGTAGAACTAATTGTGTTCCAACTAGGTTTTCAATGCCTGTGATCTTTTGGAAGTAATCGCCAGTAAGGCCTTTCTTCCAAGGCACCTCTGGGTGAATCTGAACCACCAACTTTTTGGTTAGTAGCTGAGCACTTAACCATTTACATCACCCAGAGGCTCCTGCAAGAATACTAGCACTAGGCATATTTACAGAATGGTGGGTAATTTACCTTGGTTATAATTTTTTTTTATAATGTATAGTTTGCTAAAAGGAATCAAAACCAAACCCCACTGCTGTTGAGTCAATTCTGACTCATAGTGACCCTACAGGGTTCCCAAGGCCATAAGTCTTTATGGAAGTAGACTGCCACATCTTTCTCCTGTGGAGCCTCTGATGGTTTCAAACTACTGACCTTTGGGTTAGCAGTCAAACGCTTTAACCACTGCGCCACCGGGCCTCCTGCTAAGAGAAATCAAATAAAAAATAAAATGAGGAAAAATGGTTGGTGCCAGGTTTTAGAAAGCAAAGAGTATCAAGATGAGGAGTATGAAGCAGTAGAGACCATATTCATCTCTGAATCCTTAGGACCTGGCCAAAACAACTGTAATAAAGAAGAACAAATTTGGAAGACTTCCATTATTTGACTTCGAGACTATCCAGCTACAGGAATTAAGATGCTCCGGTCATGGTTTCAAGATAGACATATTTTTGAGCCCTTCCTTACTTTAAGACACCACAAGATACTCCAGATATGTCTTGTATATTTCCAGCCCCAATCTTAGAATCAGCCATTTCTCCAAGAAGCCTTGGTTCCTTCTGTTAGAGAATGGTATCAGAAATCAAGATCTGTGCATGAGATGGTTAAGGCTGTGTGTCAACTTGTCTGGGCAATGATTCTCAGAGTTTATTTGTAATCACCCCCAGGGCTGAATCTGCTATGAGTAGCCAATCACTTGAAAGGGATTTTCCTTGGGGGTGTGGCCTGCATCCACATATAAACAGACATCCTGGCTTTCTTGCTTTCTCTGGATCCTGTGCTGCCTTATGTTTGTCTGACCTCTGGCTCTTCAGTCTTGAGCTATCGGCTTATCTGCAGATCTTGGAATGTGTCGATCTTCACAGCTTGAGAGCAGGAGCCCCACTCTAATACCTGCCAATCTTGGGTTCACCAGCCCCTAGGGCTATATGAACTGAGAGAAGCCTCCATCCTAATACATGGAGTTGGGACATTTCAGCCTCTACAATCGTGTGAGCCATTCCCTTGATAGCTCTCTCTACATATATTTATACGCTTTACTGATTTTGCTTTGCTAGAGAACCCAGCCTAAGACAGGGCACTAGGTGCTAATTGCTACTGGTGTCATTGCTTATAGGTGCTCTAAACAGAGAGAGCAATGAAATACATGTGTGTATCCTAACCCATATACATGCACGTATCTATAAATATTTCTATATGTAACTACCTATATCTATATTGGAGCCCTGGTGGCTCAGTGATTAAGAGCTTGGGTACTAACCAAAAGGTTGGCAGTTTGAATCCACCAGCCACTTCTTGAAAACCTTAGGGGGCAGTTCTATTGTCCTAGAGGGTTGCTATGAGTCGGAATTGACTCCATGGCAAAGGGTTTGATTTTAGTATCTATATTAAGCTAAACGTGAGCTTATACTCCAACTGTAATTCACTACCACATGGATCATTTTAGCCTCCACCTTTTGCTTATCTGTAACTTTTCACTTCAACAATCAGAAACATAGCTGCCACCACCTGCCATTCGTTTACTTAATTATTCAATTCCAGTATACATGTTTAGCCAAATCAGAATTGTTAACCCATATCTCTGTGGGAAACAATTTTATAAACTACAGAACAGTGGTTATAGGCAGTTTCTTCTGCCTTTAGTCTCATAAAAAAAAAAAAAGTCTTATAGAACCCACTTATTCTAAAGTGAGTTAAGACAGCACCTTTCTCCCCGCACTTCACTAAGGTTACTTCATACATTTGTAATACAATTCTCTTCTTACAGTCTGCATTTCTTACTGGGATCGCTGACGTCCTAAATGATTATATTTAAATTTGCATACTTCACTGTGTATTAAAGTTCTACGGGTTTTGATAAAGGTATAAAGTTATGTATTCACCATTACAGTGTGATACAGAATAGTTTCACCACCCTAGAAAAATCCCCTGTGCTTCACCTATTCAACAGCAATTCCTTTCTCCTCCCCCTGGCAACTTTTTACTGTCTACAGTCTTGCCTGTTTGAGAATGTCATATAATTGGAATCATACAGTATGTAGCCTCTTCAGACTGGCTTCTTTTACTCAGCAATATACATTAAAGTGCAGCCCTGTCTTTTCAGGGCTGGACACCTCCTTTCTTTGTCTCACTGAATAATATCCCATTGTATGGATCCACCATAGTTTATTTATCCATTCACCTATTGAAGGGCATTTTGATTGCTTAGCTTTTTGTTGATTATGAATAAAGTTGCCATAAACATTCACATGCATGCTTTCATGTGGATATCTATTTTCAAACTAGTTGGATAAATATCTAGGAGTCCAAGCTGACTTGTGGGCTGCTAACAACATTCTTTTTAAGCTCTTCAAACGAGTGATTCTTGTCCATCAGTGTCAGGATAAACATCACATCCTCTAATTGCCCTTTTTACACTCCTCAGTGGCTTCTCAGAGGTTTTAACATGAAGTTGCTTCTAGGCCCTCCCGAAATTGTTTTTTTGCCAAACTCCCCAGGATAATCTCTTGCCATCAGTTCCCTCCCCAGGATAATCTCTTGCCATCAGTTCCCTCACCCTGAGCTCCAGAGCTACTTTGTATTTTTTCAAGAGCCTAGCCTCAAAGACTAGCACCTCTCACCCCTGGAATACCGGAGCCCTGGTGGTGCAGAGGTTAAGAGCTCGGCTGCTAACCAAAAGGTCAGCAGTTGGAATCCATCAGTTGCTCCTTGGAAAACCCTAGCGAGCAGTGCTACTGTCTTGCAGGGTCACTATGAGTTGGAATCAACTCCACGGCAACAGGATTGGTTTTTGTTTTCAGTGGAATACCATCTCCTCTACTTCGCTAACTCCCATTGATCCTTCAGGAAACTTGGCACCCCAGCGCCCGCCCGAAGCCGTATTAGGGTTTCCCCTGATGTCCCCAAGAACCTCGTATTTTCCCCCATAACCGCCCTTACTACACTGCGTTCTAATTGTTTACTAGTCCACCACTAGTCTGTGAGTTTCCAGACACTTCTTTGAACACATAGCAGGAACTTAACACTGCAGAAGTTCCGGGAGACAGAAACAAAATAAAAAATTGGGTACTGTTTCAGTTAACCTTTATTTGTAGCCTGACCTTAATTAAGCAGGTAACTTTAAAACATTTTTGTTTTGTTTTCGGTTCAGTTACGTCTCAACGTACCTACATCGCCGTATTTTTTACAAAGGAATCCCGGCTGCGTTGCAAGCGCAGGAACGTGCTTAACTGGACAAGACGGTGACTGTCTCTTGGCGGCCCACGCACTCAGGGCGGAGGCCAGCATCACGTGACACCCCGCCCGGCACCGCCCCCGGCCGCAGTGCATGATGGGAAGTGGAGCGGCTAACGAGGCCGTCGGCCATTTTGTGTCTGTTTCCTGTGGGACGTGGTGGTAGCCGTTGGGTCGGAAAAGTGAGCCGTTTTCGTCTCGTTTTTCCTGCTTGTTTTCTTCTCCTTTTTGTCAGTAGAGCGCGGTTATGGGTCGCAAGAAGAAGAAGCAGCTGAAGCCGTGGTGCTGATATCCTTTGTCGGCTCGAAGTCGAGGCCGAGTGGGGGCGCCGGTTGGTGGTAATTGGGAGGCCTGGGTTTTGGCCTGTGGCGGGGATTGTCTATCTGGGCGTCGGGGCAGGTGGCTGGCTTGCTGAGATCGGATTTGCGGAGGCCTCGGAAAAATGGGGTCCTTGGGGTGGGAGGTATTAGCAGTTGCGAGTCGTGGGATTCCGTGACTCAGGAGGATCTGGCTTTGAGGCGAGCGTTGGCCCACTGGAAGGCGGTCTGGACCTCTACCAAAGAAAGCGTTGCTTACGGACTGTCCTGCCCCCACTCCGTTGTTTTGGTGACGGTTCAACAGAGCGACCTTTTTTTCAGTAAAATACGCTGATGGACTCCACGGAGGATTGGGGAAGAGCTTCCGGAGTCTCTGTCACCCATTTTCTCAATTTTTTTTTTTTTTTTTTGTAGAATTGGTGGCTTAGTTAGTTAGCCAATTCTGATTTTTAGGAGCCTTCCCCCCCTTTTTTTTTTTTTTTTGCGGGGGTGGAAGGAGGGCCAGCTTCCGTGTCTAATCCAGAGGCGCATTAGCGTTCTCCTAAATGGTGGAGTTTTGTGTATCTATTTTTTTTTATTATCTGGCGTTATAGTACTTAAAAAAAAAAAAGAAACCTGTTTTATTGGAAAGGAATATCTTAATAAATACTAGCGTCATTTTAATACTTTCTCCGGAAGCGTTAGTATATTTTACGTTAAAGTTGATTTTAGTTAACGCTCTGGTATCTAAAATCGGTTTGTTACAGAACTGCATTTTGTGTGTTTAAAAACGGTTACGAATTTTGTAAAATCTGAAGAGTAGTGAGGTAATCTCTTGAGTTTAAATGCATTCCTTGACGACAAAAATTGATACTGAGTTGGAAACGAAATTGTGTGTCATTTTTAGCCCCTGTGAACTTCTTAGATCTAAATACTGGTAAATTCCCAATATTTCGATTATTTTTATCTTCTGTACATCTGATGGATTAATTGTTTTGAAATAAATTTGAGGATTTCTGAACATTGAACCTTCCCTCTCCACAATGTGTTTGTAAATATTGCGATGCTGAACGAAAGAAAACTTAATTTCAGATGCCATCTCAAAAACGCACAATAACTTGACAAAAGTGTATTTCCGATTACCGAGATGTGTTTATTTGGGGGTGCTGATGAGACCACAGCCCCCTGGGAAATTGAAGATACTGAGATTACATGGCAAATGTTAAGTCCTCAAACAGTAAATATCAAAAGCTAGGCTTCTATAAAGTGGCTTTTTGGGATTTTAGCCTTTAGCTCACACTTTAACGTTATCTTTGTATTCTGACATGACAGGTCATTTTTATTAGAGACACAGTCATTATGCTGTTTTTATACCTTAACGGTATTGATCAGGTATTGTAATAGAGATTTTGATGACGAGAAAATCCTTATACAGCACCAAAAAGCAAAGCATTTTAAATGTCATATATGTCACAAAAAATTGTACACAGGACCTGGCTTAGCTATTCATTGCATGCAGGTAAGAGTTTTTTTTCTCTATTAACATTTTTGCCCCCTTGTAATTTGGCAACAACATGAAGGAATAATCCTGAATTTGTTTTTGACCACTGTGATTTTTGTGTATTGCAAAAGATTAACTGAGCTGGGTGGTCAGCTTAAAAAAAAAAAAAAAAGTTCTGTAGCCCTCAAGGAGGTAAACAGTTGACCTTTTTTATGTTTGAGTATATATTTGTATTTATTTTCAGAATAATGGTAATATATTTCGTGGTAGGTTAAATTGGTGAGAATTGGTTTGAGGTCAAAGACTACTAAATACTTGGAAGAGAGAAAAAGGATCAGTGATTTAAAATTTTGTGGGTTGTCTGGCCAGTTCCAATCCTTTAAGAATTAATAGCATAATTAGCTGTTAGTACTCTGTGCCATTGATGAGGTTTTTTTGGTGTAACCTGTATCCTGGAGTTAGGCTTATTTCAACAATTTATTCTTTTGGAATGACTGTTGTATTTTATTTAATAATTTCTAGGTTTGTAGAGTTCTTTCACAACTAGGTAGGGAGAGTTTTGTAATTTATATTTACAAAAACTCTAATGAGTACGATGGGATCTCATTCAACATCTAGGTTTGCTAGTCTCAGACCTGCCAGAATGTTTGCTAAATTGGACCCTAGAGAGGTCTGAGATTAATCAACCTTTACGCATTAGTAACTACTGTTGTTGAGGGGCAGGGAGGTAAATTAAAACAAGCCATTGCTTCCTCAGTTTAAAAATAAGCTTGTATATCCTTTTCACTCCAATTATTTTACTGTAACAGCAATATAATATCCTTTGAAAAATATTTGAGAGCCTATTATATATATATATATAATATATATATTAACATATATAATATATATATTATGTACTATGGCAGCCACTAGTCGCATTGGCTATTTAAAATGAAATTAACTAAAATTATCAAATAAAAATTTAAAAATTCACTTCCTCTGACATACTAGCCACATTTCCGTTGCTTAGTAGCCATGTGTGACTGCTGGCTGACTATTGTATTAGGTAACAGATACCCATTCATCGAGGAATGTTCTATAGGATAGCACTGTGCTTCTGCACTAGACATTGTTCTAGGCACTGGGCATACGACAGTGAATAAACAAAGTTTGCTATTATGTAGCTTAGGTTTATACTGTGGAGGAAGATCACCTGTAAATATTTAGCTTGTTCCATACTGATACATGTTAAAGAGAAAACTAGAATTAGGTAAGGGGGATAAGGAAGATCTCTGTGAGATCTGAACAAAGTGAGGGGAGCTTCCAAGGAACGGCAAATGAAAGGCCCTCGAGGAAGGAGCATCCTTTCAGATTGAAGGAAAAGGAATGAGTAGCAATGTACAACTTTATTTAGGAGGGCTCACAGGCCATTGTAGTCCATTTTATTTAATTCTGAATGAAATGGAGGGTGCGAACAGAGATGTAACATGCTGCATAGTTAAGAATAAATTACAAGGTGCTGTGAGATCAGGAGACTTGGCAAGAGATGATGGTGGCCAAGGCTAGAATTTGCTGGTTGATTAGATGTGCAGTATGAGAGAAAGTGAGGTGTTAAGCATGACTCCAAGGTTTTTGGCCTGAGCATTGTGGAAAATGAGTTACTGTATACCTATTTGTGAAAAGGTGCAGAAAGAACAGGCTTAGGAATGAGGGTATTGAGATGGTTTATGTTAATTTTGAGTGTGGGTATGTTTTGAGAATATCAGATGTTGAGGTGATGTCAAATAAGCAGAGAAGTTGAAGCTGGAGATAGACATTTGGGAGGATACAGTATAAGGACGGCTATTTTCAAGCCATAATGCTACATATTATTATTTAAAAGGTATAGATTAAAAAAAGAGATGCTAGGACTTAACCCTGAGCACATTTAGCATTTAGAGGTCAGGAAATTTAAAGGAAGCATCATTCAGGGAGACTGAAAGGTAGGAAAACCAAGAGAGTAAGTGCTTTGAAGCCAGATGAAGTCGTGTTTCAAGGAGAGCATTATTTAACTGAGTCAGCGGCAGGTGGTAGGTCAAGTGAGACTTAAGACTGGATTCATCAAAGTGAAGGTCATTGATCACTTGCCAAGAGTGATTTCCTAGAGGGATGAGGGTGAAAGTCTGGTTGGAGTGCTTTCAAGAGAAAATGAGGAAGTGGAGGCACTTTCTAAGGAGTTGCGCTCAGGGCTTCCAACTGGTCAGTTTTGAGGCCCTGCTGAAAATTTGCATTTCTGACAGATTCCCAGGTATGTTAATGCTGCTGATGAGGGACTAATTCTGAGGACCACTAGTAGAGCAGTGGTTCTCAAAATTTGGTGTACATAAAACTCATCTGGGATCTTTTTAAAATGTATATTCTAATTAAGTGTATCTGGGATAGAAATGCACATCCTTAGGGGTTCAAACCAGAATGAATGGATTCAAAGCCCTGGTTGTGCTATAGAGAAGAGCAGAGAAATGGAGTGGAAGCTGGAAGGAGAGTAGTTGAGAGACTGTTAGTAACATCTTTAATTGATTAAGTGCTTCTGTTTTTGTAGCCACACAGCAACCTGTGAGATAGGTGTGGTGGTTAAATCAGACACGTCCTCCAGTTTTATAGATGATGAGTCTAGGACATTAGACAGTTAGATGGGCCACAGCAGGTTCTCACCAATCCTGTCCGTTGTGTATGGTGAAAATATACACAGCAAAACATTCACCAATTCTGTAATTTCTGTGTGTAAAATTCAGTGACATTGATTACTTTCAAGTTCCCCTATCTTTTTAAAGCAAGATTTTAAGAAATCTGTCGAAGTCAAGCTGTGCCATAATATTGGAGGAGGATTTTTGATGTCACATTTTTTTTCTCCTCTTCCCAGCGCTTTTAATGTGCTTATCCCTGTCCTTATCATTCAGAAATGTAGCAAAGACTAGTGTATATGCGAATGTCACTGTATTGCCTTAAAGAATATGCAAGATGAGTTGTTTCATGTGCGTTTATCAAGAATAGCAGCATACTCCAAAAAAAAACTTAGGAAGCAGGGTGTGATAAGTCACTTATTGAGTAGTTTGTCCATGGGTCTTCTAATCACAATGAAAGGAACAGCTGTTCAAGGTTAATCAGAAGTTAAGATAATTTCTGAATTTTATTTGCATGCTAATTTTTGTGAAAGTCTGTGGCTTCTTCTATAAGAAGAAAACCTTTTTGTTCTTACGTGAAGGTGGCTTGGTAGGAAAGGAAAATTGAGGAGTATTTTGTTCGTTGAAGTTGTTAGCTTAAGCTGCTGCTGCTGTTAGGTGCCTTCGAGTAGCTTCTGACTCAAAGCAGCCCTGTAGGACAGTAGAACTGCCCCATAGGGTTTCTAAGGAGCGGCTGGTGGATTTGAACTGCTGACATTTTGGTTAGCAGCTGTGAGATCTTAATCACTATGCCACCAGGGCCTAAGCTAGTGGTTCTCAAACTTTAATGTGCATCAGAAGCCCCTGGAAAAACCAAACCCGGTGCTGTTGAGTCACTTCTGACTCATAGCGACCCTAAAGGAAAGAGTAGAACCGCCCCATAGGGTTTCCAAGGCTGTAAATCTTAGGGAACCAGACTGTTACATTTTTCTCCCACGGTGCAGTTGGTGGGTTCTAGCCACAGACCTTTCTGTTAGCATAAAGGTCAGCAGCAAAGTGCTTTAACCATGGATTGCTGGCCCACCCTGGAATTTCTTCATTTCTAACAAGTTTCTAGGTGATACTCATAGCACTTGTCTAAGTAAAAGGGCTTTTGCTGAAGACCGACAAGACTAACAAGGGCTCTTGTCATATTATTAGCAATTGCTGTTAGTTGCTAGCTGCCCTGGAGTCTTTTGAGACTCATGGCAATGCATGTGTGTCAGAGTAGAACTGCTCCGTAAGGTTTTAATGGAAACAGATCACCAGGCCTATCTTCTGCAGTACTACTGGGTGGGTTTGAACCACCAGCCATTTGTGCCATACAATGAAAATACATCCCCATTGTTTTGCAATAAACATCTTAACCTCTTTCTTACCAAGTAAATTCAGAGTCAGTGATGGGATCACTACTGTGTAAGTCTTTAGGCCTCAAATAACTCATTGGTTAATGGATGATGCTAATTATAGTGGAGCTTTTTTAGTAGTACTATAGGCTTGGCTCAAGATCTTTCTTGGAAAAGTTAATTCTTATTTTTAATATAAGGTAATTATTTCATAAACTTAATTCAGACTTGAAACTTCTTTGACTTGGATATCGTTGCTAATAATTTGCATAGGCAACGTTGTATAGTAAACTCGAGATAATACTTACTGAGCCACTGCAATGTATTAGGCATCCTGTCAAGTGCTTGCTCATTTATAATTTTCATGGGCTTTATTTTTTAGAGCAAGCTGTTCTCAGAAAAATTGGGCAGAAATTACTGTTTTTAATCTATGGTCCCTTCTCCCTACATATTTTTTCTATTTACGACTTGCTTTCTTGTGGTACCTGTGTTACAGTTGATAAACCAATATTGACACGTTGCCAAAGTGCTTTTTTTTTTTTTTTTTAATATACTCTTTTATTCTCAAAACAACTCTGGAAGTTAGGTATTACATAAGTGTAGTAAACTGAGGCTTAGAGAGGAGCGACTTGCCCAGTGTCACATGGCTAATAAGTCAGAACTAGAATTTGAGTCCAGATAATCTCACTCTAGAACCAGTCATTCTCGGTCACTATACTGACTGGCCTCTAAGTAATTTGAAATTATTCTTAAGAAACTTACGAGGTTCTTTTGTAATGGAAGTGATGATGATGTTTTAATGTTAGGTACATAAAGAGACAATAGATGCTGTACCAAATGCAATACCTGGGAGAACAGACATAGAGTTGGAAATATATGGTATGGAAGGTATTCCAGAAAAAGACATGGATGAAAGACGACGACTTCTTGAACAGAAAACGCAAGGTAAAAAGATGCATGCTTTGTTGTGATACAACTTTGCTTTGGAAAGTATGAATTACTATTAAGTATAAATTTAGTGGGAGACGGTAGATTCATTCTGAATTTTAATTTTGAATTCTGGTTTTTTTTGTTGTTGTTGTTCTGTGTTTAAAATTATATAGTTGATTTGTACATATGCAGTACTATGCGGATCGTTCCAGCGTTTTCTTACATTTTTATTTGTAATTGAATTCTAAATGGAATTAGCGAGCATCTTTCGTTTTCATTTATATAGCCACTAATAATTGTAGGTTTTTTTTTTTAAGCTCTGATGTTTAACTTTTAATTTGGAGCCATGTACTATCTAGATGATAAACTCGTTGCTGTCCAGTTGATTCAACTCATAGCAACCCTATAGGACAGAGTAGAACTACCCCATAGGATTTCCAAGGAGCGGCTGGTGGATTTGAACTGCCAGCCTTTTGGTTAGGAGCCGTAGCTCTTAACCACTGTCCTACCAGGGTAGGAGCTGTTGTTATTCACCTATAAATTTTTTTTTTTTTTTTTGGGAAAGCGTTATAAAGAGGTCAGACCTCTGTGATCATTTATATTTCGAGATGAAAGAAAAAGCTGGTTTTTAAGTAAGATTGCCTTAGAATAATTATTTTACCTCTGTAAGATAGGGAAGAGATAATAACTTTGCTTACTTAGAATGAAACCACTTTTGAAGAGTTGAGAAAGATATTAATTGAGTTTTTTGGAAGAAAAATCTCGAGCTAATTGCACTAAAATACTTTTTAAAATGTTGAATGTCGTAAACTTAGTTTTGTTTTTTTACACTATGGAAAAAATTAATTAAAACTTTTTTTAGCAGAGAGCCAAAAAAAGAAGCAACAAGATGATTCTGATGAGTATGATGATGATGACTCTGCAGCATCAACTTCATTTCAGCCACAGCCTGTTCAGCCTCAACAAGGCTATATCCCTCCAATGGCACAGCCAGGTCTGCCACCAGTCCCGGGGGCACCAGGAATGCCTCCAGGTAGCACAAAGGTTTCTCAAAATTTAACACGTCTAGGATTTCATTGGTAATAATGTAGAAATATTACTTTTTTCCTCCCAACACTTCAATATTAATTTGATTTTTTTTTTTTTTTTTTGGTTAGGCATACCTCCATTAATGCCAGGTGTTCCTCCACTGATGCCAGGGATGCCTCCAGTTATGCCAGGCATGCCACCTGGGTAAGAAAACTCTCTTACTGGTTTGTGGGCTTGTGCCTAGTAATGGTATTTTTCAACCTGGGTATTCTATGAATTAAATGTTACCTTGCATTTTTTTGCTTCTAAAAGGTATGGGCTCTATAAACCTTAAATTTGTCTAATAAAGGGTCTGTCAGTAAACTTAAGGAGTATAGATTTGCTTCTGAAGAGAGTTAATTCTGGTTTTAGGATGGATATAGGCAGCCATCTACTTTAATTGCACTTACTGTAATTAAAGTAAATGGTTGTAGATTTGAGTTTCTGAGATTCAGAACTGCCCATGACACTTTGTAGCGGTGACAAGAAGCAAACTCTGTAAATGTTTTATATGTCAAAGCATCAAGATTTAAAATATGAGGTGCCTGTGCCCATCACTTTTATGTAAATATTGTTGGATATGAGAGGTATACAATACACTTTCCCACTGTATTTTGAAAATCACAGTTAGATTTTGATTTTGTCATACATTTTCACAGATTGCATCATCAGAGAAAATACACCCAGTCATTTTGCGGTGAAAACATGTAAGCATCTCATTCATAATGTAATTCAGGAGGTATAATCATAATGTCATTTTTCTTGTGTGTTTAATGGTATCTATTCAGTTGACTTCAGAAATTTCCTGACCTTCCTCATTAAAACTTCTAAAATTTGCAAACTCATTGACACAGGTCTCTTAAAGGAGGTAAATAAAAACTTGCGTGAGGAAAATAGTAGTAGACCATATAAATACTTTCTAAATGTGCAACTCTTTCCCAAACTACTAAAAATAATGGGACTTGGTAATAAGGATTAGTATTTAAGAAAGAATTTATATTTAAAGAACAATTATTTTGCCTAATTAAATGCTTTACTATTTTTGAATATAATTGAGTTTTCTTTTGATACAATCTATATATAGTTCAGCTTCTGAAAAAAGTCTTAATTGTCTTGTAATTTCTTACATGTATTGGACACTGATATTTGAAGATGAGCTCTTTAGGGGAAGGAAAATAAATATGGGTTATGCTTATAAATCATGGTTTAGTGCTAGGTAGCTCTTCTAAATAAAAATTAGACAATCTGAGTTTGCTTTTGGATATCTTTAATTTTGGTGATAGTTTTTCCTTGCCCTTCCATTTAAAAAAAAATCTTACTCCCTAGTGTACGTTTTGTTATTTACCTTTTGAAAAGTCTGACAACTCTAAGAAATAGAGATTTCTTCTGTTTTTTTTTATATTCTGTGTGGATATTTTTCAAGTGGGACCAAAGACAACTTGCCTGTGGTTAGTTGCTTTTCAAATCACCTGTGAGTCCTCTTGTACACGTTAGGGAGAGTGTAATAATCTCAATGACTTTAAACGTATTAAAACGTTTTTCAGCAATGGCTTTTTTTTACACTGGTAAACCAAAGAGTTTGCTGGTTTCTGGAAAATTTACTTTGATAGGTTTGTTGTAGTGTGTTGTGTGTTCTTTCAGCTTGATTGATTTTAGTATTAGAGGTGAAATTCAAGTCTTTTTTCCATTATTTTTTCAGGCTTTAGCCAGAATATTTTCTGATGGTTTATACTCTTAATTAAACTTCAGTTGTTTCTCGAAATTTGCTTTATAATAGAATGATGCCAATGGGTGGAATGATGCCACCTGGACCAGGAATCCCACCTCTGATGCCTGGTATGCCACCAGGTAAGAGATCTTAGACACTTCCCTTTTTAGTATGACTGGCAAACTTTATTCTTCAACTTTTTAGGTAATGGGTTTATGGGTATTAGTACCATTTAAATTTTTTCATAAAGTTAAAAAAAAATTACTGTGAGAAATATTGTGATGAACTTTGGAATAGTAAAAATCATAGGCTTCAAAGAAGCAAGAATGAGGCATAGAGTTTATGCACTGAAGCTCATATACTTAAGAACAGTTGTATTCGTTAGGAATATTTTAAGACTGCAAGTAATAGAGAAAGCCAAGAAACTGTATTAAATAATTATCTCTCTTGATAAAAATTAAAAAGGTAGGTAGGTTCAGTGACTCGGTGATAGACCCATATTTTAGACTGCAAGTAATAGAGAAGTCGAACAAACTGTATTAAATAATCCATTATCTTTCTCAATAAATATTAAAAGGTAGGTGGGTTCAGTGACTCAGTGATAGACCCATGCTTTCTTTTTTTTAACAGAATTTTTTTTCTTGTACTTTAGAAAAAGGTTTACAGAGCAAATTTTTCATTAAACAATGCACGTATTGTTTTTGTGACGCTGGTTGCCAACCCCGTGACATATAAACACTCTACGCTTCTCCACCTCGGGTTCCCAGTTACCAGCTTTCCTGTCCCCTCCTGCCTTCTCGTCCTTGTCCCTGGGCTAGTGTGCCCATTTAGTCTCGTTTTGTTTTTTGTGCGTTTCTAATCCTCGGCTGAAGGGTGAACCCTAGGGATGACTTCAGTGCTGAGGTAAAAATGTGTCCAGGGGCTGTACTCTCAGGGTTTCTCCAGTCTCTGTCAGACCAGTAAATCTGATCTTTTTGTGTGTGTGAGAGTTAGAATTTTGTTCTGCATCTTTCTCCAGCTCTGTCCAGGTCCCTCTATTGTGATCCCTGTCAGGGCAGTTGGTGGTGGTAGCTGGGCACCATCTAGTTGTGCTGGACTCAAGTCTGGTGGAGGCTGTGGTAGTTGTGGTCCATTGTTCCTTTGGACTAATCTTTCCCTTGTGTCATTGGTTTTCTACATTCTCCCTTGTTCCAGACGGGGTGAGACCAGTGGAGTATCTTAGATGGCTGCTTACAAGCTTCTGGTACCCCAGATGTTACTTACCAAAGTAGAATGTGGAATATTTTCTTTATTAATTATGTATGCCAATTGAGCTAGATGTTCCTGAGACCATGGTTCCCAGAGCCCTCAGCCTAGTAACTCAGCCCCTCAGGGAGTTTGGATGTGTCTATGAAGCTTCCATGACCTTGCCTTGGAGGGACCCATACTTTTTTAACTTTATACTTTGGTATCCCTAGCTTTTCTCCCTTAAGAATGTCACTGAATAGTTAAAAGATGGCCCAGGGAAGAGAGGGGAGAGAAGTAGGTCAGTAGTGCGTGCTCTTGTTTTTGTTAGGGAGCACAGTAACTTTCTCAGAAGCTCCTTAGCCCCTTATATGTAATTGTCCAGAAATAGGCCTAATGCAAAGGAGCCTGGGAAATGACATTTCTTGGCTTGTAAGCCTGTATGATGGGAGACACGGTGTAGGAAAAGGGATTTGGTTACCCAAATAAGTATGCCACAGAAGCCTTCATGAGGCTCTCTCAATCTCTGTTACCTTTCATTTTATACTTAATTCTAATGAGTTTGGTTTGCAACCGTAGTATTAGAAGTACTGAAATAACAGTTGATATAAAAGGACACAGGAATAATAAAGCAGCAGCAAAATTCAAATCATTGCCAGTGCAGCCGTTAATGTATAGGCAGCCGTTTCACATTACGCTTAGAGATGTGGGCATCTGAAGGAATGTTGTTAGGTGCTGTCGAGTTGGTTCCGACTCATAGCGACCCTGTGCACAACAGAACGAAACACTGCCCGGTCCTGCGCCATCCTTACCACCGTTGTTATACTTGAGCTCATTGTTGCAGCTGCGGTGTCAGTCCACCTCGTTGAGGGTCTTCCTCTTTTCCGCTGACCCTGTACTCTGCCAAGTATGATGTCCTTCTCCAGGGACTGATCCCTCCTGACAACATGTCCAAAGTATATAAGACGCAGTCTCGCCATCCTTGCTTCTGAGGAGCATTCTGGTTGTACTTCTTCCAAGACAGATTTGTTCGTTCTTTTGGCAGTCCATGGTATATTCGGTATTCTTCACCAACACCACAATTCAAAGGCGTCAGTTCTTCTTCGGTCTTCCTTATTCACTGTCCAGCTCTCACATGCATATGATGCGATTGAAAATACCATGGCTTGGGTCAGGCGCACCTTAGTCTTCAAGGTGACATCTTTGCTCTTCAACACTTTGAAGAGGTCTTTCGCAGCAGATTTACCCAATTCAATGTGTCTTTTAAGACTGCCGCTTCCATGGCTGTTGATTGTGGATCCAAGTAAAATGAAATCCTTGACAACTTAAGTCTTTTCTCCGTTTATCATGATGTTGCTCGTTGGTCCAGTTGTGAGAATTTTTGTTCTCTTTATGTTGGGGTGCAATCCATACTAAGGCTGTGGTCTTTGATCTTCATTAGTAAGTGCTTTAAGTCCTCTTCACTTTCACCAGCACCTAAAGGAATACAGAATAATAATTGATATTTGATAATCTGAAGCCAGTAAAAGTTGTATAATATGTTGAAAAAGTTTAAAGAATGCATTTGTGATGCGTTTTAGGAAACTTTGTTTACAGTGTTTAAAAATGAAACAATCTGTTGCCATTGAGTCAGTTGCAACTCATAGTGACCCTATAGGACAGAATGGAACTGCCCCATGTGGTTTTCAAGGAGCAGGTGATAGATTAAAACTGCCGACCTTTTGGTTAGCAGCCAAATGTTTTAACCACTGCGTCATCAGGCCCCAGTAGTGTTTAAAGGAAAAATTTATTCTGAAAATTTTTTACAGGTTATGAAATTACATCAAAGGTTTTACTACAATTTGCTTTGCTTTTCAGGGAACACTAAAAGACCTCATAGATGATTAAAATAGTTTTTGTATGTTTAAAAATTTTCCTAGGTCAATAATATCAGTAAGCTTAATTGCTGCTTTTATCATATGGAGGGACTCAAGCGGTATCTTTCACTTCCTAAAATTCTGAAGAGACGCAAAGGAATGATTTAATGGAAAGTTTGAGGCAAGACACAAATGCCTAATTTCCTTGGACTTCTTTGAGTTGTTCAGCAGTCAATCATTAGTAACTTTGTAGTATAGAAGCTAGTTTAATATGGAATATTTTAACAGTGAAGTTTTTTGGAAATATTTTTTCTGAATTAAATGTTTGGACTGCTGAGTCCTCCCTTCTTGTTCCAACATTTCTTCTTTACAGGTATGCCTCCACCTGTTCCACGTCCTGGAATTCCTCCAATGACTCAAGCACAGGCTGTTTCAGCACCAGGTATTCTTAATAGACCGCCTGCACCAACAGCAACAGTTCCTGCTCCTCAGCCTCCAGTTACTAAGCCTCTTTTCCCCAGTGCTGGACAGGTAAGGTAAAATCCTAAAAAAGAGTACACTTACATTTAAAGGTAAAGTGCAGTTATTTACAGAAATCTTGGGAATTGTCATAGATCAATTTTTTTTTAATAGTCTTTTGATTATAATTTATTAAGTATACCGGGAAGTGGCCTATTCTCATCCATGTTTGCACACATTTATTTTCTCTACTCTTAAGATTGAATGAGACCAGAGATACAGTATGTTACTTTTTCATAACAGTGAATTCTGGTTACTCTGGTAGAAATGGAAGTTAAATTTCTGAGAACTGAAATACATGGTTATGTTTAGAGAGCCCCCTTTACCTGTTTTGAGCTATGAGTAGAACGAGACCAAAGCCATAAATGAAAATGTTTTAATACTTAAATCATTTGTTGGACTTTCCTGGTTTAGAACTGTGAGAAGCTACAATGCTGGGCTCTAGCTGAAAGGGTGTCATTTAATGGCTTTTGACCTAGTCACACCTAAATTTCATACCGGTATTGTCTTTTTTCCCAAAACACAGAAGCTACAGGTGCTTCTGATATATGTAGTATGCATATAATGGTGGAAAAGTGCACATTAAACTTACGTTTTTGAGGTGGGCGGGGATTTTGTTTATTTGAGAGAACATTTGTGAGGTCATTGATTAAGAACTGAAGTCTCAATAATGCATCCTTATTCTCGATTTAAGATGGCATTCCTGAAATGGTGCAATGCAAAGCATTAGTTTTGGAAAGAAAGTTTTAGAAAAGAAGCTGTGGTTAGCTAAGTTTATTGGTGTAGTTTTTTTAAAATTTGAGGCTCATGACTGTCACTTTTCATTGTAAATACATTTAACTGCCTGCCTCTTAAGTAGATCAGGTTCGATTGCATTAAAATTAGAATTTACAAAAATGCAATCTTTAGAGGAAAAAAAGTCTACCACGTGGCTTATTTTCACCCATTTGTTTGGAGACTTTTCATTGTTTCCTTTCTTTTATGCTACAGATGGGGACACCTGTAACAAGCTCAAGTACAGCTTCATCCAATTCAGAAAGTCTGTCTGCATCTTCTAAAGCTCTGTTTCCTAGCACAGCACAAGTACGCAGGAAGTTGCAGTTTAAAATTGTTAAAATGGCTTTATAACTTAACCCTTTGGACCCTATTTAAAAAAATAAATCTTCCCCCCCAAAATGTTTAATTTTTTTAAAAGTAAAATTAATGGTGAATAAACCAAATTATATTTAAAAATTTGAATTCATACTATCAGAAAAAAATATACCGCAAACGCATGGTTCTAAAGGGTTAAAAGCATGTAAGCAGTAAATGCATTAGTGGCCAATGGTTAGTCTGATGCATGATTAAGCTACAGGCAGTCCCCGGATTGCGAATGAGCTCCGAAGGAGTTCGGTTCCTAAGTCGTCTGTCTTAAAGCTGAATTTGTACTTAAGTCAGAAGAGTTAGGTACGGTTGGTATATAATGTCAGACAAATGTTTGTCTTAGTATATAATGTACCCTTCTATATTTAAAATACGTTTAACACTTGCAGATACGCTGAAGCATCTTTAACGTGATGATACAGTAATAATAACGTTTTGATGCATTGTAGCAAAGTAGTGCCCATTTGTTATTACGAACCATTGTATTATGTACCTTGAATTTTTAATAAGCTTTACAGGGGTTGGTTCGTAATTACGCGTTGTACATAAGTCTGACGTTCACGATCCGGGGACTGCTTGTATTTTGATTCATGCTGTTTAAACTGATGCATCACATTTAATATAATAAAATTTAGTACTTTGCATTTGGTTCTAAAATTGGCCTAGTTCACATGTTTCAGATGTATGGTATTTGAAAAATAACACTTTATTACTGGTAACTTTACTTAAAAGATCCTGATAAATTAACCTCTTGTCCATGATAATCGTGTAGCCATTGTTGAGGGCACTGCGATAGTATGTAAAGAGTACATGTCTTTAACGTACCATCGTTGATACTAATTGTTCATGCTAAACTCAGGAACTGGAGTTTATCCAAACATTCTGTATTCTGTAGTTTCTAACCTTTTTTTTGAGCTGCTTGGTAGATTAATTACTTCAAACAACTAATTCAGAATGGGTAAAAAATAAGATACATGCCATTCTATTATATGGTACTGTTTTCATCAATCTGAAATAAATACAAAGCTTTGTAAATTAAAATTGTCTGGTGAGGAGGTAGAAGACATCTAACGAGTACTTGTTTCCACTCTTGTGTTTAGGATGTGACTTTAACCCAGCGTATTTTAATATTCTTTGGGTTTTGTGAAATGTTTTCGCGTATTAACTGTTTCAGTGTTGTGTAAAGTTTATGCCCTTTATTTAAGTTAAACCAATACTATATATACTCAGCAATTTTGAGGTTTGAAGTTTTGCTGATAAAGGGTTGTGTTTTACAGGCTCAGGCAGCTGTCCAAGGACCTGTTGGTACAGATTTCAAGCCTTTAAATAGTACCCCTGCAACAACTACAGAACCCCCAAAGCCTACATTCCCTGCTTATACTCAGTCTACAGCATCAACCACTAGTACAACAAACAGCACTGCAGCTAAACCAGTGGCTTCAATAACAAGTAAGCCTGCTACACTTACAACAACCAGTGCAACCAGTAAGTTGATCCATCCAGATGAGGATATATCACTGGTAAGTTGTTCTCAGTTTTTTACTTGGAGAATTTGATTGGAAAGCATTGTAGCAGCTCGTTTCTTGTTGAAAAGTGTTAATTTATACACAGATGCATATTATGATCTGATATAATGCCAATTAAATGCTTTTTAATATTCTTATTTTTAAGAAACTACAAAATAATAAAGTGGATATTGCAAGTTTTTGATCTTAGATGTTACCCCCAGACTATTTATAAAAGAAGATAGTAAGTTGGGTTCTTATCGTTCTAAAAATCAGCTTAGTTAGACATTTAATTTGCATATATAAGTTGAATAGTTAAGTCTGAGCTAGGATCTGCAAATCCCTTGAAGCCCATATAAAAAGCTTGTTTTGATGTACAGTTAATACTTAGGATTTTGATAGCAGTGATACTTTCTGCACTAGACAGTTTCTAGTTAATGGAGTCCCTGGGTGGCACTTGGCTACTAACCAAAAAGTTGGTGGTTTGAATCCATGCAGAGGTGTCTCAGAAGCAAGGCCTAGAAATTACTTCCGAAAGGGCACAGCCATTGAAACCCTATTCAGATTTCTGCTTTGAAACATATGAGGTCTCCGTGAGTCAGAACTGACCCGATAGTAACTGGGTTTTTTGTTCGTTTGTTTTTTAAAGAGCTAATTGTTAGCCTCAGATACAAAAATAGGTGAGATTTTCCTAAGGTGTCCAAGATTTTAAGTAGTTCGACTGGCTTGTGGAGCAAAAGTAATTGGTTGGGGAATTAGTGGTAAATTAAAAAAAAAAAAAATTGTTCTCTATAAACAAGCTTCTAGATGCTAGCCTTTATGCCTGATGAAGCTCTGCGTTCAGGGGTTTAGCATTATGCTTATTTTTATTCGTAGGAAGAGAGAAGGGCACAGTTACCTAAATATCAGCGTAATCTTCCTCGACCAGGACAGGCTCCTATTGGTAATCCACCCGTTGGACCAATTGGAGGTATGATGCCACCACAGCCAGGCATCCCACAGCAACAAGGAATGAGACCCCCAATGCCGCCTCATGGTATTTCTCTTTATTTTTATTACATTTAGTGGATTTCTGAGTATACAAATGAAAATGTTAAATTTATCTGCATAATACATTGCATTTAAAAGTTTAATGCATATACCAACTCAATCTATGTTTTGTTTTTTAAATGTGTTTTTTAGGTCAGTATGGTGGTCATCATCAAGGCATGCCAGGTTACCTTCCTGGCGCAATGCCGCCATATGGGCAGGGACCGCCAATGGTGCCCCCATACCAAGGTGGGCCTCCTCGACCTCCAATGGGAATGAGACCTCCTGTAATGTCGCAAGGTGGCCGTTACTGATCTTACTTCATCCAGTCTAATAGGTTTGGAGATTAAACCTTTTCTCAACTTGTGCTGTTTATATAGCCAAGCTTCCGTCAATTAAGGCTTCATTGTGACTTTAACATTATCTTCCCACATACCAGGAACTATTGGACATTTATTTTACATGGGAAAAATTATTTGGAATAATAAAGCAGGAACTTTTCCTGAAGTTGCAATTTATACTGTATGGCTTCTTTTTCATGTTTCATCTAGGTTTTTAGAAGTGAAGTATAGTAAATTTGGTTCGTTAAATTGTGAAGGCGCTGGAATTACATGAACATACCACCTTAATAAAGGCAAGTTCTGTAAGCTTACATTGCTATTTGTAAAGTTATGCCTTCGCAGCATTTCAGATGCTGTTGGACTTTATGTCCCCAACCTAGCTTGGTGAGGGCTGTAACTGTTCCCAAGTACCTGTACGTTGGAAGTCTGAATGTGTAACAATATTTAATGTATTTAGAGCTCCTCATGTTGCAGGGTTTAAGAAATCTGACCCACCAAGGTCATGTCACTTTTCTGTACTGTTAAACTTCATTGTAATAAAATGAGAGAAAAATTTATGCCTTTTTATTCATAACCCAGCTGTGGACCACTGCCTGAAAGGTTTGTACAGATGCATGCCACAGTAGATGTCCACATAATAAAATTCATAGTTATCAATGCAGTTTTGATACATCATTGGATTCTGTCTTTGAATTGTAGGTTGTTCCTTAGCTGCATGTTGTCAACTGGGCAGTATACATAAATGTATGTTAATACTTCAGAAAAACTTTAGATCCGTAGGAGTCATTATGGGCATTAAATCTTTATATTTTGTTTCCTCTCCACCCCCGTGGTACCAGTATGTATCAGGTAGCATTTAAAATGTAGACTTTAATACTCTTTCCTTCCTGCTAGTGATATTTAGAGTCTAGTGCCAGACCTGTCCATTTCCTTCTGATGATTTTTGAGACCGCAGTACCGTGTGGACCTCAGAAGCTTTTCAGGTGCAGACTTCTAGAAGCTCTGGTGCATGCACGGTAGCTTGTGCTGTGAACGGGTTGGTGTACGTTACTCTAAGGGTAACGCTGAGAATCTAAATGTGCCTGCGTTAGGGTGGTGACAGATGAGTTAATTTTGAATTTTATTATACTCCTGGAGGATTTTATTTATCTGATCAGGTAGACAACTTCTGTTAGTAAGCCTCAACTGCTTTACCATTTAGCTTTTCATTCGTGTGAAAATTTGAATGTTACTGTGTTCCTATAGAGAACTTTTCTGTGGAGATGATAGATATTCAGTATTTTGTGTTTCAAGTCTCTTTTTAATAATAGCTCTTCTTGACCTTTTTGGCATCTTTTTTTTTTTTTTGATCTTCACTTTTACAGGTATTTTCATTACTAAGTATCAGATGACCTATACAAACTATAATTATTAATATTCTCGATATAAAGTTGACTTCTAAGAAATGGTAGCATTTCTTTATGACCTTTACTTGGAAGTGTAGATATGACATGAAACCTGAAATTTTGTTTATTTAAAAAGCTTTGAACTTGTTGACAGATACATTTAAAAATGTTTTTAACTACAATCACAAAAGTCTATACTCAAGTGACAAGTAAAAATCATTCGTTTAAACAAAATATTGTGAATATTATAAAGCGAAATGCTGTTTTAAATCTGGTATGTTGCTCCAGTGGGTTCTTTATCTACCGTGCTGCGGTACCTTTGAGGTGACAAAGTCCCATAGCTTGGAAAGGAAGCTAGAATGCATTTCCTTTGCTAGCAGCCAAGTCCAAAACCCCTTCCCACACTAGTGCTTGCCTACCTAAATTTTCTTTTTTTTAACTGACATACACTTAGATTTGGCAGCACATTTATCCTGCCAAAAAAAGACTTGTGTTTAAAATCTCTAAGGTAAAAATGACATGATTAAATTTAGCGTGATTAGATAGGAAATGCTCTTTCAAACCAAATGTCTCTCTAGCATTTCTTGTACCTGCTTGCTGCCAACTTGCAAAAGCGTTCGTGTATCTGTTTCCAGAATTATGCAAAGCTATATTTGCATTTTATGAAAGAGGGCTGGTATCTTATAGCAAGTTTCGTTGCTTTCTGAGGTCTGAAGGGAGAAAATACTCTTTGTAAAAATAGGTGTTAGAATTCTAATGAAAATTAAAAAAAAATTAATTTGAAGTGTTAATGCATGGCCTTTAAAAAATTTTAAATACACCATTTCCTGTGTATTGTTGCTATGTGGCTCAGAGGTGATGTCCATTTTATATATCTAAATGTAATTTGTGCATGCATCACAGCGTAGTTAAGCTTCTAGAAAATACCTTTTACCTAACTGCTTCTGGGGTCCGTAGTGTACTTAAATTGTGAGTGGAACATATTACAACAAAATAATTAGCCCTTACTTTGAGCTTTGCTTCTGTAAGTAACAAATGAAGATGAGTTGAAGTAAACTTCAACTGCCCTCACAGAAGACAACTTCTGGGACTTGATATATTCAGGCAGGCAGTGTAATTGCTATAATAAAGGAAGTTGCAGTATTGATTGGACTGTCAGCTTTGGCTCTACATGCCATCCACTCCTCCTTATATATCATTACCCTTTTTAGAAAAATCAAAAGCAAGTTCAACATTTTGTCTGGCACTAGCTTCTATTATATCGATTTCACTGCTGTATGACAGTACCAAGACCAGCAGGTGAGGATCAACTTTCGAGTGGCTGCTGGATTTATCATTTGACGTGAATACTTAATGCTGTAGTAATCGTTCACACATTTGCCTCAGGATGTGGGAAACTACTTTTAGGTATACTCCTCTTCCATTGATCAAGTTACAAATTGAACTTAAAACTCAGCTTAATATTAAACTTAGTTATTTGGGGAGAAATCCCCAACAAAAATAAGAGTATAGGCTCTGAATGGAATTGTAGTGGACAGTAGTAAGAAAAAAAAGCTGTTTTTTTTTCCTTAATTGCTTGATCACTGGGATTTTTTTTAATGCATGTCTTTTAAATTAATTGGGTAATGTTTTTCTAAAATTAAAATTTTCTTCTTCCTATAGCCCTGCCATAGGACAGGCTGAGGCTGAGTCTCAGTGTTGCCCTGTTCAGTCTGAGGCAAGTGGGATTTATTTTATTCCTTATGGGGGCTTTCACAGCTTTATGGCTGTTGGATATTTATGTCCCCAAACTTGCAGCAAGTTTGGTGAAGGCCCCTAAATTTAATTAAATTTAGGATTTTTATAATTTTTTGGCAGAGATGGCTCTATATTAATATTCACGTTTGACTGTGGTGTTAAGAAAGAAGAGCACTTGATAATGCTATTTCACATGATTTACTTTGTATTACATAGTGTTTAACAACCTCGGTAAAGCTTGAGTTACTTAATGTATCGAACTTTAGCAAATTGACAAAATTTGATAATCTTGATTTGGAGGCATGAAACACTTCATTCAAATTTTCTACTTTCCCTTTTAGGAAGATATTACTGGTTATTTTCTCCCCAAACTACTAAATTTAACCTCAAGGATAAGTTTAATCATTGGAATAACCACTGGATACTGAAATCTACATTCTGAGTCTTAAACTTACGCACTGAACATTAAGGTTGAAAGGTCATCTGGAAGTGCTTGTGATTTTTCATATTTTCAAACCTCACCACATTAGAGCAAATGTTAATGTAGAGCCCTGTGAAGAGTGGGAAGGTGGGGTGGGTTTGTGTGTGATTTGTATGTATGGCTGTAGGCTACTCATGCAATTTAATAAAAGAATAACAAAAGAGTTTGGGTTTTACAAGCCTGTCAGTATAGATTGACTAGTTTTCAGTAAGCTAAGCAAGTTGCATCATGTGGTAAAGTTACTAGTATGTTAAATATGGTTTTAGAATGCTTCTTTTGAGGTTCCTTTTTAGCCATCCTGGACAATATTTTATGCAGTATGCACACAAGAAAAGTGTCCACTTTCGTTCCCAACTAAAATTTGCTTTCGTTTGGTGAGAAAAGTTGTATGTATGTGTGTTTGCTGGAGAAGGTAAAGAGGGAATTGAAAGAGAGGCCAAAACATACACTTGGATTGCCTTTGTTCTTCATGACGATTCTATCCAGATAGGATTTCTTCTCTGAAGAAATAACAACTAGTACAACCCGGAATTGTGTTTCTATGTGGCTTTAGTTCTTGGAAACAAAAAGAAAAAAATACGTGTTAGTTAAGAGAATCTCAAATTTTGACCAGTTTAATTAAAACATGTGCTTTTAACTGTTGTAACTGAATAGGTTATCTTGAAAAAATACTTAAACAAGAATTTTGTTGCTTCCACAACAAAATATTCCATTGGAATATTTTACAACCACCTCAGTAATTACACTTTATAAGACAGCTTGATCGGAGATAATGTTTTCTCTCACACTTATAACCCCTCAGTACATTGAAATCTCTTGAAGCTGCTTGTCCTAATTCTGATAATGATCATTGAAACAATTGAAGTAGGTTCTTATTTACTCAGTACTGGGGTGGGAGTAAGATTTCTAAGAGTGGCATGATCTGTTGAAGAGGATACAGATATCTAACTTAAGATGTAGTTCTTTTGCTGTCTTTGTAGTTCTGTGCCTCAGATAAGATTTTGAGATGTAACTTCCGAGCATCCATAAAGTCCACTGGTAAAAATGGATAAATGAAAGAAAATATTGAAGTGTCCCTTCTTTACTGAGCTAAAATTTTGTCTAAGCATAAACATTTGTGTTGGTTAGAGGATAGAAAATTTTTTTTATTAAGCGGATATGTCTTTTTAGAAAACAGTATTTACTTGATAATGAATAACCTTTGCAGTTTATTCCAAAATGAAACTGGTTTTCTCTTACTATAACTTTTATAGAAATGTCATCTGAAAATGGGGTTTCACTTATGCTACTACTGACTATTGAGGACAGAGTTTTACAGTTACAATTCTGGTAGCTGTCATGTGACTTGACTATTAGGGAAGGTTGCTCCCCCCTTTTTTTTTTTGCACTCCTTTTTTAGTATTTTGCTTTCTCTCATAATTTCAATAGGAACCTTTTGTAGTTTGTAGCATAGAAATCATCTGACTTTTTTTGTGATACTTTTCCGTAAAACAAGAAGCCTTTATTTTAATGGTGGTTGTATATAGTGTCATGAATATAGTGGATAGTCACAATTTTATAATTAATGCTAAGTTCTTAAAACTATACTTTTAATATAGTAAGCCCTTAGTTTGAAGTTTCTGAAATTTTTTTTTTTTTTTTAAACCTGTTCATATGATGTAGTCTCGGGGAACATATTCTATTAAGCAGAATGTAAAAAGTCAGTTTAAGGCAGCAACTGGAGACCTAAAGGAAGCCTTTACTGAAGTTAATTTGAACTCTTTTACTTGAAGCAAATCGAACAATAGTATTATAAATCATTAAATGGAAACTTTCATGGTTAGTTTTTTTTTAGGAGGCGTAATCACCAGCTGTGTTAATAAGAATATGTTTGTGTATGTTTCAATTTGACCAAATTTAACTACAGAAGATTCATGTGTGTAAACTATTTTAACAGTGGATCAGTTACTTGGACCCTGCTCGTTAATTCTGAACATTGTAATGGTGTTGTAAGGTTGTCGTACAACACAGCTTCAGTAATGCAAAGTGTTTGCTCAGTGGTTTGTGTTATGCTGTGTTTGTAAAAAGGTGGAAGTCCTTTATTGGCGTTCGCTAAGCCCGCTGCCATTGTTAAAACGTTTGGAGTCTTACCATTATTACGGTTACAGAATCCTCAGAGTTACCTGCCTTCACCTTTGGTTAAATTTAAGGAGAATTTTGAGGAACTGGCAATGAAGTTCATTGATGCCCAACTTGGATAAAAATGAAGAATGATGTTTCCCTAAGTTTACGACACACAGACCTTGAGTATTTGGGAGAAGAGGTCATTATATAGTATATTAGACTTGAGAACCTGAAATGAAATGAAAGATAATAGCATTCCTGTTGTTGGTTTGCATTTGTTACTGAGGTTTCACTAAAGTATTTCTTTTCATGTAGATGTTTCTTAACATTTTATTCATAAATAGTTAAGGAGTTTATTACTCAGATCAAAACAAACAAGATTTGCCACATCATTTCCCAGTCTCTACTATTAGTAAAATGAGGCTGCTTAACTACCCAAGTGGACCAAGGAAGGAGTTATTTATTAGTTCAAAATTATTAAGTTCCTGTAAGTTTGAGTTAAAAAAAATATGGCATACCTAGTTATGGAGCAGAAAGCTCCCCATTGAGCTTTTATTTAGTTAGTATAGTCTTTAAGGAGAAGCAATAGAATTTGCTTTTCAGCCCATGTTTTTAAAATTGAAAATCTCTATTATAAGCAAATGAAATCAAGTTTTTTTTTTTAATTTAATTAAAAACGATTACAAATTGTTTGCCCTGTGTGGTACCTGTGCTTAAATTGAGAGATTACCACATGTTTAAGAGATTATTTTTTTCTTGCTTCCTGCTATTCATTACCCCATTTTTTAGAGTAAACCAAAATTCACATCATCATTCACATATTGGAATACCTAGTTTATTAAAATTGAGACGTCCGAGAGAGAGTGTTGTTAACTCATTCTCATAAGGTCACTCTAAATTTAATAGCTAATGTAAGGTAACCTTGTAAGACTTAGGGAAGAAAGTTTTATATGTATAAATATCAGGCTCTGAGGAAATTTAATGCACATTGACTTTTTAAACTATGGGTTGAACTCCTCAGTTTAACACAATTTGTGTTTTTGTTAACTAGCAGCAGAATTTCAGCATTTGCTACTTACTGGTAGAGAAGAAAAATCCCACAGCCCTGCCAGTACAGGTTAGTTTAATCTGTAAGTACCTGATGTTCCTATTTTTTTCAAACATATCCATATAACCCACACAAAGGAAGAAAGCTGTGCAGTTACTTAAATGTGAGTATAACTAATAATAGACCCATTGGACACTTAGAAACACTCAGCATTTGGGCCAAAGCAGCTCTAGGTTTGCTAAAACTCAGTTCTAATAAAGGTGTTATACTGCTCCTTTATTCACTGTCTGGTTGAGGTTGAACCAAAATAGCTATGTTTTACGTAAAAAGAAAAGACGGCAAAATTTTTGATTGACCTTGCCCATGTTGGTATATAATATGGAGTCCCACAGGGCTTTGGGTCTGTCTTTTACGTAAACCGCTCCCATGGTGGGTCTCATACTCGCCCTTTAACTTTTTACAGTATGAATCAACCTCAGAAAAAAGATGTTTGCTCATTTTTAGCAATGATAAAATGGTGTACAATCATAATCTAGAAAATGTTTTTTTACTGCTTTTTTCTTAAATGTTTTTGGTAGCTCTTGCTGTTAAGTACTAATTTTTTTTTGCTCATCTTTTTTGTGAACTGTAACCTGTTGGTGCACCACTGTGGATTCATTTTACTTTGGACTAAAAAATAACCTTATTTTTTAAGTATTCAAATGAAAGCAGGCTATCCATCAAGAAATCTAAACAGATTCTTTGTGCAGTCCTTTTGAGGGTCAGTGGGAATATAATGGGTAGTGAAAGATGTATTAAAATTTTTATTTCTCATTCTAGCAAAGTTCAGTGTCTTGAATCATCCTGAGAGATTTTCTTTAACCTTTAGATACTGTGTTTCTTATGTTGATACAAACTTAAAAAACCAAGTGTAACTTAATTTCTACAAGTATGAACCATCCTTCAAATCTGTTGTTGTTATTAGGTGCCGTTGAGTTGGTTCCAACTCACAGTGACCCTGTGTACAACGGAATGAAACAGTGCCTGGTCATGTGTCATCCTTACAGTGGTTGATATGTTTGAGCCCATTGTTGCAGCCACTGTGTCAGTCTCTCGCTGCATTGACTTACTGACGTATGGCTTCAATAATGTCTAATTTGCGAAAATATGCACTAAAACTAACTGATCTTGTGCAGCGATTAGCCACTGAAAACAGACTGTCTGAATGTCGTTTTATATAGAACTCATGCATTCGGTTAGCTAACTTATAAAATTGATAAGATAGCCACTTTTTTTTTTTTTAATAAAATTGCCTTGAGGGCTTAAGTTTCATTGCCTTTCACAGTTTAATCTATATAAGAAATGGCGTAGACACAGTCGAAATGGTTTTCCTTAAAAACCCTCTCTGTAAAGCTGTCTTTCTGGTGAGTACTATCTTATACTTTTGTATGTCGCAATTTTACCTTTTATAAATTAATGGAAATGAGGAACTTTGATCAAAGAAGTGAACAATCTGAATGTCTACATCTCTTTGGATATTACCTGAACCAGGAATATTAAGAAAGTGATTACTGCTTGACATTTTCCCACTAATTCCTGGTTCACTTTTTTCTTATCTTCACATAGCAGACTATAAATAGCTGCATAAACTTACTATTTGTTTTGCATATGATTCATGTAAATGGCGACAGTGAACTATACATGTAAAAAATGTTGAATTGTCAAATAGGTTATTTTTTTTTTAAATTGTGTTTTAGGTCAAAGTTTACACAGCAAATTAGGTTTTTAACAATTTTTACAATGTGTCAGAATTCTCATTATTTCCATTCCGTTTGTTCTGTTTTCCATTGATCTGAACTCCCTTTCCCTTCTTGCCTTCTCATCTTTGCTTTTGGGTAAATGTTGACCCTTTGGTCTTATAGAGTTCATTGTTTAAGGGAGCATATTACTGCATAAACTTTGATCGCATATTGTCTAGCACTGAAACTTTTTAAATTCTAATCTTAAGGTTTTCTGTTTAGTCGACAGTCAAAGTTTTTTCTCAGTGCTTTTGGTTCCTATATCGCATAGGTGTTAATTAAAATACCCGAATTTTTTTCTATTCTTGTTGAAGCCGTTGCAGTGATTTATGGGCAATTAAGCTGAGGTTAGGGTTGAAGGAGGGTTTACCTAAATTGGTCATGCAGACCATTTGCTTACAAGGTCCTCTTTGAGGCTTGAAATTTTCAAGTGTATTGTTTCTTAAACATTCTAACCCTGCATGAAATACTTGGGTTAGAAATACTGATTGGCCTCTGAGTATATTCATAATTTATTCCCTCAGTGTAATGCATAAGTTTTTTCCCCTTCTGCTTTTTAGCCACATCCTAGCTGATGTCAATATAAGGATGTTTTCACATTGTATTTCCTGCTGTGGTCTTTGCGAATCAATAAAAGAACAGTCAAATCTGCTTTTTAGTATGAGCAATGGTAGTCTTCTAAAATAAATCTGAAGATTGATATGTGCATATGTAACATGGTAATGTATTCTAGATAAACATTAAACCAAGCATGGACCCTCAGTTTATATCTTGAAGATTTAAAATACATTTCTAAGGAACTGTGTCATTTCCAGCAGGGATAAACAGACATTGCAAATTTGGTAAGTATGTAACTTTAAATGCATGTATTTAGTGATGAGAATCAGTAGCCAGATTTTCATAGTTTAATGTTTAGAATTGAGCAAGAATTCTTGAGTTTTCGTTGCAACTTAGTGGATGTGTCCAGAATTTTATGAATTTGTGTGTACAATGATTAAATTAAAGCATATCTTGCTCCATTGTCTGTTTTGTTTTCTTTTAATTTTGTGTGGTGGTGCTTAAAATACTAATTTTACATTTTTAAGCTTTCTTCAGGGTAGAAATAAGTGGCTGGTGAAGAAAATATCTTCAGTAACTAGTTAAATGTGCCCTTTTAAGACCCAAGGATGAATTTCACCTTACTTAAGCCTTCTGTTTTTCAGGTCCAATTAAAACTGACAGTAGGCAGCTCTTTCTGGAATATTATAGGAGTCAGTGCATAATAGTATAATATTAAGCCAATACCTGGTTCTCTTTAAGGGAGGAAAGGTGATGAAATTTGGAGCCTCTCCCCTCCCTAGGACCTTATATTAATAAAAGGATAATAAGTGGAGGCTTAGGTGAGAAGTGTTTTAATTGCTACAACAGGGAAGGTGATTTTTGAGAAATACGTCCATTTCTTTTAAAAGTAGTTTAGCATTATCTCAGAAGATTGTAGGAAGGAGGGGTCCTGTCTCTCAGTTCATTCAGTTCCTGGCTTAATACTAGCATTGTTCTAGCAAGGAGGGAAATAAAGAGCAAGTCATACAAGGAATATGATTCTAAGAAGGACCTGGACAAAGTAAACAAAGGAGGATCATTGGCTTGTCCATGTGTATGAGTAAATGGTCTAGCTGAACAAACCAAAAAAAACTTGCAGGGTTTTATTTTTAAATAAAATTTTCTTAAGTAATAAATAATAGTACATCTGTCACTTTGGTAAGCCATGTCATCCAGTGAAATAGATGAAAGGTGGTGTAAAATGAAACTGAAGACCACAGAGTGTATAACTGTGTTTGGTTTTAGTCTACTGGTAGGAATTGGGGGCGGGGAGGGGGGCGTAGGGGGAGATCCCTTAGTGTGTGTAGCCATATAATAATTAGAACTCACAAAAGGCAATGAAGTCTTTTGTTTCTGTTTGGAGGAGGTGGTCTGAGGGTGTTGGCTAAGCTTTAAGAAAGCCAAAACTGTATTTGAAGGATGGTGTTTTGTTTTCATACCAGAAGCAACTTCCAGTTTGTGTGTTTTCATGTAAAAGGTTTTTGTTTTTGTTTCTGCATTATTATAAGCAAGGCTTTTTTTGTTTCAAGGTGATGGTTGACCATTCATTAACAAAATCTCTATGCCTGTGACCCACAAAGATGAATAAAATCTTTCACTGATTACTTACGATATTTGTCTGAGCCCGTTTTGTTAAGTCATATCCAGAACAGTTCATGCTGAAAATAAAATGTGATGATGATCATCAGCTTGTCCTGAGCAGTTTTTGATAGACTCTGGGGACCAAAAGGCAGAGTTATTTTTATTATATATGGATTGTTCGTAAGGACAAAATGTTTAAAGGGTAAATGAGCATATTTAGACAATTGGGGCATGGAATAGGTGATATAGTATTGAGGTTGGATAGGTAGGTGGGGCTAGAAGTAGCATAGTGGTTTTACACTGTGTGTGAAATGAGAGCCTACAAGCGAATCTTTGTTTAATCATTTACTAGTTATATGGCTTTGAGCAAGTTACTCCTGAAATGACAGTAATAGTCAATTTCACGGATTTGTGAGAAACAAATTGTTACTTGTAAGAGAACTTACTGTTACGGTCCAGCACTTTGTAAGTGCTCATTGAGCATTTTTTGTGGGAACTATCCTAGTGTACATTTGGGCAGGCGGTTACTGCAATTTAAATGTATTTAGTAAATACATATGAACGCTTACTATCTACTTGTATACTATCCTTTCTAAAGATACAGAGTAGCCAGGAAGTGCATCTTAAAAGGTGACCCTGGAGCTGAGGATTTGAGATGCCCGCCCATGCAAAATGTCTTGCTGGGTAGCAGTATTCCAGACAGAAGGAATAGTAGATGTAGAAACTCTTAGATGGAAAAGCATAGCATCTGGAAGAAACAAAGGTACAGTATGAAAGGGCTGGGAGGTGTGTGTGTGAATATGGAGGTTGGAGTTGTAGATGGGCCAAATGACACAGGATCTTGTAGGCCATGGTTTGAGTTTATTCTCATGGAAATCATTGAAGGACTGAATAACACATGGTTTATGATTTTGAAAAGCTCGTTCTAGGTTTCCTGGGGAGGGGCACCAGAATAGGGGCCGGTTAGCAAGAAATCCAAGGATGTCATCCTAAGTCAGGAGAGAACTCAAGAGTAACTGATGCGATGAATTGCTTTGACTGGATAATTGGAGAACTTAGTGTGGCTCTCTAATACGAAAAGCACAGGAAAAGAAAAAATTAGAAGGTTTCAGGTTTTTTACATACGGATTAGTCTCTGTGCCAGATCTGTAGGACTCACCTAAACAAATATTTGAGCATCTCTTAAGACCTTGAAAGATGAAAACAAATCTTAAGTCAGCCTTCTTAGAGCATAAGAAGAATAAATATAAATACTTAAGTGCTAATATGAAGAATAAAGTGAAAATAAGCCCAGAGAAAGTTAAATTGGGGGATTGGTAATTCCACTTGCATTGTGTCAGGGAAAAATGCATTTCAACTACGGCTTGAAGGATAGTAAGGATTTAGACAATTTGGAAAAGCCTTAGGAGAAAGATGGAAACACAACAGTATGGGAGTATGTGAAGGAAAATTGTAGAGAATGGAATGGGAAGGTGAGCCCAATCCAAAGCGTTGAGGTCTTTGAATACAACATTGGGTATACACATTTCCTCAATGAACTGGAGTGCCTGAGCGTAAAAACTCTGAAGCTGTGGTTTTGGACTCCAGATCTCTGTGGAGGCACCAAAAGTTTGTGCTCCTGTATCAGATCAAAAAAACAAATGAGATATTGACCCTAATTACCACATGTAAGTCCTCGGAACCTTATCACTATTGTCCTGGTGATACGGAATAAATAGTAGGATTCATTTAGGAAGTATAGTGGCTGCTGACTTGGCCAAGTTGAAGCTAGAATCCCTTCTCTTCACGAAGGCTAGCTTAAAATGTTTTGAGAACATCCTATGTAAGCTCAAACCTTTATTTTCCTAGGTCACTTTCCAAACTAAGTGCTTTATTTTTACTACCATTTCCCTCCAATTTTAGGACGTTGCTCCCCTCAAAAACCTTCCTGCTATGCCCACGCAACTCCTGTTTCTTAGTAAATGAACTCTCTCTCTTAACTCTTCTCTGAAAATTTCATGAAACCTGGTTCTCCACAAAGGATAGTTTCTCCAGTTGTCTGAGTGTGCTGTTCATTCTTTCAGATTATTTGTACCTGAAGGTTGAGGCAGGGCGAGTGAGCTGCTCATTGCCTAAATTGACCCATTTTTCTTCAATCAGATACATTGTTTTTTTTGGTCCTAAAAATGTATAACATTTGCCAGTGCAGCATTTTTCAGGTGTACACTAGTGATATCATTTACACTAATCATTTGCAGGCATCACCCATAATTGCTGCCAAATTTCCACCAACCCACCTTCCCCCAACCCCTGGTAACCATTGATAAACTTTGGTGCCTATACATTTGCTTATTATTGTTATTTGATGTGAGATCATTCAGTATTTGTCCTTCGTGATTGACTTCATAATTCCATTATTTAAAAAAAAAAAATCCCCCATTTGGCCTCATAACATCTTTCACCCTTACGCTTTTAATCTACTGACTCCTGAAAGTTCCCCTTCATTGAAGTCTTTGGTACATTATATATGTAGTAGGTGCTCATAATTTTTTTTAGTCTGATTAACTCTAGTCCTTGTAGGGGATTGGTTGTAATGCTGTACTGCTGAAGGCAGTCATGTAACCTTGCAAATTGTATAATTGTACATTGTATAACCATGCATTTTTATTTTTGGTTGGACCCATGATACTGCCAGGCAATTCTTTGTAAGGCTATAGTCTCCTTTTTCACTCATTTGTTTCACTGGCTGTTGGACATCTCTGCTCTTCAAATCCTTGCCCCTGCCACGATACACTTATTCAGTTGATGACTTTGCTTCTTAACTCATGAAGATGGTAAAAGTCAAGGTCCTTAAGTTCTAGATTCCACCCTTATCAAATAACCTGTATTTGCTCCCTTTTATCACATTGGATAAGGATCCCTGGTAGTGCAATGATGAAGTGCTTGGCTGTTAACTGAAAGGTTGGGCATTGGAACCAAGCCTTACAACCGGGTCATTCTGGTCTGAACTCCTGCTGAGAAATTTTGTTTCCACCTCAGGTATACTGAATCAATCTACATTTTAACAAGGTCCCTAGGTGATTCTTACAAGTTTTGAGGGCTACTGCTCTACTAGTGGTTCTCAGAATTGTTCCCTAACCGGCAGCATTAGCATTGCCTGAGAACTTGTCGGAAATGCAATTCTCAGCAGGAGTTTGAACCAGAAGGAACCCACTCAGCTGTCACTGGCGATCTGCTCCTTTGAAGATTACAGCCAAGAAAACCCTGTGGGGTAGTTCTACTCTGTCACGTGGGGTTGCTATGAGTCGGAAATGACAGCACCCAACAACAACATTACATTGAGTAGGTATTCTATTCTTTACTGGAAACCCAGCAGCCCCTGCCTTCTTAGTCTCTTGACTATTCCCTTTCATGTTTCTTCAACTGCTTTTCTTCTCATTCTTTTAATGATTGCACTTTTCCCTCAGGATAAAATTTGAATGATAGGCTGTGCCATAAAAGGCAGGAGAGTCAAGTGACATTTCAGGTGTTCTCGGTTTGTCTCAAGGTCCTTCATAACCTGGTCCTTGCTTGTTTTTCCAGCTTCATTTCTTGCCATTTTTCCTTAATCTCTTCAAACTCTCACTTCTCTATGCCTGGACATCCTATTTTCTTCCTTTACCTCTTTGATATGGGTAACTTATGCTCCCATCCCTACCAAGTTTTAGTTTAGAGATAATTTCTAAATACCTGAGCTTCCATGGAGACCACCATATGTGCTTCCGTTGTACTAGGTACCTAATGGTCAATGTCACCTGTTTATTTGTACTGAACTGCAACTCTTCAAGACAGGACTGTATCTTGCTCATTGCATTCCTAAAATCTAGCATGCTGCTTGGCACTTGAGCTTAATGCTGAATTCAGCTAAATTTCCTTGAGGGTTAATCAATCTCATCAAATTAGACTAGAGGTCCAGATAGGTGTGCCTTTGTTTGAACATTGTGCAATTTAGACCTGACTCAGTCATGCTGTTCTTTTGAGTAGGAGCTTTATAGCAGATACTTAGTGACTGACTAAAGAGTAATCCTCTCCAGCAGCAAAGGTCTCTTGGACAGAGCTGTTCAGAAAAACAATGTGGTTTGTGTTTGTCCAGGAAGATTAGAAGAAATTTTGAGAAGTAACCTTTTCTGTGGGATGTCTACGAGAATAAACAGTTTGTTTCCTACATAGTGAAAAATAAGCTGTAGTTGGAAATAGAGATGGGCTAGACCCAGCGTTGCGAACTGAAATGCCTTCAAGAACCAGACAGGTCATAGAAATGACAAACAACCCAATTGGAGAGTGGTAAATTTATGACCATCCTAAACAAGGGTCATGCTATGTGTAATGCATATAACACTTTTCTAGAGAGGCTAGGAATCTTCAGATTTGGCAACAAGGTAGTTCAGCTTAAAAAATGAAAATGAAACACTGTATGGGCCAAACAAAACACATCTGCAGGCCAGTTCTACTTGTGTGTCACCAGTATGGGACTTCTGAGATGAAATCTGATATTTGTGGGAATGTCTAGTTGCTGTCAATAGGAGGAAACCCAGTAGTCCCTGAAATGAAAGTTTGGTAATGGACAGGAGGCAGATAATCTGTCAGGATGATGGAGCATGATGTCAGGGAGAACAAGCCACTGAACAGACTGAATCAGTTGGTAATTTTGATCCAGCTGCAGGTTGTAATTGTGAATAAATACAGGAATTAGTGTTCAGCATCAGGATAGTTCCTAGAAGGAGTTTTGGGACAATGCAGTATGCCACGAGGACTGATACCACGAAAGTAAAATTTCAGAACTATCAGTGAACATGTTTGGGTGGGTGGGGGCATAGCTTGGAAATAGTCATAATGTGTGACTTTATTATTCTGGGGTTCTAAAGAGATTATTCTAGCTCTGGTTTGAAGTGCCTGGCACATAGCAGGCAATGAATGTTTCCTGTATTGAGTAGGTTCATGTTTGTGATGTCATCAAATCAAAGGAAGCTGTGATAACTGTCATTGAGAATTGGCAAAGCAGACCTCAGTTTCTCAATCAGCAAATAATGGTGAGGCAAAAAGGCCAAGTATTTAACTCATAGTTCATAATTACCCAGAGTACATCATCTTTCACTTTTTCCCTGGAAATTTGTACAAAGTTCATACCACTCCTCTTCTAAAAAGTAAATTTTTATTTTTAAGGTATTGCAGATGACTTAAAAAATCTAATGTAGATCAAATCCCCTTCACAATCCCCCATGAAAAACTACTTTTAGCTCATTTCTTTTGACTTCACCTCAGTATATTTAAACAACATGCATAGGCCATTATTAATTTATAAATAATAAAATATTAGGATCTATTATTGATGTCTACTCTCATAAGTAAGGATTTAGCTTGCTCCATCTCTATCACACATTGTCTCCTTCTGTAATTATATCACTGTTTTTATTCTGTTGCCTCTGTAACATACCTTTATTCCTTGTTCCATCAATTAAAGACAGTCTCTCAGTTTCTCACTTGATGAATTAAAGCTATTATCCTTTCCTGTTTTTCCACCTTTCACTTTCTAGCTTGTAATTTTATACTATTACTTTCACAGTGTCAAGGCTGGAACATTTACATTGTGTTCTGTAAACATAACTGTATTTTGTCTATAAATTGGTCTTAAAATTGGAAGTCAGCGAAGACCTCTTATGATTGTAAATTTTACTCACAAGACCACGAAGCAGGGTAATGTGATTGCATTTACTTTGTAGTGAATCTTCTCCTCCCCCTAGGAGTGAGGCAATCAATCACTGTCTCTCTGTCTACTTTCATTACATCCTTTAGCCCTTCCGGTTTGTCAGTGACTATGTCAATCTCTGGAGTTCCTCTTTTTTTTTTAATTTTGGTTGTGTGCCTTTTTAAAGAAAAATTAATCATGTAGTGTTTTTGAAGTTTGCAAATCCTGGGGGCTTTCTGAAAGATGTCTCTATATTCAGATTTGAGAGTTATGGAATGTCACGTGCCCTGCCTCTCAAGTGGCCAAACAAAACAAAACAAAAATCCATTGCCATCCAGTCGATTCCGACTCATAGTGACCCTATAGGAACCACGGGGTTTCCAAAGAGCAGCTGGTGGATTTGAACTGCTGACGTTTTGGTCAGTAGTCATAGCTCACCATAACTCTTAACCACTTTGCCACCAGGGCTCCCTCAAAAGGCTGCAAAACCATGTTAACCTCCTTGTTCGGCAGTTAAGAAAACTGAGATTAGTCCCCAACAGTAACGTTAAGTCAGGAAGAAGAAATTTTCAGTGTATATATATCCAGAATATTTAAAGCTTCTAATTGACAAGAACAATATAACTCATTGGGAAAATGGACAAGAGGTATCAACCAGCAGTTCGCAAGAGAGAAGACTAGAATGGCCACAAAATATAAAAAGATGACTCAACATCACTGGTAGGAAAATGCAAGTTAAAACAACCATTTTAAAAGGCTACCAAATTGGCAAAAATTAAAGTCTGATGACAAGAAATGGTGGCAGACATGTGGAGTGATATATATATGTTTTAGTTAGGTACGTGTTCTAGCAAAGACCCAACTATAATTTGCTTGAATGGCAAAATGCTAAAGCCAGGTGATGGGTGTGTTCATACACTGTATTTCTTTGAAATATTTTATAGTTAGGAAAAAAGCACATGGTCCTGTGGACCTTACGGTCTAGTGGGAGAAACAGCTAAACAGTTCAGCAATGTAAAATGTGCTATAATAGAGAAATCTGCCAAGTGGTATAAAAGTAAAAATGGGACACTTCCTCTTCTGCCTGGGGTTGGAGTTGGAAGGGAGGACTGTATAGAAGTGATACCTGAATCTTGAAGAATGAGTTGAAGTTCGTTGGGCAGACAGTGGATGGAGTAGGAGAACGGGAATCCATTGCAGAGGTGACAACATGTTGCAAAGGCCAGTGTTTGCATGGAAAATATCCTTTGGTGTCGAAATGAAAGAAGGAAACTGACATAAGCAATTTAGTCACGTACGACTCTGAGAAATCCCAGCCCTTTGTCCTTTAGGTAATCCAACCACCACCTGGTGTAAAAGTGGACTCGATGGAAAAACAAAGATTCCAGAGTCAGGACTGTCTTAATAGCAAGCATTGGGCAAATAGAAATCAGAATTCACTGTTAGGTACAGAATCTTTTGGGGATTTAACTTAGAGTATCGAGCCTAAGGTTAAAAGGATATATAGGCTTCCCTAGATTTTTATTCAGCCTGTTCTTGGAAGAGTGGGGAGTGTCTACAATAAGTGTAGCTGATCCATGTAACTAGGGAGGGTTATCAGCTTGGGTTCTAGATGCTACTTTTGGTTATGGCCTTCCTGATTAGAACCAGTAGCCCTCTCTTGGTCTGTGCATTCTTGATTAGCACCTGAGTGATAACTTAGTCTAAATACATAATATCAAGTTGTGTTTGCTCAAGTATTTTAAAGTAAATTAGACAGTTTTTTCTTGACTTCATCTTGGCATCCTCAATTTTTAAAGTAGGAAGTCCCCAAAACAACACTCACCAAGTGTTCTCAAGTATATTTCAGTGCTCTAAGGGCTTTCTTGAGGGTTTCATTTTGATAAGAACAGTGAATGAATAGACCATTGGTATTTGTCCCCTTACTCTTCTCCTGCCTTAGAGTTTTTTTTTTTTTTTTCCCATAATCACCAAAAAAAATTTTTTTGTCAAGAGTTTTTTCTCTTGGAGAAGAATGAGTCCGTCTAACTCTGGGGATGATACTCAGAGTTGGTGGGGAAAATTTTTTTTTTAAGTATAATTTGTTACATGAATTGATAATACACAAGTAGTGAAGCTTTGCTATTGCACTTAAGATATTTCTGAAATTGAGAATTTTATTTTCAGTGTGTATACCTATTCCCACAAGTACTTCACAGTTTGAAAATGAAATATATTGTGTGTATAGGGCTTTAGCAGTGTAATATGCCTCATCAAATTGGTGCTGTAGAAAGATACTTCCCATGTAATAGATGGCTGTGTATCATTTTATTCATGTAAATTTTATCAAACTAATTATGCTTTTGAATAAAAGTCAATACAAATTCTAGACCCATGTCATCCTGACCAACTGCCTTCAGGCCTCTTATACTACTGACAAAAAAAAAAAAAGTGATTTGAATGACTTTTAGGGATATAGATAGAATTAAGATTTTAATGTAAAAATATTTATGAATCCCCGTTGCACAATTAAAAACTAAATGTGAGGTGTTTTTGTTTCACCTAAAGAAACTTAGAAAAAGCAGGCAGGAAGTAGTTGAATATAAAAGCGTTGGGAGACTTGATATCTAGAAAACAAAATCTTTGTTAAGGAATTTACTTGAATATTTACCCAGACGATCTCTTTAGGTTGCCTCTCTGGCTCAAGCTTTTTATTTTCTTTCTGGACTGAAACATTGTGAAGAAACATTTCTGTTCACTACCTAGCGATGGGAAAACCCTGGTCGTCGGGAAACCAGAGTCACCTCAATTGGTTCTTCCCAACTCCCCACCAGGAGACGAGACACATTCAGCTTGTGTTTTGGTTTAACCTTCGCCCGTTGCTGTCAAGCCAATTCCGACTCATAGCCACCTTACAGGACAGGGTAGAGCTGCCCCATGCGGTTTCCAGGGAACACCTGGTGGATTCGAACTGCTGACCTTTTGGTTAGCAGTCAGAGCTCTTAACCACCATGCCACCAGAGTTGCCTTGGTTTAACCCTAGCAGAGTTAAAAGTTTTACATTTAGTAGCAGAGCTACCTTCTGGTTTGAAGACTGAATTTTTTATGCTACTTAAAATTACTGTCTTTGTAGAACCATAAGTTATTACAGCTACAAGGTCACTTAACGATCTAGCCTAATCTCATTTTACAGAGGCACAGAAAGTTGAATTGTGTGAAGCAGCTGTTGGGACAGATTAGAACCTGTAACCCTCATTAGCAACGGATGTTTAGTTCCTTCTAAATATTACATCTTTGGCTACCATATACACATAATATGACTGTGCTATTTTTCTTGACTTGTAAATATGTGTATATACCACCCACTGCCGTCCAGTTCATCCCAAGTCATAGCGACCCTATAGGACAGAGTAGAACCGTCCCATAGGGTTTGCAAGGAGTGGCTGGTGGATTCAAACTGCTGACCTTTTGGTTAGTAGCCGATCTCTCAGCCACCATGCCACCAGGGCTCTTCATATATATGTATCTTTATATCTAAATAATATATACAGTGTAGACATATATGTAAATATACATACGGTATATGTTTCTCACTTTTTGTCTTGTTTACTTGAAAATCTTTTTAGAAGTGAAGGAGATAGGGTTCCTGTGGTGATAAGACATTCTTTATCTTCATACTGTGAATTTGTCATTAAAATTTCTATAATGTTTAATCACAAACAAAAAAATTAATAAATCTCCATTTTATCTTAGTTTTCCTTAAATTTTTGTGCATAATTAGAAATTTATCGAGAATTGTCTATGTTCCTGAAAAAACGAACTCTTATTTTGCCAATTTATTATGCTTTGCACCTTCAGCTCTTTTGGTAATGAGTTATTATGGCATGCTAATACAGTCATCCCTCAGTATCTGAAAGGGATTGGTTCCAGGACCCCCTAGGGATACCAGAATCAGAGGGTGCTCAAGCCCTTGTGTAAATTGGCATAACATTTGCATATAACCTACGCACATCCTCCCATATACTTTAAATCATTTTTAGATTCCTTACAATACCTAATGCAATGTAAGTGCTATGTAAATAGTTGTAAAGTGCTATGTAAAGAACACTCTTTGCTCCCTCTTAGCCTTTGAGGGATTGCTTTGACCACCTAATTGCTTTTTAGGCGTCATTTTTTCCCACAGAAACAAAGGGTGAACACAATACAAGTAGCCAATGAAGGAGCTGCGAGGCAAACTATGCTCCAGCAACGAGTGCTGGAGAGAGACACAGGCTCTGTGAAATGGCAGGAGGCTACAGCAGGGTATTCCTACACATTTCATTCACGTGAATTCAGCATAGTGCTCAGTGTGTGGCAAATTCAGGTTTTGCTTTTTGGAACTATTTTATTTTTTCAAATATTTTCAATCTGCGGTTCGTTGAATCCGCAGATGTGCAACTCGCAGGTACAGAGGGTGGACTGTGATTTGCTTTCTTCTCTCCAGCTTAGTTAGTGGTATACTTTTTACATGTTTTCTTGAAGTTAATGAGTATTGTAAAGAGTGCCAGATAACAATTTTTAAAATGATGTGAGTCCAACCAATACATTTATCTTAATTTTATTGTTAACAGACTGCACCTAATGTTAAAAAAAAAAAAACCAACCGATGCACACAGCTTCAGAAGTTAATTTGTATTCATATAAATTTAATTATTTAATTCTTGCCTCTCCTAGGCTGAGATAGATTCTCTTTTCCTCTGTATTCTCATAGAATTTTGTAGTACTTTCATAAAGGGAGATAACAATAGACTTAGGAAATTGTTGTGAAGATTACATGAGGGGCACCCTATGAAATGTTTAGCACAGATGCTAGCTCAATAAAGTTAGCTGCTTTTATTAATAACACTTATCTCTCATTCATTGTGCAAATGTGTATTTACCAAAGATCTACTGTGTTAGAAACAGAGAATATAGTTATGAGTAAAAATAATTATGGATAGCTTTAAATCTGAGGCCTAATAAAAAGTTTCTATCTTTAGAATTTTTTTTAACTGTTTCTAAGACAAAAGTCCCAAAGATGTATTCATATGTGAATGATGAATGTAATCAATTCCAAAGTGAGGTCCAATTTTTTTCTTTTAAACTTTATTTTTTCCATAATATTTGACACATACAAAAGAATATGCAAAACATGTTTATCATACTTTTGCTTTGTTTTAGTTTTATTACACATCTACACTTACCCCTCACTTATTGACAATCTGATTATCTCACAAATCACATTTACGAAAACAGTAAAAAATCTATTACTACTTTACGCATTAATGACATGTCTGGCAATAATGAACACCGATGTATGAGGTGAAAGCAATGCTGGCTGTGATGGTTAAGGTTATATGTCAACTTGTCTTGACCATGATTCTCAGTGGGTTGGGAGTTATGTAATGACGTAATTTGGCCGTTATGTAATGATGTAGTCATCTTCCTTTTTGTGATCCAATGTGATCATCCTCCATTTTCCACATAATGCCAATTTTCATGGAACAACTTGGTCTTTGGAACCTAACCATGTCGATAAGTGAGGAGTGGGTATATGTATGTCCAAGAAATGTGTTGCTTACTTTTGCTTGTTTCTAAGCTTCCTAAAATTGGAATCATGCTAAATTGTACTAAGATTTATCCATGTTTTATGTAGCTGTATTGAATTCCATTGTCTGAATATACTAGAATTTATTTCTCTGTTCTTTTAATGGACATGTGCATTTCCGGTGTTTTGATTTTATGAACAGTGCTGCTGTGAACATTACAGAGTATGTCTTCTGGTGCACAGAATTTTATTCTTCTGGTGAAAGAATTTCTCTAGCAGTGGAACCGCTGTGTAATAGGATATGCAAATACTAATCTGCATAAGAGAATGTCAAATGGTTTTCCAGAGTAGTTGAATCAATTTTTACTCCACCAGCCATGTATAAGCATTCCTGTTGATCTGTTTCCTCTCCAATATTTAGGGTTGTCACATAAAAAAAAAAAATTTTGCTGGGGGAGAGCAACTAGGAGTATAAAAAAAAAAATTTTTTTTTTTTATAGCAAGGTGTATATAAATTTTTGTATGAGAGACCTCCTTGATTTGTAAACTTTCACTTAAAGCGCAATAAAAATTAAAAAAAAAAAACTTGCCAATTAAGTGAGCATAAAATGATATTTTATTATGGTCCCATCTTTCACTTTTTCAGCCAAGTTCTTCTCTCCGCTTTTATTTCTTTTCTTTTATGAAAATAGTTTTTGTTTGTTTTGATTACATGACAGAATTAATGCACACATATTCATTCTGTCTGCAACTCTTTATCACGTGCCAGGGTGCTCATCAACATGCTAGGGAGATACAGCAGTGAAACAAAACAGAAGAGGTCCCTTCCCACATGGAGCTTCCTTTCTAGTGTGGAAGACTGACAGTAATTGAAGAAATAAACAAGACAATTTTAAATTTCAGATACTGATAAAGTGCCACAAGACAATAAAACAGGGCAGAATAATAATAGTGGCTGATGCTCTAGACTGCTCTTGATTGGGTGACCAGAGAAGGTCTTCTGAGGAAATGAATTACATGTGATTGTATCTAAGTGATGAGACAGAGCCAGCCATGAAGACAAGGAGCTAACCCTATGAAGAAGATGGGGAAGAATGTTTCAGGGAGTGGGAACGGCAAGTCCAAAGGCCATGAGGTGAGGAATGAACTTGTAAAAATGGAAGAATAAGAATAAAGCAGAACTCACTTTTGATGTAGCCACTCAGAGATAACCATGTTAACATTTTGATGTACCTTTTTCCAAACATTATTCTGTGTATCCTTGATACCACACCCCATCCTCCTGGTAAGTTAACTGGGAGACTGTTTTTATGTATCTTTACATAAACCAGAAAAAAAAAAAAAAAGCCCAGTGCTGTCGAGTCGATTCCGACTCATAGCGACCCTATAGGACAGAGTCAAACTGCCCCATAGAGTTTCCAAGGAGCACCTGGCGGATTCAAACTGCCAATCCTTTGGTTAGCAGCCGTAGCACTTAACCATTACGCCACCAGGGTTTCCATCTTTAGATTATATATATCTGTGTATCTGTATCTATATAAACCCACTGTTGTCGAGTCAATTCCTACTCATAACAACTCTGAAGGGTTTCGAAGGCTGTAAATCTTTTTTTTTTTTCCTTTTCTCTTTTTCATTTTTTTATTCTTTAGATGAAGGTTTACAGAGCAAATGAGTTTCTCATTAAACAATTAATATCCATACTGTTTTGTGACATTAGTTGCCCACGATATGTCAACACTCTCCCCTTCTCAACATTGAGTTTCTCGCTACCAGCTTTCCTGTCTCTGCCTTTTATCCCTGCCCCTGAGCTGATGTGCCCATTTAGTCTCATTTTGTTTTATGGGCATGTCTAATCTTTGGCTGAAGGGTGAATCTCAGGAGTGACTTCAGTACTAAGTTAAAGAGTGTCCAGGGGCCATACTCTCAGGGCTTTTCCAGTCTCTGTCAGGCCAGTAAGTCTGGTCTTTTTTTGTGTGTGTGTGTGAGTTAGAATTTTCTACATTTTTTTCCAGCTCTGTCCAGGACCCTCTATTTTGATTCCTATCAGAGCAGTCTGTGGTGGTAACTGGGCGCCATCTAGTTGTGCCGGACTCAGTCTGGTGGAAGCTATGGTAGTCGTGATCCATTAGTCCTTTGGACTAATCTTTCTCTTGTCTTTGATTTTCATCATTCTTCCTTGCTCCAGACGGGATGGAACCAGTGGAGTATCTTAGATGGCTCACAAAAGACCCCAGACACTGCTCACCAAAGTAGGATATAGAACATTTTCTTTTAAACTGTATTACGCCAACTGAGCTAGATGATCCCCGAGACCATGGTCCCCAGTCCTCAGCCCAGCAATTTGGTCCGTCAGGGAGTTTGGATGTGTCTGTGAAGCTTCCATGACCTTGCCTTGGTCAAGTTGTGCCGACTTCCCCAGAATTGTCTACTGCCTTACCCTTCACCAAAGTTACCACTTATCGTCTAGTTAGTGTTTTTCCCTCTGCATCTCTCTGCTCCCTAGTAACCATCAAAGATTGTTTCTTTCTGTGTGTAAACCTTTTCATGAGTTTTTATAATGCTGGTCTCATACAGTATTTGTCCTTTTATGACTGACTTATTTCACTCGGCATAATGCCCTCCAGATTCATCCATGTTGTGAGATGTTTTGCAAATTTATCATTGTTCTTTATTCTTGCTTAGTATTTCATTGTGTATATGTACCATAGTTTGTTTATCCATTCATCTGTTGAAGGGCACTTAGGTTGTTTCCATCTTTTTGCTATTGTGAGTAATGCTGCAGTGCACATTGGTGTGCATATGTAAGACCTCATTCTTGATCGAAGGCTCTGAAGGAACAGTTGGAGACACTACAGAACTTCCAGATAGACTGAGGTGAGAAAAAGGAAAAAGTAGAGACTTAAAAAGCAAGAAAAGGATACCTTAAGTAAAACTTTTCATTTAAAGATATCGAGAAACTTAATACGAAGAAAGACAACTCCCCCAAAACCCAGAACATGATTTATACCAGATGAAAATAAGTTTATAGGAAAATAATACATACTTTTGAGGAGATAAGTGAAAGAATAATATCCATTTAAAGAGAACAAAATGTTATGAAACAAAACAGGCAGCAATAAAATACTGTAAATGGTTATTAAAAAAAGAGCGAAACAGAACTCTTGGGTATGGAAAATATTGAAATAAACATGGAAACTCTAGAATGGACATACTCAAAAGAGAACCGGTGAATTAGGAGATACCAAAGAATTTATCCAGAATAGAACAGAGTGTATGAATATGGATTATTAAGTGTTAGAGGGTTAATGAAGACATCCACTTACATGTAGTAGGAATTCTAGAGCAGGGCTTCTGAATCTCAACACTGTTGACGTTTTGGGCCGAATAATTCCTTGTTGTGGGGACCTGCGCATTGTAGGATATTTAGCAGCATCCCTGAGCTCTGCCCACTAAAATCCAGTAGCACGCTCTCCTCTCCGGTTTTGACAATCAAAAACATCTCCAGACATTGCCAGATTGCCGATGATTGAAAACTACTGTTTTAGAGGAATAGAATGGACAGAATAGCAGGCAATATTTGAGAAGATGATAACTGAAAATTTTGTAGAATTCAAAAAAGGCATGAATTTTCAGATTAGGTATACACATTGAGGACCAGGCAGAATAAAAAAAAAAAAAAAATCAGTCACCAGACACATCATTGTGTAACTGTAGATCATCAAGGACAAAAATAAGTGAAATAGCATTATCTACAAAGGGCCACCAGTTAGACTCTTAGCCAACTTCTCAGTAACAGTGGAGGCTAGAATATAACGAAGCAATGTGTCTAAAAGTAGAGGGAAAATATGCCAACATAAAACTTCATATACCGCTAAACTAACATTCACGAATGAATGCAAGTTATAAATATTTTTAGACATGAGAGAGTTTAATACAGACCTTTACTTAATTATTAAAGGTTACATCTTTGCAAGAAGGAAAGTGAATCCAGAGGGGAGGTGTGCGAGTCAAGAAGCAAAGGTAGTTTCCATATTGGGGGTAGGGGGACATAGAAACTGATTTAATAGGCCAGTAAATGTAACTATTGACTGTAAAATAATATTTGTGTGTGTGTGTGTGAGATAGAAGGCTAAAAACCAATTTAAACCAGCAGCTCTCAAATATGTTGATCTTATGATTCGTTTATACTCTTTAACAGTTAATGAGGTCCCAAAGAGCTTTTTTTTAAGTGGATTATACCAGCATTTACCATATTAGAAAGAGAAACTAACACGTTTTAAAAATATTTCATTAAAAAAAAATAAACGCAGTATATGTTAACAGAAGTTAACGTTTTATTGAAAAATAACTATTTTCTAAAACATTTACTAAGAATGGCAGTTTTTTGTATTTTTTTGCAAATTTCTTTATTGTGTTTGGCTAGAAAATAGCTGGGTTCTGATTCTCATGCTTCAATATGTTGGAACATGAAGTAAATGAAGAAAGTGTGACCTCTCACAGATGTGTAGTTGTAAAATGGAATACTTTAATAGACTTTTTGTTAGAAAGCTCAACATTTTTGTAGCACCAAATATTGAGAACTGTTTTCCTCGAACTGACAGATTCACTTCGTTTTATGTAAAATGTCTGCCAAATACCCAACGTCTGTAGAATCATGGCTTGTCTCTTGGTCATTCTTTCAAATAAAAATGATGTTCTGTGAAAAAAGTGGCTAGTTCAGCTCAGCTCAGACAGGTACTTTTCCATAAGACAACCATGGTACTTTGTGTGCAGCCGAAGTGCTTTATGCATACATTTCAACGTTCAGAATTTTAAAAAGGTGTGTATACATGCATCAAGATTTAATAAAGGTTACTGTTTTTACTGCTTCATCAAGGGCATTATTAGTGAAACTGGGTTTTTTTTTTTTTTTTTTCCATCCTCCTGTGAGTGTAAGACAAGAATACAATGACTACAGGGCCAGTTTGGTAACACCACCTGGATTCATGCTAAGGCACAAGCAGGTTTACTCATCATTGCTTTTGCACTGCCAGTGCACATACCAACAGAGTGAAAAAGACAAGTAACATCTCAGTATTACTATAAAAATAGCTTTAACTTTGCAGACTCCTGAAAGAGTCTTGGGGAACACGCTCTGAAAACTGCTGCTCTAGATATAGATTGTGTCATCTTTGTATTGCAGGTTAATTAGTGTTCCACTAATCCTGATGCCACATTCTTCTTCTTATAGTCCAGCTCTCAGATTATTTGCTCGGCATACAGATTGAATAAGTGAAGGATACAATCCTGACACACACCTTTCCTGATTTTAAACCATGCAGTGGCCCCTTGTTCTGTCCACACGACTGCCTCTTGGTCTATGTATGGGTTCTGCATGGGCACAATTAAGTGTTCTGGAATTCCCATTTTTTGCAACGTTATCCATAATTTGTTATAATCCACACAGCCAAATGACTTTACGTAGTTAATAAAACACAGATAAACGTCTTTCTGGTATTCCCTACTTTCAGCCAGGATTCATCTGACATCAACAATAATATCCCTTGTTTGAGGTCCTCTTCTTAATCTGGCTTTGATGTACCTCTACCAGAAATTGGTATAGCTGAGTGGGAGAAAAAAAAAATCACCTTACGAAAATCAAAATCATTCTTATACACAAGTGACAATACATGTAATGAAAAAAATTATAACAGCAACCAACTCATTCCATGACTTGTTAATGTAAGAATAAACAAGGGCAGTTCAAGAAAGAAAATTAAAAAACCAATCTTACGAGTATAAAGAAAAACAAAGTTCTAACAAATCAAATTTAGCTGTGTACTAAAAAAATACATAACTCAGCTTGAGACTGGAAGAACTACATGGTGCCCGGCTACTTCCAATGACTGTCCTGACAGGGAACACAACAGAGAATCCCTGATCCCAGGAGAAAAGTGGGATGCAGATCTCAAATTCTAGTAAAAAAGACTAGACAATGATCTGACTGAGACTGGAGGGACCCCAGAGGACATGGCCTCTGGACTGTCTGATAGCCCAAAACTAAAATCATTCCCAAGGTCAACTCTTCAGACAAAGATTAGACTGGACTATAAGAAATAAAATGATACTGGCGAGGAGTGTGCTGCTTAGCCCAAGGAGACACATGAGACTATGTAGGGAACTCCAGTCCGGAGGCAAGATGAGAAGGCAGAGGGGGACAGGAGCTGGTTGAATAGACATGGGAAATACATGGTGGGGAGGAGTGTGCTGTCACATTGTAGGGAGAGCAACTAGGGTCACTTAATAATGTGTAAGTTTTTGTATGAGAAACTGACTTGCATTGTAAACTTTTACCTAAAGCATAATAATAAAAAAAAGCATTTTAGAGTAAATTCTTGGGAATTCAAGAATTTAAGAATCCTTTTAAAACGTCCATCGGGTTTATCACTTCTGCTCAAAATTCTTCAGTGGCAAAATACAGAATTCTGCTCTGAGGGCCTTTGTACCTTCAGTTTAGCAGGTGCTTTTCCTGGTGGCACAGTGGTTAAGAGTGGGGCAGCAAACTGAGAGGTTGGCAGTTGGAATCCAAGAGGCGCTCCTTGGAAACCTGATAGGGCAGTTCTGCTCTGTCCTATAGGGTCGCTATGAGTTGGAATTGACTGGATGGCAGTGGGTTTGGTTTTTGCTTTTTTTTCCCCTAGATCTTTACTCAGATGTCTCCATGAGACTTTACCTGGCTATCCTACTAGAAATTTCATTTCCTAGCCAGCACTCCTTATCCTTATCCCTGGGCTCTGCTTTGTTTTTTTCCGGAGCATTTCTCATAATCCATCATACTATGTATTTTGTTTATTGTCTCTCTCTCCCGAAGTAGAATTTAAGCTTTGTGAGAGCAGGGATTTTTGTCTGTCTGTTCCCTGTGTTTTCCTAGAGTCTACAACAGTACCCAGAAACCCTGGTGGCGTAGTGGTTAAGTGCTATGGCTGCTAACCAAAGGGTCGGCAGTTCAAATCCGCCAGGCGCTCCTTGGAAACTCTGCGGGGCAGTTCTACTCTGTCCTATAGGGTCGCTGTGAGTTGGAATTGACTCAATGGCACTGGGTTTGGTTTTTGTTTTTTTGGACAACAGTGGCCAGCACAGTGCAGGTACTCAGTATTTGTTGAATAAATAAATGAATGAGTATTTCACCATCAGAAAATCTATCACCAGATTGGAAGGGAAAAATCATATGATAATCTCATATGCAGAAAGGTACTTTGATAAAATTTGTCACTTATGCATAATAAGAACTCTTAACCCAAGAAAACCCAAACCCATTGCTATCGAGTTGATTTCATCTCATAGCAACCCTATAGGACAGAGTAGCACTGCCCCATGTGGTTTCCAAGGAGCACCTGGTGGATTCAAACTGCCAACCTTTTGGTTAACAGCCATAGCTCTTAACCAGTACGCCACCAGGGTTTCTGTAAGAACCCTTAGCAAACAATAAATATCAGGGAATTCTTTAACTTGCTAAAGAACCTTACATTTGATGGTAAAACTCCATTTAAGTCAGACCCGATGCAAAAAAAAAAAAAAAACTGAACCTGTTGCCATCAAGTCAATTCCAACTCATAACGAACCTATAGAACAGAGTAAAACTGCCCCATAGGGTTTCCAAGGAGTGGCTGGTGGATTTGAACTGCTGGCCTTTTAGTTAGCAACTGTCTCTCTTAACCACTAGCCATCAGGGTTTCTGACTCGCTGTAAGGAGGTCCTTATTATCACCTCTTCTATTCAACAGCATGCTAAGGCAAGAAAAAAACTACTAAGGGATATAAAAATTGGAAAGGAAAAGCAAAACAGCCCTAACTTGTAGATGAGGATGCATTGCAGGTGCATCGAATGTTGAAGAGAAACTACAAACTATTAAAAGGCTTAGAAAGTTCAGCCAAGGGAATGTTATTTCAAGATCCACATTCTCTTACACACGAGAAATAGTATATGTAATAGAAAAAATGATCTAATTTATAATAGCAACCACTATAAGCTACTTAGAAATTAATTTAATAAAAATGTGTAAGTCTTTTTTGGAGAAAATTACAAAATATTATCAGGGGACGAAAAAGACCCAACTAAGTGGAGGTATATCGTATGCATAGACAGCAAAATGTAATAGTGAAATGTCAATTCTCTTCAAATTAATTTACAAATTATATGCCACACAATTTTTCGTAGAACTTTACAGGCTTAACCCAAAACTCATGAAAAAGCAAAAAGCCCAGAATAGTTAAGACAGCTTTAAAGAACAACAATGTGGGTGATTCGACTTCATAGATATCAAGACTACAAAGCCACAGTTGCTGTTGTGTCTAGTCTAGTGCCTGACAGAGGCAGTACTCAATTAAAATGTTTGCTGGGTAGATTGATGGATGGTAGAACCAACGAATGTACTAATGCTTGGAACACGCAGATGTGCAGGGTACCTGTGGGTCCTACCTGATCTTACATTACTTCTTGTCTGGGGTCAGGATTAACTTGAACTGGTGGAGTAGGTGAAGGCTGAATCTGAAGATGAGGGTGACTCAGACCTGCAAGGACAAAGGAAGAGAAGAACTGACAAAAGGCAACACACAGTGCTGGCTAATTTGTTTGTCTTAAGCAAATTTTAGCTTGTACATTTGAAAAGAGGGTTGTATTCACTTAAAATTTAGCAAGCCTGTGACAGGAATTTACTATGTATTTAAGTATGGTGTCTGCCTGAAGTGTAAGAAAACTTTAATATACTGAGTGGGAAAGAAGTGCATGATTTTTTCTTGGACTACTTACTATGAAAATATGTCGGGAATGTTGGTATTGCATACATACCCAAAGAAAATGTGAAAACATTCAACTGCATTGTTTATCATAACATTTTTTGGGAATTACATTTTATTTTTACAGATTTTTTTGTACAGAGGATATCTTTGCAGAAACAACAGATGTGGCTGTATTTATGATTAGGAAAGAATTTTGTTTGTAATTATTGAATTTTGTTTTAGGTTTAATTATTTTGACTTCATGATTCAAATAGTAGTATTTTAAATTAGGAACATCCCATTGCTTGGGAAAGAGGTAGTTCAGAAATGCCAGGTGAGGAAATGAAAATGATCTGAGTTCAATTTGGCCATACGTGATGTGGGACTAATGATATTCTGATTTATATGTGATAGTAACATGCCTTAGAGAGACGTCAGCCAGTAGTAAGGTGCTGTTCTCTCTGGTAGCATTCTGGTGATAACCAACACCAAGTATGGCACTTGATAGTTCCAGAGTGCTTTAGCATACCTTGTTTTACTTAAGCCTCAAAGGTATGTGAAGGAGGCTTAATTCCATGATCATTTATAGAGTAGGCTTTGTGCCAAATTTTGTACTAAATCATGGCGAACCAAAGATAAGACAAGGACTCTGACCTCAAGTTAGCAGAAAGTTAACATTGGGATATACAACCAGGAGTGGAAGCATGCAAACAATGATTGAGGAAGGAGACATAGAAATGTGGGGTGTGGTAATGATAGGTAGTGGTGGAGTTCACAGTACATTTTTTTTATCTTAGGGAAGAATTGGTGTTTTTTTTTAAACACCATGTTGAAATTACGTTTCACAATTTACATAGCTGGCTTGACATACTTTTGAAATTTACCTGTGAAAACTGGGACCTGTGTAAGTTGGAAACCTGTCAGAAAAGGAAAATGCAAATATTTTCCACTAAAACGAGAGATAGAGAAGTGATAAGACTGCACCCTGTCAAAGGTGGAAAACTTGTGAGACTTGGAAAAACAAGGCAGTCCTGTCGAGTTCTGGCTCTCCCAAGTTTCACTGTATTAAATTTTCCGTAGTGACAATTTTTTTCCTTTGAAAAATCTAGGTGTCGAACTTTCTGCCTTGCCTAGGCCAACCTCCTTGATATTGTGTTCATGGAAGGAGTGATTAATCTATGTGCATAATTTAGCCCCTTGCATTCAAAATGCAATTTTGTTTATTAGAAATATTTTAGATAAGTGATGCTTTGTAGGTTTTTTGTTATTTTTAGGACTGAAAAAGATGAAGAGAAATAAAACGTGACAAAAGTCTAGAGGGAGGTACTGCCGAAGCAGCTGAAACAAATCAAACATCAACAAAAACAAGGCCCTGAGATGAAGAATAGGGAAATCTGTGGTTATTATCATTATTAGCTCCACGGGGTTATTGAAGTAATCAGGATATCAGTATCATAATGAAATGGAAATTTATTTTTTTTAATCTAATAGTAGAGAAAACAGTGCCTTAGGGTATGTATCTTAAATGCTTAGAAGTTAGCTTTTTTCTTTTTTAAGTTGGTCATAAATGATGAATAATAGTTCATTCATATTAATTACACTGATACAGTTGTGCATACCAAAGGAAAGTATCCAAATTTAGTGCAGATTCTTTTGTGGTTTGTATAGAATTCCTTTCTTCGTATGAAAAATAACCTTGTGTCTTGGTCACCTAGTGCCGCTATAACAGAAATACAACAAGTGGATGGCTTTAACAAAGAGAAGTTTATTCTGTCACAGTTCAGTAAGTTAGAAGCCCAAATTCAGGGTTCCGGCTCCAGGGGAAGGCTTTCTCTGTCAGCTCTGAAGGAAGGTCTTTGTCATCAGTCTTCTCTTGGTCAGGGAGCATCTCTGTGCAGGAACCTCAGGTCCAAAGGACACACTCTGCTCCTGGCACTGCTTTCTCGGTGGTATGAGGTCCCTGAGTCTCTCTGCTCACTTCTCTTTTTTATATCTCAAAAGAGATTGGCTTAAGACACTATCAAATCATGTAGATCTCGTCAGTGTAACTGCCACTAATCCATCTCATTACATCATAGTGATAGGGTTTATAACACATAGGAAAGTCACATCAGATGACAAAATGGAAGACAATTATACAATACTGGAAATCATCACCTAGCCTAGTTAACATATTTTGGGGGGACACAATTCAATCCATGACACCCTGTAAACACCCTAGCAAAACAAGGGTTGGTTTTCTTTTGCAATGGGATCCTTTTATTCTGATTACTGATTCTAACAGAAGACCTCTACCCGATGCAGTAATGGAAGTATTTGAGCAGTGACAATCTGATCAGGGAAGTCTAGCCTTGAGGTTGATCCTGAAGCTCTGTTGTCCTCTTACCAAGGGTGAATCAAGATTTTCTTCTAGTATTGGCCTTTGGATGACAGGTTTACTCTGTAACAGTTCCTGAAAGGAGGTATGTGTTAAAATTGCCTGGTAATCTTCTCTGGTTGCTTTTGTGGAATTCAGGTGCAGATTATATCCGTGACTAACCATTATCCCACATGTGGGGACATTGTGAGGTAATCGATAATTCTTGGGAAATCTCTTGTCGTTTCAAGTAGTTCGACCTCCTCTTTTGTGCAGGATTTGAGGATGAAAGTGGCATTCTATACTGAAAAGAACTTAAGTTTTGTCAGAGTTTTGGGTTGAGATTCTGATTCTGTCTCTGACTAGAGGTGTAACTTAACCTCTCTGAATCTCAGTGTCATTTATAAAAAGGAACTAATATAAAATCTTAGCACTAAAACAGTGCCATCAAGTCAATTTCGACTCATAGCAAACCCATATGACAGAGTAGAACTGCCCCATTGGGTTTCCAAGGCTGTAAATCTTTACAGAAGCAGACTGCCACATCTTTCTCCCGTGGTGCAGCTGGTGGGTTTGAACTGCTCACCTTTTTGTTAGCAGCCCAGTGTTTTAACCACTGCACCACCAGGGCTCCTTGCCAGCATATAGCAAGTACAATTATTCTCTTAATAGTACAAGCATCTAGTACTATATTTGGCACATAAACCCAAGCCGATTCTGACTCATAGTGACCCTTTAGGACAGAGTAGAACTGCCTCATAGAGTTTCCAAGGAACACCTGGCGGATTTGAACTGCCGACCCTTTGGTTCTCAGCTGTAGCACTTAACCACTACGTCACCAGGGTTTCCCGTATTTGGCACATAGAGGCACTCAGTAAAGGTGAGTTTCTAATAATTAATTTTCAATCCGTTAATACAGAGAAACTTCAGCAAAAACACTACTGAAAATGCTGGCTGTTACCAGTTGATCACCAAAGGCAATGTAAACATTGTTGCATTCTGTTTCTTAGTTTTGTGCCTCTGTTAAATTTTTTTTAACCCAGCTGCTGCTATACTAAGGTTTAATAAATGCATCCCAGTTTCTATTGCTTTTAGCTTTTAAACTGGAAATCATTATTGAGCAGAAACAGAGACCAGGCCGTATTTTAAAGGATTTTCAAAGAAACCTTCTAAGATATAAACTAAAATTAGGCACTGTGATGCTGCTGCTTGCCACCGAGTCAGTTCTGACTCACGGCGACCCCGTGTGGGTCCGAGTGGAACTGCGCTCCACAGGATTTTCAGGGACTGAGTTTGGGGAGTAGATCACCAGACCCTTCTTCTGAGATGCCTCTGGGTGGGTTTGAACCTCCAGCCTTTCAGCTGGCAGCTGAGCACAGTAGCCATTTGTACTATGCAGGGACTCCTTAGGCAATATTACCAAAACCAACCAAATGCGTTGCCGTTGAGTCAATTCTGACTCATAGTGACACTATAGGAGAGAGTAGAACTGCCCATAGGGTTTCCAAGGAGTGGCTGGTGGATTCGAACTGATGACCTTTTGGTTAGCATCCAAACGTTTAACCACTGGGGCCCCTAGGCAATCTTAGGCAGGTGCAAATGAATCAGAATGCATGGGGTGAGTGGGATACAAAGTACTGTTGAAAAACCTTATGCTTAAGGGCTAACTGGCTATTTTTAAACAAGGACAACCCTAGGCCTCCTGAAAAAAAAAAAAAAAATTACAAAGTTTGGTTTTGGGTGGTGCTCAGGGAGCATTTGCAGATGGGATGGAAAGAATCCCGAAGATGAGCAGGGCTCCACAGTACTGAGGAGTTTTCAGGGGGGGAATCAGGGTATGAGGGATAGCTTCTGTGAATCTATACCAGGAATTTACTTGATGGCTGTATTTTCAGAACCTGTTAACATTTTATTCATTCTTAAAGGCCTCTTTCAGTTGCTACTTCCCCCCTGAAATCTTCCCGAATCTTTCTACTAAGCAAATAAGAATCCTTTCATTTTTATACTAACCAAAAACAACTGTGGATTTTGGACAGCATTTTATCTATGCTTCTCTGACGAGAAGTTACATTTTAGTTGTGTCCAAGTGTTACAGGAATGTGTCTGTTAAATCATGTTGTAATAGGGAGAATATGAGTTCTTAGGTTGGAAATATGTGGACTTGAATGCTAGCTCTGATCTTTTCTAGCAATGTGTCTTTTTGCCACATAATACCTATTTACATAGGGTTGATGGGAGGCGTAAGTGGAATAATAATATATAAATGCCTTTTATCACTTGCTCCTCTTTTGGCCACAGCCTAAAATCATAGAATTTCTGTTCTGTGCTCTGTGCTCTCTGTCTGATAAGGATTCTAAGGAGGTAATTTGAAAAGGGAAATTTTTAGATACCAAATGAAATCCAAAACCCAGGTGTACAAGGAGTCATATGTAAGATCTCGGTCTTTTAATCTGACTGTGTATATGAATAAAAAGGAACCATGTGGTATTAGAAAAGCTGTCAGTAGACAGGTTATAAATACATTTGCAGGATGCATTATCTATTGGACCTGTAACCACCATTTGTATCAGAAACAATTTCTACGGGGAAAATTCAGTCTGACGACACAAAATTCTTGTTCAAAATTTGGGCAGATAACCTGTATTTTTGAATGAGACAAGGGATAAGAGAAAAATTCTAAAAGTGTAGTTTGTCACCTATCTGATTTGATGTAAACTGCTTGTCTAGTAACCAATTCTACTAACATTCTACCAAGATTTTGTACGTAATATGTCAGAATCCTCTACGTAAGATGCAGCATGGGCCAGTAATGTGGACCTGGGCTAGAAGTCAGAGAAACTGGATACAAGGCTGATATTACCTGAGAACAGGCCTCCTCCATGATATTGATCTTGTTACTGCAGCAAAGATGATAGAACAGACTGATCAGAAGCATTTAACACAAATGAAACTTTGCAACTCTGTGTATGTGGGGAACGAGTTGTCATAGGGTGGCTAAAACAGACTGAAGCAGTAACCTTTAATTTATTAAAAACAGCAGACTAGCTATAATTCCTAAAAACAAACATGGGTTTGAGAGACTCCCTGAAATACCCAAGACACTGACAAGGTTTCGCGCATCTGGTAGTTCTGTGTTGACGTACCTTGAAAAAATGTTCATTGGGTACTTGAGAAGAAAAGGCAGGAAGGAGGTCCCTGGAATTTACTAGCTTGCATCGGGCCCTCAGGTAAAAAAAGATAGGCAAATTACTTAGCTGAGAAAATTCCTTAGTAAGAGACGGTGAAATCCTCTCGGGGTGAATCCGAGTAATGAAAAGGCCAAGAAAAACTTGCTCTGAAAAGAACAAATCGAGGAGAAACGATAACTTCGGAAAAGTTAATAAAGCTTCCAAATGCCAGTGTGTGGAGATGCCCGCCCAAGCATATAGGCATTGAATGGTGACATCTGAGTGAGTGGCTTTATCTACTGGAATTGCAAATGTTTACATTGTCCTCAGGTGAGTTAATTTATACCTGTTCACTCTCCTCGATCTTGGTATAATCTCCTGGTGCTGTACACTTAACTCCATTACTTCCTTATTGTGGATTTTTGGCAAATTCCATAGCTGCTTTAAGTTGGACTGAGTTTCCCCTTTTGTAGAATAAAGATCTATAATGGCTACTATTAAAGGCCCTTTGAAGGATCAAGCAAAATAATATGTGTGAAAGGTTCACTATCAGTTACTTAATAAGCTCCCCCATGCTAAGGATTGATAGGCAAAGCATAGTGTCACTCAACTACTAGCCTCTAGCTACAATAACACGAGCACTTCGAATTCTCTTTCTTGTGATCCTTTTAATAATTTGATTCTACTCAGTGGAAGAAGAAGAAATGGAGCAAGTTGGGGATATCACGAAGCCCTTCATAAATGGCTGTGAGGCTAATGCCTCAGCTCTTGCACAACAAGCCTTCCCCTAGTATGGAGTATAATTTCAGAGGCCCGAGGAAAAGCCTGAACACTTACCTGAAGGAGCCACATGGAAAAGCAACCAGTTCCTCTTTTAAAAAGAAAACATCTTTATTGAGATACAATTTACATACCATACTACTCACCCATTTCAAGTGTACAATTCAGTGGTTTTTAGTATATTCACAGATGTGTGCGTCCATCACCACAGTCAATTTTAGAATATTTTCATCATCCTAAGAAGAAACCCCATACCCATTTCCCTCCACATTCTGAACGCCAGCCTTAATTTGTCCCAATAGATTTACCTGTTCTAGACATTTCATAAAAATGAGATCATACTATTGCGGTCTTTTGTGACTGGCTTCTTTGACTTAGCGTAATGTTTTCAAGGTTCATTCATGTATCAGTGCTTCACTTTGCTGGCTGTATACTATTCCAGTGTGTGAATATAGCGCATTTGGTTTATCCATTATCCATTCCTCAGTTGATGGTCATTTGGATTATTTGCATTTGGTCTTCACAGAGAAGGGACTTTTAGATGAGTGACTTGACTGCACTTATAACTCAGATTTGAAGGCCCTGATATAGGTGTTTCCTGTGTGTCTATGATTTGATTTATGTCATAACCTAAACAGAAATATGAAGAACAATTTCTCTTTGAAAAGAGAAATACTCCTCAAGTCTTCTAGTATATTAAATGGCAGTGTTGCACTATTTATTGGTCCTTATGGCTACTAATTTCTAATCAGCTTTTGAACTTTTTCTTAAAATTTTGTGTAAAAGCTATACTGTTACAATGGGGAAGTAGAGATAGGCAAAATGAAAAATTACCTATAATCCCAACCTTCAAAGACAAGTAACCTTAACATTTTTAAGAGTTTACCCGTAATACTTTGTTGATTTGTAAAAAAAAAAAATGGTACATGCTCATTGTAAATATGGGAAATGCAGAAAAGTACAAGAAAGTAAATTGCCATCCAAAAATAAACATTTTAATATTCAGTTAACAACATTCCAGACCTCTCTCCCTCTATGTATTTATGCAGATAGAAGGACGGATGGATGGATAGTTGGGTAAATAGTCAAGTGGACAGATAGAAAAAGAAATGCATAATGGAATCATTATATATGCTTATTTTTAACAAAAATAATATTTTACTTGAATTATACAGAAGAGTTTCTGTTCCAAGATGGTAAATGGAGCACATTCTGCAACTTCCCATCTTTTCGCCAAACTCTAGAAATGATAGGAAAAATATTTTTAATGCATACATAGATGTACTCTAAAACAAGAAGAATTCTCAGAGATAGTGAGAATTCCTGACTAAAATCAGATGGAATTGAAGAGGCCAATGTTAGTCCAGTGTGCATGCAGGAGTCCAGCAGAACAGTACTGTCACAAAAAGTAGGAGCTCCATTCTCAGATTAGAGATGGTGGAAGCTGCGGGCAGGAAGAAGTCAAGCAGTGGGAGCTGGGGCAGTACACTGGTAGCATCCGGGCCTATTCTTTCCTTCCTCGCTTCTGTTGGTCAAGTAACTGCAACAGCTGACTCCAGATTGGAGCAGTGTCTCAAAGATAGGGCATTATCTCAAGTGTCTGACAATAGGAGGCACAAATGAGGAGCACTTAAGCCCAGAAGACTAGCTGCTGAGATATCCTTCATAGCACATTCTACCCATCGTCCAGTCTCATTGAAAACCACATAAAACATAAGCTGCAACAATTAAATCTACACCTCCTTCAAACTACACCTTTAACTCCATGGTCAGCTGCCCAAGCAGAGAAAGTTTCAATCTCAATGGAAAAAATTGGCTATGGTCAAGAATCCCCAGATATTTGAGTAACACCTTAAAATAGAGTAAAAATCAAAAATAACAGAAGAATTTCACTTGAAGAAACATAGCTAATAAAATTGGAATAAACCTTTGTTGTGTTGTTGTTAGGTGCCATCGAGTCGATTCTGAAAAATAGTGATCCTTTTTTTTTTTTATGTATACAACAGAATGAAACACCAAGCGGTCCCACACCGTCCTCACAATCATTATATTTGAGCCCATTGTTGCAGCCACTGTGTCAATCTATCTAGTTGAGGGTCTTCCTCTTTTTTTGCTGACCTTCTATTTTACCAAGCATGATGTACTTCTCCAGGGACCGGTCCCCCCGATAACATGTCCAAAGTATGTGAGATGAAGTCTTGCCATCCTCGCTTCTAATGGACATTCTGGCTGTACTTCTTCAAAGACAGGCTTTTTTTGTTCTTCTGGCAGTCCATGATATATTCAATATTCTTCATCAACACCATTTGTTTGATAATTTCTGCATTCTGTTCGATCTCCCTTATTTGAAATGGATCTCTTCCAGTCACTTGGCCAGGTAGCCGTCTTTCAAATTTTTTGGCATAAACAAGTGAGCACTTCCAGTACTGCATCCATTTGTTGAAACATCTCAATTGGTATTCTGTCAATTCCTGGAGCCTTGTTTTTCGCCAGTGCCTTCACTGCAGCTTGGACCTCTTCCTTCATACTCATCAGTCCTTGATCATATGCTACCTCCTGAAATGCTGATGTAACACAAAATACCACAAGTGGGTGGCTTTAACAAACAAATTTATTTTCTCACAGTTTAGGAAGGTAGAAGTCCAAGTTCAGAGCACCGGTTTGCAGGCTGACACTACATCCCATCCTAATCCTGCTTCATTACCATAACAGGAAACTCAGTCTCATATAAGACCATAATGACAGGCATGAGGGTAGGATTTACAGCACATCACAAAATGGAGGATAATTACATCAGATCACAAAAATGGAGGACAACCATGCACTACTGGGAATTATGGCCAAGCCAAGTTGACACATATTTTTGGGGAATGCAATTCAGCCCATGACATTCCACCCTTTGGTCCCCTCAAATTCACACTGTTGCCACACGTAAAATGCATTTACCCTATCACCCCAGAAGTCTTAACTCCAAGTCCAAAATCTAACCTTCTGCAAAATTACTCTTCATCTGTGAATTCTAGAATACAGGTTATTTGCTTCCAAAGAACAAAAGTAGAACAGGCACAAGGTAGACATTTCCATTACAAATGGAAAGAACGGATAACAGGCACCAAGCAACTCTAAAACTCAGCAGAACAAATTAGCTAGAGCATCTGGGCAATGACCCTACCCGCCAGACTCTCAGTTTTGTCCATGTTCTCTGAATTCTGGATGAAGACCTCTTGGCCCTGGGCTTCAGCTCCACCTTCTAGGCCCACTGAGACAACAACAGCTCTTTTCTTTTGCTTTTGGTGGCCCCATTCTCCTACTCCATATGAGTGTCGAACCCACCCTAGCAGGCCCCATTCTTCTGCTGCTTGGGCATAGCAGCCCTGCCCCCTCTGCTTTGGGCAGAGGCCCCATCATCCCGGGAACAGCAGCCCCACACTCTGGGAGCAAGGTGGCAAAGATCCAACTCTTTGAAACCCAGCGGGCTGTGGTTCTACTCTTTCATATTGAGGCAGCCCTGCTTCCCATACTCTTTCCAACAGTTCTGCTGATCTCCAAGTTGCTCCAGGGATGGTCCTTTTCTTGGAGGACAACAGATGTAATTCCTTTGCCCTGTTTCCTGCCTGTAGAATCCCAAGAGGCAGACAGTTTTCTTTCATTCTTTCTCATTCCCTTTCAGCCTAATCTGATAGGTTTTCTGCTGTGGTAGTTGGTTAGATCCATCCTTCACAGGCTCAGTCTCTTTAACAAAAGATTGTATAACCACGTCCTTGGTGAACATTCTAGGATATGTGTACTTAGTTTGTACAACAGAATTTTCCAAAGCTTTTAAGTTCTATTTTCATTTTGTACAGTTCATTTTAAAGTCCACACCTTTCCTCTCACATTGTACTATAAGTGACAAGGAGAAACCACATAGCCCTTTTAAGATCTTGCTTAGAAATCTCATTAGCCAGATATCCAAGTTCATCACTTACAAGTTCTACCTTCTACCAAATATTTGAACACAATTCAGACAAGTTCCTTGCCACTGCATAAAAAACACCCCTTTCATCAATTGTCCAATCGTATGTTCGTCATTTTCTTTTAAAGCCTCACCAGGAGGAGCACATTTAACATCCATAATTACACCAACAGTCTCGTCAAGGCAATCTAGGGTTTTGCTGTTAGAGACCTTAAAACTCTTCCAGTCTCTACCCATTACCCAATTACAAAACCGCTTCCACAGTTATCTGTTAGAGCAGCATCCCACTCCTGGTACCAAATTCTTAGTTATCTAGTGCTGCTATAACAGATATATCACAAGTGGATGACTTTAACAAACACATTTATTTTCTCACAGTTTAGGAGGCTAGAAGTCCAAATTCAGAGCATTAGCTTGCAGGGAAGGCTTTCTCTGTCAGCTCTGGAGGAAGTCTGTGTTGATCAGGACGGCCTCTTCTCAGCTATGTCTGGAGGCAGCCCTCTCTCTGGCTCTCAGCCCCTTGGCCCCTCTACCTCTCAGCCTGGCCTCTGCCCTGCTCGGGCAAATGTTACAAAGCTCTTTAGCTCTGCTGATAAGCACCCAGAGGCACCGCAGTCCACCAGGAAATTCTCAGCACTCTATTGATTCTTGGGTTGTCTGCTGTGCCATCTCACGCCAGTCTCCTGGTTCTGCTGCTGCTGTTTCTCTGCCACTGCTTCTCACTATCTTGCACCATCTCTGGTGTTACAGCTCTCTCTCTCTGTCTCCTGGTTCTTGGAGGTTCTCAGCACAGGGACCCCAGGTCCAAAGGACACACTCCTTTGTTGTATTGAGGTCCCTATCTCTGATTGCTTCTCATCTCTTGTAAGATAAGAAGTGTGACTCAAGTAAGGGTATGATTTGAATAAGGGTGGTGACTGGGATAAGGATGGTGACTTGAGTCCTACCTTCTAGTAAGGTGGTGATTCAAGGTACATCCCACCTTAATCCTACCTCATTAACATAATGGACAGCTCACTTCCAAATGGGATCATAACCACAAGCATAGAGTCTAGGATTTATAATACATCACAAAATGAGGATAATTTCATCAGTTCACAAAATGGAGGACAACCACACACTACTGGGAATCGTGGCCTAGTCAAGTTGACACATATTTTTAGGAGGCACAATTCAATCTATAACATATGTAACTGGTTCTTAGAGTTTGTTACTTTGTTCCATCGGTCTGTTATAACAAGTTCTTATCATTAGGGCTTTGCAATATGTCTTACTATCTTTTAGAGAAAGTCCCTCATTTACTCTTCTTTTTAATGTTTAAGCCATGGATGACCTTTCTCCTTCATGTAAACTTTGTTGTTGATGTTCTTAGGTGCAGTCGATTTGGTTCCAATTCATAGTGAGCCTATGTACAACAGAACAAAATACTACCCAGTTCTGTGCCATCCTCACAACTGTTGGCTATATTTGAGCCCCCTGTTGCAGCCACTGTGTCAATCCATCTTGTACTTCTTCGAAGACAGATATGTTCATTCTTTTGGCAGTCCATGGTGTATTTCAATATTCTTCACCAACACCATAATTAAAAGCATCGATTCTTCTTTGGTCTACCTTGTTCATTGTCCAGCGTTTGCATGCATATGAGGTGACTGAAAATGCCCTGGCTTAGGGCAGACATACCTTAGTCCTCAAAGTGACATCTTTGCTTTTTAACACTTTAAAGAGGTATTTTGCAGCAAATTTGCCCAGTGCAATATGTCGTTTGATTTCTCAACTGCTTCTTCCGTGGGTGTTGATTGTGGATCCAAGTAAAATGAAATCCTTGACAACTTCAGTTTTTTCTTTTTCATGATGTTGCTTATTGGTTTAGTTGTGAGAATTTTCTTTTTTTATGTTGAGTTGTAATCCATACAGTAGGTGCTTCAAGTCCTGTATAAATTTTACAGCACTTTTCTTGATTTATATTTAAAAAGGTAAAATATTGTGGATTTAAAAAACCAACCGTAATATTTTGGAGGATTTATAGATTAATTTGGAGAGAAGAGCTGAACAAGATGAATAGTAAGAAAAACCCATATGAAGTCATGTTTTACTAACAGTTGAGATTACCCCCCCAAAAACAAATTCTAAAATCAAATTACTGAGAATAAGAATTAGATTGTCATCCAAGTGTTCATCAGTTCTCATCAGCAGCATCAGACACAAGGTGACAGTGGGTCATGTGGAAGAAACAGAGCTTCATGGCATTTTTTTTTTTTTCTTTTCAGAAAACTTCATGAAACCAAAACCCGTTGCCATCAAGTCGATTCCCACTCATAGCAACACTGTAGGGTAGATTAGAACTGCCCCATGGGGTTTCCAAGGCTATAAACTTTACAGAAGCAGACCTCCAAATCTTCCTTCTGTGGAGCGACTAGTGGATTCAAACCTCTGACCTTTTGGTTAGCAGTCAATTGCTTAAACGCTATGCCACCAGGGCTTCTTGAAAACTTCATGAGATACGTTTAATTCAAGTGTGATAGCAGCAGCTGTACCGAGACCAGAACCCCAAACTGCCTTCTCTGCCCAGAAGTTTTATAAAGTGTCTATACGTTGGGGGGAGCCCTGGTGGTGCAGTGGTTATGAGCTATTGCTGCTAATCAAACGGTCAGCAGTTTGAATCCACCAGCTGCTCCTTGGAAACACTATGTGGCAGTTCTACTCTGTCCTATAAGATCACTATGAGTCAGACTTGATGGTAATGGGTATACATTGGAGGGAGAGTGAAAGGAAATGCACATAGAAGAATTGAGGCCATTTATAATTTAAATGAATAATAACAGATATATTTTATGGGCAAACATTTCTTATACCCAGTCCCTAAGTCATGTATTTTGATTCATGCAATTCTTTAAAACATGTTTTATGAGTGTTGGAGTTAATCCAAGCATTGGGATAAAGGGGTTTTACTTTACATGTTAATAAAACAAAGCTTTGACATAAAACAATTTGATATCTTAAGGAGATATTATCTCTGTCAGAAGCACAACAGGGAGGACTATAACTTAGAAAACAGCGTGTCGCATTTAACATGGAACCTTTTACTCTGCTTCATCAAGGCTCTTTAGCTTGGGTTGCAAATACTTTTTATCTTTCCATTTCTTATCAGCATAGAGAATGGTAAGTCACATTACTTCCCCTGTGTAAATAGGATATTTTTAGATCCACAAGATTGCTTCCTTCAACAAGTGTTTTTTTTTTTTCATGTCACATCTCTCTTCTCCAAGACAGAATTATACTTTCCAATTTCTCAAACAGTATCTTCAAAGTGCTGAAGGGGAAAAAAAATCTTATAACCTGGAATTCTGTTCCAGCCAAATCACCAATCAAATTTGAGGACAAAATGTAAATATTTAGAGACATACAAGAAGCTTAGAAAATTTGCCATCCGTAGACTCACTCTGAAGTAACTACTAGAGCACGTGCTCTTCAAGAGGAAAAATAACAATAAGAAGAAGCAATTAAGTACAAGAAGAAATAGCCAATAAATTAGGAGAACTTATTTTCTAAATAACCATTAGTTAAAAAGTTTTAAAGTAATTATGAACAAAAATTCCAAACATGTCCATATGGGAGGTAGATTATGTTGAGGTAGGAGAATAGTTAGCAAAAGCAGTGAAAACATGCTAAGGATCTTGGGATCTTGTCTTGTCCAAGAAGAAGATGATAGATATTGATTTACTCTAGATATTATTAGAAAAAGACAAGTTTAATTATGGGTGTAACAATTTAAAGGTAGCTACTAGAAGACTAAAAGTTGAATAGAAAGAAATTGAGTAAAGAAACTTGATCAATCCAGTGGGAGTCAGGAAAGTGACAGCGGGGAGAAGAAAAGGAGAAAACCCAAAATAAAATGGTAATATAAGCCAAATAATTTAGAAATTATCTCAAAAGTAGATGAGTTAAATACGCTAGTTTTAAAAGGCTTGGCTTGGATTAAAATCATACATGTATGTCAAAAGTGATGTTTATAAGGGACACATGTAAACAACATAGAAAACCTAAATATTAATAGAAAAAAAGATATGCCAGGCAAATAGTAACTAAAAAACAACTGGATTAGCAATTTAATACCAGAAAAAAAAATGGGATGTGACAAAAAAAATTGATTCATTTTGATAAATGGAAAAATCCACCTAAATTATTTAACAATCACATACATAGTCCCAACACTACTGTTGTTAGGTGTGACCCAATGGCACTATTTATGTGACTGTTAATAGCGATCTATAGGACAGAGTAGAACTGCCCCATGGAGTTTCCAAGGAGTGGCTGGTGGATTTGAACTGCCAACGTTTTGGTTAGCAGCTGAGCTCTTAATCACTGTGCCACCAGGGCTCCCCCAACACTGTTAGTATTAGGAAAACATAAAACAAGAAATTGCTATTTTATCTGTCAGATTGCTGAAAATGTCAAGAACTGCCTGGTGATAATATGGAGAAAATGGTATTTTCTCACTCCACTTGAAAGAGGGAGGCAGTGTAATAATATATTATTATTTGTTGAGGTTTATAACATTTACTTTCTGTCTCATTTAATCTCAGTTCTATATTTAATGGAATCATTGCTCACCACTAGCAGTGCTTTTCCATTATTGAGTTCCTTGTTTTGACCCATCACTAAAGTAGATTTCATCAAGTATTTTTTTTCCCAGAAAAGCTTTGTCCTGTATTTTCTGATTTTTTTCATGTTGAGAGTATCTATTTCATATATGTATTTTTTTTAAGACAGCAGAAAAGATGTTTTATTGTGCACATGTTACATTCAGCCATAACAGAACAGAGTTAATCCAGAATTTCATAGGTCCAAGGAAAAGAATCAAAAGGGACTGATTTAATATGAACAAGCTAGGTCTCTCATAGGTGTTTGCAGTGATCAGATGAAAATGGAAGTTCTAGATTCATTGAAAGAGAAATTCAAGGCTGTAGTATGCAGTCAACAACTTACATCAATATCCCTGGCTGGGAGTTGAAATTATTTAAAAAAATATATATAAGCAATATATATTTTAAACAGTTAAAATACTGTTTTCAGCCTAGAATTTGATACCCAACTAAGCTATCAGTCAGGTTTGAGGAGAAAGAATGACATTTTCAGACCTGAAAGAACCAAACTGATTCTGGAAGAAAGCATAGCTCAAGAAATGGAAGAAAATACCCACAAGTGCTTTGTTTTCTAGGACGATCTAGTAAGAACATGAATTCTACAGACAAAAATTTAAAGGCAGAATGCTAAGACATCTTGAGATGAAGAGGGAATTGCAGAGATAAGGAAACAAATTAAGGACCAAGACATCATCATTGCTGTTAGATGCCATCGAGTTGGTTCCGCCTCATAGCGACCCTGTGTACAACAGAACGAAACACTGCCCAGTCCTGTGCCATCCTCACAATCGTTGTCATGCTTGAGCCTATTGTTGCAGCCACTGTGTCAATCCATCTCATTGAGGGCCTTCCCCTTTTTCACTGACGCTCTACCAAGCATGGTGTCTTTCTCCAGGGACTGATTATATAAGGCAATTGAAGATACCATGGCTTGGGTCAGGCATGCCTTAATCCTCAAAGTGACATATTTGCTTTTTAACACTTTAAAGAGATCTTTTGCAGCAGATTTGCCCAATGCAATATGTCATTTGATTTCTTGGCTGCTGCTTCCATGGGCACTGATTATAGATCCAAGTAAAATGAAATTCTTGACAACCTCAATATTTTCTCCATTTATCATGATGTTACTTATTGGTCCAGCTGTGAGGATTTTTGTTTTCTTTATGTTGAGGTGATCTTCATTGGTAAGTGCTTCAAATCCTCTTCACTTGCAGCAAGCAAGGTTGTGCCATCTGCATACTGAAGGTTGTTAATGAGTCTTCTTCCAATCCTGATGCTGCGTTCTTCATGTAGTTCAGCTTCTCAGATTATTTGCTTAGCATACAGATTGAATAAGTATGATGAAAGAATACAACCTTACGCATATGTTTCTTATTTTTAAACCATACAATATCGCCTTGTTCTGTCTGAATGACTGCCTCTTGGTCTATGTAGAGGTTCCACATGAGCCTATTAAGTTTTCTGGAATTCCCATTCTAATAAATAATAAGACACCTTAATTAAGAAGCCAAATGAACATATTATAGAAGAAAAGCTAAAGACAATCATGGTGAAAGCAGAGAAAAGAGACAAAGGAATTAGAAAGAAGATAAGGCATCTACCATAAAGATGATCGATATTCCTAAAGTAAATTAAGGCTATGTAGGGTTTTTGGGGGGTGGTGTGAGAACGGAAGTATAGTGGAGGGAAACGAGAGAGAGAAGGGAGACAAGAATGAGGATGAGGAAGTCTAAAGATGGGGGATAGAACTGACAATTGACTGCCACTCTATTGCTATAAAAATCACCAATTAATGATTAGTTTAACCCCCCAAGAAGGCTCTCTGAGGAAGGGGAGTTGTTGTTGTTAGTTGCCATTGGGTCAATTCCAACTCATGGCAACCCCATGTTTGCCAAGTAGAACTGCTTCATAGGGTTTTCAAGGCTGTGACCTTTCGGGAGTAGATTGTCAGGTCTGTCTTCAGAGGTACCTCTGGGTGGGTTGAAATCATTAACCTTTCAGCTAGTAGTAGAGCACAAACCATTTGCAACACCCAGGGACTCCTGAGGAAGGGGAGTAGTGGGTTCTAATCAGCAAATTTAATCAGTAACCTAATGATAATTTTAATATTATTGTTAGTTGCCATCAATTGATTTCAACTCATGGTGACCCCATGTGTTACAGAGTAGAACTATTCCACAGGATTTTTCTTTTTTTTTTGGCTGTACTCTTAATGGAAGGAAATGACTAGACCTTTTCTTCCATGGTACTTTTGGTGGGTTCGAACTGCCAACCTTTAGGTTCGCAGTCCAGAGCAAACGATTTGTGCCACGTAGGGACCTTCATAATTATAATAGCTACCATTTATTGCACAATTATATTTGTCAGTCATAGTGCTGAAGTGTTCTAGTGTTTTTTAAGTTTTAATTTTCAAATCCGTGAGGTGGATTTTTAAAATAACTTTATTGACTACCATACTTGGTCTCAGGTAGATTAATTTGACTGTTAGCTGATGACAGAGTGAAGATTTGAGTTTTGTAATTGTCTGACTTCAAATTCCATGCTCTTCCTTTTATAGCATGTATTGCCTTTGTCAGAAGTAGCTTGAAAGGCATTTTTAAGGCATTAAAACCTAGGACAGGAACCTGAAGGACTTGTTGGTCTTCTGGTTAGAAATGTAATTTTGGAATAAAAGAAAGGATAATGGGAGGTAGGTGGTTGACTACATAGTGATATAGACCAGGATTTGGTTTCTGGATCCAGTAATCATTTGCTTATACATATTACTGACTTTTGCCACGTCCACATGGTTTATGTATTGTTATTCAAGTTGACTCACTTTGCTTTTCATTGTAACTACGTTCGATGGGAAAGTAATAGTATCACTTGCTGTAACTAGAACGTATCCATAAAAATAAATACAAAGAAACCTAGACATGTCTAGTCCATCTAGACATTGTTGCCTCCTCTTATTTTGTTATAAAGAAAGGTAAGAGAATACTAGAGAGCTGTCAAAAAGAGAAATTGATAGCATATATCTAGCTTTAATTTTGGGGTTTTCTTACCCACGAAACCAAATATTCACTTTAAAGAAATCCCTGACCAAAATTAATCCACCAAGGGGTTTTCTTTCACCCAGAGTTACAAATCCTTTCTGTCTTGTTTGATGCCAGGCTTCCTAAATTTAAATTTCAAAAGATATGGCTGGGTAGAGGGCGAGAGACCATCTTGTGATCTGATATCAGTTGACCTCAGTGAAAGGAACAGGGCAGGGTTCAATCAGTCATGTTAAGATCAGCCGATGGTTGGTCTTCTATATTTCTCCCCCCTCTTCTCTTTATAAGCCTAATTATACCTAGCTTCTTTGATCCATTTGCTTTTTCCAGAATCAAAATAACCTGCCTATAGGCATGTGGAGCCCTGGTGGCCCAGTGGGTCAGAATTACAGCTACTAACCAAAAGCTCAGAAGTTCCAATCCACCAGCCACTCATTGGAAACTGTATGGGGCAGCTCTACTCTGTCCTATAGGGTTGGTATGAGTCAGAATTGACTCGATAGCAATGGGGTTGGTTTTTTTTTTAAATATGCATATACATAACTGCTCAGAATAAACCTATGTTTAAATTTTGTTGAGTGGTGCTTATTTTTAGGAGAGCCATTAGAGACATATTTGTGCCAAACTGAACCTTTCTTCATGGCATGATAAGAAGTTGGAAGGTATTTGGAAAAGGAGCATGTCACAGTGTGCAGGAATGGGGACTGTGGTATGGTTGAGCCTCATAGGAGTGGAACTAGAAACTGGAAAGTTATTAGGAACTGAGGTAGCCTTCTTTAGGGCTGTTTGAATTCTTTCCCATGATACTCCTGCTTCTTTCTACTCATATACTGAGTTTGCTCTCTACGAACTTGGCACTGTTGGTTCCAAGTGGCAGATTTTGATTTCTGTTCCCTTGCTAACTGGCTCAGTCTCTGAATTTCCCAATTCCTGAGAGAGGAATTGAATTATACTGGCTAGTCTTTCCAATTTAGACTTTGTAAGTCCCTTGCCCAGTCTATCAGCAGTGCCTAAGGTGAACAATCACGTAGTACAGAACATGGACATTTAGGGCAGCAGCAGATTGTGACAGGACAGATTCTACCATTCATCTTATCACCCAGTAAATATTGAGTGTTTGCCATGTGCAAGCCACTATTCTAGGGGTTGGGACTATGACTGTGACCACGATTGACAAGGTCCCTGCATTCTTGTGGAGGGAAAGGAGCTTTAAACAAGTGAAAAAAAAAGTCACAGATTGTGCTAAGTGTTGGGCAGGAAATACATAGGGCTATGTGATGGATGGTTCTTGGGCTGAAAGCGGGAGGTTGCTCTCAATAAGACGGTATGGAAGACCTCTTTGTGTAAGTGATTTTTGAGCGGAAACCTGAGGGAGGATTGCAAAGACTTTGAGATGGGAAAGAACTTGGCGTGTTTGGTGGGTGGGGGAGGGGGAGTAGCCAAGTGAGCCGAGTGAATAAGGGGCACAGCAATAAGAATTGCTATTGGAGAAGTAGGCTGGGGCCAGATTGTGGAACACTTTGGGCAAGCTAACCAGACACTCACGAGATGCAGAACATTAGATACATGCAGAGAAGGTATAAAGAGGCTCAAAGTGGGGAAGAACAGCAAGACAACTGCAAGAGGGTGCGTGGACTTCTGGTGACACTGAAAATGTCACATTCCTGAGAATGACTTAGGTGGTGTAAATGGTTAACACATTTGGCTGCTTACCAAAAATTTGGAGGTTTGAGCCCACCCAGAGACCCTTGTAAGGAAGTCTTGGCAATGTACTTCTGAAAAATCAGCCATTGAAAATCCTACGGAGTACAGTTTTGCTCCCACACACATGGTGTCTCCATGAGTCAGAATCTACTGGATGGCAACTGGTTTTAGTAGGTTCAGGGACTTTGTTTACCCATCAATGTGGTCAATGGTAGGTGATAACTAGTAGTGATCGCCATTGATGTAGGTGATTTCTCAATGAGCGATATGTAATGAAAATGATATAGGGAGAGAAAATAACATTTACTCAACATGCCCCCATATTATCTCCTACAACGTTTTGTGCTAGATTTTATTATCCCTGTTTTTGAGATTAAAAAAAACTGGCCAGAGAAATTAAGAAGCATGTTAAAGTCACCAGCTACTAAGTAGCTGGCCTGGAATTTGAAGGCAAATTTCAAAGCCCGTAGTCCTTTTACTGCATTTTCTGTTTAATGATACAGTTTGGAAGATTAAGAAAAAGGTAAAAATCACATTTAGGGATCTGTATTAATTTCCTAGGGCTGCTGTAACAAATTACCACAAACTTGAATAGACTGAAACAACAGAAACTTATTCTTTCACAGTCCTGGAGGCTAGAAGTCCATAATCGAGGTGTTGGCCAGGCCTTGGTCTGTCTGTAGCCTCTAGGGGGTGACCATTTCCGGCCTCTTCCAGGGCTCCTTAGCCTGTGGCAGGATAACTTCAGTTTCTGTCTCTGCCTTCACATGGCTGTCTTCCCTCTGTGTCATCTCTGCTTCTTACTAGGACACCAGGGGTATTGGATTAGGACACGCCCTGCTTCAGTACGACCATCGTGAGTGGGTTCTGACATTAAGTCAAATACCTCATTTTTTTTTTAGTTTTCATTATTACTGCCTTTTATTGTCAGTATCTTTATAAATCCAAACTTTGTCTTTGGGGGTCAGAAACATTACATATAAACTTACAGATGTATTTTCATACATACATGAAACCAAACCAAACCTGTTGCCATCGAGTCGATTCTGACTCATAGCGACCCTATAGGACAGAGTAGAACTGCCCCATAGAGTTTCCAAGGAGCTCCTGGCAGATTCGAACTGCTGACCCTTTGGTTAGCAGCCCTAGCACTTAACCACTACGCCACCAGGGTTTCCCATACATACATGCGCACATGAAAAATACACAAATCATAAAAATTTACTTCGACAATGAAGAAGAGTTGAACCTCATTGACGTTTTGTCAGCTGTGGTAGTAACTCCACTCGTGGAAGATTCTGGATCATCTGGGTTATCCTTGGATGGCGTTTTTAGTCAGAAAACTAGAGTTATCCGTATGGTCTTTTTTTGCTTCACGTATTTTGGGGTAACATCTCACAGTTCTCTGAATCTGCTTATCAACAACAATCAGTATTTGGGTCCATGTTTTCCAGCAACTGAAGCCCCGATTTAGTTTAGAAAAAACTCCAACTAATCCTTTCACCATAGAATTTTTTTGACAACTGCTCTCCTTCCTCTTGCTCATTCTTTCTTTCTTCTTCAGCATTTATTTCCTCTTCAAAATCCGGTGAGTCCTGATCTGTCAGTTCCCCTTCCTGGTGATCTATGAGCTGTTCCCCAACAGTGAAATCAAGTTCTAAATTCAGTGTCCTTGCCATGTGGACGATTTCTCCACCAATCTCTTCCATCATATTATCCTGATCAAATACTTGAATCGTGTTCACAGAACTCAGCAATTTTTCCCATATTCCCTGCATGTCTTTTCCTGTAACTTCCTCCCAGGAAGATCCAATGTTCCAGATACACTAACGGTTGTAAGTGTTGTTCATTGTAACGAGAATATGTCATAAGTTGGGGACTACTTGTAATTACATTTGCAATGACCCTAGTTCCAAATAAGTTCACACTCTGACGTTCCAGGAACGACATTAATTTTGGAGGGACACTGTTCAATCCAGTATAGGATTACTATCTTGGACTTGGTGTGAAAAAAGGGAATTATTAAGGGTGAGTAGAGTAGTAAACCAGATCTGTATGTCCCTTGCATCTCCCAGGAGCTCCCTATATAGCTCCATATAGTAGGAGCTCATATACACGGCATAATTATACAATCAGAATCATACCAAATGGAGAAATAGAGTGGAACTAGTGACGCTGGTGGTGTAGTGGTTAAGTGCTACAGCTGCTAACCAAAAGGTCAGCAGTTCGAATCTGCCAGGTGTTCCTTGGAGACTCTATGGGGCAGTTCTACTCTGCCCTATGGGGTCGCTATGAGTCAGAATCAACTTGACAGCAGGTTTTTTTTTTTTTTTTTTTTGGTTTAGTGACCCTGAGGAATTTTCAGGAGAAAAGCTAGTAGGTAATAACTAGCTGTGTGGCAATGGCTGGAGAAAATATAGGAATCAGACGTTTCGGTACCTGGAAATTGGGGCAGATGATGACACTGTAATAGATATGTTGAAGGACTTGATGGGGGTACGAACAGGAAAGCTTCGTTTCTCTCCAAAAACTGCTTATATCCATGCTATGCTGGATCTTCCTTCCCTTTCCCTGGATGGCATCTCGAGAAAACCTCCTAATTTTCAGGTCGTTTGGAATGGTTAAAAGTCCAGTCTAGCCCAAATCAAAACTTCAATTTCCTATCTAACTCAAAGTGTCTCCCCTCTAACTTTTAGGCAGTTGAACACTTATGTTTAGTCTGCACTTTTACTCTTTTCTTTCTCCTTTCTCTCTACTGCTTTTGGGTTTCCTTCAGGGCAGGGGTTGTGGGAGAAGGCAGAAAAGTAGGAGAAATTATAAGAAAAGAGGTCTCCTACATGACTGATTCTGTCAGAGGCAAGAACCCAAATAAATGTTGGTTCTCTCTTGTTGGGAGCATTTATGAGTTCTTTGGAGGTTCCATCTGTGGAAACTTTCAGTGACTGTCTCCTGAAGTCCACCCCTCTAGTCATTATTACTGGGATCTTCTCATATTGGCAGGTGGCCCTGTTGAGTAGGGGTCCATCAAGACAGCCTTGGCTAATCTGCCTTTGCAGCATCCACTTGGCCCGCAAGAATCTTGCTATGACAAACACAGGTAGTGGAGGCTGTCCCAGTGCTGCTTTTTCTCCTTGTCCTGCTATTGTGGTATTGTGGGGGTGGGTCATCCATCTTACCTCATTCAAATTATGCAGGCCAGAAGTAGATACCCATGTCCATGTGCATAAATGTCCTCAGGTTCCTGGAGACCCATGTCTGGTTCACCTTTAAAACTCTCACCATATTCTCCCTGGTGGTTGCATAGAAATGGGCTTACGGGTTTCTGCAGTCAGGAAGTCTCAGCTTGGGTGAAAGATCTGGCAGGCACCCCCAGTCTTTTGTAGTACCTCCTTTTTGTGCTGAAGTTAGAACTCTAACCTCTCTACTAATGAATTCTCCTAATGAATTCCTTTTCAATTTTTTTATGTCTTCCTGATGGAGGCTGGAACCAAATGATGGTTACAGGACTGGTCTAGCCAATTTTTAGCAACCTTTTTTTGGGGGATGTAACTGGTGGTTCTCCTTTAGAAGGTGGAGGTATTTATGGCCTGTTGTTCTCAGCTTTATTTTTTTGTTCTCAGCTTTAGGGTCTTATAGCTCATTAACATTCTGGTACAGTATCATTAATTGCACACCAAACTGAAAAGGGAGGACTTTTTTTTTGTTTGTTTTTTAGCAAAGCTATTTTCAGTTTTAAACAGACTCATGAAACCTCAAAGTTGGGAGAGATTTTGGAGCCATTTAATCCAATCCCCCACTGATGTCGTGAATTCTGTTAACTTGATGAGAGGTTACCCAGTTTCCATTTGAACATGCCCAGGAACTAGGAATACATTCTCTCCTCTTCAGATCTCAGCTCTGTCAATTACTGTATGTTGTTGTCATTAGGTGCCATCGAGTCAGTTCAGACTCATAACAACCCTTTGTACAACAGAACAAAACACTGCCCAGTCCTACTGTATGAGTTTCAGCAAATCGCTTAAACGTGCCTCTCTTTCCTCACCTAAAACCCAAAAAACAAAACCCACTGCATCAAGTCGATTCTGATTCATAGCTACCCTGTAGGACAGAGTAGAACTGCCCCATAGAGTTTCCAAGGAGAGCCTGGCGGATTCAAACTGCTGACCTCTTGGTTAGCAGCTGTAGCACTTAACCACTACACCACGGGGGTTTCCCCTCACCTAAAAGGGGGGTAAATAATATCTTCATTACTGAACATTGTTAGGAGGATAAAAGGAGAAAGATATATAAGTTGCCTAAAAAAAAAAACTAAAGTTGCCTAACCTAGTCACAAAACCCAAATGCAAACCCCAAGCCCACTGCCGTGTAGTCATTTCCAATTCAAAGCCACCCTATATGTGACAGAGTATAACTGCCCCGAAGGGTTTCCAAAGCTGTAAATCTTCATGGAAGCAGACTGCCACACCATTCTACCGCGAAACCACTCACAGAGGGGTGCAATGTGAGGCTCCCTTTACAGTTCTTTTACGGGACAGCATATTCCATTTTTGGACTGTTGTCACCGCTGAAGGGTCTTCCTCACATCGTACTGCCTCTGTATATTTTTTAATTACCTCCCTTAGTTCTCAACCCTCATTGGTCACATAGAATGTCTTTTCTTCTTCCACTTGACAACCATTCAGCTATCTGATTTTTGTTGAAGGAACTGGAAATATTGGGAAGAAAAATCTGTTCTTCTTTGGGTTGGGGAGCTGGAGTATTTGTTAGACTTCCGGGCGACCCTCAAGAGGTATTTACCGAATGAATGGGTGAAAGATGATATCTCATTTTCTAACATCCAGTGCTGTTTCAAGATTGAATGGGCTGCTTGGGAAAGAGAGCTTTCTCTGACACTAGTGGATTTAAATCACAGGCTGGCTAGGATTCTGTAGGGTTCAAACTTGGAAAAAGGATGTGTGTGTTAACAAACGTTGTTAGACACCTGAATGCCTTTGAATGGTGTTATTTGCCACATAACGACCACTTTATAAACTCGTTTATTGCACCGAATGAGTGGTTAAACGTGGAAGCTAAAATAAAGCTTTCACTGAATACCTAAACAAGTGCTCAAAAACTCCTTTCAAGGGCAAGTGAGGGGAGTTTGGAGTAAGCGGAGAGTAGCACTGGGCTTTAGACTTCTTTAGGCACCGCTTCTTTTCCGCGCGTGCCGGCCGCTAGGCGGTGCTGAGGAGCTTACTACCCACCAGCGAGGCACCCCCCCAGCTCTCACCCTCACCCCTCAATTCTCCTCCTCTGGCGGAGAGACTACAACTCCCGTGGTGCTCTGGGAAAGGAGGAGGGGGAGCGTTACGGGGGAGGGACACGGAGGCGGGCTTTCCGGGTGTGTGTTTCCGGCGTCGGTGGCCGCGGCCGGGGACGGTGTGAGAGCGGTAAGATGGCGGCGGCGGCGGTGGTGGAGTTCCAGAGAGCCCAGTCTCTACTCAACACCGACCGGGAGGCCTCCATCGACATCCTCCACTCCATCGGTAAAGGCCACCGCGCCCCCTCCCCGGCCCAGCTGGCTCAGCTCGGCCTGTGTTGGTCGGCAGCGGCGGAGCGGGGCCGTGCTAACCGGCTCTGGTGCTGCTGACTCACTGTGTGTGTGAGGGGGGCCGGGCCGGGGGCACAGGCCGCTCGGGGCTCCCTGGAGTCCCCTGGGTCCCAGTCCGGTAAGAAGCCCTGAGGCTACCCCCGCGTGCCCTCATCGGCTGCTGACTCACGGTGGGCTCAGCGTGGGGTGGGAGAGTGGGCCGAGCCGGGGCCCCCACCACCCCGGCGTTGTCCCCGCTGTAGCCCACACGGCTGGCCCGGGACCGCGAGCAGTTCCGACCGGCGGGCTTGTTGCGAACTGTTCTGAGAGACCGGAGTTGAAGGGCCTTGTCGAAACCCGCTTAGGACAGGCATTTCCCGCCGTTGCTATCAGCGCTGTCTGCCCGGGGTGGGAGCGCGAGCGCTCGCTTTCTCTTGGAGTTTCCTTTCTACGGGACGCTGGGAGCTGCTACTTCTCCCCAGCCCCACGACGGAAGGCTCCAGCAAAGGGGAGCCCCTTTCTGAACGTGGGAAGTACCGAGGGGACATGTGCCTGGAATCGGCATTTGGTTTGAGGAGGTGGCCGAGACATTCTTCTTTCCCTGTGTAGGGTGTGAGAGCGAGGTGCTTGGGGTGGGACCGCCCGGCTGGAGGAGGTGACTAATCGTCCCGGTCTCCACTGTAGAGGTTGGAAGTGAGTTCAGAGAGTTAGTTGTCAGCCGCGGAGTTCAGGGAACTCTTTGGAACTGGCCGGCCGCGCACTGCCGGAGAAAATTACATTTTTCTTAACACGGTAGTGTGATTGTCTTGCACCTGTACACAGTAGGAAAACTGAAGTGGGAACCCCAGCTAGTCGTTTCTGACAGCTTTCTACTAGGATGCAGATGTGAACAAAAGTAAAGTTTGATGACAGAGAAGGCTTTTAATGGCCGATCGTAGAGTTTAGTTAGGGCATGGGCTAGCTCTTCACTGCACGTGTAGTAATGTGATCTTTTTAATAATGTAGTTTGAGAAGATTGGAATTGGATCAACAAGTAGTATGAGAATGTATGTGTATGTAGGGCTGCCAGGATGTTGGCATTTATGTTGACTTTTATTTGTCTGTGGGATCTTGGTACTCCTGACTTGGCACAGCAATCAGTGACAAGATCTTGATGTCTTTATCTTTGGAAGTACTGGAGAAGGACAGGAGGTGGGGGGTCAAGATGCATCTGCGAATGGATGATATTGGTAAAGAGTGTTTTGTTTTGAAGTTCTTATCTTGATTTCCATTACAATTACAGAACCAGAATCATCTCACTCAGTTACGTGGTTTTGTTCTGGGAGTACACACTGAAATTTGGAACTAATGTGGAAAGCATGACTTTTAACTTCCTTGTGCCTCAATGCCTAATATTTTGTCTTTTATAACATAGGAACTGTGGTAAACATTATAATTAGAGTATTTTTTGTTTGCCACTATACTAGGAGAGTTCCCTGAAAGCTTACTTGTTACAGCCAACTTGAGTCATGATGGTTGACAGCCTTACTTTTTCCGGACTCCATCATGGAATATTAAAATCTCAGTTTTTGTCAAGTCATGATGCTTTCTAAGAGAAGTGATAACTAGTAAAAACTAGTAGTGGTGATAATTACAATTATCACTACAAACTTGGAAAGGCCATTTGATGTTGGAGTGGTAGAATAGTTATTAACAGTTGGAAGTGGGATAGATATCACAAAGTTATTTTAAGAGGATCCGAATCCGTTATAAAGCAGTGGTTCCTCCTAACTATAACTGTTCAGGATCACACTGGAGCTTTAATGGGATTGTTTTTCCTGAATGGCCTTGAAGAACTGCTTATCCCTAACACCCATCAGCTGAGACTTTCTGCAGACCTAAAGTTTACTTAAAGGCTTTTAACTTTGCAGTTATCAGTAACTTGGTCATTTGAGTTTAGTTTGTGCAGGTAAATGTACAGGCGTGCTTAGTATTGTCACAGAACATGGTGCCTGGCATGGGGCTCAGAGCTGTAAGTGTGAAAGACTTGCTTTAATTTTGCTTTAACCAAGTGACTGTATGAGGCATTTCAGTGTTTATGGGTGAGGGAATCCTAACTGGTAAAATGAAAAGGCATCGGTGAATCAGAGGAGGAATCTGTTTTAATGATGTACATGGGACATACCCTACCTATACATGATCATTTTATGCTTTCTCACTTAAAGGTTGTTTTTTCTAAGCACTCTGGAATTTGTCTGTTGGTGACTATATTTGAGCTTGTAATGGATCTTGTGAGGGTGAAATTTTCCTCAGTCTTCATTTTTTGTCAGAATTTTAAGAGGGTTTGCATTTTCCCCTCCCAGTGAAACGTGACATTCAGGAGAACGATGAGGAGGCAGTGCAGGTCAAAGAACAGAGCATCCTGGAACTGGGGTCTCTCCTGGCGAAGACTGGGCAAGCTGCAGGTAAGTGCCACGAAAGGATTGCTTTCTCTTTTACCTGAAACGCTGGGTGAAGTTTCAGTTTTTCACTGGAGTGAAGGAACGTGGGGATTTATCTGCACACTTAGTTCATTGGTGATAAATTCACCAGTTATTTTCTTGGCAACTTGTTGAACTTAAGTCTCTTAGCAGGCAGTTAAGTGGCCTTTAGTCTCAGTTCTTTCATCAAAGTGTTTTGTTCTGCAGGTGAGGAAACATCCTTTTTCTGTCGGGATATAGTGGTTTGTGCTTTGTTTCTGGTTTTCATCTTTTTGAAATCACATTGTTTTCCCTAATATACAGGCAGCAGTGTCCAGTGATTTCACTGAGAAGCTCTGATGCATGTAAGGTAGATAGTGACTTTAGGCCCCTGACGTGAAAATGACTAGGGATTTAGCATCTGTGCAAAGGACGGTGTGACTCATTGTCTTTTTTTTCCTAGTGCAGAATGTCTAAGGCATTAAATGGACAGAGCCTTCCCAAGACTTCACTGGTAACTAGGACTCTGCATATCATTGCCCACACATTCTAGTTGTACTTGAACCATTGATTGGCCAGGTTTGAGATGACAGTTCTGATGATGGGTACATCCTTGGAATAAAGAGAGGGTCTTGTTGACCAGGAAGACCTTTGGCCAGTAAAGTGGTAATAGTTTTTGAGAGAAGTCAGCTTAAACTTAAAACAGGTGATTGTTTCAACTTTAAAGAGAATTTAGAGTTTATCAGATTAGAATGGATTAAGCTTTGGTGAATGACCTCATGAGTGACCTTCCACAAAATTATGTTGTTATCCAAGAGAACGATGGATGTAAGTTAGCAAAATTTTCTTGAACTTGAGAACTAAGAGCTTTCCCAAATAAGCATAACTAAATAGTTTTTAGGCTCACTCAATAGAATGTTGGGTAAAGATGTATGAAATCAGGAAGATGTTTTTGCATGGATCTTGTATCTTATTTAAAATACATGTATCATTTAAAAATATCTATAGTAAGAAAAATCATACCTAATGTTTTTTGCATATTTACGATGAACCAGTAACTGTTTTGAGCATAAACGTGTTTTAGCTTATGGAATTCTCAAAATAAGTTGATGAGGTATAGATATTATTACGCATTTTACACATGGGGAAACCAAGCACAGAAAAGTTAAATAGCTTGTCCAAGGTCACACTCAGCCTGTTGTATGGTAGACTCAGGATTTGAACCCATGTAGTTCTACTTTAGAGCATATGGCCTCATGTGATAATGGTTATTGCTTTCGAATGGTGACCCACTTACAGATTATCAGTGGTGGTTTTTTTTTTTCATCTAGTCTGACTGACTCCCTATTTAACATGCTTATGGATTCCTTTTGCCTGGTAGTTAGTATGAGCTTGAGGCGTTGCAAAACAGTTTTGATAATTAGTTCATACAAAATATGATCAATAAGTTAAATTTTCTGAAAGAATTATAAAACCAGGTGAGGTGATTTAAAAATTTTCTGTTGTTGAACTATCCAGATCTGTGGTTTCTTTCAGTGGCATGGAGAACTGAAAGCAGTATGTAGTATGGTTAGTGCTTGAGAAATTTTCATCCAAAAATGTTACTGTTTTGCTTGAAATTCCTATTTCATGCATATTCTCTCCTTAGTCCTTGCCACCCCCTTGTGACCCAGTACTTGAGAAGTTTAGAAGTGTACAGCTAAACCTATTAGAATTGGGAAGGGTGAGGTGAATTATAAGGATTTAAAAAAAATCCTTTCCAGGTTACGTGTCATTGTTTTCTAAGAATGAGTTTGATGAATATAGATGTATACAGTAGAAGCCTTGTGGAAGTCTTGGGGCTTTATGTTCATTTACCTGTCTTTCTATTAATAATGGATAGGTTTGTGTTGATTTTGAGCTACCTGAGAATAGAAATATGTTAGTTTCATTATTCTTCAGCTTTGTTTTATTATGCATCTAACATATGCTTGTTGTGTGCTGTTGAGTTCATTCTGACTCATAACACCCTATAGGACAGAGTAGAACTGCTCCATAGGTTTCCAAGGCTGTTATCTATGGAAGCAGACTGCCACCTCTTTCTCCCGTGGAGTAGCTGGTCGGTTTTAAACCGCCTGACCTTTTGGTTAGCAGCCAAGTGTTTAACTACTCTGCTACCACTGTGCTAAGTAGTCTGCTCAAAAAGTTTTAAGATAAGGTCCCTGACTGACAAGTCACTCATGAATTAGTGAATAAGACAATGTTTGATGTGTTACAGGGACTGAAAGTAGTGCTGAGCATCTTCAGACATGATGTGTAGGCTCAGGGTCTGCAGACCTCATAGCTGAGACTCTTAAAAGGAATATGTTGGGTTCTGTAAGGCTTGTAAAAGGAAATTCTGGTCATGTAATTGCAAATAATCACAGAACAGGTGGAAGAAGTCAATATGATTTTAAGGGAATGAAAAAATCAACTCAGTATGTATGAAAATGGAAAGAAACAGAGAATATAACCAGGAATAAATATAAAACAGTAGTAAACTAAAATGGGAAATCAAATGAGTTTTCTGAAAAACGGCAACTAAAATGTTGAGCTAAGAAGAATAAGACTCAGTGCTTGGAGAAAATATTGCAATGCTAGTAAGTGCTAGAGAGAAAGGCAGAACTGCTTAGCTCATGTTTCGCTTCTGCCTTTTCCAGGAAGGAAAATGATTTTCAAACTGAAAAAGATAGAAATAACATCAGAAAGAATTAAAGCCAAGGTAGGTGAGAGAAGAGAGAACAGATAGTCTCTTTAAGTTCAAGTCATTAGGCTCTGACAACTTCAGTCTTGTAATATGAATAGGATAGTTCTAGCAGATGCAATTATAGAGCCACTATTATTATTCTGAGAAAAATCATGGTGATTCAGAGGTATGGGGAAACTGAGGATGGACAGACATCCTACTTTTCAAAAAGGTCCGGAAAAAGCAGATTCTAGACACTACAAACTGGTAAATCTACAGTAAAATTCTGGAACAGATTACTTGAAAAGGAGATTTTAGTCACTTAAAGCAGTGGGTTTATTAAGAACAAATTATTCCAAACTCATTTTAGTTCTCTCTTTTTGGTTAGCCATATCAGACCAGTAGATTTGTAGGGGTCAGCAGACTATGGCCTGCCAACTGTTTTTGTAAATAAGGTTTTATTGGAACACAGTAATATTGTAGAACATATTATTGTGTTCATTTACATATTGTCTGTGCCTGCTTTTACACTACAATGGCTGAGCTGAATAGTTGCAGCAGAGACTGTAGATGCAAAGCCAAAAGTATTTACTATCTGGTCCTTCATGGAAAAAGTTTGCCAACCCCTGGAAAGGAGAAATGATATAGACTACGTATCTGATATAAGCAGATTATTTGAACATTTGTCATAATGTTAATATGACAGATACAGCTTATGGATTTACAGTGGTCTCACTCTCCAAACTGTGTTAATAAGTAGGTCATGTGTCAACCTGTAGGGATGTCTTTAGCATCATGTCTTAAGGATCTGTCCTTGTTCTTCTGGTCAGCATTTTAATTGGCATCATGGCTAAAGCCATTTCAGAAGACATGCATATTTTTGTGGATGACTCAGTGTGGTAGAGGACAGAATTAAGATTCAGAGTTATTGCCAAAGCCAGCAAGATTAAATTCAGTTGTGTTAAGTATAAAGTCATATACTTAAACTGTTTATCAAAACAGAGGAAGGGGAAAATACCTGTCTTGACAGTAGTCTATGCAAGAAAAGACTTTAACGGACTCACTAAAGAGTGCTATTAGAAAAAGCTAAACATGCTGTCTTGTGTTATATGTAGCCTCATACTCTACTGGTCAGACCCTACCTGAGCATAGTTTTCATTTCTGAGTACCACATTTAAGATGTAGTTTTGCAAACTATAATTTGTTTAGAGGAGGGCAACTCAGGTGACAAGGAATCTAGAAGCCGGGACATTGGAGGATCAGTTGAATTGGAAATATTGTTTAGCTTGGAGGAGGGGAAAGTTAGGGAGATGTAAATGATAGTTATCTTTAAATATTTGAAACTGTTTGAAAAGAGGACATGGACTCATGTTTCAAAAAAGAACAATTTGGTTTGGCCAACAGTGGAATAGGCTGTTTCTGAACATTTCCCTCACTAGACATTGTTCAAGTATCGTAGGAAGTGTGGGAGAAGGAACATTGCCTTAGACTACCTTTAAAAAGCTTTGATTATATAATAGAATTGAAATTTGCATAAATTCAGAAGGAATTTGAGGGGGAGAAATCACTGTAGACTGGAGTTAGCATGGAAAAGATTAAATAGGACTTTAGCTGGACCTAAAGTGATACCTAGTGTCTTAGTTATCCAGTGTTGCTATAACAGAAATACCACAAGTAGGTGGCTTTAACAAAGAGAAGTTTATTTTCTCACAGTTCAGGAGACTAAAAGTCCAGATTCAGGGTGTCAGCTCTAGGGGAAGGCTTTCTTTCTCTGTCAGCTCTGGAGAAAGGTCCTGGTCCCTTCTGAGCTTCTGTTTCTGGGCCATCTTCATGTAGCCTGGCACGTATCTTCCGCCACCTCTGCTTGCTAACTTGCTTTTAATTTCTTTTTATATCTCAAGAGATTGACTTAAGATACACTCTACACTAACCTGTCTCATTAACATAACAAAGACAACGAAAACCAGGTCCACTGCCTTCTAGTGGATTCTGACTCATAGTGACCCTATAAGATAGAGTAGAACTGCCCCATAGGGTTTCCAAGGCTATAAGTGTTTACAGAAGCAAACTGCCACATCTTTCTCCTGTGCGGCGACGGTAGGTTCAAAACACCCACCTTTTGGTTAGTAATTGAGCACTTTAACTCTGTGCCACAAGGGCTCCTTTAACAAAGACAACCCATTCCCAAATGGGATGATAACCACAGGCAAAGAGGTTAGAATTTATGACACATATTTTTAGGGGACACAATTCAGTCCCTAAGACCTAGGATTTTAGTAGGCTGAGAAGATAGCATTGTAGCTTGAGTGAGGCCTGCCTGTGTGAGTGTGTGTCTGTGCAGGGGTCGATGGGGTGGCAGGTGGGAAAAAGTCTTAGACAGTGGGAATCAAAGGTTTGTACTGGAAAAGGCTTCCTTGTACAGGAAAAGATGAATGTTTTCCTCTGTAAGATTTTTAGTACCTGACACAGTCCCATGCATCTTCTGACTATTCAGGCAGGTGAGGATTTTAGGACCTTGAGTTAGTGTTCTCAGGAGGGTGAGGTTTGCTTGCCCTGAATTAGAGTTCTCAGGAGGATAGAGAATATTAAAGAGGCAATGGCACAGAGGTAATTTTAACCTACATTCCAAAGATACTTCCTTAGTTGTTTGGTTCAGACATTCTCTAATTTTCACTCTTTGATAAACATCTCTCTGGTTTAACTTTGTTTCTGAAGATGCTCTCCTAGAGTTCCTGTACCACGAGCTTTTCTTATTCAGGGAAGAAGAAAAGGCTTGTTATTATGGACGTCTTGTTTTGGTCACAGTTACAGACTTAGATTTTGTAAATCAATGAGGGATTTTAAAAGAGCATACAACTTCGGGGCACAACACCATAACTTTGTGAAAAGTTTATTCAGAAAAGTGATGTTGCTAAAATGCTAAACTGGGGAATACTGCAGGAAGGGAGGAAAAAGGAATTTGGAATTGATTACCTCTCTCTGTTTAAGGGCAACTGCTAAGGAAGACTTGGAAATTTAAAAAAAAAAAAAAAATTGTACATAGCCTGATCATACTTGTTGGTTGTGGGGAAGTGATTTTGTCCAAGGTGGGCAGGGACACAACATATTTTATGGTCTAGAAAACTGTTCTCTGAGAGTGTGAGTACTTTGCTATTAATCTTTCATTAAGATGGTTAAATGAGTCAGGATCATGAACTTTTCCCAGGGCCCCCTTATCACAATCCAGTGGCTGAGTGGGCAATAGAATACAGATTTAGTACATGATGTTAACTTACTTTTGCTGTTCTGTTACCTGTTGGGAATGCTTTAAACTCGTCTAGTGAGTTGCACTCAGACTGACATAAGTATTAATTCTATCATCCTGGGTTTTTTTTTTTTAATGTGTATTTTGTCCCTAATATTGACGTATACTTTTTCCTTCTGAATTCCCGTCCACACAGAGCTTGGAGGACTCCTGAAGTATGTGCGACCCTTCTTGAATTCCATCAGCAAGGCTAAAGCGGCTCGTCTGGTCCGATCTCTTCTTGATCTGTTTCTTGATATGGAAGCAGCTACAGGGCAGGAGGTGAGCTACCTTAATGGCAAATGGTAGACAATATGGAAAAAAGTCTGTTTCAGTGAAAGAAATGCCTACCTGCGCTGTGGTACTAATGCGGAAGGGACAGCTGGGAGGACAGCTCAGGACTTATCATGTCAGTTTCTCTTTGTTACAGGACATTTGATACTTTGGGTCTGTTCCATGCTTTGCTTTGTAAGTGGAGCTTGTCAGTGGTCCCTGGAATCCTCATTACATCAGGGTCACAAACTGATTCTTGTCTTTGAGGTATTGTATTGCCATACCTTTGTAATGTTTTCTGTGTCTGTGTTACCTTTCATCCTGTGTCACAAAGCTCCTTATGAGCACTAATTAAGTCTTGTGACATCCCTTCTTGGCATGTATCGTACCACATATACACCTTTGTTGATGGATGAGCATCCATCTGTTTGTGTCTCATGTGTGCAGAAGTAACTCTGGTGTTCCTGTACATGTCCTCTACAAGGTCAGACTAGACCCTGAGCTGTATTGAAGAGTGCCTGTCTGGAATCACTGACCTCTTCCTACCTTTTCAAAGATAGCTTGTATTATTGCAGTTCACAAGGAGACACACACCAAAATTAAAAATCATTCTGCAGAAAGTGGCAGATTCAAGCAAGATTCAACAGTATTGTGGTTGTTTAAACCTGTTTGTGGGAAGAATATACTTGTTGTGTTTCCTATAGATAATATGGAGCAACATTCATTGCATGCCTAGGCACTGTTAGAGGTACCAGGGATACAGATATAAAACCACAAAGTCACTACTCATCAGAATTATATTTTAACAGGAAGGCAGGGAATAAACAAATATATGACATGTCAGCTAGCATAAGGGCAGGGGTTGGAGCTGCTGACTAGTTGTTTTTCTTGTACTCTCTGAGTTTACAGGTAAAAGGTATATGAAAGGCCACTGTAGCATATTAAGTGAGTAGGCATTTCAGACACCTAGGATACATGGGTCCCACTTTAAAATACTGTCTTTTTGTAAAATCTAGCTTCCTGCTTTAATAGTTCTTTGAAGTTTAGTTTAACGCCATTAACTTAGAGAAAATTTTTTCGTACAACAGTCTTTTCATTCATTTCTGGCAGAACACTGTTTCAGATAGTAGATCAAAAATGGGTAATATTTAGATGGATGCCTTTTGAACCAAAGCATTAAAATTATTTTTATGAATAATTTAAAAGAAAACATGGTTTTTGTTAGAGGTGTTAGTCTTATCTAACCCTAACTCTTTTTAGTTGTACTTTGTTCTCATGAAAGTGATGTCATCTTTTGTTTGAAATCTGGATACCTTAGACTGAGCTGACCAGTAAATGTTAGTTTGAAACTGACTAGTAAGTGTTACTTGGAACTCTAGGCAGAAAAATTTGTCCCTTCCCATAGCATGGAGCTGCCTCAGTGGATAGAACTGTATTTGTTTAATGATCAGTTCTACTCCTACTCCTTCATAGAAGTCTATCCAGTCATAATCCAGTGCTCTCCTATAATTGGCTAGTGGAATTTACTCGCCTTTATCATGTGGCTGTGTGTCTGGTTAGGCCTTCCCTTTACTGTGTTTGCACATTACCACTGTCCATTGCACCTTACATTTTTGTCAATTAGAGACCTTTCCTCCTTTTCCTTGAGTGAAAGGAAACATTCTTAGGCACAGTGTCATTTATCATCAGTGTCATTTTGGTGTTACGAAAGGCTGTTTTTTGGTGTTCAGCAGTTTAGGCTTTATCAAGAGCCAGACCCTATTCCACTTAGGAGGACTTCTGTTAGTTAATATATGTGGATTACAGATTATTTGGTTGTTTTGCAGCAGATTATAAATCACGTAGGTGATGTCATCTACTCTTCAGACTCAGCATCACCTAACTCAACATCTAACCCCTTGTTAAATTCTGTCAGTTCAGCTTTCCTCAATGTCTGCGTCTCTATATCTTGTGTATCTGTTTCTCTCTATTGCTATCATCTAGTTTGGTTCCTAATTTCTTCTGCCAAAACCTCGTTCCACACCGTGGACCACCATTGTCATAGATACCTTACCAAGTAGATCACTAATCATTTTATTTCTCTCTCTCCCTCATCCAACTTGAGCCATCAGTGGCTCTCCGTTGCCTACAGAACTAGGTAATGCATGGTTTTCTACAATTAACCTGCCCTAGCAGACAGATATCCTGGTACTCTCCTAAGCGTACCAAACCTGTCAGCCATGTTGGATGCCTGGCTGGTTGCTGAATAAGCCCTGTACGGTCCATCTCTGTGCACTTCCTCATGCGTACCTTTCCCTTCTATTGTCCCATCTCAGGTTCTGCCTCCTCTGAAATCTTTCCTTTGATGTATCTTAACTTTTCCAGTGACCCACATTGTATTTTTTACATGTTGTATTTCTGATTATTCTGTCTCATATGAAAATCATTTTACATTTGCCTTGTCTTCTTTACCGTAATAGAAATGCAGGTAAGCAGTATGTATCTTGAGTGCCACAGTGCCTTCCTTGTTCTTGTTGCTGTTGTTAGGTGCCATCGAGTCTGACTCATGAACTCATGAGTGATCCTCATTCTTAGTAGGATCCCAATTCCTTAAACTGGCTACCTCTCTGACCTCACCTGTCGTGCTCTTCTCTCATTTACTAGCTTTACTCCTGTTATACTGCTCTTTTGCCACTGCACTTTAAACTCTTCTGGCCTTGGGATTGTCTTGGTCATCTAGTGTTGCTATAACAGAAATACCACAAGTGGATGGCTTTAACAAAGAGAAATTTATTTTCTCATAGTCTAGTAGCTAGAAGTCCAAATTCAGGGCGTCAGCTCCAGGGGAAGGTTTTCTCCGTTGATTCTGAAGGAAGGTCCTTGTCATCAGTCTTCTCCTGGGCTAGGAGCTTCTCCATGCAGGAACCCTGGGTCCAAAGGACACACACTGCTCTCGGCACTGCTTTCTTGGTAGTATGAGGTCCACTCTGGTAAGATAAAAGGTGGTGCAGGCCACACCCCAGGGAAGCTCCCTTTACATTGGATCAGGGAGGTGACCCTTAGTAAGGGTGTTACAATCCCACCCTAATCCTCTTTAACAGAAAATTACAATCACAAAATGGAGGACAGCCACAGAATACTGGGAATCATGGCCTAACCAAGTTGATACACACATTTTTGGGGGACATAATTCAGTCTGTGACAGGCATTTATACACATCTGAATTGCTCTTCCACCCCGTCTTAACATGGCTTTTTCTTCTTGTCATTTTAAGTCTTTGCTCACATCTCACTTCCTCAGAGGCCATCCTTGATCACCCTATCTAAAATATTCTATCTCTGCCCTACTTTTCTTCATATTTGTTTACTTGTTGAGCATCTGTTTTCTCCTTAGAATATAAGCTCTAACAGTATAACTACTTTGTCCCCTTCACTGCTGTACCCCAGCACTTAGAATAAACCCGTTGCCATCGAGTCAATTCTGACTCATGGCGACCTTATAGGACAGAGTAGAACTGCCCCCGTAGAGTTTCCAAGGAGTGCCTGGTGGATTTGAACTGCCGACCTTTTGGTTAGCAGCTGTAGCACTTAACCACTACACCACCAGGGTTTCCAGCAGTTAGAATAGTCTGGCTTAAAGGAGCTGCTCAGCTAGTATGTGTTGAAGGAATGAATGGATTCATGTATGTATAGATTATGCTTTTCCCATGGTAGGTGCTGGGTTGAATTAAGATGTGAGTTTACTGCATAGAGATGTAAGCATGGGGCTTTGTTACTATGTTTGTCTAGATGACTTAAGGTCTCTGGCTTGGGGACGTTAGATATAGTCTTCATTTGGGAAAGATGTTGGTTCTTCTAAAATTCTAAAGGACTAAGGAGAAAGCCGTAGTTGGATTACTGTCATAGCAGTATTGAGGCCTGAGGCAAAATAAGTTTTAGAATTTAATTAAGAGAGCCTGGGGTTTTGTGTTAAGGAGTTTGATGCCAGGAGTGTGAGGGTGGGCATTTTCCTTGCCTTTTTCTATTTGGGGACTAACCAGAAGCCAGATATATCTATAGAACAGTCTTCAGCTTGTCATATTCCCAAAGCTGATATGAATTAGGTTAGGACTAGGTAAATTCCAGTAGTAAGGTGTGGAGTCTAGAAAGTGAGGATCTATGTATGGGAGTAGGGGAGGTGATGATAGGATGGTTGGTAAGGGTTGGGGAATGGAGAAGTAGAGTAAGAAGAAGAGAAAGAAGATGGAACCAGACCGTTGCCAAATAGTGAACTGAACTTCAGAAATTAGTCTTATCTTCTAGGTAGTTGCCTACAGGAAGCTCTTTCTTGGTATAGCCTGCCCAACTGAAACACAGTGGCACATTTACAAGAAGCCTTACCTCAGAAATCATGCTATCAAAACAATTGTTCCAATGGAAAAAGGGGTTTGTGCTACAGAATTTCAGACTTGGAATAGTAGTTATCCACCCCCCACAGGAATTTAGATACATTTGAAAAAAAGGTTAAGTGTATTGATATAAAACTTAAACATGTAATTTTGACCACATAAAGCTTTTGTACTCAAGTACAGGTCTTCCTCCAGAATTAGGGGCTTTTTGTTTATTTTCGCCCCTTATCAGTCATTGTTAGCATTAACAAAGCACAAAGCCACTCAAACAAAATAGCTGCATAGCAAAGGCAGTCGCCTTTTTTATTTTTCCTTAGAACTGAGATGCCGGCTTTACCAATTAAACTCTACGTAATACAAATCATGTATTCTGTAATTGATAGACAGTTCATACTGTAAAAAATCCTTGCTGTAGGAGAAATGTCTGTACTGATGTGAATTGAAGGCTGGGCTGAAATAGAAAGAGCATGGATGTAGGGATGATTTCTGGCCTCAGCAGCTGCTCTGTGACCTTGGGTAAGATATTGACATCCGGACTATCAGGGAAATGGAGGAAGGTGAGACACAGGAATAGGATTCAGTGTTTGACAATTAGGGATATTCATCAGAATTGCAAGCTAATCTATGCTACTGAATCAGAAGCCCAGGCATTCATTTTTGTATAGTTTGAAAAAGCTCCCTGAGTGACGTGATGATGAGCGTTTCTTAGCCAGCCAAGGCGTGTGGGGCTAAATACCATTTTATTTTCTTTGCTAAAAAAATTCATGAAATATATTTGGTTGCATTTGTTTCATGAGCAGAGATGCTACTTTGATTTTGGCTTCTCAAGACATAACTCAAAGCTTTGAAATTGTGATTGACTTGCTTTAAGTTTTTAGTGCTGCCTTAGAAATACTAGCTTTTAGTAGAATTTTTACCAGGTCAGTTGAATTTAGAGTTGGAGATTAGGCAGCCACCAGGGGGCTCCAGTGAGGAGTTGTAAAAGTTTCCTTGAATCTCTTCTGGTAAATCCTCCAAATACCAGAGGATGTCCTTAATTTATTTATTGAGCTCGGACTTAGGGTCTAAAGACAGAAGATCTTGCCAATTTGGGTTATGTCCCTTTGGTTTTCTTTCCTTACAGTATCTCTTGAGAGATTTTTGGATTTATATAAAAACCTGTTACGTTAGCAAGTAAGTTTTCTGGAAATCCCACTTTCTCATTTCATTTTTGTTCGTTTTATGCTGTGCTTAGGAATCTTAATATAAACTTGTAACAACAGAAATGATATAAGATCTGCAGTCCTTAATATGTACTCTGTCAGGGGTACCTGATGAAATGCTAGACCATCTAGCGTAGGACACCGCTTCTTTGAATTAGGTACTTTGCACTTTACGTCACTGCTTGGGTGGCAGGTACATTCGTGGGTTCACAGTGTCTTTAACTAAATCTGGAATGGTCTTTTAAGTGTTAGGCTAATTCTAATTTCCTTTTACTCCCTTTAATACAAGCTAAGTTTGCTGTATCTACAAGAGTGATGATGAATTGGTTAGTCACACTTTTTAGAATCTGAAAGGGAAATAGGTAGCTGGACCTTTTGAGTCTTGCAAGCAACTTTAGAAACAAGGCATTTGTGCCTAGGCCGAGAATTTTTCCCCTTTATTACTGGTGTATTCACATTACCATTACTGTTTTAACTATTCAGGGAGGAATTTCTGCTTTAAAAATTCCTGAGCCATTGCAGAAATCTTCATTCCAGGGCAGTATATGTTTTTGGAAGTTCTGGGTCTCTCCTGGGAAGGTAGAGGAGTCTTGAAGATGAGTCTGTTTTCTAAAAGAACATAATCTAAGCACAAAGATATTTTGTGTGTAAAAAGCGAAGTTGTTTCTCCATTATGATAAAACTATCATACATTAAGACAGGCATGTCTGCTAAGACGTTATGTATAGAGTTATGTGGATAATATGCAAGAGTTGTGGGAAGAATTTGAGGACATAACGTTGCATATACTGTCTCTCTCTACTGTAGGTCGAGTTGTGTTTAGAGTGCATCGAGTGGGCCAAATCAGAAAAAAGGACTTTCTTACGCCAAGCTTTGGAGGTATGCACCTAAATTAGTACTGAGCTCAAGTCTCTAGGCGTTAGACAGGCTCTGGATGTGAGTAACACCATCTTGAGCAAAAGTATCTTCAGCAACTTTGTATTAACCCAGGTACTCAGTGACTGTGGATAGTAGTCTCACTGAAGAGAATTGCCCTGGTTGAAGTTTTGAGACAGACCTGCTGCTTGGTTCAGAGGAATAAGCAGCAACATGGTAAAGTTAACAATCAGCCACTGACCATAATAGAAGACAATACTGTGGCCTAGATCATTTCTTGTGGCGAATTTGATGCTATCATCAGGACTTGTATAATCAACAGTAACAGTTCTGTGACTGTCAATCTTTGATTTCTTTCTTTGACTTTTTTTTCCCCTTCCCATCAATCAATGGCTTTTCTCTTTCCCAGGCAAGACTGGTGTCTTTGTACTTTGATACCAAGAGGTACCAGGAAGCATTGCATTTGGGTAAGTAAGCTGGTAAAAATTAATAAAACAGCTGGCTCAATGAATGTATTCTGAACATGGTTACTCTTAGAAATTACTCATTAATGATTTATATTCTGCCTACTTCTAAGAAAGATTTAAAGTGGCTTACATTTTCCGAATCTATCATGGAAATATGCCGTTTGGAAATTCTATGAAACTGACTAGAGTTAATCTGCCAAATTTAGAGATCAAAAGGGGTCGGTTTTTAAGTTCCCTTCTATTAGGGGCAGCAAAATCTATCACATTGTAATAACTGAATTTTTTTCAGTGCCTGTCTTCATTTTGCATATAGCATCCTCTTAAGGTTCAGAGCTAGTTGTTTAAAAATGTTTTACTGGCTGTCACATTCACTACATCTGTTTATAATTGTACTTAAAAATCCAGAAATTTAGTACAGGAATATATGGAAGCTGGAGTGGGCCAACCGAAGGCTTTTCCCTATGTGACCTTTGTTGTTTTGTTATTGTTTGGTGCTGTCGAGTTGTTTCCAACTCAAAGCGGCCCTGTGTACGACAGAATGAAACACTGCCCAGTCCTGTGCCATTCTCACAGTTGTTGCTGTGTTTGAGCCCATTGTTGCAGCCACTGTGTCAGTCCCTCTCATTGAAGGTCTTCCTCTTGTTCGCTGACCCTCTGCTTTACCACGCATGTTGTCCTCCGGGGACTGGTCCCTCCTGGTAACGTGTCCAAAGTGTGTGAGATGAAGTCTTGCCATCCTCACTTCCAAGGAGCATTCTAGCTGTACTTCTTCCCAGACAGGTTTGTTGGTTCTCCTAGCAGTCCACGGTGTATTCAGTACTTTTCGCCAGTACCGTAATGCAAAGGCATCAGTTCTTCTTCAGTCCTCCTGATTCATTGTCCAGCTTTCACAAGCATGTGAGGTGATTGAAAACACCATGGCTTGGCTTATGCACACCCTAGTCCTCAAAGTGACATCTTTGCTTTTTAACATTTTGAAGAGGTCTTTTGCAGCAGATTTGCTTAATGTAGTGTATCATTTGATTTCTTGACTGCTGCTTCCATGGGCGTTGATTGTGAACCCAAGTAAAATGAAATCCTTGACCACTTCAATATTTTCTCTGTTTATCATGATGTTGCTTAATCCTCCAATTGTGAGAATTTTTTGTGGCCTTTAAGCACACTGAAATATTACCCTGCTCCTTGTTTTTTATTAATGGGTGTATTTGAACTATGTCTTAGTTATCTAGTGCTGCTGTTACAGAAATACCACAAGTGGATGGCTTTAACAAGCAAATGTATTTTCTCACAGTTTAGGAGGCTAGAAGTCCAAATTCAGAGCCCTGGCTCTAGGAGAAGGCTTTCTGTTTTCTGCTGGCTTTGGAGGAAGGTCCTTGTCTCTTCAGCTACTGCTTCCTGGTTCCTTGGAGATCTCCACATGTCTTGGCATCTATCTTAGCCCATGTCTCTCTCTGCTCACTTGTTTAATCTCTTTTATATCTCAAAAGAGATTGACTCAAGGTACACCCTGCATTAATCCTGCCTCATTAACATGGCAAAGGCAGCCTATTCCCAAATGGGATTATAACCACTGGTATAGAGATTAGGATTTGCAACACATATTTTTGGGAGACATAATTCGGTCCATAACAGACTATTTTGCCCAGATGGAAAAACATGGATTTCATGGTCTGTTAAGTTGGGAAATTGCCAATATTTGATTTTTATCTTATAAAAATGGCAGTTTCATATGGCTCAACCTACTAATAGCATTTTTTTTTTTAGAAACAGTTTTGCGTTTATCTTAGGGAAAGGGGGACATTTTACAGTAATATATTTAACAACTACAAAGCGTTACATTCCATTAAGATACGTGGACAGGATTTCATTAATTAGGGTAGAAATTATGTAGAAAATATGGGAATTTGGGACATGATGAGACTACTCTCATTTTGGAGGGCCTCAGTGATCACCTCAGTGGTTATGCTTGCTTTCTTCTCAAGACAGATTGAGTTCTGTTTCAGCCCACGTTGGGGATTTGCTTCAGCTTTGTACGGGTACTTCTCTGTGTTCATGGTGACTTGGCTGTGGGAGCCCTGGAAGTAACATTCTCTTGCATCCCAGGGCCTTTCATGTTTATTAAAATTTTGAATGCTGGTTGGATATGACTACCCACTACCGCCACCAGCTCAGCAGTGAGATCAAATTTTTTTTGTTGTTATTGTTGAGAATATACACAGCAGAACATACACCATTTCTACCATTTCTACATGTATAATTTAGTGACATTGATTACACCCTTTGAGATATGCAACCATTCTCCCCCTCCTTTTCTGAATTGTTCCTCTCCCATTAACGTAAACTCACTGCCTCCTAAGTACTAATAGCATTAAAAAAAAATAACAGCTTTATTGAGATATAATTTACATACCATAAAATTCAGCCTTTTAAAGTACAGTTGTGGTTTTTAATATATTCTCAGAGTTGTGCAATCATCACTATCTAATTTCAGAACATTTTCATCATCCCAGAAACGAACCCTGTGCCCATTAGTAGTCAGTCCCTGTTACCATGTTTTTATGCAAATAACATGTGCAGTATGCTTTTTTTGGCCAATTGCGCATCCCCCTCCCACAGTATTTTCCTAGGTGTGCTATGCGCATTATACGTGGGGGCACGCTGTTTACTAGTGGATGTGTTATTTGCAAAAATACGGTAGTATCCCATCTCCCCTCCTCCCTCTGCCTTAGGCAACTGCTAATCCATTTTTTGTCTCTATAGATTTGTCTGTTTTAGAAATTTCATATGTTGGATTTTGTGGACGGGCTTCTTGCACTTAGCATAACGTTTTCAAGGTTCATTTATGTTGTGTTATAATATTGTACGTGTATACCACATTTATGTTGTGGTGTAATATTGTACGTGTATACCACATTTATGTTGTGGTGTAATATTGTACGTGTATACCACATTTATGTTGTGGTGTAATATTGTACGTGTATACCACATTTATGTTGTGGTGTAATATTGTACGTGTATACCACATTTATGTTGTGGTGTAATATTGTACGTGTATACCACATTTTGTTTACCCATTCATCAGCTGATCGACATTTCGGTTGTTTCTACTTGCTGGCTGTTATGAGTAGTACTGCTTTGAACAGGTTTCGTGAAGATGTATGTTTTTAGTTCTCCTGGGTATATACCTAAGAGTGAAATTGCTGGGTCATATAGTAACTCCATGTTCAAATTTTTGAGGAGTTGTCAAACTATTTTCCAAAGCAGCTGCACCATCTTACAATCTTACCAACAATGTATGAGGGTTTCGGTTTCTCCACATCCTCGCCCAATGATGGTTATTGTCTATCTTTTTTACTTTAGCCATCTTGATGGGTGCGAAGTGATATCTCATTGGTTTTGATTTGAATTTCCCTAATGACTAATGATTTTGAGCGTCAGTCATGTGCTTACTGACCATGTATATGTCTTCTTTGGAGAAATAGTTATTCAAATTCTTTGCTTAATTTTTAATTAGGTTGTCTTTTTATTGTCTATTCTGGATGCAAGTCCTTTATTAGATATATGATTTGCAATTTTTTTTTTTCCCATACTGTGAGTTTTTCACCTTCTTGATGGTGTCCCTTGAAACATGTTTTAATTTTGATTAAGTCCCACTTATCTTTTTCTTTTCCTTTTGTTGCTATGCTTTTGATATATCTAAGAAACTAATTTGAACCTGGTTCCTAATCCAGAGTCACAAAGATTTACTCCTGTGTTTTCTTGGGGAAGTTGTATAGTTTTAGCTCTTACCTTTAGGTCTTTGGCCCATCTTGAGTAAATTTTTGTATATGATGTGAGTCTGTTTGGATTTGATACCCTTTTCTGTCTGAATGGGAGAGCTAGTTCCAGTGGAGAGTCACACTGCACTGAAATCTTAGGAATAAGTTTATAGACCTCTCTGCTCCGGTGTTGTCCTTAGGATGCAGGAAACTTCGAAGAGATCTGTATTTATCTTTTGGAAGATGGCATGTTAGTGGGAAGTTTAATTTCATTATGGGGCCTAATAGGTAATCTGTTTTTGAGTTCAGGGAGGTTTATCTTGGCTGTTTTTAGGAGGTTGAGAGAGTGAGATGTTATGGTAATAAGGTATTAAGATTATGGTTAACATAGGAGTGTGTATCTTCTCCTTTTCCAGGTTCTCAGTTGCTGCGGGAGTTGAAAAAGATGGATGACAAAGCCCTTCTGGTGGAAGTACAGCTTTTAGAAAGCAAAACATACCATGCTTTGAGCAACCTGCCGAAAGCCAGAGCTGCCTTAACCTCTGCTCGAACCACAGCCAATGCCATCTACTGCCCCCCTAAATTGCAGGCCACCTTGGATATGCAGTCAGGTAACACCGGCAGCTAGCTGTGGGATACATTTTCATAGATCACATCTTAGAGGTGGAAGGAACAGGGCTTGGGGCTGGAGAATAAAATCAGCTCAAGCTTCTCAAATTCCCTCAAAGGACCACGTAGAAGGCTACCTTTCTTTTACTGAGCCCAGCTATTTCTTTTCCTATCATCTTGCTATTAACTTCCTAAAATATATTAAGAACGTGCGTATCAGTGGTTGACCAGGTAACCTGATTGTTGGAGCTGAGACCCTAGAGAAGTCTCACTTGAGTTTAGAAAAACTCCCTTCCCTTTTAACCACTCAGGACTAAGCACTTCTTTCCGTGATTGGGCTAACCCAAGTCAGTTGCCACTTGGAGTCTTTTGTAAAGTTTGTTGGACTTTTCCGAAGGACCTTAGATCAGGGTGGAGGAAAGGTAACCTCGGTTTCAGCCAAGCATAGTGGGTAGGTTTCTGATGGAGTGTGTGAAAGTTGGGGCCAAGAGACAATGGGTCGGCAGGGGAATGCTTTTCTTATGTCCAGCAGCTTTTTTACTGGAGACATCATTGTTGCGGGAGCACTGGAATTGAGGGCCAAAGGCGGTAGTTTAAGCCTTGGTTTTATCTCTGCACTCTTTGTTTCCTCATCTGTAATAGATAACACCTGCCTTTTGGGGTGTTTGCGAGGCTCAAAATGTCATGTTTGTAAGCTATAAAGTCCTAAACAAAGAAATTGGTAGCACAGTAATATTATTTTGTAGTAGTAGAAGCCAGAGTCATTCTGTAGTTTTGAAAAGAAGTTATTCAGTGGTGTGCATATTTTATATTTTGTTATGGATGCTATTACGATTTCAGTCTCATTTAGGCTCTTAGTGCTCCAGAATCCAGAATCAGAACTTCCTAGGTTGAAACTTCAGTTCTTTTTCTGTCAATTTCTAGCTGTGTGACTTGGACAACTTACTTGTCTTTAACTTTAGTGGTGATAGTAATTATGCCTCCTCATAGGATTGTAATGAGGATTAAATGAGGTGATGAATGTAAAGTTGTTATCAGTGTCTCACTTTAACTAAATATTGACAGTTTATTTAAGCCCCTAGTCTATTAAATCTGCTCACTTCCTTCACGGTCAGGAGATGGACTTGGATCCTACTTTTCCGAGGAAATAGAGGCCATTCTTATGGGAACCCTGTCTACTCTTTTCAGATTTGTATCACTACCCATTTTTACTCCTTACCGAGAGTAATTCTTCAACCTGTCGTTTTGTTCCATTCTAAGTCTTTCCACTTGGATCTTACCTCTCAGTCTTTGAACTGTCCCAGCTGAAAAACTTCAGCCCTTTCTCCGTATTTAATTTGCTGTCTTCCCATTCTCTGTCAAGATTTTTAAAAAAGTTGAAAGTGCCTCTATTGACTCCTTGAGAGAAAAAAAATCAAGAATTCCCCTTATAATCTCTGACTTTTGGGAGGAATTTGACTCTGTTAAGCAGCCTCAACTTCTTTGACATCATTGTCTTCTTGGTTCTCCTTCTTTGGGTAATTGTTTCTGTGTTGCTTTGCTATTTCCTCTTTCTTCTGACTGCCCATTAAATGTGAGTGTTCCTCAGTGTTGCTGTCTTAGTTCTTTTCTGTTCTCCCTCGTTTCCTGTCTGATCCCATGCCCTCCCATGACTGAAGGGGGACCTCTAGTAGCTCCCTTCTCTCCTGAATTCCAGATCCAGGTTTCTGGCTGCTTAATAGACGTGTACACCTCAGGGTCCCAGAGATATCTCAGGCTCAACATATGAAAAACTAAGTTTATTATTCAAATATCCCCCGCCCAGCTGTTCTTTCTGCATTTACCGTCTTAATTCATGGTACTATTATTGTTAGTTGCTCCAGCTATTGTCTTCGGAGTAATTTGGACTTCTTCCTATCTTTTATCCCTAATGTCCTGTCAGTTACCAGATCTGTTTCCGGATTTGACCTTTCTTTTCCCTCTCTACAGCCACTGCTCTAATTATTATAGTTAAAGCCCAGACCACCCGAGTAGTATTTTGCTGGTCTAACCATCCATAGTCATTTTTCTAGCCCATCCTCCTTATTGGGCCCCAAAATCACTTTCCTGAAACACAGATTTAGTCATGTAATTCCCTTGCATAAAATCCTCCAGTTGTTCCCCTTTATCTCCAGGCTTGATTTTATTTTAATGTGACATTCGAAAGAAAGCCATGTTTTCCTTTTCATTCTCATCTCTGGTTTTCAAGTGACTTCATGTTCTCTGGGTACTCCATGCTATTTCCTGCTTTTCTGTGTCATTTTATATTTTGTCTCTTCTCCTTGGAATTCTGCTTTTCACCTTGCCACCTTGGCAAACTCCTATGCATCCTTTCAGATCCAGCTCAGATGTCTCTTCTGTAACCCCTCCTCTGTACCTTCTTTGCTTTTAGGCTTCCTGACCAAAGGTATATACTCTTATACATGTTATGGAACTAATCTCCTTGTGTTCTGTTTTGGTGACCATCTTTCCCACCAGTCTGAACTCCCTTGGGGTCCTTGTTCATATTTATTTCCTCTACAGTAGCTACTTCAGTGCTTGGCACATGGTTGTTGTTTTTGTTGTGTGCCATTGAGTCAACTGCGACTCATAGTGACTCTGTATGACAGAGTAGAACTGCCCCATAGTGTTTCCTAGGCTGTAGTCTTTACGGGGACAGATCACCTGGTCTTTTCTCCTGCAGAGTGGCTGGTGAGTTTGAACTGCTGACCTTTTGGTTAGCAGACGAGCACTTAACCATTGCACCACCAGGGCTTCTTTGGCCTGTGGTAGACTCTTGTTAATATTTGTGTTGAGTGATGTTCCTTTTTTTTTTTTTTTTTAATAATAAACCTCCAACCATGACGTTCATAATCCTTATGTGGCCCCTGTTTACTAATGTGTTTGGGAAAAGAATGCACTAGTTTTTGGGCCTTACCTTACTTTTTTTTTTATTAGACTTATTTTTGGCTCTGGCCTGTTCTCTCCTAGCTCTGGATTGGGGGATATAGGAAAATGGGAATTTGTCTCATTTAGTTTAGCAGAGTTAGTAGTTCATTGGCTGTTCTCGAGAGGGCTTTCCTTGACTACAAAGGATAGGCTTTCTCCAGCCCTCTGTAGTTAAGAATAGAAGTAGAAGTTGCTGACTCCTCCTATTTCAAAATGGAAAGCTTTTTCGATAGGGTGAAGGGGCTTGGGGACGGCGCCTATCACTCAGTAAATGTTTATTAAATCAGAAGTTCCCTGCTGGCGTCCTAGGTACCCAGGTATGGTACAGGTGGGTTAATGTTGTACTGCAACATCGATCCCTTGACTCACATGGAAGCATCCTTTTGGTTTTACTGCAGTATGCTAAGTATTTTTTCCCATGTACCTTGATATGAAAAATGTTGAGAAGCACTATGGTAAATATTTGGATGGGGCTGAGGTCTGTAACCTCATAAGCGGCTGGCGCAGAGTTAAAGCTGATAATATAGAAGTATAGAATCTTAGTGTTTAGATGCCTCCCAGGCTGTAAAGAACTAATTTTTATGTTATCCCAGGTTGGAAGTAGTAATAGCAAGTTCAGTCGGAGTTAAGCTCACTGGGAACAGTCCAACTTCTTCATAGTAGAGGATTGGTTAGGTGAAGTACAGTGGATCAATCTGAAGAAATACTGCTTAGCCATGTAAATGTAATGGATTTGGCATCATGTGAAATCTGTACACTGATTGCATCTAGGCAAAAGCATATCCATAAATGACAAATATCTGAAATGAGGCTATGAAAGGCTGGGGTTTTTTCCCCTCCATGAAAACTGCTTAAGTATAAGAATGGCAAGCTCAGCTGAGCTATCTTAAAAAAATGGTTGATCTTATTAAAACAGGCCATTCAGACAATCTAGGGATGTTTAGGTAAATTTCCTGACCTGTGACGGTGGTGATGTCATGGGGGATAAACTGGCCTTTTCCAGTGTCTCGAAGCAGGACTAGAGTGGTGACAGAAGCATAGGAGAAAGATATTACAGCATATGATGTGAAGACCCCCCTGAAATTGAGTCTCTTAACTTTTTAGAGAGTGTATATTGGCAATTTGGGAATCTGATATGGAGCAGGGAGGGCCAAAGATACAGGTGCCACTAAATGACTATGACTTTGGTCAGGTCCTTTATCCTCTCCTGACCTCGTCTGTAAATTGATGGGGTAGGACTAGATGTCTCAGGTCCTTCCCAGCTCTGATCTCTTATGGTTCTATTTTATATGATTCTTACTCCTTTCTTATCAATGCACAGGTATTATCCATGCAGCAGAGGAGAAGGACTGGAAAACTGCATACTCATATTTTTATGAGGCATTTGAGGGTTATGACTCCATCGATAGCCCCAAGGCCATCACATCTCTGAAGTACATGTTGCTGTGCAAAATCATGCTCAACACGTAGGTGCACCTTAATTCTGGGATAGCTTTCTGCCGTGGCAGAGGTGGCTTAGGCAGGGGGGTTGGCAGTTACAGCAGCGGCAACTTCTGGGCCGGTTAGGGTAGAGTGGGGTGGATTGGCGTCGTTCCACAGCACTTTTGCTTACTATTCTTCAGAATTAGGGAGACAGATTTTAGAAATCCTCTTTTCAACCCCCCTTGGAGAGGTTCCCCTCATCCTGCAAATATACTGTCACAGCTGCTGAGCGTAGGACAGAGGGTCAGGAAGTGGCTTACAGACCAGTGTCAGCCTACTGGGGCACTTAGAAGAGGTTTGAAAAAGTAGACAAGAGAAAGTATGATATTAGTCAGATCCTTTTGTAAGGAATTTACAGAACCATTCATACTCTTTTGGGAATAAATGAGGTCGTGACTGGGACTGTCTTTGGATTTTTGGGTTACAAGGGATTTTGTTTTAATAAGACCTGTTATACTGGAATTTGACTTATGCTGCCTGTTGACTCTAGTATTTTGGGTAGGTTTGGTACAGCTTTCTCTTGAACACTGGAGCTTTTGTACTCTTCAGTGATGAGTTTTGGCCCAGAGTAAAGAAAGCCTAGTTTCCACTGTGTGATGGGCATATGGGTCTAGGGGTTGGGGTTGATTATCTCTGTGGGCAGTCTTCTTAGTGGTAATCTGGGGAAAAGACATTTGCCTAAGACCTATACTTAGAAGTATATCACCCTGGATCCTTTGACCAAGTATGTTTATTTTTTTTCTAGCCCAGAAGATGTCCAAGCTTTGGTGAGCGGGAAGCTTGCACTTCGGTATGCTGGGAGGCAGGTAGGGAATACCTTGACTCCAGTTCTGATTTCTACTCACTCCGAGTCCAGCATGTTGTGCGGTGAGACCAGTGCTCGTGAGGTCTCCATTCTACTCTCTCTTTTTTTTCTTTAATGAGATTTACTGTAAGAGAACTAGATCAGGTATAAGAAGCTGGTTACAAGGCGGTGGTGTTGTATGCTGTCAGGTTAGTTCTAACTTATAGCGACCCCACGTGACAGAGTAGAACTGCCACATAGGGTTTTCTTGGCTGTCGTCTTTATGAGATCCTCAGGTCTTTATTTCACAGAGCCTCAGGGGAGGTTCAAACTGCCAACCTTTCAGTTTGCAGCTGAGCGCTTAACCATTGCGCTGTCAGGGCTCCTTTCTCCCTTATTTTTTTTTTAACTTTTTTTTCCCCTTAAGCTCAGTCAGTGTGTTTTCTAATCTATTAAATTCTTGGTCTGGAAAGTCAGTGTTTGATGAGTGCGACTTTTGAGAGTAAATAGTTGTAACCCGTATAAAGGTGATATCTGAACTGTCTCCTCTTTGTACTTTGCTTGAGTCCTACTAGTAAAGTAAAAAGTCATCTTTCTGAATTTCAGACGAAATTGCCTCTGAACAATACACAGATTGGCTCTCTCTCTTTGGAGAGATGATTTTCTTTTTTTCTAAATATGATTTTTCATCAGAAAAACAGTTTCAGATCAGTTTGTAGTTCGGACCACAAGAATGCTTATGAATATGGTGAAAGACTACTCTCACTGGAACTAGAGCTGAGCAGACAGGTCAGAGAGGTCACAGCCCAGGACAGGTCAGGTAACTAGTAAATGGTGGAGTCAGAGTTTGAACGTGGGTTATCTGTCTCTGAGCTCCAGGCCTTTCTCGTTATGATGTTTGTTCCATCTGTAGGGCACATGCTAGAGACAGATGACACTAGTGATAAGTCTTGCATGGTTCAGTGTGCTGACCAGGACACACCATTCTTATTTTAGTACCTATGTTAATACAAGAGTTGCTTCTCTGGTCCTTTGTATCTTGATGACAGCTTTTGAGCAAGGGTTGGTCTGATGTCCTAGAAAGATGAGTGTTGTAGTTTTTGCAGAGTGGAGACCTGATAGCTTGGGCAGGTGCCTTTTATAACCAGGTTAGAAGTTGCCGTTAGCCATTGATTTTGTACCTTCATCACTCCATGGGATTTTTTTTTTAAATAGTTTTTAATCAACAGTCTACCTAAATCCACTAATTTTACTCTGTGGAATTTTAACATTTAGTCTAATACATAGAATTTTGAAGCCTCAACCCTAATAACCAAACCTAGCATACTGAATCTTGACAAAGTACAGGTATAATCAGGCCTAAGGACAAGAAGGGGTTTGGGTGGGCTTGGGGATAAGGAGTCTTGGAGGAGGAGGGAAGAAATTACAGTTCTGTGGATAATTTCACTTTTAGCATGTCATCTTTGGAGAATGCTGTGTCAGGGTCGATTTCTTTTGGCAGTCTTCTGTTTCCCAGTGTTTTGAAGTCACCTCAGATTTCAAAGGGAAAATGGTTGGCACATAGTGGTATTCTTTTAACTTTGCTTCCCAGACTTCTGAAGACGACCGATGGTGGGGCAGGCTCTTCCTTGCAGCCAGAAGTGGTGTGGACATAGCATACTGCTTCTGCTTATTTGGTGGGATGTGAACATGCAGGATTGATCGCTTGACACTGTCTCTATTTTCAGACAGAAGCATTAAAATGTGTGGCTCAGGCTAGCAAGAACAGATCACTGGCAGATTTTGAAAAGGTGAGCATGGTATTGGGCTGGTAGGGAAGGGGTGGAGGAGAGGTGCTGAAACATCTTTGGATTGGTGAGGCATTTAAGCACTTTTTAAAGAGCTTTTTATTTTGAAATAATTATAGTTTCATAGGAAGTGGCAAAAATAGGACGCAGTGATCCCTTACACCCTTCACCTAGTTTCCCCCCATGGTTGCATCTTACATAATTATAATACAGATCAAAACCAGGAATTAGTTAAGCACTTTTGTACAATGATACTTATATGTGTTGTCATACCTCATTTATATATAGTACTTTTCAGTTTAAAAAGTTACTTCTGTTATCCTTTTTTCATCGTAATTTTTCACAACAAACCTATCATTTGCATTTTATGGTTGAGGGAACTGGCATTCAGAGAGGATGCCCAAAGTCTACAAATAATAAATGTCAGGGTTTGACTCCAGGCCTAGTGCTTGTTCCACAAGGCACATTCTCTGGTATTCCTTCAGCTCCAGAAATGCCAGGTCTGCTGCTCCTCTGGATAAAAGAGTAGTCTTGATGTGTACATGTGGGTAGAAAGAAACTTCCTCAGGATGATGTTCTATGCTTTCTGTGACTCCTGTGCCTTTCATTCATTGTTTTGGAAATTTTGAAAAGGGAGAAAGTTTTGTCTAAGCTTTAGGGTAAGAACTGTATATTCTTATTTGAACCTCTGTCCTCATTGTCTGAGAATAATGACCAACTTAATAAAAACAAAACCTTGATCCAGAAAGAAAAATTTAGTGTGGATAGAGAGTAGACCACATGGTTCTGATTGTCCCCAAGACTCATTATCTTCCTGGGGGTTTCTTGCCAATTCCTGTCCCCTTACTTGGCATGATTTGCATGCTCCCCTTAACATATTCCACAGCTGACATGAGGCTGGGATATTGAGAACATGAAGATAATTAAAAAATGGTTGCAGCAGTACATTGATAGGGAGCTGCCAGAATTTCAAGCCAGATCCAGAAGAGGACATGGAACGAGGGATATCTTTGCTGATATCAGGTGGATCTTGGGCAAGAGCAGAGAATACCAGGAAGAAGTTTACCTGTGTTGTATTGACTATGTGAAGGCATTGGACTTGTGTAGATCCTAACAAATTACAGGTAACATTGTGAAGAATGGGAATTCCAGAACACTTAATTGCATTCATGCGGAACCTGTATTTAGACCAAGAGGCAGTCGTTCTAACAGAACAAGGAGATACTGCGTGGGTTAAAATCAGGAAAGGTGTGCATCAGGGTTGTGTCCTTTCACCATACTTATTCAAAATAATCCGAGAAGCTGAACCATACGAAGAAGAACATGGTATCAGGATTGAAGGAAGACTCATTAACAACCAGCAATACTCAGATGATACAGCCTTGCTTGCTGAAAGCGAAAAGAACGTCAAGCACTTACTGATTGGAGATCAGAGATTACAGCCTTTGGTATGGATAACACCTCAGTGTAAAGAAAACAAAAATCCTCACATCTGCACCAATAAACAACATCAAGATAAATGGAGAAAAGATTGAAGCTGTCAAGGATTTCATTTTACTTGGATCCACTATCAACGCTCATGGAAGCAGCAGTCAAGAAACCAAGCAACGTATTGCACTGGGCAAATGTGCTGCAAAAGACATCTTTTAAAGTGTTAGGAAGCCGAGATGTCACCTTGAGGACTAAGGTGCACCGGACCCAAGCCATGGTGTTCTCAGTCACCTCAGGTGTGCGAAAGCTAGACAATGAATAAGGAAGACCAAAGAAGAATTGATGCCTTTGAATTGTGATGTTGGTAAAGAATATTGAACGTACCAGGGACTGCCAGAAGAACGAACAATCTGTCTTGGAAGAAGTACAGCCAGAATGCTGATTAGAAGCGATGATGGTGAGACTTTGTCTCACTTTGATCATGCTAACAGGAGAGACCAGTCCCTGGAGAACGACATTATGCTTGGTAAAGTAGAGGGTCAGCAAAAAAGAGGAAGACCCTCCACGGGATCGATTGACACAGTGGCTGCAACAGTGGGCTCAAACAGCAATGATTGTGAGGATGGTGCATGAGCGGGCAGTGTTTCTTTCTGTTGTTTTCATAGGGTCACTGTGAGTCAGAACTGACTTCACAGCACATAAAACCACAACTAAAGGTAAACAAGTCACACACGTGAATAAACAGTCTAGATTATTTTACCTCAAAGTATGTTAGATGAAACACTTCTACTGATAGTGCTTCTTTGGACAAAAGTGTTCTGTGGATAGATCTTTGGGGTTAAACAAAATTAGAAAGGTGTTTTGTTTTCTTTTAACAGCACAACTGTACTCTGCCGATACTCCTCATAAAACACGAAGAGCTAGTTGTGGAATTCAGCATTTCCCATTATATAATCTCAGAATCCTTTTTTTTTTCCTCCCCATGAAGACCCTGTTTGTTCTGTAGAATACATGTTGAGAAATGCTTATAGTTAGTTTGGCTTACAAGCTGAACTGCCCTTGGGCTTACATGGTCTGAGCTGTCCACATGAGGCTTTCAGAAGGAGAGATGATGCCTAGAGTGTGTCCACGGACTCTTAATTCTTGGTATACCTTTTCATCTGCTGTCTATACTGGGTTTACTTTCGTCTCAAAAGCCCCAGTTCTTTACAGTCAACCATGTAGTCACAAGGGCCAGCAGCCTACTTAGGAACTCAGGAGTAGCTAGACTTTAAAGTACTTCTTTGTGCCAATGTCTGCGACTGGCTCTTTTGGCAGGCCCTGACAGATTACCGGGCTGAGCTCCGGGATGACCCAATCATCAGCACACACTTGGCCAAGTTGTATGACAACCTGCTGGAACAGAATCTGATCCGAGTCATTGAGCCTTTTTCCCGAGTACAGGTAAAAGCCCACCTGGGCACCTCGTAGCCTTCTCTGGGGGGAGGAGGAGTTCTGGCCAGCCATCCTCACTGAAGCTGCCTCTGTTGCCACATCTGTCCAGAATAGGAACTTGCTTCCAAGGGCGTGTCTGGTGGGCAAGAGGCCACTAAGTGCATGGGCTTCTCTTGATGGGGAAAAAGAGTTGGGGAGAAGGATGCTGTGGGGTAGAGGCTGTGAGACTGCCCCCTGCTTGTGTCTTGAGTGTGGTTTCCTCCTTTTACAGTCACTGCTCACGTGGTAAATGTTTTCTACGTTGGGTGTGTGGGGCAAGAGTGTGTTTATTGTCTGTAGTGATGAAGGGCAGATGGATACCACAAGAGTCCTAAAGCACAGCTAAGAGAATCTGGCCCTACAGAGACTTCCAGCAGGATTTCGAGAGAGACAGCAGTCTCCCCCTCCTTTCTCAATTGGAGGCCAAAGTAAAACTTTCAGTGTTGGTGTCTCTCTACTTTCCTTTTAGATTGAACACATATCTAGCCTCATCAAACTCTCCAAGGTAAGGAGTCCTGAGGCTGTCCTGGGGGTAGGATGGGGAAAGGGTTGTGCGGAGGGGCTGGCATTTGTACCTCATGGGCCTTGTTGGAAAGCTCCCAAGCTTCTCTCATTGGGGACTGGGGACCCTGGGCTCAGAGCTGGAGTTTCATTGTTGCTGTTTTGTTTTTAGTACATCCCCCCAATAACCCTTTAGGCAAGGTCTTTGTGTCAGTCTGATCCTTGCCAGTGGATACTGGTCCCTTTAATCATATGCTTTGATTTTAGGCCGATGTGGAAAGGAAATTATCGCAGATGATTCTTGACAAGAAATTTCATGGTGAGTAACGGTGATATAGGTGAGGGGGCTGGTGGTGACGAGCTGGCTGAAGAAGCCTCATGCCCTTGTTTATGTTTAAAGATAACGTTCCGCTTCTTTCTCCTGGTGGTTCCCTGGGGTCCTTGCCTCTCCCAGCCCTGTGATTAGAGTGTATCATAAGGCTGCGCAAACAAAGCAGGGAGAGGAGTTCTCTTTTCCTCCCTTTCTGGAAAAAGTGAGGAAGTTAGGGCTGTCTCTCAAATGCTTTTGTGTCTGATCCGTTCTTTTACCTTGGTTGTTCTTGTGTTTCTTGCAGGGATCTTGGACCAGGGGGAGGGCGTCCTGATTATTTTTGATGAACCCCCAGTAGATAAAACTTACGAAGCTGCTCTGGAAACAATTCAGAACATGAGTAAAGTAGTGGATTCCCTCTACAACAAAGCCAAGAAACTGACCTAGGTGAGTGCTGGCTCCGGGACGCAGGGCCAGGGGCAGCGCTGTCTTCTGCCTGTGGAGACTGAAAGCCTCGTCGTGTCCTCGTGGCCTCCCCGATTGACGCTGCTCTGTCTTCTCTTGCAGAGTTGGATCTGTAGCGGTCCTTTGGAGAGTGTGTGTGGCAGGAGAGTGAAACCTTTGGGGAAAATGCTAGGAGATTTTTTTTCTTTTTGTTCTACTTTTCGCTCGGAAAGTTTTTTAAATCCTCATTTGGTACATCTGTGTTCCAGTCAATAGGTGTGCCAGTTTTCATGTAATCTTTACTGGCCCAACTTGGGAGCGGGAAATTGCCTAAAAAAAAAAAAGAAAGAAAGAAAAAGGAAACAGAAAAGGTTATTCTAAATAAAAGGAAAAAGGCTTACACTACCTAAAGCTGTGCTCTCTGCCTCCTGGGAGAGGGCCGCAAAGCCGGGCACTCTGCCAGCCACTGGGGGTGCTGATCCACCCGCTGGGCGTCACCTCTCCTCTTCAGAATTGGGTGTTTGCAGACCATCAAAAGCAACGACTTTTTATTCTGTTTGTACTGAACCAAAACAAACAACTGTGTATAGACTGCTATTTTCTTTTTTATTTGAAATGAGGCGTTTCGGTGTTCTTTCCCCTGCCATACGGCCTGTCCACCCGCCCCTCCCCGACATTGGCTCCAGCAGACTGGCCGAAAGGTCCCGCCGCCGCCGCCGCAGCATCAACAGCGCAGCAGCAGCAGCAGCAGCAGCACCTACACGGCTCCGCTCTGACCTGTGAAGGAATGGGGACTAGGCCAGGAGCTGGTGCCTACCGCGGCCACACAGGGAGCAGTGTGGGCCCTCAGCCCCCAGGGGGCCTGCTGTGCATGTGGCTTCTTTTTTAACACAGTAAACTAGATTAGACGTCAGTGTTTTAATTGCCCTTCTCTGCTTTGTTCTCTCTCCCTTCTCTTTCCCCTGTGTCAACCAGGAGACCATCACCTGTCTCTTCCCCTCCCACTGCCCCCTCCAGAGGAGTCAGGCTGTCTGCCACCCAACAGCTTCTCTCCCTGTCCCACTCCTTTTGCTGTCACATGGATTTATTCCTTTTTTAAACAGTGAACATCGGAAATGAGACTGTGGGGTGTGGTTTTTTTAATTTTTCTTGTTGGGTTTTCGAGCAACCTCGTGTCCCCCCTCCCAGGGAGCTTCTTAATTTACCTCTTAAAAATCACCCGGGTGGGATGGGAGGCAGAGCGCTGTAATGCAGCATGCTTTGTTGTATGACGAGGTGGCCCTAGTGGGCTGTCATGCCATGGGGGCAGGTAAGCTTCTGCACCTTTGTTGTGCTCAACTATATTTCCTTTTTCGTTTCCTCTTTGTCTTCTCTTTTTTCCTCTCTCCCTCCTCCTGTCTCCTTTCTGCTGGTCTCCTTTTCTCTTCCCTTTCTCAGATTATCCTACCAGGTTTTCTTAATAAATTTATATTTTGTAAAAGGATTTTGTTGTACCAGGTTTTGCATCCTCACCAAATCTGACTGGCTTTTACTTTCCTCTCCACAATCAGGTTTTTGTTCGCAACATCTTTTCTCCCCATCATGTCCAGTCACTGTTTTGGTTTTGGCACCATCAATATCAAATGTACAAACGGTTCTTGCTAACCAACACCAGGTATATCTGATGTTCAGATGAGTTCCAATAAAAATAATTTTTTTTTCAACTGTTGTCCTTTCTTGAGTGTTGGGGAGCTTCTGAGCAAGTCCAGCCAGCTGTATGTAGCCCAGCAGTAGCCTAGCCCTCTAGACTGGCCTGAAGTTCTCCTGTTTCATTTGCTTAGGCAGACCCTTAGCCAAATCCGGGGTAAAGTGCAGGGCTTTGGGCAACGAGTTGGTCTGTGAGGCCTAAAATTTGCAATGGTGTTAAGGTATCTTTCCCTTTTTCCAGTGCAGTGTGGTCCAGTGAGGACATGAGGGCTGGGGGCGGTAATAACCTCTGAGCTTGTTGCTCGTCTGCACCGTGAGGATGATGCTTTTGTGGTAGGTAACTCAGGTGAGAAGGTGATGAGGTAATGGAAGTGCAAGTGCCTGGAGAGTCCCAACGTTAAGTTGTGGTTTAGTTTCAAACCGGTGGTTTACGTGCTGCCCCCAGACCCTGGAACAGTTTTTCTGAGGGGCTCTGGGGCCACTGTGAGGGGTGTGCTCCAGACCGCCAATTCCGTCTCAGTCTGAGCAATTCTGTTACGTTTGTGTTTTGTCTCCATGTAAATTTATTTACAGAAGAGTTTTGCTGCTTTAAAGGACTTTAAAAAGTATTCCAAAAAGATTCAGAGCTGGAGAAGAGGGCTCTCCAAGCTGAGGGCAGCCCCGCGGAGCTCAGGGCAGCAGCCCTCTTCTCTGCTCCCTTTGTGGATCTTAGCCTGATGGCTTCCTCTAGACCTGCACTCCCCGGAATGTGGCCACTAGCCGTGTGGCTAGCTCAAGTTGTGATGCACTGTAGGGGTAACTACAAAGCAGATTTTGAAGACGGCATTAAAAAAAAGTAAAATGTCTTAACGCATACATGTTGAAATATTTTGGGTATACTGGATTAAATAAACTACTAAAATTCACCTGTTTCTTTTTACTTTTTCAGTGTGGCTACTAGAAAATACTAAGTTGCATATGCAATTGTGGCTCACATCGTATTTCTATTGGACAGCACTGCTTTGGACCTCCTAGCAGTTGTGCCACTGCTTCCCTTCCCAGGCGTCAAAGGAGCCGAGTGTAGGCTTAGCTGAGGGGCAGGTGGCCCACAGGCTGGGCTGGGCCCAGTTTCCTCATGTAGAGACCTTCCTGGCGCCAGCCTTCATCGTGGTGATAGGGCTTCTTGTGTGTTGATGAGATGCGGCTGGTGTTAGGCGCAGAGGCTGAAGTGTTTGGCTCTGGTGCCCTGCTCCGTGCTAGTTACGTAATCTGTGCTGCCCAGGAGGGCCTCTAGATGATGCTGTGTGATCCCTGAAAGAACAAAGCACAACTTCCTCAGGAGCTAGGGCTCAGCCCTGATTTATTTGGAACCCTTTCTGGAAGCCGGAGTTGGCCAGGGCAGGGCCTTGGCCTCCCTCCAGGTGGTCTGGAAGTGGGGCATGCAGAGGAGTGGGGTTAGCATGCTTGGTCGTCCCAGCCGAACAGGGCAGATAACAAGCAGGCTGCTCCTTCAGGCAGCTGGGGATAGGCTACAGGATAAGTAGGCAGATTAACAGGGGTGGCATTTGGGGATAACTACAGAAGAAAATGGCTCCGTGTTGTCCAGCTGGGTCAGCCTTCTGAGTCCTTGGTTCTGTCATTTCTGGCAGATTACTGCTCTTTCTTCCTTGCTTTCCAGTTGGAACAGCGATGGGAGCTGAGTGAGGGAGAGGTGGGTGGTGGTGGGTTGAGTGAGCACGGAGCGGTGTGATCCCTTGAGATAGGTGTAACAGGCCTGGCCTGGGTGGGTAAAGTTCCCGAGAGCCCCTTCCCTCAGTCATGGCAGCAGGTGCTGTGCTACAAACATCTCTGTCCCCCTTGAGAAGTGTGAGGAGGTTCTGCCAAGAGTCCCCTTTGACAGATGCTTGGGAAGGGATAGGGAGCTCTGGTGGCAAGTGGTTAAGCAGTAGGCTGCTAAATGAGAGGTTGGCGGTTCAGACCCACCAGCCACTCCACAGGAGGCAGATGCTTCCGTAAGGATTACAGCCTTGGAAACCCGGTGGAGCAGTTCTACTCTGTCCTGTAGGATCACTGTGAGTAGGCGACAGGTAGGGAAGGGCTGGCCCAACAAAAAGGACAGCGGAGTGCAGTCAGGCTGAAAGGCCCTGCAAATCCATGCTTCCTTGGTTTGGGAAAGCTTGGGGGTCAGAGAGGTGGAGCCTGGTACTGCCCACCATGACCTAGAAGAGCCAGAATTGAAATTCATAGTTACAGGTAACAGTGGGCGCAGAGTTTTCTAAGGGATGGATCACAGGATTAGAAATCTGGGTGTATTTTGGGAAACGGAAATCATTTTACCTTTGCTCAACATCAGAATGAGACACAGAAAAAATGTGGACACAGTTCAGGAGCTGGGTCTCAGGAGGCTGGGTTTCAGTTTTGCTGTAGAGTGGAAGAGAGGCATTGGGCTAGGGGACCTGGAGGATATCACTTCTTGGAGCTCAGTATTAAGCAAAGGCGGACTGAGGACAGCTCCTTTTGAAGAGCAGGTGGGGGTTGTGCCTTAAGGAACATTAAGAGGGAGGGGCATCTGAGCTAAGACATGCCGTCTTAGGGTATAGCTGCTATGGATGTTTTTGAAGAGCTATGGAAGGGTTTTTATGGAAGATGTGGAGTCCCTGGGCGCGGGGGGGTGGGTGGTGTGGGGGGAGAAGGCAAACGGTTAAACACTGGGCTGCTAACTGAAAGGCTGGCATATTCATAATTCACCCCGAGGTGCCTTGGAAGAAAGCATAGCTATTTCCCAAAGGTCACAGCCATTGAAAACCCTACTGAGCCCAGTTCTATTCTGACACACACGGGGTCTCCATTAGATGGCAACTGGTTTGGTTTTTGGTATGGAGGAAGTAACCCTCTGGGTCCTCCGAAGTCAACTTCAGCTTCACCATACCTGGTGGTACATAAATTCTAGCACCTCTTGACTTGATGGCATCATTGTTCTGAGTGATACCAGATTCCTCTTCTGTTCTGCTCAGGACAATAGGCAGAACTGGCACAGGTTGACAGCCTAGTGTGCTAGAGTGGTCTGGGAGTCAGGGACTTGGGTATTAGGCCAGTTTTGCCAGTCCTATTTGTTGTTAGCTTAGGGCAAGCCTTCTCGCTCCTCTGGATTGCCACTGCTGCATCTCTAGGTCCAGACATGGTCATCTGGGTTCAGGTATCATTTGAATCTGCTTCCCAGGTTTACGGTCACATACGAATCAGAATTTCCAGGACCAGGCTAAAAGGAATTCCAGATGAAGAATGGCCTTTGTCAAGAATCTGGATTCTTGTCTGCGAGAGGAATGGTTCTTGTTAGAAGCGGAATTTTAGAGCTATTTTGCACCTTTACTGCCCGTCTTCAAATTGTGTATGTTTAGAATGAAAAACATTTACATCAGAACGTCAGAGGCTGGCTGGAGGAGGAGCAGTTGCTTCCGTTTTAATATGACAGGCAAGCGGGCAAGTGGAAACCTCGGGCCACATCTGGCCAATCTCTGGTCACCAGCCGAGCCTGGCGACCCAAGGCCCCGTCCAGGTGTGGTGTGCGAAAGCCAGTCGCTGTTTGTGGAGGGCCCCAGGACTGCCCACGCCGCTCTGGCCTGGAGCTTGAAGGAGACCTACTGGGGCCGCAGGCGTTTACCTGGGACGGAGGAACGAAGGCCCGGGAGGCGAGGGCACTGCAACCGATGGGACCGTCCACTCGGACGGACGTGGCAGTCGGGCGGCCTCAGTAAAGGCTTCGTCTGTCCCCTTCGGGGCCTTCCTCCTCGCGCTCCCTAGCTTCTTTCCCGGGGATGAGAGTGTGAAATGGAAGAAGGCAGCTGGGACCTCCGCGCATGACTTGTCGCGCCTCCCGGGCGGCGGCCTCAGGCCGAGCGGGTCGCGTGTTGCCAGGGCGGGGACGCGACCGGGAGCGCCCCCGCAGCCCGCAGCTGCGGGCGCCGCGGCGGGAACAAAGGCAGCACGTGTCTGGGCGGGGCGCGGGCGGGGTCGGGCCTCGGCGCAGCTCCGCCCCGGCCCGGCGCCCCTCTCCTGCCCGAACCACGGCTGCGCTGGGGCCGGGCTCCCGCGGCGGGGCTGCTGTCGGGGCGGCGGGGCGCGGAGCTGCGGCGAGCAGCGCGGAGGGGGCGGGGCCCGAGGGGGCGGGGCGGGGCCCGAGGGGCGGGGCGGGCCCGAGGGGCGGGCGCGGGGCGGGCGCGGGGCGGGGCGGGGCCGCGCCGCGTGTACCCGCCGTCGCCGCCACTGCCGCCGCCCCCGCGCGAGACCCGTTCTGATGGAGCGCCGCGACTAGAGGCTCCTCCGGCTCCCGGCCGCGTCCCTACTCCCACCGCGCGCGGCTCGGGGGGAGGACAGCGGCGGCTGGGGCTCCCGGCAAGACCAGGCCGGTCCGGAGCCGGCGCGAGGGCCGGGCGCGCGGCCCCGAGAGGGAGGCCGCTGAGGTGCGCGCCGGGGGCGGGAGCGGGAGCGCGGCGGCGGCGGCGGCGAGGGCGGCCGGCGGGGGCGGGGCCGCGCGCCTGCAGAACCTTGGACAGAAGCTTCGGAGCCGCCGCTGCAGCCGAGCGCGAGCCCCGCCGAGCGCCGCCGAGCGCCGCCGAGCGCCGGGACCGCGGCGGCCGAGCCGCGGCGCGCATTGCGGAGGGCGCGGAGCGCAGGAGCCGCCGCCTGCCGGGTAAGCCTGCGCTTCGCGGCCGCCCGCTGCCCCCGGTACCCAGGGCCAGGGTCGGACCGAGCGGGGTCCCGAAGCGGGGGGTCCCTGGCCCCCTCTGCCGGCGCCACGGTCCCCTCCTGGCTGCGTATCGGGACCGCAGCGGCGTGGGGGGGGTGCTGCAGTGAGGGCGGCGGGGCTGCGGCGCGCGGGCGGGGGCGCGGAGCCCGGGGCAGGGCCCCCGCACGGATCTGGGGTCTGGTCCGCCGGGGCTGCCGAGGCGGGGGCTTTGAGCGCGGCGCGGGGCCCCGCCTGCTGCTGAGACCATCTTGTTTTGCACGCAGATCTGAAGGGGCAGCACGCGTCCCGGGAGCGCCCCTGCCTCCGCCCCGGGACCACCGCGGGCTCGGTGAGCCGCTTCCTCCCTCCGGCGGGCAGGCTGGGCGCGCAGGGGCCCGGGCCCCCGCCCGGCGCGCAACGGCACCATGGGCACGGTGCTGTCCTTGTCCCCCAGCTACCGGAAGGCCACGCTGTTTGAGGATGGCACGGCCACAGTGGGCCACTACACGGCCGTACAGAACAGCAAGAACGCCAAGGACAAGAACCTGAAGCGGCACTCCATCATCTCCGTGCTGCCGTGGAAGAGGATCGTGGCCGTGTCGGCCAAAAAGAAGAACTCCAAGAAGGTGCAGCCCAACAGCAGCTACCAGAACAACATCACGCACCTCAACAATGAGAACCTGAAGAAGTCGCTGTCGTGCGCCAACCTGTCCACGTTCGCCCATCCCCCGCCGGCCCAGCCACCTGCACCCCCTGCCAGCCAGCTCTCAGGCTCCCAGACCGGGGTCTCTTCCTCTGTCAAGAAGGCCCAGCATCCTGCTGTCACCTCGGCAGGGACACCCAAACGGGTCATCGTTCAGGCGTCCACCAGTGAGCTGCTGCGCTGCCTGGGCGAGTTTCTCTGCCGCCGGTGCTACCGCCTGAAGCACCTGTCCCCCACGGACCCTGTGCTTTGGCTGCGGAGCGTGGACCGCTCTCTGCTTCTGCAGGGCTGGCAGGACCAGGGCTTCATCACGCCGGCCAACGTGGTCTTCCTCTACATGCTCTGCAGGGATGTTATCTCCTCCGAGGTGGGCTCGGATCACGAGCTCCAGGCCGTCTTGCTGACCTGCCTGTACCTCTCCTACTCCTACATGGGCAACGAGATCTCCTACCCGCTCAAGCCCTTCCTGGTGGAGAGCTGCAAGGAGGCCTTTTGGGACCGCTGCCTCTCGGTCATCAACCTCATGAGCTCCAAGATGCTCCAGATCAATGCCGACCCGCACTACTTCACACAGGTGTTCTCTGACCTGAAGAATGAGAGTGGCCAGGAGGACAAGAAAAGGCTTCTCCTGGGGCTTGATCGATGAGCCCTGTGGCCTGCATCATGGCTCAAGGATTCAGTTCATTTCTAAAAATTTATTATTAAACAAATCAGAGTTTTGTGTACAGTATGTGTCTAGCAAAAGCCACCAAGGGCATCACCCTTCCCACTTTTTCCCCCTGGGTTTTTTTTTCCAGCCCTGTCAAGAACTCTGGGCACTTCTGAACTCATGAACCTTGTGCAAAACCCAGAAGATGTATTCGGAGCAGTTCAGCTCTTACTTTGGGGAACTCAAAGGACTGACCCAGCTCTGCCGCCTGTGCTCTCTTGGGAGCCAGGATGGGCGAACCTACTCGCTGCCCCCTGGATGGGGCCGGAGAGGGGCCTCCGGCCGGTGAGCCCAGGGAGGAATTGGGGTTTCTGGTTGCAGGCCCTGTTCTGGCTCCTGTTTTGGGTTGTTCATTCTCTGAGAGGCTGCTGGAGCCAGCCGGCCTGACTGAGCCATGTGTGGGGTTGAGGCCAGATTGCTGCTGCCCTGAAGCAGTATCTTCCACGGAGAAGTCTAGTCTAGCGCAGAGATTGTGCCCTGCGGTTTGACTGTGCATGGCCCCTGGTTTGCTCTTTTTTCTTTTTTAGGGAGAAGGGCTTTCCTTTAGTGGAGAAATGGAACTTGTCCTCTACCCCACCTCTCCACTGTTCCCAGCCAGGTTGATAGTGCTGGCTGATGAGCTGGTTTGACTCACTAAGTTCTTTCATGTTGGGTCCCAGCTAAAGGGGTGGGGTAAAGCTGGGGACAGCTCCTTTCCTGGGTGAATTACTCACTTGAATAATGCAGCTTAGTCACCGTATGGTGAGCTCTGTCAGCCGCAGGTGCCCGCTGGCCAGGGCTTGCTTTCTGGGTAGGTGGGGGGTGCCCTTCTAGGGGCTAAGGCTACTTGCTGGCTGGTGCACATGGCATTGGTCCTGCAGAGCAGGGGGGGAGGATTTCAGGGACCCCTGCCCCCACCCCTCTTAATTTAAAGCTGTTTCCAAATGGTTCAGTTTCTTCTGAAGATAAAGCCTTGGCCCTGAAGGCCCAGTAAGAGTGCTGGATCTTGGAGACAGTTGCAAGCTGGGAGTGTGACTCCTAGTTGCTTTTGAAGCCTGCTGATCTGACCACTGAGCATTGCAGCTGCTAGTTTTGGTTTCCATCTTCCCCCACTGGCTATAAAACGTGTGCTGTGTTACTCTATTGATTTTCTCTCTGGTTACCCCAGATTGGTGGCTTAGGACTTGGGGGAGAGCCGAGAGAAGGGAGCCAGTCTTTCTCCATGGCCTAGTGCTCCACCGTTGGGGAACAAAGACCCACATGAAGACGCCACCACTGAGAATTGGCTCTTCCAGCCCCACTCATGGGGAGTGCTGGAGCATGGCTTGGGGGCAGAGAGTTTTACATAGGATTAGGGTCTCGGTGGCTGCCGGTTTCAGCATAAACACTACTGAAATTCACATAAAGGAAGAGAAAGCTGTGAAATTGAGGTCCTGGCTGGAGAGGTCTGGGGCAGAAGGTGATCCTGCCAGCCCGTGGTGTCCTCAGAGATGGGGACAAGGGCCTTTGGGGCCGGCCGGCAAACATCTGCCCCAGCTCCACCGTGAGGCCCACCTGAGCCATTCCCAGGACTTCGATAATCCCATGCAGAGCTGGAGGGAACCTGACGGGACTGCAGTATGTCTCTTCTCTGCTGGAGTTGTCACATAGCCTGTCTGTTCAGATCCTGCTGCCAAGTGTGACTGAGGTGGGAGGCCTCTGGGGGCAGCTGGCCCCGGGCTGGCGTGGATGGGGGAGGTTTGGGGGCCAAGTCTTCAGAGGAGGGGTGCACGCAGTAGTCGCACGTCCGGCTGGCTGGACCTGGCCTGAGCCTGTGTGGCTAAAGTGGCATCCACAGGATTCCAGTTTTGTGTCTATCTCCTTCTCTCTCCCCGTATTTATTTTTTTTATTTTTTGGAGGAGGTGCAAATTGCAGGAGTGGTTAAGGACTACGGCAAACAACTCTCTAGTTCCGCCCTGTGGAGCCTGTCACGTCCTCTCCCTCCCCTTGCACTGGCGTCAGTATTGTGTAAAGGAGCCACTCACCCACTTGAGTGTACAAGCAACGAGCCCACTGGACGTGCTGCTATGAGACTACTTTTAGAACAACAATAAAAGGAAAAAAAAAAAAGAAAAAACTAACCTACGAAAACTAAAGAACCTTCTTTATTCTTTAATTGTTGCTTTTACAGTGATATTGTGCATGCAAACCAGGAGCATTTTGTGTCTTAAGAAAAATAATCTTAGAACAGATGGCTGTGGAAACGACACCCACGCACAGAAGGAGTCACAGGAATAATAGTTCAGGACTTGGTTTCTCTCTTTTCCTTGTGAACCTGAAGGGTTGATATATTCTTTCCACGCAGTCATTAGGATTTAGTTTTGTTCCAACAGTTGTTAAACTTGCAATGAAAAGAAAATGTGCCATTTTTTTTCCCACTTGGAAGTATTCATAGCTGTATATTTGAGACTGCTGATTACACACGTGCGACGACGTATGTTGGTTTTTTTAGTGCAATTTCTTCTGTAGCTGTTCTTTGACCAAACTGTGGGTACTGTTAATATTAATTTATATTTGTCTCATTTTGTACGTATGTGTAGTGCGTTTGTGAGTATGTGTGGTTTATAATCTGACCAAGTCATGGAGCTCAGTTTGGCTGTAATTTAATTCCCCTTCCCTTATTTTTATTTATTTTTGTACTGTGCTGATTAAATAAAATGCACTGACCATCCATTACATAGACCTCTTTTGTGGGCTCATCATTTTCGGGCAGGCTGGGGGGCCCCTTTAAGAAATGATTCATGTGCTCAGAAGTAATTGGATTTGTGTCGTGGGGGGAGGGGAGAGGACAGGGTTGGGAGAAAGGGCCTAACACATTAAGGTGATTAAGGAAGAAGCAGAGGTTAGGTCAGTGCTGGTTAGCTGCTCACACATGGGTGGGGCAGGAGTTGCTTTGCAGAAGGCTCCCTTGGCTGATTGCTGGCTGGCTGGGATGTCCAGCCAAGAGGGTCAGGCACAGCATGGTTTGGAGAGGGTCCTGCAGGGGCACTCGGCCTCAGAAAGCATATGTTGGGGCCTGGCCCTGAAGACTGTTGCCCCCGTGTGTCCCCAGGCCTGGCTCTGCTCGGGGCTCACTGCCCAGAGAGTCCCAGGCTGGCCTGAGTAGACCGTGTCCAGTTCGGCTCCTTGCAGGTTTTCGAGCGAAGGAAATCCAGCCCTCAGGCTTTCGGATAAGCACCTGCTCCACCCCTAGACTTGTGGCCGGGGTGAGGCACTTCTACCATGAGGTCTGGCCACTAGCGGTCTGTGCCCTGTCCTGACTGCCAGCCACAGAAGCCCATTCATGCCCACCTCCCACCTCAGGGACTAGAGTCCCTGTGGCCCGGAGCTGCCCCTGGGCACAAGCACCTTGGGAGAGCCAGGGGGCCTCTCTCAGGGTAGTTCCTTTGGTCTGAGTCAAGGAGACCATGACTATACATCCTTCTCCACCAGTGGCTCCAGGCCCTGCTAGTGCTGGGGGTACCCTGTCAACCCTGAAGCTCCCCTCCCCACCCTGAGATCACGCTTTCCCCTGGTCTCATTCTCCTGCTACCTCCATCCCCCTCCCTAACCAACTGCCTGGGGAGAGGCTGACCTGACCAGCCTGCTTTCACTCAGGCTTCCTCTCCCCAAGGTGCTGCTGGGAATCTGGGCCTTTCCTTTATACAAACATGCATTTATTTCAATGAACATGTTCCCTGATACCAAGCAATGAGCTTCCAAGGTCTAGAGGACAGGCCTCAAAATGGCAGAAGGAAGTGTTCGGATTTAACTCCCCTGCAGGCCCCTCCCCGCCTCCCTCCCACTGCTTTCTTCCTGCTCACTATTTCATATTTTTCTTCAAAAGCCTCCAGGGAACGATCTTCAATTTTACATTATTTGTGCTTAATTCTCCTTTTTATTCTCCAGGATAATAGTTGACTTTATATACCATGCTAAAATCCCATCATTATACGTCGACTTTTCAGTCACAGATAAGCAGAACACCTTTACAAATAAGATTTAATGTTTTATTGCTCTTGATGGTAAATCAAAATATGCTTTAGAAATAAAGTTAATTTAATGGAAAATAGGAATATATGCACCAAACCATAAAACTGCATTTAATTACATCACTTCATTGCATACAATCACCAGGTCCCCTTCCCTTTCTCCTCCACACCCTGGATCCGTTACCATGATTACCCCCTAAATTCCTGATCCCTCTTCAGTCACCACACACTGCAGCTGCTTGTAGTACATCATAAAAAAGTGCTTGTCGACAGTCTGGTCCTCTCACCCTCTGCTGGGAGGCCCTGGCGAGGAGGCCCTGAGGCCACAGGGAAAGGCCAGGAGGGGCTCCGAACCCCAAGCCCTCCTTTCCTCTCCAGCCTCTGAAAAGGCAACTCATTTGGCATGTTCTGTTTTGGTGTGTTTAAAACCTACATTTGCATGTGTCTAGCGTAAAGCAACAAGTTTGGGGAAATAAGTAGAAACAGAGGTAAAGTCCCAGTTAGATGGTTCCACTAGTATCTACAGGTCATTGGCAAAACTGTGACCACTGCTGAACAGGGCTGGTGGCACCTGGGACGGCGGGGACCAGGCTTAGAGAATGAGAATGAGTTCCCAAGGACAGGATGGCAGCAGGATTCTTTGTTGCAAACTGCACACAGCACAAACATTTGCAAGCACTGGGAAGCAGGGTTGGGAGGTGGTGGTGTGGGGTAGGCATGAGGCCAGGCTGCTGGGACCACCCTGGGGTCAGCCAGGTGACCGCACAGGTGCTGGGCCAGGCACAGGAGGCACACGTAGGCACTTGGTGTGTTTTGCTGGGTCAGGGTGGGAGGATGGGAGCATTGGGGAGGAGGAGACGGTAGGGGCAGCTTCTGTGGCAGGAGACGAAGAAAACTCTAGTATATGTCCCTCTTTCACATACTTGCAGGCTTCTCTTGATCCCCCTCACAAAACGGGGTGTCCCGAGACTCTCCTCCTTTAAGGCTCCTCGCTGGAGGCCTGGGCTGCTCAGAGGTTCACACCTGGGCTTGTTTCCCTGCCCAGGGGGAGGAGCCTGGTCTCAGGAAGGCCTCTGAAGCACGTGTGCTTTGTGCTGGGCAGAAAGTGGCAAGACGGTGGCACCCTCTGGGCGTGAGGTACGGGTGCCCGGCAGCCTGGGCCCCGGGCTTGGGTGGGGGTGGGGGGTGGGGGGGGTCCTGGCCTGGCCCGCAGTGCCAGGACCCCACATTGTCTTCCATCGCTCTGTTTCCCACCATTCCCGTGTGCTACGACCCTCTCGCCCTTCTTACAGTTCTCAAAAGGACTACAAAACACAGAGGTGTTAAACAAGGAAAGCTCCCCCTCACCCCTGCACCTCTACTTCCTCATTAGTATTCTCGACGCAGTGTGGTTACAGCAGAGACGGTATCTGATTAGCAGCCCTGGAAACTGCAAAAATCAGTGTAAGACAACCATGCAGGCGGGCTGCGGCTAAGTAAGATGATCCTCACTGCATCCCACACGTTTGCTCCCCAAGAGGAGGCCAGAGGCCCAGGCTGGGGGGCTGTGGACTGGGGAGAGTCTCCTGGGGCAGGGTCTGGGGAAGTTGGACTCCCAGCTAGGTGGGGCTGAGGGGCTGGGCTCCACAGGTGAACCTGCTCACCTGGTGGCTTTGGCTGGCGGCTCCAGATGGGGGAGTCTGCTGCAGAGCCCTGAGAAGAGGCTCTCTGAGCCAGCCACAGTGGCTGAGCCCTGCGGGAGGAGGTGCAGGGCTGGGCTCCTCTCTACCCAATCTCCCCAAGCCCCCTTTTAAGGGATCCCACCTTTGGCTGAGGGAACTGCATCCTGGCCCCCCCCCCATTCCTTTCCAGGAGTCAGCAGCTGGCCATTGGTTCGAGGTGCACTGACGTGACTTGGCCATTCAAGGGAGGCCTTCGTTGACTAAAGGCATCATCTCTTTGCTCCTGAGGTGTGGACATCAGCCTGGGAGTCTGCGGCAGGGCACTTGGGTCTTTGGTTTCTTGAGTGGGGACAGTGGTCAGTCAAGACAGAGGAAGATGAAGACCCAGAAAGCCAGAAAGGAACCCTACAGAGGGAGGGGCCTTCAGGAAGGCAGAGAGGGGCCCTCCTCAAGCGTGGACTTGAAGAACTGATTACTAGTGGAGCGTTAGCAGGGGATTCAGCAGTTAGACTGGAACCTGGGTGTTGAGCAAGCTGAATGGTCCTGGGGGTGGGCAAGGGCTGCTGCCCATGGCCAGCGGCGCCCAGGCTCCACTGCCTCCTGCTCCGTGCAAGGCCCCCACCGGTGCGGGCACTTAGTTCCCTGGCACGCTGAGGATGAAGCCCGAGCGGTTCTTGGTGAAGTCGGGCTGGGGCTGGTTGAGCCGTGTCTCCACAGAAACGGTGCACTTTTTGCCATGCAGGCTGCACTGCACGGGGTTGGTGACGTTGACTTGAAGGTGGCGCTTCTCACTGGAAGAACCAAACAGAGAGATAGGCCAGGCAGGCAGTTAGCAGGAAGCTTGAGAACGAGGTGGATTTCCCTGGTAGCCCCTGAGGCCCCCACCCTTTACCAAGCCCCCACGGTTGCTGCGTTGTGGCTTCACCCTGCTGTCTTCACAGGTCCCCCAGGCAACATGGGCCCAGGTGGTGTCCAAGGAGGGCTTGGAAGAGCCCAGAGAGGGGGCGAGGGGTAGGAAAGGCTGGTGCCGGGCTGCAGCCTCAGCTAGAAGCCACTTGGGGCTTCATCAGCAAAGCAGAGGTCCTGGGATCCTTGCGCCAGACCTTCTGTTTCAGCTTCAGAGAACAGCACTGTGTTGACCTGGTCCAGACCTGGGAGATGTGGTTTGAACATAAACCACCAGGTCTTTGGCTGAAGCTGAGGCCAGTCACTTGACTTTTAGATGTCAGAGGGTGGATGTCACCAGGCCAGGGGTGGGATGGGTGGGTGTTCTCACTCATGACTGAGAATCTATTGGTCATCTTTGATTGCAACAGGGAGCCCTGTGAGGCTCTCCATCTAGGGATAAATGCAGAGTCCTCCTCCCTGTTGCCGCTATACACTTCCTGAACAGAAATGGCTTCTTGCAGGATTCCTGGCCAGTTCACCCCTGCTGGTCATGAGGTCCAGCTGCCAAAATCAGGTCTGACTCCAATTCCCCCAAGGCCTGTGTTGTTGCCTCTAGGCTCTGCCACATAGCACCACCCACCACTCTGGCCGCTGTGGGACAGGGAAGGGTCAGCGGTGCTTCCATTTTCAAATCCCCTTTAAGCTCTGTGCAATGGGAACTCACATTTTCCTGCCCTGGGAGCCACGTGTCTCCTGCTGGCCAGAGGGAGGACTGGGTGGCGTGGCTGTGCTGTGCCTGTTCAGAGTATAAATAGAGCCTCTTCCTTCACTCCTCACACCCACACTGAATACTGCTTATTATTTTAAAAGGTGCGAAACTTGTCGAAATAGGCTGGCACCTAACATTTGCTCGCACACACCAGCACAATTCCACACTGCACCTTGGTTATGCCTTGTCAGCCTTCTTTGAGGTGGGAGGGCAGAAAGAGAGGAGGAAGGCTGGCCTAGAAGCCTCCATTTTGGACGGGCTGGTTGTACACCACATGCCTAAAGTCCCTTCATTACTCTCAGGGTGGCATTTGGGTGGGGATAGGCTGGGGCCCCCTTAAGAGCGCTCCTGGTCTCACAAATCTCACTCTTTGTGTTGAACAGCAGGTGTTGAGCTGTGGTGATGACCCTGGGAGGGGTAAGGCTAAGGCTGGGGCCCCAGGATCAGTGGGCCAACCAGAATGTGAGGAGCTGGCTCAGGAGGTACCAATTCTGAGGCTCCTTTTCCACACCCTGGCAGGCCAGCACCCCTGTGGGTGGCACCCACTGCCAAGGGGCCCATGTGCTGAGAACCATGGCCTCGCCCAAGCTGCCCACCCAGGGCAGGCTGTCCAGGGAGGCTGAGGGGCACGTCCCACAAGAGGCCCAGAAGTTTGGGAGGTAACGGGAAGCGCTGTTAGGTGCTCTCCTGACAGCCAGGGCCCACTTGCTTTCTCATTAGACATCATCAGAGGTGGAAAATGGACAAAGGAAAAGACACGTGGTTATCACTGGTAGGCTTATGTATCTAAGCCTTAATGTCTTGTCAGCTGCAGCTAAAACCTTGGCTTTGACCGCTATTTTTAACCAGACTTGGACATAAAAATAGAAGAGCCATCAGAGGCAGTGACTCAGGCGCTTCTCCATCCTGCTTGGAGCTGGCCGGCCCTGCAGGGTTGATACCAGGCCCGGACTTCGGGTTCTGGGTGGGGACCCTGTGGCCTCGGTCTCACCTGCCCACCTGCCTTCAGCTGGAGACGCCACCAGGCCTGGCTTCGCTCCGCAGAGCCTGCGCCTACCGCCGACTCCTGAGCTGGGGCACCCCCCTGCCTCCCTCATCCACCTGGCACAGCCTGTGGTCCCTCCCTGCCGGAGTCAGTCCACCTCCTCGGACACTGGCTGGCCCTCACCACCCTCTCCTCGTGGGCGTGTCTTTCTGAGTCCACGCCCTCAGGGCGGGCCCTCCTCCCACCTCTTGGATCCGCCCTTTCTGGTGGGGCCTGGGCCCGGAGTTTGCACGAAGTCAGTACCGTCTTACCGGAAGGGCTCTACAAGGGCCATATTCCAAGTCCGCTTGAAAAAGCGGAGAGAGAAAGATACAACGTGGGACATGCTACTTTCATCAGGGTCCTCCTGACCAAGACCCCTCCCCAGGCGCCGAGCTGGCTTGGGGTGGCCCCGGGCTCAGACATGCGCTGTCTCCAGGGCAGTCCAGCCAGGAATTCACCCACCATGACACTGCCCTTCCCTCCTTCTGGGTTCTCTCTAGTGTCTGCTCTGCAGACTTAATGCAGGGGTTTAGGCTGGTCGAAAAGTGGAGGAGCAAAAAACTTACAAAATGGCATCCCAGGGTGACAACGGCGCCACTGCACCTTGAAAACGGGCCCTTGGGGACTGCAGGATAAACACAAGTGGAGAACCACTGCAGATCCTCCTCTCCAACCTGGGCTGGGCTAAGGGCATCCTTTCATTTTTAACCCAGTCACTAAGGGTGGAGTAAATACTGGCTGGAGGAGGGAGTAGGAAGCAGGAAATGGTCGTGGGGCTCAGGGAGTAGTACCCAGCAGAGAAGAAAGCAGAACCATGTTTCTGGACAATGCAAGAAGGTAGCACAGAAGCAAATCCATTCACATTCTGAGGCTGGCCCCTCTCCCCAGACGAGGCCACCGCTCTACTAAAGCAAAAGGTTCGCCTTTGATGGCACGTGCGTGACACGGGGCAAGCAGAGGAGCTGGGCGGTTGGGTTCTTCTGCACAGTGGACAGAGAGATGCTCTGGGTCCTTTTCTACCCCTGCTGTGGCCAGTCCCCCCAGGTTGCTCAGTCCCCTCCCAGTGGTCCCACACACTGTCCTCCCCTCCCTCCGTCCCCTAGGCAATGCTGGGTCTCCACCATTCCACACCATAGGCACAGCCCAGGGCTGGCTGGGAGTGACGGTCCCTACCTGTCCTCCTCTGAGTGTTGAGGAGCCATCACAGCTCAGCAGGCGAGCAGGGCAGGTGGCAGAATCTCAGTGTGCAGGATGCTTCCCTTGCTGCCAGCCCTCCCCGGCCATGGTTCTGCTGCCGGCCCTCCCTGCTGGATTCTGGATTGTGGTCTGCAGCAAACCTCTACTTCGTCTTTGAACAACGCCCTCCAGTGAGTGAGAAAGAGGTACTTTAGGAAAGCAAAGGCAGCCTGTAGAGGTGGTCCCCCTGTACTCCTGGGATTTCGGCTCGGCCCTCTCCAGGCCCACCTGAGATCTGTCCTGATTCCTTTGAGGTCTGAGTACAAGAGGGCAGGCCTTAGGGCTGGAGGGTCTGGATTCTTGTCCTGGCTTTGTAACTGTGTACAAGTCACTTAAACTTCCATGAGTCTATTTCGACTGTCAAATGGGCATATTAAACGTGTTCTTTGCCCACTTTACAGGTGAAGGTAAATGGAATGAATGACTTCATCCATCCATGTTCTAGTCATGTGCCCCTCTGAGTACTTCTGGAGAGCTAGCTCCACACCAGGCACTGCCCAGGCACTGAAAATAGAGACAATGAAGTTGTTGCCCAAGAGAGGGATTTTCTCCTGAGCCATAGCCAGCTCCCTGTCCTCATGGGGCTTCCAGTCAGTGGGCGATGCCCATGGGGGCACTTTGAAAATGGTGAAGTGCTGTGTGTGTGATGGACACACTGCTTCACAGAAGAAATTTTCACTCCTTCTCAGGCAAGTGCTAAGAACCACCAAAAGTGATGGTTCAGGACAGCTACTGTTACTGAACCTGTTATGTTCTTTACACATTTTAGCACAGTTTATAAAATCTAATGAATGTTTGTGTTTGGCATACTCCCTTTCTGAATGTCTTACATCCTGGGGGGTGGCTTCTAACCTGGATTTAAATTCTACAAGTTTTATGGAACACCATGCCCTATGTGTTGGTCTCTACTTCTAGAATGCTGGTTCCTGAGGGCAGGGGCGGGGGGCCTGCAGGGGGTTTGTGCACAGCACCCTACACAGCATCCCTGATTCCAGGATTGCTGGGTCAGCTGACTTGCAGGCCTCAGGTTTATTTGCTTTGCAAACTGCTTGTTCCCAGCAACAAGACTTTATCAACTTCAATTATTCTCTGTGGCCGCATAAATGAGGACGGCAATGGAACGACTGGTCAAGATCCTGTTAGGGCTGGAACATGCTCAATGCATGAAGTTCCTTCCAAAGGGAAAGTGGCCAGCCAGCCTGTAAAGCAGGAGGGTTGCCCTGGGAGGCCCTGCTCCTTATCAGAGAGATATCTTCGATTGCCACCTTACAATGAGTGCATGCCTGGGCTCCTGCTCCATCCCTGGCCCAGTCCTGAGTGGCTCTGCCCTGGTTCCTAGCCTGTCTGGGTGGGGTTGTCATGGGGTTTGGGCAGAGAGAGAGGGGGTTGAGTGGCTACATGTACGGCGTGCATAACAGAACAAGAGAGCAGGAAGAAGAACCAGCCTCTGGTCTGAAGAGTTAGGCAAAGCAATGTCTCGGCTGGAGGCGCCCGCACACTGCCACTGACAGACAGCATGGTCAGAAAATACAGATTGAGCTTGATGGCTCCTCAGACAGAGAATTACCATGTGACCTCCACAATGCCACTCCTGGGTATCCACCACAAAAAACCGAAAACAGGGATTCAAAAACAGCTTGTATAAGACTGAACGAATAACAGTACTATCTACAATAGCCAGAAGATGGAAACGACCCAACTGTCCATCAACTCATGAATGGATAAACAAAATATGGTATATCCATTCATTAGAATATTATTCAGCCATAAAAGCAATGAAGTCTTGATACCTGATAAACATGGGTCAACCCTGAAAACATGATGTTGAGGGAAAGAAGCCAGTTACAAGGGGCCACATATTACATGATTCCATTTATATGAAATATTCAGAACAGGCAAAGCCATAGACACAGAAAGCAGATTAGTGGTTGCCAGGGGCTGGGGGAATGGGAAATGGGGAGTGGCTGCTTAATGGGCACAGGGTTTCCTTTTGGGGTGATGAAAACCTGGAACTAGACAGTGTTGATGGTACATTATGAATGTGCTGAGTTCCACAAACGGTAAGGTGTATGCTTTTGTGTATTTTACCACAATAAGAGAAAATATAGATTGACCTAAAGGTGAGGATGGCACAGGACCTGGCAGTGTTTCATTCTGGTGTACATAGGGTTGCTATGAGTTGGAACCAACTTGATAGCACCTAACAACAAAGGAAAAATAAGAACTTGCCCTCAAAAACCATGTGTCATGGATTGAATTATGTCCTCCCAAAAATGTGTGTACCAACTTGTTTAGGCCATGATTCCCAGTATTGTGTAGTTGTCCTCCATTTTGTGATTATAATTTTATGTTAAGAGGATGAGGGTGGGATTGTAACACCACCCTTACTCAGGTCACCTCCCTGATCCAATGTAAAGGGAGTTTCCCTGGGGTGTGGCCTGCACTGCCTTTTATCTCTTAAGAGATAAAAGGAAAGGGAAGCAAGTGGAGAGTTGGGGACCTCATACCACCAAGAAAGCAGCACCAGGAGCAGAGCACGTCCTTTGGACACGGGGTCTCTGTGCCTGAGAAGCTCCTCAACCAGGGGAAGATTGAGGACAAGGACCTTCCTTCAGAGCTGACAGAGAAAGTCTTCCCCTGGAGCTGACGCCCTGAAGTTGGACTTGTAACCTACTAGACTGTGAGGAAATAAATTTCTCTTTGTTAAAGCCATCCACTTGTGGTATGTCTGTTATGGCAACACTAGATAACTAAGACACCATGTTTTCTTTCCCACTTCAGGTTCAACCACCATGATTTAGGACCAGCATAGGGCTCCTGTGTCTATTCTGGAGCTGTAGCTGTGGCAGGGCCTCGGCGGCTGGCAGAGTGGACATTCCCAGGATGAGAGACTTTTTTTTTCCCTCTTGCTTGAGTTTCACCATATTTTAGCAATCTTTTTAAAGCCAGAGTCTTTTTCTTATTTTTTAACAAAAAGAAAGCAGATTTTGTAGATGGAGGCAGGGTCTCTCCCTCTGATGGCACGCCAAACCAAGCGACAGCTGCTGGTGGCGGTTGGCTGCATGGGGGAGGGTGGTTTTTTTTCCCCCCATCTTCTGTTACAGGATTTAATGGCTCAGCAAACTGTGGAATTCCGGGACTTTCAACTTGTTTCATCTGTTACAAACCATCACTGCCGGCAAATGGCCTTTATCAAATTACTTTCGTTCATTTTTCATTTAGACTCCTGTCTTGTGCTCTTAGAGGAATCCGTGGGTGAATTCAAGACTCGATCAATGTGAGGGACCAACGGAGTCCCCGTCGTGTCCTGTACTTGCAGACCCTGCACACAGTGGGCAAACATGGGGAGCTGCCTCAGCCCAGAAAGTATCCCCTCCTTCAGGCCTCTGGTCAGCCAGGCTCTCAATGGAAGCCAGCCCAGAAGGTGTGTCCCAGGAGGTCCCAAGTAGTCCTGGTTTGGCTGAGGTAAGGGGCTCAGATCAGTGGCCTGCCCTAAACAAGTCAGACAGAGGACTTGAAGAAACCTGAAGAAACAGAATAAACTACCTTCTCTTCTTGATGGTCTTCCCTACTGGCATGGTGGAGATCCTGGTTGTAGTAAATGCACTTCAAAGGGGAAACAGAATGGAAGTAAGGTAAAGTGCAGGAAGGAATTAATGTACATGTGTAGCTAGTTGAAAGCATTCTTCGGAAGTTCAACACAGAATTGTCATACGATCCAGCAATGCCACTTCTAGGTATATACTCAAAAGAACTGAAAGCAGAAACACAGACACATGCACACCAATGTTCACTGCAGCATTATTCACCGCAGTCAAGAGGGTGGAAACAAGTGTCCATCAACAGATGAATGAATAAACAAAATGTGCTATATACACACAATGGAATATTATTCAGCCAGAAAGAGAAATGAAGTCCTGATACAAGCTACCATATGGATAAACCTTGAAAACATGCTGAATGAAATGAGTCAGTCACAAAAGGACAAACATTATGATTCCACTTATATGAAATACTTAGAAGAGGCAAGTGTATAGAGATGGAAGTTACCAGGGGTGGGTAAGGAAACCCTGGTGGCGTAGTAGTTAAGAGCTATGGCTGCTAACCAAAAGGCAGGCAGTTCAAATCCACCAGGTGCTCCTTGGAAACTCTATGGGCAGTTCTACTCTGTCCTATAGGGTCACTATGAGTCAGATTCGACTCGACGGCAATGAGTTGAGATGAGAGGGGTGGGCGAGGGGGAGGGGGAAAGGAAGACTCATTGCTTTTGGGACACTGAGTTTCTGTTAAGGATGATGGAAGAATCTGGAAACGGATAATGGATGCACAACATGATGAACACAATGTCACTGAATTGTATACGTGAAGAATGTTGAAATGGCAAATATTTTGTTACACATATATTTACCACAATTGAAAAAAGAGAGAGAGAGAAAAGTATTCTTTGGGGGTTATGGCAAGGAGTTCCTGCAAATATTGCGAGGCTAACCTAAGGTCCTCTTGTGTTTGGTCACAGGATGTGGTGGGAGGAACCTCACTTTGCACTAAGCACGACAGGTAGTAAATAAATGCTCTCCAGAATGAAGACAAATGAACTAAGTGTTCCATGACCAGCCCCAGAGTCTGTCCTGCAGGCAGCCCTGGCTGTCCCTGGGACACACGTGCAGCTGGCTCTCTGGCTCACCCTGAGGACGGTGGCTCCTGGTTGGCACGGCGAGTCCATGTCTGCAGCTGTTTACTGTGTTTCACTTCCTCTGAGAAGCAAGGCCCTCTGCTGATGTCAAACCACAGAGCGCGTCTCTTTCAAAATCCTGCTTTAAGAAATGCTGCTTCTGTTTTTGTTGGGGTCAAATGAGCACTTTTACCAAAAAAACCACTTCAAACACCAGACAGCCTCAGAGGCCATGCACTCCTGAGTGGTACCAAGGCACCTCCTAGGCTACTGAGTCCTCTTCGGGTTTGCAGCTGGTGAGGGATGGGGGACAAGCTATTTTTATTCAGAAAATAAAAATTCTTTTTTTTTTTTTCCCCACCACTGAAAAGGCCAGGTCATGTCTGGGGCGTCCTGAGGCCCCACTGGGCCTGGCTTCTGCCTCCACAGCACTGAACTGATCTGGCTGTCAGATCCAGGGGCAAGGGCAGTGCTCACCCTATGGTAGCACCTGACTTTCCTCCTGGCCTGGTGGCCTGCCCCCACAGCTCTCTTCTTGCCCCAAACCCATCACTCACTTCTCTGCCTATTGCCAGCCCTCCTTAGCTAGTTGCTGAGCACCTACGATGCTCTAGAGAAAGAGGACACAGAACAAGTGGGACACTGGCCCTGAGCTCAAACACATATATTCTAGGCAGGGACACACTGCAGGAAGCCCAGGATGCGCAGAGCACAGCGTTGGTCCCCCAGCCTCAGGTGCTTTGATGGGCTTTCCAGAGAAGGGCCCAGACTGACACCTCAAGGATAAGTAGGTGGAAAGGGATAATGGCGATAGTTGAACAACATGATGGATATAATTAATGCCACTGAACTATACATGTAAAAAATGTTAAAATGGCAAATGTTTTGTTATATACATATTTATCACAATAAAAGAAAAAGGCTCTTCTTAGGGAAAAAAAGAATAAGTAGGAATCCTGCAGAAGTAGTTTTTGTTTCTTACGCCTTAAATTTTATCTTTAGCCCTTTTTCTTTTCACTGTATGTGTCACCCACAGTGGTGTCCCTGCCCTATGTTCAGTGACCGGCAATTATCCAATCAGAGTTTCCTAGCATGAGATCCAAACACATATCCTACTAGACAAATCCCCTGAATGTTCCATAGACATCTGAGTCTTTGTGTGTCCCAAACTGAGCTCATCCTATTGGCCCCTTCTTCAAAATTGCTTTGCTTCTCTGGTCGGGCCTGTCTCAGTGTGTGGTGTCACCATCTACCCCATCACCGAGGTCAGAAAGCCAGCTGTCAACTCAGGCCGCTTCCTCTCCCTCCACTGTCCACATCAAATCACCAAGTTCTATTGATTCCACTTCTGAAATCTCTCTCCATTGCCACTGCCTCATCCCTTTTCCCTGGCCTCCTAACTGATGTCTCTGCCTCCAGTCTGCCCCACGCCCCACTTCAAACACATCCTCCACGTTGTCATCAAAGAGATCTTTTAAAGGTACAAAAATATCATGTCACTCCCCTGCTAAAATCCTTTCAGTCGTTCCCCAGAGCTTTCGAGAATATCTGCCCCCACCCCCACTGCCAGGATGCTCTGGGTATTCTCTGGGTCCCTCAATTCTCTCCCAGCATCGAGCAGATGACTCCACTGTGGTGGTTCCAACAGCATGGGCAGAGCCGACAGGGTTCCATGTCTGCCTATAGAGATCTAGAAATGCCGAATAAGATTCCACAGAAAGAATGTTTAAAATCAAAGTGGAGGTTAAAGAAGAGATAACCTCCAGGTGCCAGAAGGAAGGGGGAACGTGAAGCCAGCATGGCAAGGTCTGGCTGGTGATGGAGAGGGACAGGACGGTGCTGGCCTGAGCAGGGCGGCACCCTCCGTAGGCTGCCTGGTCTGTGGAAAGGGCACTAGAAGTCTGCCTTGCAGCCTGGCAAAGTGGCAAGAAACCTCTGGGTGGGAAGAAAGCAAACAAGCAAACGAATAGTCTTTCATTAAAAACTAAAGCTTCTCAAGAGACAGAAAGGGCCACATGAACCAGAGACTACATCATCCTGAGCCCAGAAGAACTAGATGGTGCCCAGCTACAAACAATGACTGCCCTGACAGAAAACACAACAGAGAACCCGTGAGGGAGCAGGAGAGCAGTGGGATGCAGACCCCAAATTCTCATAAGACCAGACTTAATGATCTGACTGAGGCTGGAAGGACGCCAGTGGTCATGGCCCCCAGACCTTCTGTTGGCCCAGGACAGGAACCCTTCCTGAAGCCAACTCTTCAGACATGGATTGGACTGGACAATGGATTGGAGAGAGATGCTGGTGAGGAGTGAGCTTCTTAGATCAGGTGGACACTTGAGACTATGTTGGCATCTCCTGCCTGGAGGGGAGGTGAGAGGGTGGAGGGGGTTAGAAGCTGGTGAAAAAGACATGAAAAGAGAGAGTGGAGGGAGAGAGCAGGCTGTCTCATTAAGGGGAGAGTAATTGGGAGTGTGTAGCAAGGTGTATATGGGTTTTTGTGTGAGAGACTGACTTGTAAACTTTCACTTAAAGCACAATAAAAATTATTAAAAAAAAAAACAACAACAAAAACTAAAGCTTCCCTCTCTCTTTTTTGACCTCTTGAAAAGCAAATCTACTGCAGATCACCAAAGTCAGAGAAAACCTTAAGAGAAGCGAGAGAGAGAAAAGCCACATTACTTCCAAGGAAACAATAGGCCTTCTCATTAAATGTGAGAAAATAATGAAAAATATACTCTTCAAAAGGGTGAAGGAACATAACTGTCAATCTAGAATTCTTTACCCAACCTCTTTCTCCAGAGCAAGGGCAAATGAAGCTTTCTCAACCAGAGAGCTGGCCAATCTCAGCTCTCACGAAATGAATTACAGTAGGCCATCATTAGGAAAGACACTGAATCCAGAAGGAAATAGTGCAGCCTGTGATGTGATGGGCAAATAAACAGGCACACGTGTAGGTAAATCTAAATAAGCATTAACTATAAACAACAATAATAAAGATGACTAATTTTTTGAGGTTTAAAATAACCTTAAGTGAAAATTCTGGATAACAGCGACATGGCAGATGGAGTGGTAGTCTTGGAGAAGTGTTCAAAGGTCTTCGTCTCATTTGGGAGGAGGGGGAGAGACTGATTAACTTTAGATTTCCTTAAGGCAAACGCAAACGTGAAAAACCAACAAACAAACTGGGAAATGAGAACACCAGGCCATAATGTAAACTTTCACAGCAGGAGAAGGAAATGGAAAAGAAACTGATCCATCTAATGGGAGGCAGGAAACGGGAACAAAAGAAGCAGTGAAGAAACATGGGAACAAGAAAGTATAAACCAGTATGGAATAAATAAACTGAAATATATAAACAATTGCGATAAACACAGAGCTGTAAACTTCTTATTGAATAGGATTTCTCAGATATCATTAAAAAAAATGCAGCTATATGCTCTGAAAAAAAAAATCTACATCAGAATGACAGAGAAAAAACAAAGGGGTGGAGCCAGAGATGCGGCAAGTATGAATCGAAAGGAAGCTGACTAAAAGCACGTGGGGGAAAGAGCTCATTAGATCATTGTTTTATCAACGAGTAGTTCATCAGGAGGAAACTCTCCAGAAAATAAAAATTAATACATCTGTGTGATACGTATGTATGTATAAAATACAGATTTTTATAGAGGTAATGAAAGTCCATAATCATAGTGAAAGATTTTAACATACCTTTTGCAAAAATTTATAGATCAGCAGACAAAAATGTTAAAAGAACATAGATTTGAGCAACCCAATTAATACGCTTGATCATATGTATGTGTGTATACATGTATGTACATGAATATTCATATTCATACACACAACAATCAGATGACACACATGCTTTTAAAGTACATGTAGACTAGGTCCTGGACCATAAAGAAGGTTGAATAACTACCTAAGCATTGGCATCTTTTCTGACTACAAGGCAATAAAAATAGAAATTAAATGAAAGGACAATAAAATAATAATAGCAAAAAAAAAAAAAAAATACAATACTTACCAAGTGCTTTATAAATAACAATGTATGAAATCCTTGTAACGGCACTAGGTAGGCTCTATTCTCGGAAGAGGAAATGCGGCCCAAAGAGGCTGAGTACCTGTCCAAGGTCACATAGTACAGCTAGGATTTGAACCCAAGCAACTGGGGCCAGAGTTTAAGTTTTAACATTCATGCATTTTGCCATTAAAATAGTTATCAGAATATGTTGTTAACTGCTTTCCCTATTTACTATGTGCTTTTTTTTCTGAGCGCAGTGGCTACCTGAGCATTTTCATTCCCTTATCAAGAGCTGGAAACTCTGGTAGCATACTGGTTAAGAGTTTGGCTGCTAACCAAAAGGCTAGCAGTTCGAATCTACCAGGTGCTCCTTGGAAACCCTATGGGGCAGTTCTACTGTATCATATAGGGTCCCTATGAGTTGGAATGAACTCTACAGCAATGGGTTATAAAGAGCTCATAGCGCAGTGTAGGGTACAAAACAGAACTTTCATAAATATCTATGCTGTTGTTGTTGTGAGGTGCCATGGAGTTGATTCTGACTCATAGTGACCCCATGTATTACAGAGTAGAACTGCCCCATAGGGTGTTCTAGGCTGTTATCGTTACAGAAGCAGGTCCCTAGGTCTTTCTCTCTTGTTGAGAGCCTTTCAGTTAGCAGCCGAAAGTTTAACAGTTGCACCACCAGGGCTCCTAGAAATGTCTACAGAATGAAGGAATTAAAACACAAAAGCTGCTAGGGGCTGCTGACTTCAGCACAAGACTGGCCACCAGATCGAGGCCACATCAAGCCATCTCCAAAGCCAGGTTGTTAAGAGGCAGTGGAGGCCATCAGTGAGCTATGGTTGGACCCAAAAGAGGTCACATGGGTGTGCGTGGCCTCTCGGTACCTTGCTCTGTGCAAAAGCCTTTGGTGTGTAGAGTGATTAAGGCATTGTAAGAGGCACTATTCCAAGAGTCCTTTTGCAAAGCGAATCATTACTTCACTCTGTAAATCCAAAGTTTCATATATTAGGTGCTTCCTTCTCTTTGCTTATGAAATTCTCAAGGAAATAAAAGCATTTGGTAGGATGGCAAACATCTGGAATGATGGAGTTTGGAAACGTATATACAAGGTTAGAGAAGTTCCAGAAATTACATCAAAGAATATGTTGTCATTTTTACGTTCCGAGGCTAAAGGAAATGAACAGACACTGGTATATGCGAATATCCTGGTAACATGGACAGGTATTTCCAGTGATCACTTGGCTGCTTGCTGGCTAGGGCTGGTGAGACTCAGCTGTACCTTGTGCAGTTGTGGAGCGGTCTTGGACTGGGGAGAGGCAGTTTGAAAACCATCATCATCCATTTACTGAGAACCTATATAGGGCTCTGTATCATACATTGTACAGGCGTCATCTCACTTCATCCCTACAAATTCTTAAGAGGAGGCACTGTGATTATGTCCCCATTGTAGATGAGGAAACAGGAGCTTAGAAAAGTCAAATAACCTTTCACACCTGGAAAGTAGAGAGGCTAAGATTCGAACCCAGGTGTCTGTCTCTTGAGCTTAACCACCATTCCGTAAGATCCTCATGTTGGGATGCTTTTCTAGCTCTAGTGTGGGCATAGCCTCTGAAGCATGCAATTGTTTAACCCTCGCTGCTATGAGCCAGAGAAAATAGCACAACGAATCTGCTGCAGTGATGCTAAATTTGGACATTTTTATTTATTTAGTTTTGTTGTATTTTAGATGAAGGTTTACAGAACTAGCTTCTCATTAAACAATTAGTACATATATTGTTTTACGACACTGGTTAACAACCCCATGACATGCCCAGACTGTCCCCTTCTTGACCTTGGGTTCCCTATTACCAGCTTTCCTGTCCCCTCCTGACTTCTAGTCCTTGCCTCTGGGCTGGTGTGCCCCTTTAGTCTCTCTTTGTTTTATGGGCCTGTTCAGTCTTTGGCTGAAGGGAATGACTTCATTACTGAGCTAAAAGGGTGCTCAGGGGCCATACTCTCGGGGTTTCTCCAGTCTCTGTCACACCAGTAAGTCCGGTCTTTGTTTTTTTTTTTTTGTGAGTCAGAATTTTGTTCTACCTTTTTCTCCAGCTCTGTCCAGGACCCCCTATTGTGATTTCTGTCAGGGCAGTCGGTGGTGGTAACCAGGCATCATCTTGTTTTACTGGACTCAGTCTGGTAGAGGCCGTGGTAGTTATGGTCCATTAGTCCTTTAGATTTTGGACATTTTGATCCACAAAAATGACCCCCACTTTACATGTGTTTCATGAATTGTATATTTTCTCTTCCGGGGCATCTGCTCCTTTCACTCTTTGGCCTTCACCTGGCCAGAGAAGACACTGCTGTTTATAGGCATGGATGGTTCCAGGCTTTCAAAGAAAGGGGCGCTCTCCTGCTGCTGGGAGAGATTGTGTACTGTTCCCCAGAGCACACTCAAGTCTTGACTTTCCAGAAGGAGTACCCGAGGAGGGTTGCTTTTCCACGGTGACTCTTGGTTCCTGCTTTTGTCAACCAAAGAGTTCCTGTTCTCTGTGCCTCAGCAGCCCTTCCCTGGCAAGGTGGGCGGGGCTACTGCCCCCCTGAGTTGGAAGAGGCCTGGCTTGGTTCACTCTGAGGACCTGGCGATGGCCAGCTGCTTGGCTCTCTGATCTGTTTCCCCTCCACTCACATCAGGGACAGAGGTGGTGGGAGTGTGCCCTGTTACTTTATATGCTGGAATCTGGACTCTTTAAAGGCTGTATTCCTCTGTTCCTCCCAAAATATCCAAATGAATGCTTTACACCAGGGATAATGAAACCTTTCAAAACCAAATGAAAAGAACAAAACTATACCCACAAAAGAAAAAATTTTTTTTTTTTTTACCCACAGCTCCCTCAAAAATGAGAAAAGACAAAAAAAAAAAAAAAAAAAAACCCAAAACAGAAGCAACAAAACACCACCAAAACAAGAAAAACCCTACCACAAAACAAATGGGCCAGCAGCTGTCAACACAGCTGCATCTCAGGGCAGTGGCCTAGCCCTCAGGGGATGCTCCAGACCTCACCTCCTCGTCCTAAAAGGAGGGGACTGGGCTCCACAAGCATCCAAGCCCTTTGACGTCTTTCATAAGACTTCCCCTTTCTCTTCTTTCTTTTTCCTCTTCTCTCTCCCTTCAACTTCTCAGTCTCTTGGTGCTTTTTGCTTTTTGCTCTAATGTCTTTGGGGCTTTATTTTACCAAAAATATCTGCTGGAGAGGTTTTTTCCTTTGCTGTGTTGAGTGGCCTTTTTTTTTTTTTTTTTTAAATATCTTTGCTGTTTCCTGCTTACATGTCTGCTTCTCTCTCGGCACTTCTGTGAACGGCATCTCTAAAGTTAGCACCATCTGTGAATATCGGTGTTTACTTTCTCTCCACATCAGTAATGAAGGCGCTAAATAAGACTGAGTCTCACTTGAACCAGAACCACCTCACTTTGAACAGATGATTTTTAGTGGTTTTTCAGGATCATCATTATTGATTTGCTTATTCAACTTGCCATTATCAAAAAGCATTTGGGCTTCTGTTTGTGTGTGGCTGTGGGTCCCTCTACAGAGGAGCTCCAGAAGCCCAGTCCCCATCATTCGAGAATTGAACATGGTAGGTTCATACCTACACACAATGCTCTAGGAACATATAGAATAAAAAAACGGGTCAACAGGAGAACGCATAAAGAAGATTAATTATTTCCACTGGATTCAAGGTTATACAGAACGCCATTTTTGAATGGGGCTGGGAACTAAGAAAAGGAAGTTTTGCCATGAATGCAGGGGTTCCTAGGTATGGCCTTGAAACATGTTCTACATTAAACAGATAAATGTGAGGCTCTGGGATGCAAAGATAAATAACAAAACAGCCTCTGTTTTCCAGACGCGCACAGTCTGGGGAGGGAAGCCAACTTGCCAGCAAACAGGTGCTATAAAGGGCACATTATAGGCAGCACCCTGAAGGTCCAGACGGAGCGCTAAGGAGGCAGAATGGGGGAGGGCACAGTGCCACGCAGATGGGAAGGACTCTGACCTGCTCTCTTCCACGGCGCAGCTTCTTGGGCTGTGTTGCCTGCGGTTTTGATGTGCAGACACACCATGTGACTAAACTAGGCTCTCAGCACCCAGACCCAGGATGTGACCTGATTTTCCTCCCACATGCTACTCCCTGTAGACATGGACAAAGTCAGAGCCACGGAATAGGGTGCTGGGCTGGGAGAGCCTAGGGCACTGGTGCTGTCGGAGACCTCCCCAGGCTAGAGAGTTTCTCTCCTTCCGTCAACGTCTATCACCTCTAACTGTCCTTCCTCCCTGAAGCCTGCCCAAATCTCCCAGTCCAGGCATTTCCAAAGCCGTATAGACAGGAGGCAGGAAACTGGCCCTTGAAGGGTGAGGAGGACTTGGGCAAACAGAGATGAGTGGGGGCAGCCTCTCAGGTAGCTGGAAGCTTGAGCTAAGACACCGACGTGTTCCCTCGTGGCCAGTGTGGGGCTGGACTCAGGTTCCAATGTGCTTGAGCGACTGTCATGGGAGACCAGGCCAGCAGGCAGATTGGAGTTAACCGACAGCCAAGGAGTTCAGGTTTCTTTGTAGGCAATGGGGAAGCCTTTAAGGATTCTTTTATTTTTTGTTGTTGTTGAGGATATGTACAGCAGAAAATGCACCCATTCAACAATTTCTACATATATAATTCAGTGATACTGATTACATTCTTCAAGTTGTGGAGCCATTCTCATCCTCCTTTTCCAAATTGTTCCTCCCCCATTAGCATAAACTCACTGCCCTCTAAGTTTCCTATCTAATCTTTTGAATTACTGTAGTCAGTTTTTATCCCATACAGATAGTTCATAAGAGAGCACAATGCTGAAGGCAGATATTCGTTACTAGTTTAAGCTAAACTGTTGTTTGGTTTAAAGAAGACTTCAGGGGATATTTTTGGTTTAAGGTTTAAAGATTATCTCAGGGCAGTAGTTTTAAGGGTTCACCCAGCCTCCAAGGCTCCAGAAAGTCTGGATTCAATGAGATTTTTAAATTCTGTTCTACACTTTCCCCCTTTTGATCAGTATTCTTCTACAGAATCTTTGATCAAAACATTCAGTAATAGTAGCCAGGCACCATCCAGTTCTTCTGGTCTCATGGCAAAGGGGGCCTTAACGATTCTTGATTAGAGAAGATACCATAGCATTTTGTGTTCTTAAGTGCATGTAACACTGACATTGACTTGTTTCATTCTTGGCTAGTTTACTGTCTGTCTTCCTACAGCTCCCTAGAGCAAATAGATGGTCAACTTCTCTGAAATTGTGGTGACCTATAGGAATTTGGAAACCAGTCAGTGAGTCCAATAACAATCAGCAAATTGTGGCTTACTGAACGGTTAGTTCAAATCATCATTTAGGAACTGTGAGCATATTAAGTCATTTGCTGAATCTGGAAAAAGTATTTCTCTTGGATACTAACTACCCTTTTGGAACTTTAGTTATAACACATCTGGTAGTCAGACATTCCAACTGGCAGCACCAACAGGAAGGGATGGGGACTGGAGACTTCCAGGTTCTGTGTATTTCTAGGAGTGCTGCTGAGAGCAGAAGAGGAGACACTGGGGACACAGTGGAAAGAACACGAGATTTGCAATCAGCTAGTCTACGGTTCAAATCCAGCTCTGTGGCTCTGAGCAATTAGTCTTTTTAAGGTCATTTAAGCTCAGTTCTCTTAACTGGGATAGATAAGAATGATACTATCTCAGAGGGTTTTGGTGAGAGCTGAAGGAGAAAATACATGCAGTGTCTGGCACCAAGTTAAAAAAAAAAAAAAAAAAAGCTGCCATCGAGTTATTCCGACTCATGGTGATTCCATGTGTAAGTGCCCCATAAATGCTAACCGAGAAATGTGATTTAATTAAGGAGGATCTTATTTTTAGAATGTTGGCTGACCAAGTGATCCCAGGGCTGAAAGAACCCTTGCCTGCGCATCTGACGGCCTCTCCCACTGACCACGGACAGCACCCTAAGAGACAGGTATGCCACATTCTAGGCTGTTCTGGTGACTAAAGGCTTGTTGTAGATTCTAGAGGGCCCTTTTAACTTATTCTTGGGTATTTTTAAATTCCATTTTAGCTCACAAAGGATGATGTTTCTTTCTTGGGGGCCGATGACATGGTTCTTTTTATACATTTTCCACCTTACTCTCACTAACCTTTGTTGCTCATCCGGGCAACTGTAACCCACGGCAAAGACTATTTAACTGGGTAGCAAGTAACTGGGGATTTCTGTTCTGAGGGGAATTCAAAGAGGTTAAAACAGAAGCAACTATCTCATAAGCCGACCACAGAATGCTGAGATGAAAAGAAACAAACTGCCCACCTTCTACCACCTGTTTGAGAACAGTTATGCTCGCTAAAAAAAAAAAAAGTTCCCTTGTCTTGCTGTGGTAAAGAAGCCTTTACCACGCGAAGAATGCTTTTGATGGAAAATCTACCCCAGCCCAGCTCCGATACACACTTTCATGCTTGTAATAACAGAGGCAAGGCAGGCCTTTCTATCAATATGTTCCGCACACTTCCTAGCAGCCCTGCTTTTTCTATTCTGCATTTGCTATTTTAAGTGAGTACATAATGCATCGATTTTCCGACTCTTACTCATTGCCACTGCTACACAACTGAGGGCTCAGTAATCTTGTCAGGCAGAACAGAACAATATTCCAACAGATGAAACATTCCATACAGCCTGATTTCTCTTTTCCTGGGATGGGGCATCTATTTCTGGCCCTATAATGAGAGCTGAACTGGTGGCTGTGGTCCAGTTCTTCTTGCACAGGAATCCCACATCACAGAAACCACTTGCCACGCTGCTGCTGGTAGACACATCAAAGGCTCCCGTGGGGTCCCAAGCTCGTCTGATTGCTCCCTTCATTTTTATTTTAAGTTCCCAGAAACGGGCTTTTGGACCCAAGCTGGAGCTTGCTGGCAGGAAGCAAGCGTGGGCTCTCTAGGCCACAGTGCACTTTCCCTGCCTACCACCAAGGCTCCCATTCTCTTCATGAGCATTCCCTTGATTTAAGAGCCCAGGAGTGACCTTCGTTTCTTTGTCCCCCAGTCTCCTAGGAGATTTCAGTGTTAAGTGCCCCCCATGTGGCTTTTTGCCAAATCTGGCTTGACCTTGAGTGGAGACACACTTCCAGTAGAAAGCCAATTGCATCTGATATCTCAGTGGGCAGTTTCGGCAGATTTCCCCGCTGTGTGTGTTTACAGCTTTAGTGGCTTCTAATATAGACCTTATTTACTGCCTGCAGGGTAACCTGGGAGACAGAGCAGAACAATCTGCCGCTATACCCATTGGCTCACAAATGAGTTAGTCTCATTTCCCCAAGATTTACTCTTCATACCTGGTCTACAAGGCCTGGGCCACTTCCACCAATCCCTCCAGGTCCTATTCACTTCAGCTCATGCCAATTAAAAATGGCATAAAACACCCCAATGTTTAGATTGAGCGGGTGCAAAAGTGATTCTATTGAAAAGTGAATTCATTCAATAATTTCTGTCTGAAGAACTAATTCATCGCATCAAATGATTTAGCCAGCCGAATGGAGATCTTGAATTGCTGGCCTGCTCTGGGCCTGCTCTTCTCTGGGCCTGCTCAGTCACACACCCTGAGTAATATTTAGGTCACTGCTGCCCGGGCACATCTGAAAAATGGTTTGTGCCCTGATTAGACAGTTACATATTTGTTTTAAATGACTGCCATAGGAGGGGACCCAGGGGCTTTTTAAGGCAGAGACGCTCTATCAACAAGTACTGAAAAAAATCTGAAGTGGACTGAAGCGAATAACCTCTTTGTCCAGCTAAAAGCAGACTAGCGTCAGCTTCACAGCTGATACCTAATCTCTGGGTTGGGGAGTGTCTCCACTTCCTCTTGTCTCCATTTCTGGGAGCCCACGGCGCAATGATTCTCAACCCTGGCTCTACATTAGAATTACCAGAGAAGCTTTTTTAAAAATACTAATGGTCAGGCCCCATCCCCAGAGGTTCGGATTCAGCTGGTCAGTTTCCAGGTGAGTTTCAACGCAGCTAGTACCTGCACCACTGTCACAGAACATCAAAGCATCACCCTCTCTGGGAGCCACTAAAGAAGAGCTGGTCCTTTTTTGTCTCAAAGAGATGTGCAAATCTGCTGCCTGGACCAGGCTTAGCAAATGGCAGGATTCCATTTATATACAATTTAACTAATAAATCAAACTTTTTGTAATGACAAATTTCTAATATACAGTAAGAGAAAATACTTATGTAAGAGTTACCTGGAGCAACTTTTATAAATGGTTTGTATAGGAGGGGTTAAGCCCCCCAGAGGGTCACTGAGCTTGGAAGAGGACTGTGGAGATGGTATTCCTCCTGGTACCCTTGCTCACCATCCAGACAGCACCCCGTCCCCCTGTGATCCAGTCATCACCCTCTTTCTTAACCACGCCTCATCCCTTTATTCGACAATTATCGTGTCCCTACTATACACTGGTCCTTGCAGATACGGCGGTGAATAAGACTCCTGCTCTCAAGGAGTTTATAGTCTATTGTGGGAGACTTACATAAATGATAATTACACACTCATTGCTATTTATTCATAATTCTGCTAAGAGTTTTGAAAGTAAAAAGTACAGAATGCTATGGAATCACATGAAGGAGGACCTAATCTAGACTTGGGAGAAGCAGGAAGTGATATTGAAAACATTTTATTTTTAAAAAGAAATAATAAATACACATGGTAGCATATTCCCAGGTACCAAGGGTTTGTACAGGGAAAGTATGTTGTCCTCCAGCCCTACCCTCTGGTGTCTCAGTTCTCCTTCCTGCAAGCATCTGCAACTCCATTTACTTGTGTATCGGTTCAAGGTTGTTCTATATGGATACATGCAAAAATATACATATACATACACACTTTTTTTTTTTGGAGGGTGACTTTAAAGGTAAAACCCCCAGTCTTTAAGCATCCGAAAGCACATATTTCATTTCTGATGCAGGAATGACAGCAATGAGGTCATATTATGGAAATAAGAAGATACTGGAGAGCCACCTGACTCATGCCCAAGACAAGAGTGGTCCATGGCTTTTTGCGGTTAATTCCACCTTCATCATTTAAATATTAGGTGTGACCTTCAGAACATGGAGGAAGTCATTCCAAAACATACTGTTAGACCAAATGCCTAACGGTGTCTTGAATATAGTTGGTGTCTAGAAAAAAAAAATTGAATTTATTTAGATCATGAATGTGTCCCTTTTATGGACATTCTAAAAGGGTGACATAAACCTGTGTTCTTTTTGCACTTTTTTTTTTTTTTTTTTTAAGAATAGGGCATCAACTTGAATATAAACCAATCTGACATATTAAGCCAGTGCCATTAGAGCAAGGATGCTGCCCCAGGGCAAAGATGGTTAGCAGAAGGGTTATCTGTCGGGGTCTCCCAGCACCTTCATTCCCAGGTGGCTGTGAATGCTAACGGCAGCACTCCCCCCACCCCTTCCCCAGCCCTGCATTTCTGATCTAGACGGAGAACTCCTATGGTCCATGAATTCTATAAGGTCCTGGATGAGGTAAGTGACCTGGCCCAGGAAAGGGTCCCCAAGCCAGGGCCAGGATGGGACTGCCTGCCCAAGCTTCCTGCTCTGCCAGGAACAGACCCCCACAATAACTATCGCTCCTCTCTTCCTCCTCGCCTCCTCCCTCTGCTCTGATTCTCACCGTGGAAACTTTCAGACAAAAGAAAGGGGAAAGGAACTGAAGGAAATCTCTTTGGGCCTTTGAATGGCGAGATTTTCGGACTTGAAGCTCCGTTCTGCTGTGTGGAGAGCAGCCCTGGCACTAGGGGCAAAGGGCGGGCAGGGGGCAGAGGGTGGGCATGATCTGCCCATCCTCCCGTGCCAGGGTAACAGCGGGCACAGCCAACGAGACAGACAACCAGCCACGTCCACGTGAGGGAAGGAAAGTTCCTGTTTGGCTCTTCAGCTCTAAATCCTCTTTTGATTTTCAAAAAGACTGGCTTTAAGTGAGGCATTAACGTCCTCAAGAATAAAAAAGTAGGCCCAGGCCTCTTTCAGGGCGTGACGGGCGTGCGCGAGGGAGCAGGGGGGCCGTCCCTCCCGGCCTGGCATGGTCGCAGCGCCCGGGCCACGGCAGCCCCTCGGCTCGGGGCTCGGGCACCTGCAGCCGGAGCACAGGCCCAGGGGTCCACGAGACCCCCGGCAGCTCGGGGAGGGCTGCTGCCGGGGGAGCATGGGGGGCACAAAGGGAGGAAAGAGCCGAGGGGCTGGGCGAGGAGGGGGAGGGGAGGCGGGGGGCGCACCCGGAGACCCAGCGAGACAAAGAGGCTCTGCGTCGCCGAGGGTGGGCTGCGGCGGGGGAGGCGGCGCCCAGGCAGAAGCTGCCGCTTTTAGCTCCGCCGCTCCGTGGTCGCCATGGCAACGCGGGCATTAGCGATTCCATCTGACATTAACATGCCGCCGTCGCCGCCGCCACCCGCCCGGAGCGGGGGTGCTGCGGCCGGTGGGTGGGAAATGTGTGCTCCAACACACGCATGCCCACCGAGAGGCTGGTCCATCGTAGACACAGTACCCCCACCCCGGCCCCCGTTCGTCCGCCCTCCTCCTCCCGGCTGTTGTTTGTTTGTTTGTCTTTCTAGAAAAGGTGATGATTTGGGGCTGAGGTCATCTGTTGGTGTATTGATGATCCCACTGGGCTGCTGAAAGGGAATGCAGATATGGATTCGGGTCAGCTAAGGGTATAGGATTGGTTAGACAGAAACATTAAGAAATGGGATATCTGGGCAAATAACAGGCTGGCTTTTTTTTTTTTTTTAAATCAAGGAGATGTATTAGCCAGAATAGTTGAAAGGAGGAGAAACGGCTACCCCGCAGACATTTGAAACAGGATTGGTGGAAACCCTGAAGACTTGGGGCCCACAGAAACAATTCTGCAGCATTTTGCAGCACGTGACAATTCTCCTGCTTAGATTCCTGCTCCAGGAAAAGAAACTCAATCTGTGCACCTTTTTTTTTTGGAGGAGGGGGGTACTCGGAGCCCAGCCTCATGGTATTCTCTCTCAAACTGTATTTCAGCATTAACAGGGAAGGCTCATAAACGGAGCTCTCTGAGGGTGGAAACTGTCTTAGTCATCTGTAACTGCCCAGCCCATGACAGGCTTGCCACACACAGGGCAATGGCCCTGCTACCTGCACAAATGGTGTCTGCAAAGAGGACTTCCAAAAGGTTGGCCTCCTGAATGCACTAGAGACTGAGTCCAGAAACATCCTTTTAGCATGAAAGCCCCACCATGAAGTCTAACAAAGAGCCAAGGAGTGTGGTTGGGGAGTTTTTGGAAACTCAGCGAATACCAAAATGTGGGCAGAACATGTGCCTCTTTTTCCACCAGGCAAAGTCTCTCCTGTATGACACATCTTACCTGGGTCTGGAGCATCATACTTTGTAAGCTAATAAAGAGGCATGTTGATGAGTAACAGGCGTGTGATAGGTTGGTGTGGGCTGGCCGGGGGCTGGTTCCGATTGCTCTGCTCTTGGCTGCATGGTGGTCCGTGGTTCCCAGGAATAAGGAGCACCAAGTCTGACTGCAGCACCACCCCTAACCAACAGAACCTCTAGAGAGGAACCATCAGGGTCTCTTGGGTGTTATGCAATGCTGTGTCCTGTGTCCATTCCAAGAGTCCAGAGTGCTCCTTGATTATCTTGGAAGGCACTCTGGTATTCCAGGTTAGGGAAGCGTTCTTCTCAACCAGGTCTGGCCACAGCCAAACCTTGTGGCCGTCGAGTCAATTCTGACTCATACTGACCCTACAGGACAGAGTAGGACTTCCCCACAGGGTTTCCAAGGAATGGCTGGTGGATTTGAACTGCTCACCTTCTGGTTAGCAGCTGAGCTCTTAACCACTGTGCCACCACTACTGATAGAAAAATTACAAACAGAATAATGTAAACTGTTTCTATTATTTCAGTACTCTAGAATTTTATCATATTCAAAGACGACTGGCGAAGTTCATCCTCCTTGCAGGTGGTATCTGGAATGGCAGGGGTGGGGGAATGAACAGGGCATGGAAGGACTGAGAACATGGGGCAGGGCATTAGCCCCCTTTGTTCAGCAAAGCCTAAAGCTAACACACTATCTTTCAATGCACTTACATAAAAGACCAAACCTGAATTCTGGAAGCTTAGAATTCTAGAACTGGGCCTCGAGAGATGATCTGACCTTGAGTCTGCTTTAAGTAGGGAAACATCTAAAACATCCTGGCCAGAAGGTGGTCTATTTATTTCCTAAAGGCCCCTCCCTTGGAGACAGATGGCCTGTGCCTCCCTCAGCTGCCCACTCCAGTGTTCTTGCATCCTGATGGTGAAGAAGTTCTTCATAAACCATGACAACCAACCTACTCCTTAGAAACACACCTAAAATAGAGAGGGCCTAGGCACTGCATATTGCTTCTGGAGTCTAAAATGAGTGTTATGATAGTGAACAGGAAAGCAAACTTCTTTCGGAGGCTGCCTTTGTACGATAAAGGCCCATAAATTCCCACATGATTACTATAGCCTGAAGAGGAGAATGCTGAGGTAGCTAAGGGGAATTTTCAAGTTGTTCCTATGTTTGGTAGCCAAAGCTTTAGGGAATATTTAAAATACAGATCCCAATGAAATTAATGGCCAACAATTTAAAATGACTTGGCAATACATTAATTTGCTGAGATATGGTGATTACTTCTTTGTCCATGGAACCCTAACCAGCCAACCTGGATTAGATAAATCTGTTTCCCTGAGATAGTCCAACCATTCATGTCTGATAAAATTTATATATCCTCCAGGAGCAAATAAGTTTATATTCTGTAATTAAAGGTTAACTAAAAATGAGAAAGGTACAAAATAAATTATCTTCATGGGCTATCACCCCATTCACCAACCCTACTCCCATCTCAGCACTGAAGGCCTGATCCTGTCTTCTAATAGTTAGTGGAAACCACTGGACTCAGGTAGAAAGCCATCTGACTAAAAATAGACCCTCTATTGGTTGGTCGCAAGGAAAGAATTCTGTTGCAATTTGCCTTAATTTCTTGAAGACCTTCTCAAGTTGTAGATATTGACTTAAAATGAGTTAAAGCATTGGAGTGCCTGGATGGGATACTTGGTGAACACATTAGCAAGATGAGGCTCACGGACTTCCGAAATACACTGCAGACGCCTGAGGGAATGGGACACGGAACAGGTAAGGTGTGATGCCAAAACGGGGAGGGCTAGAAGGAGGCTGGGATGACCTGATACAAAGGGGGGTGGTTCTGAATCTAAGAGGTAGCCTGAAGACACCCATGGCAGGAGAACAAGGAACACGAGAGCAGGGCTTGGAGAGCAGGGCTTGGAGAGGGACTCAACCAACATTTATTTATGTTATACTTTGAAAAAAAAAAAAAAAATTTTTTTTCTTTTTTTTTTTTTTGAGGAGGACCAGCTCTGCCTGTGCGATCCACTGAGTAACATCACACTCCTTGCTTACCTCCCTACTTAGTGTCCCCAAGGCTCTTAGGCAACAGTGCACTGTCACACCACTTCCTCTGCCTGCCTACCACATGAAAAGAAAAATATCAGAGACTCAAACGATCGGGAGGGTCCATGAGCCTGCTGGTGGCCAGGAAGAGAATGAAGGGAGAAGACACGAGAACTCGGAAGAAGGGAGAAATAAAGAGAAAGGGATGTATTTAGCACAGGAGTGGCCATTGGTTATAATCCAACGACATCATTTCACAGATGAGGAACCATGCCCAACGAGGTTATGAATTGTCCAATATCACTTAGCTAGTTAGTGGCAGAAGTGAAACTCTCACCTGGAACTTCAGACTTGTGACCAGCGTTCATTCATCTAGCCTAGGAGAGGAAAGAAAAGCAGTGCCAAATGCTACCAGTAACGAAAGAGCTCAATGCATATGAAAAGCAGGAAAACTTTCCACCGGAAACTTAGAAGACTCTTAAAAAACACTTCATTCTGTCTTAGTGACAAAAAAGGCATTCTGGCATCAAGAGCGCCAGTTCTGAAGTGAGACTGGCTGGGACAAATCCTGATTTCCCCACTTACAAGCAGTGTACCTGGGGCAAGCTCCTTCATCTCTCCAAGCCTCAGTTTCCTTACTCACAAAATGGGGATAACAGCAGTATCACCCTCATACGGATCTTGTGAAAGATCAGGAAGTAACGATGCGATGCACGGCAAAGAGCTTTCTCAGCATAGTGCCTGGTGCACAGTGAAGTGCTTAGCAAGCGTCTGCCATTACTATCATTGGGATTATTACAAAAAAAAAAAAATTTTTTTTTTTTTTTTTTAATATTCCAACCAGGGGCAAATTAGTTTTCCTTACTAGAAAAATGCAGTAAAAATATCTGTTAGTGCTTTTCTATGCATGGGAAAACTTATCTATTTTCTTTGGGGCTAAGTGAGTATATATATCTTTTCAAATTTCCCACGGAACAAAAGCATCCTTTTGCTTTTGTCTTCAGTGGAGCACGCTTCCTTCGGACGTTGACTTACTTTTTCCTCCATTAGTGAGAAACCCCAGCGTCAGTTTCACAACTGAAAATGTATTGCTTCCTAGCACAGCCTCACTAACTCACTCCACGCTAAGGGGCTCAGGCGCATGACGGAAACGCCAGAGAAGTTACTTATGTCTGGGTTTCATTACTTTTGTTTTCTTTAGCAAATGAATCTTCTGGACTTAGATTATAGCTGAGATGAAGAAATCTCAGTCTGGACTATGCTGGCATCTCCTGTCTGGAGGGGAGATGAGAGAGCAGAGGGGGTCAGAAGCTGGCCGAATAGACACAAAAAGAGTGAGTGGAGGGAAGGAGTGTGCTGTCTCATTACGGGGAGAGCAATTAGGAGTATACAGCAAGGTGTATATAAATTTTGGTACGAGAGACTGACTTGATTTGTAAACTTTTACTGAAAGCACAACAAAATAATAATAAAAAAAAGAAATCTCAGTCTGAGGCATTGGAGGAACTTTCTAAAGGAGTAGATCTCTAGACTGGGAAGAGGACACCTTAAATCTTGGTCATGGCCACTCTTCCAGGTGGGTAGGGAAAGAAATCAACCCTAGAATCCCCTGTCAGAAGTGGTTTGTTGACAACCTAGAACTCCTCCCCGCTCTAGTCAGAAGTGGTTTCCTGAAAGCTCAGCTCAGGCGAGTAAAACCCAGCAGGAAGACGCAGATGCCCAAAGGACCAGCTGCATCAGTGGAGAGGACTGATATTCCAGAAAGCAGCAGGGCCAGTATCACCCACGAATTTATATTCAAATAATAATGGGTGTATTTTTATAAATGTTTTGAGATGTGAATAAATTTTTTTCAATGGTAAAAAGAAATTAATCTAAATCTGAATGAGTTCAGGTGCTGACATGGTCTTTTCACCATCTGTGAAATGGGTATGTGAGTGAGGTTCAATCAGTTAATACATGAGTGGGAAACTGCAGCCTCCTGGTATCATTTCTTCAGGTCCTGAGGTGGTATTTCTCTGGTCACTGACCAGGGACAAACCTTTCTCTCCTTCTTCCCCACACACGTTTTTCTGTGGACATCTCATTTAGAGATCTGACTCCTGGCTGAGTTTTAGGTTCCTGGTTATTTTTAGCCTCACTAGCTGTTCAAAGGAGGTTGCCATGTGGCCTGCAGCTGTGCGAAGTAGCTGCTGTGGTTTGGTTTCTAGTCAGAATTACTTGACATTTCTTGTCAAGTGGTTTCTAAAATTCCTTATGTCTCTTCAGGCGATCTCGGGAACATTTTTTCCTGGGGTATTTTTTATAAGGAGTGACATCAGAGCTGTGCATCTGACAGTCAGCTCAAGACTGGGGATGAATCCAGAACCCTGCTGGGAAGGAAGATTTATTTCAACTTTTAGGACCCAGGTTGCTCAGCCCCAGAAACATCAGGTCTCTGGGCAGAAAGACTGTGCAGGCAGTTCAGGTCCTTCCTTAATGGCCTCCGTCCAGGTTTTCTAGTTTGAACCCAAGGGGGAGAGGCAGTGTCCTCCTAGATGGAGCTCCAGCTGTCAGAAGAAAGCAGACAGGATGAGGCAGCTTGCCGGCCTAACTGGAGCCTGCCTTCAGTGACAACAGCTAAAACGTACAAGAGGCTGGGGAGCAAAGGAACCTGCAGGCCTGGCAACTGCCCAGAACCTCTGCTTCCTCCCTCTCCTGCACTCGTTTTTCTCCCCTACACACTGATCGGCCTTTCTGTCTTGATCACTTAGGGTCTCATGCTTCCCTGTCTGCCAGGATGTTTTCGGACTTTAGGCATTTTGCACATGTTGTGGCCTGCCTGGAAGACTCTTTGCAGAACAAGTTCTATTTGTCATCTGGGTCTCAACTTCAGCATCACTTTCGGGCACCTTCACTGGTCCTCCAAGACAGGGTCAGCTGTCCCTTCACTGTATGTTGGGTATTACCATGCTTAACACATGGTGTTGTAATCGTCGGTCTGCTCATCCGCCCCCACCTCCCCAACAGATTGTAGACCCTTGAGCAGGGTCTGGAGCTTGTTCACTGTTGTATCTTCACTTCCTGACCCAACACATAGTAGGTGTTCAGTAAATATTTGTTGAATAATGTTCCACACTCTTCAGGAACCTTTTTTTTTTAGACTGTATCAAATTTTTTGCTTTTCAACTCACCTCTCTAGCTTTCTATTTTAATCTATCACAATATCTATTCAAATCAAGCCCTTCACAGGCTCTGAGTTTGAACAAATCTTCAATTGTGCATATATGCACGATAACATGGCACTATGGAGTCCCTGGGTGGCACAAAGGGTTAAGTGCTGGACTACTAACCAATAGGTTGGGGGTCTGAACCCACCCAGAGGCACCCTGGAAGAAAGGCCTGGTGATCTTTCAAAAGGACACAACCTTGAAGACCCTACGGAGTGTGGTTCTCCTCTGTAACACATGGGGTAGTCATGAGTTGGAGTCGACTAGATGGCAACTGGTTTTTTTTTTTTTTCTTTGGTTTATAGACTCATAAACAGTGTCTGTGTGAGATAAATACATAAATGGGAAGTGAAAACCCTTGCTGGATAATTGAAAAGAGCTCAAGACTTTTCATCTGGATCCTTGTCGCCCCCTTTCATGAAGGCTAGTAACCTTTTTATGGGCTGGTAAGCTTGGATCCACATTTTCAAGGCACAGATATTCTCAGCAGAGAGGCTGCATAGGTTTACAACCAAGACAAATCTTCCATTGACCATCTGGAGGTGTTTTTCATTTCCTTGCAAGAGAACTCTTACAGTAGAGAGAAAGTTTTCTGTTAAATACGATCTCCACTAATGTTCCTCCTTCTCCCCACCCCAACCTTCTGCTTTAAGCTTATTGGAACCAATGCCAAGAACAGCAATTATCAGCAGTTATGTACTGCTGGTTTCTCTACAACTGTTTTTCCTAAGACCACAGTGGGATTCTTTCTCCAGCCCCCCCACCATCAAGTGGTGTTTTAAGCAGTAGTATACATGGTATGGGAGCCCTGGTGGTGTAGTAGTTCAGTGCTATGGCTGCTAACCAAAAGGTTGGCAGCTCAAATCCACCAGGGGGTCCTTGGAAACCCTGTGGGGCAGTTCTACTCTGTCCTACAGGGTCGCTATGAGTGGGAATCGACTCGGTGGCAATGGGTTAGGTTTTGGTTGGTTTATACATGGTATGCAGTATGACGGCACACTCCTCTTGTAACTGCAGCACAGTTATCTGACACAGGATTCAGGTTTTTGCTTTAAAAATGGCTGCATGAGGAAGATCACCATCCAAACCTGGGGACTTCAGAGGAACACTGATGGCATCAAAGCTGTGCCTGGTGCTGCCAAATCTGCCACTAGATGCTGGGAAGGTGGCTGATGGGCTGTGGTTAGCCACATGGACCCTCCCTGTGGTGGTCCACAGGGAGACTGGCTGACTGACGAATGACGACTGAGTGTTCAGTCTGTCCGAGCCATGGTGCCAGGCACTGTGGACTCTAAGCCAAGGATCTGCATTCTGTCCTCTTTGACTTTATATTCTAGAGCTATCCTGATAGAAGGGGAGAAGCGAGACATTTTCTGTACTCGTCAAAGCCAAGCAAAAGCATGGCAACTTGATTTTTATGGCACACAATTGGCCTGTTTGGGATCTACCCCACCTTAAGGCTTGCACCTCTCCTGCCCTGCTATGCCAGGGGTTTAGAGGAAGAAGGTAGCCTGAGCAGAAGGGTCTAATCTCTTCTGCCTCTTGAGTAGCTGGTGGCAAGATACCAAGGACCCCATTGCCACTGTAGATGGGAGAAGATAAGGAGGCTGGGAAGGACCAGAGCAATGCCAGGAAGCTGGTCTCTTGAGAATCAGGACGTCAAGAGGGAGAGGAACTGACCCTTAAGTAGGAATTGGTGTATGTGTGGGAATTATGGGGAGGGGTAGTGTGGTAGGTTGAATGACAGCCCCTCCCCCAAAGATATCCATGGCCTAATCCCTGGAACCTGTGAATGGTACCTTACATGACAAAAAACGATGATGCAGATGTGATTAAGTTAAAGATCTTGAGATGGGAAGATTATTTGGATGGACCCTAAATGCAATCACAAGTACCTTGTAAGAGCGAGGCAGAGGGAGATTTGAGACAGACAGGAGAAGAGAAGGCAATGTGACCACGGACGCAGAGACTGAATCGATGCAGCCACAAGCCACGGAACACCCTGGAGCTACCAGAAGCTGGAAGAGGCAAAGAATGGATTCTCCCCTAGAGAGTGGAAGGAAAGAGTGTGGCCCTCCTGACACCTTGATTTCAGCCCCAGTGATATGGATTTTGGAGTGCTGGCCTCCAGACTGTGGAAGAATAAATTTCTGTTGTCTTAAGCCAGCAAGTTTGTGGTAATTTGTTACAGCAGCAACAGAAAATACAGGTAGGTAGACTGTATGCTCTGATGAGACTTCAAGTTCAGTCCCAACAAGCATTATATGGTAGGATGGACAAGTGAGAAGAATGCGCACTTCATATTAGTATGTTTAATGTGCAGAGCCAAAAAAAGCAAACTCTTTGGCCACTGAGTGGATTCCAACTCCTAGCAACCCTACAGGACAGAGTAGAGCTGCCCCATAGGGTTTCCAAGGCTGTAATCTTTACAGAAGCAGACCGCCACGTCTTTCTCCTGAGGAGCAGCTGGTGGGTTCGAATTGCTGACCTTTCGGATAGCAACTGCGTGGTTAACCACTGCACCACCAGGACTCCTTTTTTAACATGTAGAGCCAGTATCAAAACTCTGTAACAGTACACACACACACACTCTCTCTCTCTCTCTCTGTCTCCCCTCACTGGATCTCCACTGGATTTGAACCGGCAATTGTTCTCACTAACTTTACAGTGATTAGATCGTCTCTTAGAGTCATTCATAGTAAACTGGAACAGGTAGCTGTGAACCAGGAAAAAGCATCCCGAAACAAGCTACCCCAGCTTAGCCAGGAGGGGGCTCAGAAAACACCACAAGCATGATGGGGATAAGAGCAGGAATCAGAGCGAGGTAAGGAGTCACTTCAGAGGTGCAAGCAGCCTGGACAGAGGGGAAGGGAGCAAACCCACCAGGAAAAGGGGAGGACTATGCTGCAGCTGTAAGTTGTTCCTTTAGGAAGAATAAAGAGGGTAAGGGAATGACTGACTCTTTTTCTGTTCCATCTTAAAACTCTTTCCTTATGGATAAACTTTGTAATCTTAGGAGGCTGGTTTATTTTAAGTGAGAGGACTCTAGGCACGCTGAACTTCTGGGGTGTAGAGAAAAGGGCACCTCATGCTTTGTGGATGTAGTGGGGTGGGGGTGCTGGGCAGATGCCTTTTCAGTGGGTGGGACTCTTTGGGCTTCCGCAGTGTGTTTTGGCGGGGCAGGTGCCTTCTGCTTGGGGAAGGGCTCAGGATGCTAAAGCATTTCCATGGTCTCTCTGAGGAAAGACAGAGATGGAACACAGGAGGTGAGAAGTCCCCAAACTGAGAGAAGAATGTTCTCCACAGCCTTGGCAGCATTTCAGAAGCCTATCCTGAGATGGCACTCCTGACTGTTGAGAGGCCCTGTGCTGCCTCCCAAGGTGTCAGCCAACCAGAGGGAAGCAAAGAGTTGTTGCTTCCACAACTTCAAAGGCTCCGGCTGCACCTACACTCAAACAATGGTGTCTTAAATCCCTCAGTTCATTACCAGTCGGTTAGTGTTACTTATGGAGCGCTCACACTATCTACAACACTAGAAGAGGTATTGTGCAGTTTTGCAGTAAAAGTAGAAGGCACAGTTGCGGTTCGCCAGGAAAATACACATAAACAGAAGTGACAGGTATCTAAGGCACGTGACACCAAGGAGAACTGGCAAAGGAGCCAGCATATCTGTGTTAACCAAACACCTCCATTATACTCTATTTGTGGTCTTGGGTAAGTCACAAACCCTCTTTAAGTCTCTTTCTGTCCATTTGTAAAATAGGTTCAATAAAATTCAAAGATTCAGATTGTTGGAAGAATTAAGTGAGATAATACATGTGAATGTACTTTCCAAAATTATAATAATGGCATCTTAACATGAGATTTAATGTACAGCCTAAGGCAATACACTTGGGAGGACAGAAAAGGATACAGACTAAGAGTTAGTCTAATTTCAAGAATATGATAATTTCATTGTGACTCATCAGGCCACTCTGGGACCATAATGTAAGATATCATGGAAGACAAAAGAACATCTAGATATTGAGTATAGTCGACACTGGTTTTCCTCAGCCAGCTCCTGCTTTTAGTAATTTGCCTTCCCTTCCTTTGAAGAACCCTTCCCCTCCCACTCCAGCCATGTGATTGGCGGTGCTGCCCATCACAGGACCACACCCCCAGCCTCAGGGATGAGCATGTGACCCAGGCCCAGCCAATCATGGGACCCTATTCCTGGCCTCAGGGCTGTTGCCTGGGCAGACTGAATGTTACCTAAACTGGGCCAACCAGAGAGTTTCCTTGGGATTTATATATACTTTGAAGCAGTAGAGGTTTTCTCTTCCCCTTAGGTTGCTAAGCTGGCATAATGTGAGTGGGAGCTTCCTGTGGCCAAAATATTTCCTGTGTAGATGAAGCCTGTGGCAGGATAAAATGATACACACACACAGGTGGGGGAGGGTGGCGCTGGGATTGGGGAGCCGGAAAAGGGTCTTGACGATCAACTTCTTAATTTTAGTGCTTGAAGTCCCCAGGGTCCTATAACTCTGAGTATTCCAGTTTTTTCTAGCATATTCAATTTTGGGTTTAAACTAGTCACTTCACTTGAAAGAATTCTGATTTATATACTGAGCTTACTCTGCAATACTGAATAAAATTTGTTGGAGGGCAAAGAAGAATATTGTTGGAAAAAGATTCTGCAAAGGTCATTATTTTCCCTGAAAAAAAAAAAAAAAAGGCAAAGCTCAGCACTTACAGAGATATTAATTTCCAATTTTCTAAACCTGGCTCAAGACATTAACAACCTGTATTATCAAACAAAAAAAGTTCATGCACATGCATAATAATGCACACTAGGAGAAGCATTCGATGAAGGTTTGGATAGCTTAATCTAACACCTGGAAACATGATCAGCATGGGGAGGGGAATTAAAATTATACAGAGACACTAATGCTGTATCGTGGAGAAGCGTGACTGGGACAACACTGAAGATTCTATAGCACTAAGCATCAGTTATTATTTTTAATACTGTTTGCTTCCTGAACACGAAAATTCCTGTCTTAACAGTAGCATCTGGAATCGAGAAATGATACAATCTTAGAGGTCATTGTACTTTACTCTGACATTTACACTTAATGACTACACCATTAAAAAAAAAAACAAACCACCAAACTGCCAATCTGCTGTGAAGTGTATCTAGTCCATTACGCTCCTACAGGATAAGGATACTCTCAGGTTAAAGAGCCCTGGTGGCACAATGGTTAAGCACTCAGCTGCCAACCTAAAGGTCAGAGGTTTGAACCCACCAGCCTCTCTGCAAGAGAAAAGACCTGGCGATAGCTCCTGTAAAGATTACCGGCTAGGAAACCCTATGGGGAAGTTCTACTCTGTCCTGTAGGGTCGCTATGAGTCGGAATTGACTTGACAGCACACAACAACTCTCAAGTTCCCGCCCTGTGCCATCCCTCGCTCCAGTGTAACTACTGAGAAGTCCACTGACAACTTCCAATACCAGTTTGGGTGAGAAGGCTTGCTTTCCATCGCAACTCCATTTATCCTATGATACGAACAGTAGTTATTTCTGTTGGCAAAATGATAGGTAATGTTTATTTTTCTTTAGATTTTTCTGTGCTTTCCAAAGTTTCCCCAGGAACATGCAGTAATTATTTTTATAATTAGAAAAGAACGCAATTATTCTTTATTTATTTTAAAGAACATCCCAGAGCAAGATAATATGAAGGCTGACACAGACAAAGAGCGAGGACTCCATTTCTCAGAGAGGAACCATTTGTTCGGAGAGTTTAAATCCTTAACAGGTATGGGATCTAGAGGCTTATCAGTGAGTCCTGTAATAATGTGTAGCAAAGGGTGAGTGAAGTACAAAAAGAAACAGCTGAAGAGGGTGGCGAAGTTCCTGCAGCTGTTCCACTGACAGATGCTAGGGCTAATATTAACGTCTTATTTGGGGGATATGTGTTTCCATCACCGAATAAATCCCTCCTCCCGTCTTTCCTCTTTACCCCCTGTTGACGCAGGCACATGCTTTGGCGTTGTTGAACCAGCTGGAGGGCCATGAGAAGAAATGGAATTGAGTGCGCAAAATATGGCCAGCTCTCCAACCTCCAGCTGCTGCCCTTCAGTCAGCAGGGAACAACAGGTGTCGTCTTAGCCAATCTGTGCGCCATTTACAAACAGAGGATGAAGAGTTAAAACACAAACGTTTTCTCTCCCAAAATGAAAATCACTCAGCTGGGTTCATACAGCTGTATCCAGCGGCCATTTGGTCTTTGCAGAGTCACACGAGATGTTCGGTGTGGACTGGAGAGTCATAGACAGAAGGTGTGTCTCCTACCCAATCAAGTATGGGTGCTATTGCCATTAAAGGCTCTTTTCAGTCCTAATTAAATTCAAAGTTTAATCCATATTAAATCCATATTAAAAGTGAATGGTATACTTTTGGGAAAAGGATCTAGCTCACGCAAACATGTTATTTTAAAGCATAAAATAGAAAATACAGTCTTTTGCTCATTTCAGTATAATTATTGAGTTTTCATAAGCCCTTGGCTGCTAACTGAAAGGTCAGCGATTTGAACCCACCAGCTGCTTCTGTAAAAATTCTGTAAAGGTTGTTGTTGTTAGGTGCTGTCGAGTTGGTTCTGACTCACAGCGACCCTATGTACAACATAATGAAACACTGCCTGGTCCTGTACCACCCTCACAATCATCGTTATACTTGTGCCTATTGTTGTAGCCACTATGTCAATATGTCTTGTCGAGGCTGTAAAGATTAGAGCCTTAGAAGCCCTGTGGGGCAGTTCTATTCTGTCCTACAGGGTTGCTGTGAGTTGGAATCCACACGACGGCAATGGGTTTGGTTTGGTTAAGTTTTCACTTTAGGACCTAGCTTGCTGCCAAGAATACCAAGTAAATAACTAAAAAATATGCTTTTTGAAACAAAGATTTCAATCTCTTTGAAGAGAAAAACAATATATTGCACTTATGGCACAGTGGTTAAGTGTTCAGCTGCTTACCGAAAGGTTGACAGTTTGAATCCACCAGCTGCTCCTTGGAAACCCTATGCGACAGTTTTACTCTGTCCTATAGGGTCATTATGAGTCAGAGTCAATTCAATGGCAATGGGTTTTTTTAAAAAATATTTAAATAAACTCAATAACATTTAGATAATATTGTTGAGGATCTCAGAGTGTTTTCCTTGCAGAAATAAGATTGTAGTAACCCAAGGGAGAAGGGCGCACACACACACACACACACACACACACACAAAAAGCTTAATCCCATTCCTGCAGAGAGAGGGTTGTGAGAAGTAGAGCACAATGAGAGAGAGGCGAGCAGAGAAGTTACACGTCTCCCAGGTTACAGACTCTGATTCTGGTATTTTCTGGGTCTGGTGAAAAGGAAACAAGCATGATATCAAAACTAATATTTTGATGGCGAAAACCAAAGATCCTATTAAACCAGGTCCTTTAAACACCAAACTGTCTTGATAAAGTGAGTGGTTTCTTATTGTTTTGGATATCAAAATGAACCAAAAATATGGCTACCTGGGTGTTATGGATTGAATCGTATCCCCCAAAATATGTGTCAACTTGGTTAGGCCATGATTCCTGGTATTCTGTGGCTGTCCTCCATTTTGTGATTGTAATTTTATATTAAAGAGGATTAGGGTGAGATTGTAACACCCTTACCCAGATCACATCCCTGATCCAATGTAAAGGGAGTTTCCCTGGGGTGTGGCCTGTACCACCTTTTATCTCTTAAGAGAGAAAAAAGAAAGGGAAGCGAACAGAGGAGGGTACCTCATACCACCAAGAAAGCAGAGCTGGGAGCAGAACGCATCCTTTGGACCTGGAGTCCCTGCGCAGAGAAGCTCCTAGTCCAAGGGAAGATTGATGACAAGGACCTTCCTCCACAGCCGACAGAGAAAGCCTTCCCCTTAAAGCTGACACCGTGAATTTGGGCTTACAGCCTACCAGACTGTGACAGAATAAATTTCTCTTTGTTAAAGCCTTTCCCTTGTGGTGTTTCTGTTACAGCAGCACTAGATGACCAAGACATTAGGTTACAAGAATCATGAAATGATGAATCTTAAGTGGTGGCTTAACTTCCCACATTTTCAAATGGATAATCCCAAAGGCAATACCAACGGATTAGTTTCTCAGAATTATATGAGTTGGGAAAAAAAAAAAAATGACAGTATGAATAAGAAAGTATTATTACGTAGTACATATTTCATTTTGAACTATTTCCTGGAATTTGATCGGTGTCATAATTTGGACAATTTTCCATTTGATACCCTTACATGTTGGCAATATTCCAACAATTCTTACTGACTTCTTTTAAGCCTCATTACTCAGTATTTCATCTTGGTGGTTTGAAAAAAACAGTCCCATGAATTGCATCCTTTCACAGTTAGAAATCCAAGGGTTCACAATTCTTGTCAGCAGGAAGTGGAGGTTGGGAAGAATTCTATTTTTGGAGTTGAAAGGCCACCTCTGACCCAGAAATATGTGGTTAGATGATAGATGTTTCTCTGTTCTGTCTTTCTTGATTTATCCGAGGATTGGAGAAATGTGTGAGAGTGCAACTTCAGCAGACTTGTTTCCTCTTGGCACTCTAAGATAACCCATATTAACCGTGTCTCAAGAATTTTAGATTTTCCTGGTCTTGTGTGACCCATGTCATAATCATCTCATTTAGATTATTCAAAACCATCCAAATTGAAATCTTGATAGTCTTCTAGGATATGAGAGTTAGCATTTATTCTTCTAGCTATGGGGTTGGCAAGCGGAAGTCCATGGGCCAAATCCAGTTTACTGATGGTTTCCGGAAATGCAGTTTTATTGGAACAGTGTAACATCCATTCGTTTTCACATTGTCTGCAGCTCCTTTTGTGCCATAATGGCAAACCTGAGCGCTTATGACAGAGACTATATGGCCTGCAAAGCTGAAAATATTTACTGGATCTTTACAAAAAAAGTTTGCCAACCCCTGGTCTAGATGATAAATTGAGGAATTTGAGAGAAGGTCTATAGAAATAGTGATGTTAAAGAGCAGGAGCTATAAATGCCAGTACCATAAAGTTTTGGTTTTTAGGGTTTAATTGTTTTTTATAATTAGCATGGGATTTATCAGTGACAAACAATATATTAAGACTCTAATTATGAAATGAACAGTTTGAACTGAGAGTTTGCCATTACGGAGCACAGGTGTCCATAGAGAGAGAAAGGAATCCATAAAGAAGGAAATGTAGCCCTAGCATACTACTTGGCTCTGAGGGTAACAAGGATTACAAAATCTTAGTTATATACATGCTAGTTATTGGTTTTCAGCTTTAGGATCAACCATCAAAACAGAAGAGAATGTCAATGTTAATATTTAGCAATGTAAATGCAAAGCTGTCGCTGTCCAAAGTTCAGAGAGAGAGAAAAGGAGCAGTGGGGAAAAAGCAGGGGCACTAATACCTTCACTACATGTAGTACTAAGTCAACAGGCCATGGCTGGAGTTGATGGAACAGGAAAAAGATTCTTGTATATTGCTGTATTCATTGATTCCAAAGCCTACCATTTTTTTTTTTTCCCAACCTTTAATATCTCTGAAACGGGAATGCTCCTTACTTACCTTTTTTTAAAAAAAAAAAACAAATTATTTATTGTGCTTTAAGTGAAAGTTTACAAATCAAGTCAATCTCTCATACAGTTATACACACCTTGCTATGTACTCCTAGTTGTTCTCCCCCTAATGTGACAGCACACTCCTCCTCTCCACCCTGTATTCCCCATGTCCATTCAACCAGCTCCTGTCCCCCTCTGCCTTCTCATCTCACCTCCAGATAGGAGTTGCCCATATAGTCTCATGTGTCTACTTGAGCCAAGAAGCTCACTCCTCACTCGTATCATTATCTTACAGTCTAGTCCAATACCTGTCTGGAGAGTTGGCTTCGGGAATGGTTCCAGTCCTGGGCTAACAAAGGGTCTGGGGACTATGACCTCCAGGGTCCCTCCAGTCTCAGTCAGACCATTATGCCTGGTCTTTTTATAAGAATTTGAGATCTGCATCCTACTGTTTTCCTGCTCCATCAAGGGTTCTCTGTTGTGTTCCCTGTTAGGGCAGTCATTGGTGGTTCTTACTTACTCTTGATGATTCCTTAAAAGTATAATTGGCTGTGTTGTTTTTCCTTAGTGGAATATAAAACAATATTGCATCTTATAATTGATGATGTCGTAGATCAATAATACAGTATTTCGAGTTGCAAAAGTAATAGTAGAAATAAAGATAATGATATAACTAACAAAAATTGGGAGAGTGACCAAAGGCAGCTAAATTATCATCTTTTATAGTCAAAGATCAATAAATAATGTGTAAATGTGTTAAATGAAAAAAAAAATAGCATAAGCATATTGTTTATTTATATTTTCATTTTAAATTCTTCCACTATTTGATTTTTTTAAAAACCATGTTGTATTAGTTCCCTGGGAGCCCCGGTGGTGTAGTGATTAAGAGCTATGGCTGCTAACCAAAAGGTCAGCAGTTCAAATCCATGAGGCACTCCTTGGAAACTTTATGGGGCGGTTCTACTCTGTCCTATACGGTTGCTATGAGTTGGAATTGACCCATTGGCAACTAGTTTGGGTTTTTTTTTTAATTCGTTTCTTGTGGCTAATAAAACAAATTAACAGAAACTTGGTGGCTTAAGACAACAGGAATTTATTCTCTCATAGTTCTGTAGGCCAGAGTCTGAAATCACGGTGTTGGCAGGGCTGTGTTCCCTCCAGAGGCTCTAGGGGAGAATCCATTCCTTGCCTCCTGCAGATTCTGGAGTCTGCCATTATTCCTTGACTTGTGGCCTTATCACTCCAATTTCTGCTCCTGCTTCACATCAGCTTCTCCTCTGTGTGTCAAATTTCCCTCTGCCTCTCTCTCATAAGGATACTTGTGATGGCCTTTGGAGCCCGCACGGATAATCCAGGATAATCTCATTTTAAAATGCTTCATTTAATTCCATCTGCAAAGGTCTTTTTCCCAAATAAGGTGGCATTCACAGATTGGTGGATTAGGACGTGGACATACCCTTAGGAGCCATTATCAGCCAACTACACATGCCCATTTCTTATTTTGATTTTTTAAAAATACAAATATTAAACACATGCCCATTTCTTATTTTGATTTTTTAAAAATACAAATATTAAACACATGCCCATTTCTTATTTTGATTTTTTAAAAATACAAATATTAATTTATTCTACAACTTCAAATCCTTCAGTGCCTCCCCATAACCTCCAGGATCAAGTTCAAATATACTGGTTAAAAATACAGTCTCCACACCAAAAGCACAAGCAACAAAAGAAACCTTGATACATTGACTTAACCAAAATTAAACTTTTGTGCTTCAAAGGACACCATTGAGAAAGTGAATAGATAATCTATGGAATGGGAGAAAATTTTTGCAAATCACATATCTCATAAAGGACTTATATATAAAGAACTCTTCCAATTCATCAATAAATGGACAAATAACCCAATTAAAAAAACGGGCAAAGGATCTGAATAAATTTTTCTCGATGAAGATATACAAATGGTCAATAAGTACATGAAAAGGTGCTCAATATTTTAGTCATTAGAGAAATGAAAATCAAAACCACAGTGAGATCTCACTTCACACCCAGTAGGATGGTTATAATCGAAAAGATCAGATGATAACAAATGCTGGTGTGGAATGGAGATATTGGAACCCTCGTACATTGCTGGTGGGAATGTAAAATGGTGTGGCTGCTTTGGGAAGCAGTCCATAGCGACCCTACAGGACAGAGTAGAACTGCCCCACAGGGTTTCCAAGAAGCACCTGGAAATTCCAACTGCCGACCTTTTGGTCAGCAGCCATAGTGCTTAACCACTCTGCCACCAGGGTTTCCATACTGTCTGGTAGTACCTCAAAAAGTTAAACATAAGAGTTACCAAATGGCCCAGCAATTCCATTCCTAGGCATATACCCAAGAGAAATGAAAACATATGTCCACATAAAAACGTGTACACGAATGTTCATAGCAGCATTATGCATAATATCCCCAAAGTAGAAACAAGCCAAATGCCCACCAACTGATGAATGGATAAATGAAATATGATGGTATATCCTCATAATGAAATATTATTTGGCAATAAAAAGGAATGAAGTACTGATACAAGCTACAACATGGATGAACCTTGAAAACTTTATGCTAAGTGAAATAAACCAGAGTAGATTAATGGTTGCTTGGGGCTGCAGTGGGCGGGGGTGGGGGTTTAGAAGGAATAAAGGGGGGCTGCTAAAGGGTATACAGTTTCTTTTTGGGGTGATGAAACGTTCTAATGTTAACAGTGGTGATGGCTGCACAAGTCTGTGAATACACTAGAAACCATTGAATTGGACACTTTAAGTGGGTTGATTGTATGCAATGTAAATTATATCTCAATAAAGCTGTTGCTAGCTCTATATAATCTTTTGACTCAGAGAATCTCTAGAATCACAGAGCCTTTGTTTGGCCCAGTCCCAGGTCCAACAGAACGTGTTGATGGATAAAAGAGAAAATGCCCATAAAGCCTTAGCACCGTGCCAGGTACATAGTACACGCTCATTGTGTGCACCCTGTTATTAATTACCCAGCATTTGAGGCTTTTGAGGACTTTGCTCCTGCCTTTTCCCCACTCTAGCCCTCCTCCAGAGCAGTCTCCACACCGCCCCCCACCCCCACACCCAGCTATATAGACTTAGCTCTTAGAGCTGCCTAAGCACGGTGAGTTCCAGCACATTCTGTTTCTACTACAACATTCTCTCTTCCTCCTCTGCCTTCACCTGGCTAATTCCTCTTTTCTTCCCCTCCTGTGTTTCCTCAGCTATAACTCTTCTGGCAAGCCTCCCCTGAAGGCTCTGAAGACTGCCCTTCCCTTCCCACTGGCTTGGCTGTTCCTCCTACGAGCCCCGTGTGCACACATCTGTTCTAGCACCTACCCTTCTCAGTGGCCTTTGTCTTCTCATTTGCCTGTTTGCCTCATGCCTTAGTCGTCATCATATGCTCAGTGCCTAGCTGAGTGACAAAGAGTAAGAAACGGAAGTGCTGAACAGCCACTGGACCTAAAGAGAATTATCGCCACATGAGTAGTAGGGCAATATTTCTTCTAAGAAAGGAAAAAGCATTTTTTTTCTCTCACTATCCAGCCTAAAGAACTTCTCTGTTCTCTGGGGCCAAGGAGCCTGGCACAACTGCTACTGTGCCTTATCTGGGACGTACATGTGTAGGCCTGCCCCACTGCCTGCTTCTCACAGTGTGACAGGAGGTGAGGCACACTGCCTCTCTTGTGACACCAGTGGTCAGGCCCTGTTTTAGCTGTGGCCCAGTTTATTACACTTTATTGATTCGCATGTCCACACATGTGTACTTAATGGGAAGGGACACCTAAAGAGCAAACACAGTGTGATGTGTTTACACCTTGTAGCATATGGAAAATGCATTTGCAAACTCTGTAGGAGGTAATGCTTAAAAAAGCCAACAGTTTGCTGACAAGACAGAATGAGTAGTTTCTAAATGTTCCATAAGCACGACCCGGGGTAAGTCCAAGGAGGCCTGTGTGAAACAGCCCTCTAACCCTTAGAAGTAACATGTTCCCCAACCCTAGAAGCATCCAAGCAAGGGCAGGCTGACCACTTGGGGAGTACAGCAGACAGAGGAAATCGGACTAAATGATCCGGAGCTCCACTACCACCCTGGGATTCCACAATTATACGTTATTGATTGGATTACCTGGTGACAGTTTAAATTTGAGGGCTGACATGCTGCACTATTCCATGGGTGCCTTTCATATCACAGTCTAGGTGAGAGGCACCCTGTGCAGTGGCGTGTTGCATAGACTGGGTAGCCGGGAGAGGTGGTCTTGCTAAATCTTGATTAGGTGATCCTACACATATTAATAGGAAACCCTGGTGGTGTAGTAGTTAAGTGCTATGGCTGCTAACCAAGAGGTCGACAGTTCAAACCCACCAGGGGCTCCTTGGAAGCTGTATGGGGTAGTTCTACTCTGTCCCATAGGGTCACTGAGTCGGAATTGACTCGACGGCAACGGGGGTTTTTTTTTTTTTTTTGACACATATCAATGGAAACGCTGGTGGCATAGTGGTTAAGAGCTACAGCTGCTAACCAAAAGGTTGGCAGTTCAAATCCACCAGGCGCTCCTTGGAGACCATATGGAGCAGTTCTCCTCTGTCCTATAGGGTCGCTATGAGTTGGAATAGACTCGACGGCAATGAGTTTTTTTGGGTTTACACATATTAAAGCTATAAAGGCTTGCTTATTTTTATAGGGAACTGGCTTAAAAAAAATAACTGTCCAAATTATACACATGACTTAATAAAACACTAATTAATAAAATAAATTAACAAAAGTAATTAATTAATGAAACCTTTTAAAGGAATCACCAAACACGAGGGGGACTGGGCTGGTGAAAGTTTTGTTATTGGCCACACCTTAGGGCAGCACTCTTTGCAAATACAAGCACCCTCTCTAGTTCTCAGTGTCTTTTATTGGTTAGAGTTAAAAACACAATGACAAGCTAATAACTGTCAGGGATCCCAGGAAACTATGCCAGATGTCATTTCTGAAAGTCAGCCCATTCACATACAGACAAATGAGAGACTCAACTACATGTTAGTCATAGGTTATCTCACTAGACAGGCACTTGCTTTGGCTTATCTTGGTTAAAACAGAAAGGATCCATACTGGTGCGTGTGTGTGCACACACATCCATTATCTTCTATGCTATTCTAGGTTTGTATTCTAGTCATTAAAAGAAAAAAAAAAAAATAGAGAAGGCCAAATTAGTCAAATTTACCATCTTATTAATCCGGTCAAATACTTGATAGAAGATAAAATGAAGATTTTTAATTCTCTGTGATTTTCCTTTCTCTAAGTTTTTTCTGTTCCTGGTAACTGAGCACAGATCTGAGCCATCAGCCTTACACTCCTGAGACGGAGCCACTGCTTAGCGTAGGGGAGGGGAGCAGAGGAGTCCACCCACCTCCCAAAAAAACCAAAACCCAACCCTGTTGCTGTTGAGTTGATTCTAGCTCATGGTGGCCCCGTGTGTGTCAGAGTAGAACTGTGCCCCATAGGATTTTCAATGGCTAATTTTTCAGTAGATCACCAGGCGTTTCTTCCAAGGTGCCTCTGGGTAGACTTGACCTGCCAACCTTTCGGTTAGCAATCAAGCGTGTTAACTGCTTCCACCTCCTAGGGACTGTGTCCACTTCCAAGGCCCTATCAAATACCACCTCCTTTCTGTCCTCTTCTCCCTGAATGCTCATGGCCCTGAGTGTGCATTTCTCTTTAGGTCAAGCAGATAAGAACAAGGGCTGAGGAGTCACAGTGAACTGAGTTAAAATCCTGACTACCACTTACTAGCCATGGGCATGTTAGGCAAATTACACAGCCTCTCTGGGTCTGTTTCCTGGTTTGAAAAATGGGAGCAATACCCATCTCATGGGGTTATTAAAAGGTTAGATGAGAAGACTTACATAAACCATATGACTCAGCCACAGCTCATAGTAAGCAGGCAATAAATGGTAGCATTTCCCTCTATTATGGTTCTTTCTGAATTAATTTTATCACTATTATTAGGCTGTAAACACTTTGAAGGGTCAGATATTTATTGAACTGAATGGGGAAGGGAATGTGAGAGAAATGCAATACCATTCCACTTTCAACTAACAAGACGCTCCTGGAGAATCATGGCCGCTCTCTTCCTTCTGCCCTGATCTGGTCCCTGGTTAATCGATCAGACAAAGGCTATATTATTCTATCAGCTGGATGGTAGACTTTTCATTAGCAAAGAGAGTAGGGTATGAAAGATTAATTATAATACATCATTATTGTGATACATTAGCTAGCAGTTCAAATTTTACATTCAACTGACCCTATAAATTATACTCCAGATTTCAGAAGGTATCTAGATGATATGTTTTTGTTCCATCTAACAGCCTCTCTGTGCTGTATTGAAGAATAGAAGTGGGGTGACTTGTGCACTATTAAAATTAACATCCGTTTCTCTTTCTGATTTCTAAAGGACTTGGGATACTAGGCGGTGTGCATCTGAAGCCATGAGCTAGGTTTCTGTGATAATTAATTTTATTAGTTTTGAACCAGGGCAAGCTTATAATGGAGATTCATGTGATATTCTTTCACACTCCCAGAATACCAGCCCCTGAAGCCTTCACAGACCACGTGCCTGCAGATTCATAGTCCTGGGTTCCCTCCCCTTGGCCCACCCCACTTGGAACACCCAGGCTGCCTGCATAGTTACCCATTCTGATGCTGCACTCAGTAGAAATGGCTCTCCCTCCACAGATTCAGCCACTTTGAGGACAGAACAGTAGCTCATCCACTTTCCTGTTTTCATTTGGAATTCGGTAATGAACTCATTAAATCACCAACTTGTTGTGACAGGAAGTCATTCAGATGCTGATGCTATTGCCATGGAAACCATCCCTCTGCTCTGAGCTCTGTCTGTCTCTGCCGAGGAGCACTCAGCTCCATAATTACTGTCACCCCCAAATAACACCCAGCCGTCATGGCTGTGAGCAGGTCCAGAAGCAGGGGCACACAGAGACTCGATTTTATTTTCAGATGATGAATTCTGCTTGGTTTCAGTATTTTTAGCACATTTTTGTTCTGTACCAGTTGTCATTTTAATTCCTACATGCTGGCTCCTTTCCAACACCTTTCCTAGTGAAGCAGACAAAGGATTTTTTGGGGGCAGCTGTCAGGGATAGTTATTTAAAGAGAACCTACTGTTTCCCCAAATCCTGATGCTTCCAAATATGGGAAAATGAGTTTCCTTGCCCTTTAAGTGAGACCCCAAAAAAAGGAATTCCATGTTCCACTAGGTCTGAGTCTGTTAAACCTAAAAGTGGTATGGATATGTCGGTAATACTCAAATACAAGTTCAAAGATGCAGCTCAAAGTACAAGGTGATACTTACTTTGTTTGGGTTATCTAGACTGTTGTTAAGCTTCATTACTGAAGACTGACCAGGATACCTAAGGGAGAACTCATCTTATTCAAAGCAGGAATCAAATACTTTTTGTATGTTTTACAGCATGTGGCATTTTGCGAATCTTTAAAAATAGCCACCACTTATTGAGCACTTGACAGATACTGTACCATGTATTTCACATTATGTTTTATGATTTAAAATTAATCTGCATGAAAACCCCATGAGGCAAGTATTTTTATCCCAATTTTGCAGCTGAGGAACACGAAGCTCAAAGCGATGGGGTACATTAAACAAATGCCATGCTGTTCATAGTGCATTGTCCTTAACACGTCACACCTCTTGTGTCCGAAGACATAAAGGTGACTAAGCTGACTCAGAATCACGGGCACTCAGAGTAGGGACGGTCTTTCGTGGTTATTTTGTCCGACAAACCCACATCTTCTATAACATCTCAAGTGATAGCCTGGTCTCGGTTTGAGTATCTCCATGGTGGAGAATTTACTACAAAGAAAAAGCCATCTATATTTGGACAGCCCAGTGTGAAGGTGTCTCCTCATTTGTTCCTAATATGAGTGAAGGGTAATCATCATTGGAGATGCTACTGAGCCATAAACCTGTTCTTTCTGGGGTCATCACCCACTGCGGATATTTGGCTCCCACCAAAAGCTTGTCCCCTAGAGTATCTGTGTATGGAAGGGAGAGGAAGGAAACAAGAAAGAAGCCTAACAAGAAGGGGTTAGAGCTAGGTCAGGATCTGTTTGAGCAGGATCTCAGCAGATCATTGACTCAACCATCATTTATTTGCTCTTGGAAAAAAACCTGTTCCCCAGTACCAGTGGGAAGATGCTGTTTTGACTAAGACGCCAATGGGCGGATATCTGACCTTTTATCTGGTGTCCCTTTTTATTTTATATATATACATAAAATACAAATATGTATTTTCCATAAAACACATAACCACTGATGGAAATATAAACATTAAAATTTAAAGCTGAGCAGTGAGCAGTGATCCCTGGGTCATCTTCACAAATGTTAACAAGGTCACAGGGTGGGGACAGGAGTGACCTTCCAACTTAGGGAGCTCTATCTTTAGTGGGGTTAATGTTAATTTCTTTCTGTTTATAGGAATTGTAATTTTAAATACTTTAATGATAGCTAACATTTGGAGAGCGCTTACCATGAGTTGGATGCTGTGCTAGGAGATTTATAAATGGTCATTTGGCTTTGCCTTAGATTATAACCTCCTTGGTGGCAAGGTCTGTGACATATGCCAATGCCAATTATCTGTGAGACCCTGGGCAAGTCTCTTTATTTCATGTGCCTCACTTTCTTCAGGTGTCAAATCAAGGGTATGTTAATTGCATTACTACTTTACAGGTCTGTAAAGTTAAGATGCAAAGTGTAAAAGTCCTTTGAAAAGTGTAAATTTCTACAGAGATGTGCCTAATTTAGTGTTCTATGACAGTGAATACCTAAATACGAACAATTTAATTAAAAGCTCAATATTAATAATATCAGTTAGGCCAAATCTCTTTATAATAAATATTATGAAAAAAGATTTTCAAGCTTTAAGCAATGGTACTTTTTACAGAGTTGTGATTTTTTTTTTTTTTTGGTGTTTATTATCTCATGATCTAACCTGTTGCAAAGGTTAAAGGAAAATTTTCCACAGTTACAGTAATCACAGAGGATTAGTAAGGCCTCTGTAATACTGCATCACTAAAAATAAGCATATCAAAGATCCAGGGTCCAATGTCTTTATTTTTTGTTGATTTTTTCCCCTAGGTAATTAAAAAAAGGTACTTGTGAATATACTCTGCCTACTTCTTAAAAGTCCTTGGGGGATAGCCTACAATAAAAGAGATAGAAATAATAAAATTGAAGAAATTCAAAAATAATCTTTTCATCCAGTTCACAGCCATTTCTTCTTAAGATTATCTACGGAACAGCATTAGTCTAGAGTTACCAATGAGATCTTCTATAGTTTCTGACACTGAAAATATTTTGTTCACTCTAAGTAAACAGGGAACTACTGATGTCTGGTAATAACTGACTTCTGGGGGGGAGGGTGTGTGAAAAGTCCCAAACTGTAGGATTCAAAGAGAATGACCACTAACATAATTATGAAGTAGATTAAATCACTATGCAATACACGCCCAGATCACATAGTTTGTTTTTATTTAGATGCAAATATGTGGAGTATTATGCACTCTTGGAAACCCTGGTGGCATAGTGGTTAAGAGCTACGGCTGCTAACCAAAAGGTTGGCAGTTGGAATCCATCAGGTGCTCCTTGGAAACTCCATGGGGCAGTTCTACTCTGTCCTATAGGGTCCCTATGAGTTGGAATTGACTTGATGGCAGTGGGTTTGGTTTGGATTTTGGTATGCACGCTTACCCAGAGTATGAAAAGAAAGTCACACATAAGGAACATGAGTCACTTACAAGAGACCAGAAGGGCTTAGGCGAACTGGCTAGACAGAGACTCAACCAAGGCTTTTTCTGTCCCTGCTTCACTTCTGTCTCCTGAAAGCACCACCTTGTATGAATCACAGGAGAGAAATGTTTTTGGCAAATGTGCATCGGACACATCCAGCCTTCCTCTCGCTGTTTTTCCATGCCCTTTACATACACACACACACCCTCCAACAGACATTTTCAACTCTAAATTACTGTGCCTACATTTATGGAAGGGAGAACCAGCAGGTCCTCGTCAGCTGAAAATCCAAAATCATATCTCAGAGGCTTTGGAATCAGTGCAGTTTTTTTCTTCAGCAGTCTCACCTCCATAATTAAGTCTGACCTAGACTAACATTAAAATATTTTGCTCTTCCTGAGCAAGCATCCATCAGCATGAGGCTCTATCTTCTCTTGGTTGGCGGCCCATTATCCTCTCTAGCTCCTATATTTTCCACTAGCATGAATGCTCGATGGCCCAGGAAACTCATCTGACTCGCTCATTCCTTGGTATGGTGCCTGGCACATTGCTGGACCTCAATAAATACTTCTTGAGTGAATTGAGTAAATAAATATTTTAGTCTCTCCTGCAATCCCCAGCCTACAAGCATGTTCAAGTCTCCCCCATTATAAAAAAAGACCAGAAAATCCACCTGCCCTTATCTCTCCCTCCAGATGCCCTCAAATTAAATAAACTATGTGGAAAGCAGTGCCCTTCTACCTACTGCCTTCTCTCGCATCACACCTTAGAGTCAAGCTTCTTGAGTGAGTGGTTTATATATGTATTCTTTACCTTTGTACTGCTTATCCTTTATCATTTGCAATTTGGCTTCCATTCCACATTCTACATTGAATGTGTTCTCAGTAAGGTCACCAATGACTTCTGATTAAGGTCTTATCTTACGGCTGGACTTTATCCACCCATCCACCCATGTATGCCATCTGTGCCTCCCTCTCATCCACCTGTTTGTCCCTCCATCTATCCTTTTCCTCCCTACTCTTCTTCTATCCATTCATCCATTCTTCCATGTCTTTCTTTCCTTCCCACTTTGCTTTTGTAAATATAAATAACGCTGGGTTACTGCTCTGGGGTTGAGAAAGACAAAGTCTCTGCAGTGGAAGTGCTTTTCATCTGGTGGAAGATGGGATACACATTCCCTTATGATTATTACAGCACTGTTACTCCAACTGTGCTAGAGTAAGTGAAGCCATGGAACAAACATGGAGAATATTCCTACAGAATTAGTTTTACTCCATGTAAGTAATTGGATACATTTTAACACTCAATTAAATTAAAACTGACATGTGAGGTGAATGAAAAATAGCATTACTTGTTAAAGTAAAACACAAGACTTTAGAAGAAAATTTGGGCTTCCCATAGGCTGTGTTTGGATACGGCCCCAGTGAATGTTAAGTTTACTCTTCCCTATCGCTAGAAGAATTTCCTTAGAAAGGTCTGAGAAACACTGATAAGTAGACAACTACCACACAAGGTGATACATTAGCCCAGAAGTAAGAACTATAGTGCTGAAGAAGCTCCGAGAACAAAGGCTAGAATTTTTGGGAGGGATGGACAGGATCGTCTTTATGTAGGAGGAGACATTTGTGGTAGATCCTAGAAGATAAGTGGCTTATTAGGCGTAGAAGGTGGAGACAGTCATTCTGGGAGGGAGCAGTATGTACAATGATAAGGAATTGTTAAGGCAGCAGATATATGAGAAGAACATAGAGGAGTTTAGGGTAGATGGTAGCAGATGGTAGCTGAAAGAGGAGATAGGTTTTGACTACACAGCAAAGAGTCCTGGTATAATGCTAGAAAGTACCAAAGCTGGAGGCTATTTCCAATCCTTGAAACTCTTGGCATCACTGTATTCTGGTTTTCCTACTTTGACAATTCCTTCTTAGTTTCCTTTGCTTATTTCTCCTCTTCAACATTCCCCAGAGTTCCATTCTTGGCCATGTTTTTCTTCTTACTCTCCACACTTGGCTTGTTTCATTCATTCCTATTGCTCTAACTTCTTTTAAACAGCTGTAGCTCCCAAATCTACATTCCCCAGCACAGACCTCTGGCTCCAGACTCCCATTCTCGTTGCTTGGATATCTCAAACCGAGCTCACCTATACCCTTTCAAAATGCACAAGTCTTAAGTTGTCCAGGTCATCTGCTATGCGCCTACCCTCTTTTCTAATGCTTTGCTTCCCCGGGTCTTTTAAGTCTAGGTTAATGGAACCACGGTCCATCCAGTTACCCAAATAAAAAAACTAGGTGTCAACAACAGTTGCTCTACTCATTGCCTAGAGCTGCTCAGCTGCTGGCCCTGTCAGCAGCCTCCTACCCCAAACCTCTGTTAAACAGGTCCTTTCCTTGAAATGTCCACTATCACTGCTGGGCCTTAGACCAGGGATTTTCAACTAAGCTGGGAGTTCCCCCTCAGCCCTCATCTACTGAGAGTCATTGTGTGTAATGAGAGATATTATGGATGGGCATATGCTCTGCACTTGGACTGTGCGGGGCAGAAAAAGGGTTGTAAATGACTGACTGATCATACCCCTCTTGGTCAACTACAGTAACTGGTTCACTGGTCTCTGTAATACCAGGTCTGTTCACCTCTGAAACATTTTCCACAATTCTGAAGTTATCTTTTTAATAGGGAAGTCTGATTAATAATGGTAGATCATTTAAATTTACAAAACAAAATCACAGAAGAGTGAGGGGGAAAATATAAATGGATATTTATCTGATCTCTCGGTGGGTGAGACTTTCTAAGTGTTCATACAAAGGCTAAAGGAAAAGAGGTGATCATATAAAAATGTAAGATATCTGCCAAATAATACAAGTAGTCCCTGACTTAGGACGGGGTTCTGTTCTGAGGACTCCATTGTAAGTCGATTTTGACATAAGTTGAATACTTTTTTTAGTTTTCATAGCCTGCTATAGGGCAGTGTTTTGAACAGTAAATCATAACATTGAACATCTGGGAGTGTACATCTGAGGATGATGACATCAGCAAATTATACGTTGCAATATCGTATGTAGTATATTTTACTAATGATAAGATATACAAAAAGCAACAACAGATGGTCCTAAGCACGGTTCGTTTTAACTAGAATATGTTGTAAGTCGGAGACTACTGTAAGGCAATTTAAATGTTAAACTGGGAAAATATTTGCAACATACATGGGGGTCAGTGGTCTTAAGATATAAAAAGCTCTTACAAAATGATAAATATCTTTATTTATCTTACAAATGATAAATATATCAGAAGGAAAAACAGAGGCAAAGGATATTAACATGCAATTCTCAAAATATGTTTCACTGGCAAGTAGACCCATGGGGGGAAATGTTCAATTTCATTTAAGAAGTGTAGACTAAAAGAATGGATCCACAAAGTTTTTCTCTGTCGGATCAGCAAATTAAATCCAGTGCTGAGTGGGTATTTGGTACCTGAGGCACATCTAACCTTTGCTGGTGGGGGGTAAATTGGTACAAGCTTTTAGGAAGCCAATCTAGAAACATGCATCAAAAGCCTTGAAAATCCACACCCCCATCCCAATATTCCATCTCTAGAATTCCCGAGGAAACAATCACAGATATGAATAAATATATCCCTCTAAGGGTAATTATCACAACATTGTTTAAAATGCTGAAAACTGGAAAGGTCCTGGATGTTCAACAATAGGGGTTGGGTCAATAAATTCTAGTTCATTTTTAGCATGAAACACTAGATATTAAATATATGCCGGAAAAGAATAGTTAGTGACACAGGAAGACCTCTTTAGAGTGTTTGCTCTATACTGTGAGGTGAAAACAACAGCAGTTATAAAATCGCTTGTACAGAAAAATCTCATTTTTTGGAAAGAAATATCTATCTCTATGCAAAGAAGATCTAAAAATTTCAACAATGGTTTGAATGCGTGCTTATAGATTTTTTTCTCTTCAATGTACTTGTCCGCATTTTCCAAAATTTCCAAAACACAGAGTTACTTGTGTTATCAGAAGAAATATTTTTAATGAGAAAAACAAAATCTCCCTCTGTTTGGGCTGCCTGTCGTCTACTGGCTAAAACTCAAATCCTTTCGCCTGAATACGAGGCCTGTCACAATCTGGCTCCTCTGCTTTCCAGGCTGGTTTTCCTGCACTTCCCAACTAGAATCCCATATTCATGGCCTACGGAGTCCACTCAGCTGCACCTTGGAAGAAAGGCTTGGGGATCTACTTCTGAAAATCGGCCACTGAAAACCCAATGGAGTACAGTTCTACTCTGACACACAAGCGGTTGCCATGAGCTGGAGTCGACTCGATGGCAGCAGCGGGAACTGGCTTGTAAGGGTGGCCAAACTGGGTGGGGCCTGAGCTGCTCCGCTAGTCTAGTTCAGAGGTCAGCAAACCTTTTCTGTAAAGGTCCAGAGACTAAATATTTCAGCTTTCTGGGCCATACAATCTGTCACAATTAGCTATAGGCAATATGTAAATGAACAAGCATAGCTACATTCCAATACAACTTCATTTATGGGTTTGATGTTTATGTAGTTTTCAATGTACTGCATTTTATATAATTATTCTTTTAATTTTTTTCCCGAACCATTTAATAATACAAAACCATTTTTGGGTTGCAAGCTGTCTAGTTTGCCAATCCCTGGACTACTGGTTCATCACCGTTTACCTGTGGAGACAGCTGTGGGACAGGGGAAAGAGTAAGTCCCAACACTTGAGCACCTAAGCGCAACAGAAACAATTTATGCCTGTGCACCACCAGGCTGGAAAATAACTATGGGCACTAGACAGTTAACATTTACTTACAATGGAGCAGCAGGGGAAAAAAAGACTTTGCTCTCGGAAGTAGAGAGTGTTCTTTGAAGCTTGATTAAAGTGTTCTACTTTACACTTTGTGGAAGCACATTATATTCATCCTTTTTCAGGGCAGGATAAACAGAAAAGAAGCCATGTACTGCTATCAGCATATGCTCACACCTGTTGTTGGAAAACAGCAAACAACCCACTCTCTGTTCAAGGGCTCACTGACAATAAAAGAGCCCAGAAATGCCCTTTCCTTTCAGGAGAAAAGGCTTCTTCCACATTCTCACCAGTTTTGCCACAGAACGAATTCCCAGGGAGATGAGAGGAAACAGAGGTCATTTACAAGGTCATCTCTTCTGCCCCGTTCATTTGCCATTTTAACATGTGCTTCCAGCTAAATATTTCACTCCTTATGCCTTGAACAGCACGAGTGCCTGACATCTGAGAGGCAGTGTAGTCTAGGGGTTAAGAGCACAGACGCTGGAGTACATGGCCTGGGTTCTTGTCCATTACTAATTGGCTGTGATCTTGAGCAAGTTACTCAGCTTCTCTGTGCCTCAGTTTCTTCAGCTATCTAAAGGGGATAATAATAGAACTCACCTCCTGGAGTTGTAGTGAGGTTTATATGAGTTACCATGTGTGTAGAGCCTAGCATGGAGTACTAGATAATTGTTAACTATTTTTATGATTATCTGCATGTGTTTACAAAGTACTTTAGCATATGCACATGTGTGTTTGTGCACACACATGCATGTGCTCAAGTGCACGTGTGCACACACACATACAATTTGAGTTTATCCTTTTCATGGATGAAAAACCTGAGGTTTAGTGGCCCAAGGCCATTCAGCTAGGACTGGTTCTTCTAATGCTAAAATCCAATCTTCTTTTTATTGTGAACGCAATTGTCTGTCAAGGACTTTTAAATTACTGAATGGGATTTTGAATTTCATGCCCCCTGCCTGCTGAGGAAGTTCTTAAAGAAAAGGTTATATAAAAAAAGTTTAACCAAATCACATATTTGTAATTCATACACAGTAGGGATTTTAACTGTCTGAAGTAGCGTCTGTTTTTCCTCACTGGCTTTAAAAAAAAATTTTTTTTTTTTTTTAGTCCCAATGTCTTTTATCACACTTCCTTACTATTTCCATTCCTGGCACTCTTTTTACTGTCTTAAACATCTTTGTTTTCACTGATATCACCTGGCAACAATTTGTTGAGATTTAAATAAACGATATCCATTCCCAGTCACAGAACTTTAAATGAAGTATCTGTTGACTCGGTGTCAACTTCTGTGTTTATCAATGCTATGTTGTTGCAATGCAGTGATACAGCTGCTATTCTACTAGTACCTCTCATTCAACTGCAAAAAAAGAGTGACAAATAATACGCCTGATGCTAAAATTAAGCTGTTTTGGGGAATAATCTGGTCCCTTCTTTTTACATAAAAGGGTAATTGATTCATATGGACATGGAAGGTCATCAGAGATACAGAGAGAGTTTGTAAGTATCTCTGAGATAAAGCTAAACCAGACAGTAGTATTCTAGGAAAGTTGTTGCAAGAAAGAAATATGTGTATGGAGACATATGAACAAATTTTAACACCCAGAGACAACTAAAATAAATGATCCATGATATAAAACTTTTATGCCTAAAGTTAAAATTCTGACTTTCAAGGTTAGCTGCTGAGTATTCCAGAGAAAGCTACATTTTTGAAGATACACCTACTCTTCACTTATCAACTTTCATTATGCGACACTTCACATTTACCACAATAGTAAAAATCTACTATCGGACTACGTCTGGCAGTAATGAACGCCGAGGGATGAGGCGAGAGTAACACTGGCTGTGATGGTTAAGGTTATGGGTTAACTTGGCTGAGCCATGATTCTTAGTGGTTTGGCAGTTATGTAATGATGTAATTTGGCAGTTACATACGATTGTAGCCATTCTTCATTTTTGTGATCTGATATGATCATCCTCCATTTTTGCATACACTGATTTTCCCATAATGACCTGGTCTTTGGAACTTAACCATGTAGCTAAGTGAGGTGTGGACGTATTTAGAAGTGAACCAACAGCATTTATAACCTCTATCACTGACTCAGCCCTATTATACGTTTTGCAGTTTTCCTTTTTGCTTTCATTTTTTTCTGGTTTTATTTCTTTTTTTCCTAGTTCTTCAATTTCAATGAAAATTTACATGTTCATTGTAGAAAAATTGGAAAGTATAAAGAAGTAGAAACAAAATTCTGTCTATAATCCTGTCTTGCCATCTAGAGAAGCATTATTAATATTGTGACATTAACATGTTAACATTAATATTTACATATCCTTCTTGTCTTTAACTTTTGCCATAAAAAACAAAACGATCATTTCCTTCAATTTTCCCTTGATTATCAAGTTATATATGCTCATATACATATAAAGCTGGAAAGCATAGAAAAGATGAAAGAAGTCAAAATAAAAGCACCCAGAATTAAACATTTTGGCATATTTTCTTCTAGCCTTTCCTTCTATGCATATTTTCTTTTAAAAAATTATGATCACAATTTAGATAGAATTTAATATACTTTTAAAACTTATTATATCATAAGCACTTTCTTTTGACATCAAAAAGTTTATAAACATAATTTTTTTTTTTCTCATTAAACTTTGTTTTAATGGGTCTCAAAATTCTGTGACAGATTTTTGGTCAAGTTGTTTCCATTTAAAAAGTGCTGATTTTAAAAATGAATAACTTAAAACTACCACACAAAAAAAGAAACAAATTGTCCACAAAACATTCCTTTCCTTCTGAAGGTTTTACGATGCATTGTTATCATTGACCAGTCTCTTACTATTAAAGTGGCCAAATGAGACGAACAGTTCTGAGACCGTTCTTCCACCACTGATTAAGACTGGGGTGGCAGGTGTTACGGGTATCATTCATTTAGCCTTCTGAGCAGACTTGGTGACCTTGCCAGCTCCAGCAGCCTTTTTGTCCACTGTCTTGATGACACCCACAGCAACTGTCTCATATCATGAACAGCAAAACGACCCAGATGAGGATAGTCAGAGAAGCTCTCAACACACATGGGCTTGCCAGGAACCATGTCAATGATGGCAGCATCACCAGACTTCAGGAATTTTGGGCCATCTTCTAGCTTCTTACCAGAATGGCAATCAATCTTCTCTTTGAGCTCAGTAAACTTGCAAGCAATGTGAGCTGTGTGACAATCCAGCACAGGTGCGTAGCCAGCACTGATTTGGCCTGGGTGGTTCAGGATGATCATCTGAGCAGTGAAGACAGCTGCTTCCATTGGTGGGTCATTTTTGCTGTCACCAGCTACATTGCCATGATGAACATCTTTGACAGAGACATGCTTGACGTTGAAGCCTACACTGTCCACAGGCAAAGCTTCGCTCAAAGCTTCATGGTGCATTTCAACAGACTTCACTTCAGTGGTGACATTGACTGGAGCAAAGGTGACCACCGTGCCAGGCTTGAGAACACCAGTCTCGCCAATACCACCAATTTTGTATACGTCCTGGAGAGGCAGACGCAGGGGCTTGTCAGTTGGACGAGTTGGTGGCAGGATGCAATCCAGAGCTTCAAGCAGTGTGGTTCCACTGGCATTGCCATCCTTACGGGTGACTTTCCATCCCTTGAACCAAGGCATGTTAGCACTTGGCTCCAGCGTGCTGTCACCATTAGAACCAGAAATTGGCACAAATGCTACCGTGTCAGGGTTGTTGCCAATTTTCTTAATATAGGTGCTGACTTCCTTAACAATTTCCTCATATCTCTTCTGACTGTAGGGTAGCTCAGTGGAATCCATTTTGTTAACACCAAAAATTAGTTGTTTCACACCCAGTGTGTAAGCCAGAAGAGCATGCTCACGGGTCTGCCCATCCTTGGAGATACCAGCTTCAAATTCACCAGCACCAGCAGCAACAATCAGGACAGCACAGTCAGCCTGTGATGTTCCTGTAATCATGTTTCTGATGAAGTCTCTGTGTCCTGGGGCATCAATGATGGTCACATAGTACTTCCTGGTCTCAAATTTCCACAGGGAGATATCAATGGTGATATCAGCAGCTTCCTTCTCAAATTTTTTGATGGTTCTTTTGTCGATCCCACCGCATTTGTAGATCAGGTGACCAGTGGTGGTGGACTTGCCTGAATCTACGTGTCCAGTGACGACGATGTTGATGTGGGTCTTTTCCTTTCCCATTTTGGCTTAGACTTTGCGATAGTTTTCACGAACACGTGTGTCCTGGCAGCAAACCCGTTGTGAAAAAAAAGGCTATAAACATAATTTTTAATGGCTGCACAAAATTTCATCATATGGCTATACCATCATTTACTTAGATATTCTTTTAGTGCTTAGGTTGTTTCCAGTTTTTCACTATTTATAAATAACTGCTATAGGCATCTTTGGAGCCCTGGTGGTGTAGTGGTTAAGAGCTTGGCTGGCAACCAAAAGGTTGGCAATTTGAATCCACCAGCTGCTCCTTGGAAACCCTATGGGGCAGTTCTACTCTGTCCTAAAGGGTTGCTATGAGTCAAAATCGACTTGATGGCAATGGGTTTGGTTTGGTTTTATATGTATCTTTGTATGTAAATTTTTGTCCATGTTTCTGATTCTTTTACTACGATATATTTCTCTAAAAGTTCAAAATCAACAACGTTTATCTTCTTCTTCTGGCTCTAAATGTATAACACAATCTTTGAAATAACTGCTATTAATGTTTTATTACATTTCCTTTCAGCGTTTTTAAGGGTAGGAACACTTTAAAGACTTCCGATTCATATTTTCAAGTGGTTTTCAAGATTTGTATCAATTACCTCTCAGCAGCCACATATCAACACAGAATCTTACTACAGTCTCACAAATGTAGAAAGAATATTATTATTAAAAAACTGCACTGACTTGAAGGAAAAATAGTTTCTTACTGTTTCGTTAACATACTTTTGATTATTAGTGGAGTTGAGCTTTGTTTCTTCCAGTGTTTACTAACCACTTGTTTCTTTTGGTGACTTGTCTGTTTTCCTTGCTAAAATATAAAAAAATATAAGGAAGCAAATTTTCACTGTATTGCTTATTACTCAGTTTGAAATGGTTCCCACTGTTGTTCAAACCCATGGGCCGAGACTTCAAATTAATCTCATCCTCCACAAATTCATTACTTATGATTTAAAAATACTGAAAAAGTCATCCAGTTCTTCCTTCCACCTCTCCCTTTCCCTCACTGCACAGATGACATTCAATCCCACCATAAAAAGCAACTATGTATCAGTTTAAAGATAAGCTACTAAATAACTGATTTAATGTAGTAGTTGTTTTTTAACCCCTTTTTTGATTACGTATGATGACTGTTTTGGTTTACTCTGATTCTTGCTGGTCTAAAGGCTTCATGGGAATATTAAGTAGCAAGAGACAGTAAGATGCATCAACAATTGATTCAAGTCTGCTTCACTGAGCTTTATGTGCAAGAAGCTGGAAGCCAGCTTGCTGCCTACAGGCTGCCCACTGATGATTAGGAGACGATCTGTAGAACTATTTCCACGTTACATACTGGTTTCCAATGACCCGTGCAGAGTCCCTGTGGCCGTCGGAGCTCCTGCACAGAGGCACGTGCAAAGCCCAGGCAACAGAAGGGGTGGATCCTCATGCTGCCTCCTTGCCTTCCCTTTCATGATCTGGTCAAACTGAGCTGAGAATGGGCTGTCAACTAGCAGGCAGATTGTTCCTACCCTCCCTCTGAAGTTTCTAGTTACAAAAATATGGATATGAAGCTCAAGTCAGCTTTCTTCACAGCGTCACTGAGAAAAATCTTGGTCAGCACGTGATCTCTTCCCTTTCTAAGCCGACACCCTATACTTAGCAATTACCATTAAGTGACCACACAGTCAGTGTTGTAGCATCATGTACAAACCAGGGTGAACTCCATATCTGCGCCGCCCTCTAACCAGAACCTACCCACCTGCCTGCTTTCCTTCCTTTCATCCTTCAATATTTATTCAGGGCTTCCTGGGTTAGGTGCAGGAGTCCCTGCATGGTGCAAACAGTTAACGTGCTTGGCTGCTAACCCAAAGGCTGGAGGTTTGAGTTCACCCAGAGATGCCCTGGAAGAAAGACTTGGTGCTCTACTTCCGAAAAATCAGCCATTGACAACTCTATGAAGCACAGCTCTACTCTGACACACATGGGGTCACCACGAGTTAGAGCCGAATCATTGGCCACTGGTTTTTAACTGGTGCTCGGTGCTATGGGTGACGGGAATGTGTGTGTGTGTGTGTGAACTTATAGTTTAATGGGGGAAATAAACTAAGCATATGGATAACTATAAGACAGAAGGTAATAGTGACCACAAGAGATAACAAATAAAGAGCCATGGAGTCTATTGTACGTAGTTTCACTTCTAACCCTTAATCTAAGGAGTCATCCAAGAATCAAAGCCATGCGATGTTTATGGGACAGTGAAGAAATCAATCCCCAGTAATTTCCTGTGTTGTGTTTTGTTGTTACAATACAAAGAGCAATACGTGATAATCCTAGAAACAACACACCCCCAAATTTCACAACTATACAAACTAGTCCATTCCTCTTGATGATAACTCTTCCAGTTTCATAACATAGACAACTAGAAATAATGTCATTATCTAGAAAATACACTCACATGCTAAACCTGTTCCTTAAAGGAAGGATTCTTCTTTATAGCAGCAGAAGGCATCCTGGAAGCACCCACTTTTACAGTGCAGTATGCTCCTCAGTTCCTATGAAACCTTGGCCCACTGACCCCAGAGACATGGCCATATGAAAGTGGGAGCTCAGATTCTGGAATCTGCTCAATGCCTAGCCTTCGATCCTCTGCTTTGTCACCTCTGCCCCCAAGAGCAGCCATTCATCACCCAGCCAGTGGCAATGTGGCTGTTGTGGACATCTACCTATTTGGGACTGAACTGAACTAAAATGTGGGATCAGTAAATACTATGAAGAAATGACTTTGTTACCAATGGTATGTGAGCAAGGAGTCCAGAATTCAAGGTCAATTCCATGTACCTGTTTCAGAGTGTGTTTCTAAGAAAGACTGAGCATAATGATAGGAATTCATCTCCGTGCTTCTAATAAATATTCATTTAGCATAGTTACTGGGTATTACTGGGTATCAGGAGAGGGAGAGAGGGGGAGAGGGAGGGAGGGAGCTGGAGGGGGAGAGAGAGAGAGAGAACAGACACAGTCCTCCCTCATGAATTCCTCACAACCTGCTGGAAGTGATAAATAATACATTAAAAAAATATGCAAAAATGAATTACAACTGTGGTGTTATGAAGAAAAAAAATGGGACAATAACATGAGAACATGAACTTGTTTAGGGAAGGAGGTCAGGGAAAGGCTTCTCTGGGGAAGTAACATTTAAGTGAAATCTAAAGATGAGGAGAGTTAGGAGACTAGATCATGAAGGGTATTCCCAGAGAGGGCACAACTCCCAAGAAGTAAGTCTCTGAGGAAGGTGGTGAGGGGCACGGCTTGTTGAGAAAGTAAAGGGAAGCCTGTGTGGCTGTGCAGATGAGTGAGGCAGGTGAGAACTGACAGGAGGCAGGCCACAGCATATAGGTCGCAGAAGTGGTTTCAGACCGTATCTTAAGAAGCTACTGAAAGAGAGTAGGGGCGTGATACGATCTGAAATTCAGCTGAGCACAACCAAAATTGGGAAGATATTTTTTGGCCCATTTAATTGGAAACAAAATTGAGCCAATTAAACGCCCGTTGCACTCCAAAGCCTGTGCTCTCTCTGCCACGTCATGCTGCCTCTCAAGGCAGAATGTTTTAGTAACCTGGGCTCCAGGCTTGGCCAGGCCCTTCAATATTACTTGCCATGGTGGGGTCTCATTTTGTGATCATTCTTAGTTATCAAGTCATCAAGGCAAAGCAGTCACCTGGGAAGGAGGCATACGTGCACCGAAGTACACCTGCAGAGTGTATTTTACTGAAAGTGCTTTGTGTAACTGAGGCTGTAGCTGGTTTGTTCAGTGGCGCTAATGAGGTCACTGATACAGGTTCGGTCTCCGCGTCCAATTAACTCAGTTCTGTGGCTTAGAGACTACACCCAAACCCAAGACATCCGTCTCAGATACGCATTCACTAGTTTCAGAAAAGGAGGCTGAGAAATGTGGGTGGCTTGGTAAAACCTGTTTGCAAGACTAGGAAAACAATTCAGAAGGCAAAGCACAATAATGGTCGGTAGCAGCTTCCTCAAAAAGATTATACAATGTTTTAACCCAAGCCTGGGTGATCAGAGATCCTCTACATTGCTAAGAACTTCCTTTTCCCCAAAAATAGTTTTGGGATTTTTTCCCCCAAGTATTTCTCGGAATCCTGTTTGTATCCCTGGATGTAGCAACAACAACAACAACAACAACAGAAGCCAGATTGCTAGATAGGTAGCTAGCTAGTAGCAGTATTTCTGAAAATTACTGAGAACTTAAAAGCCTAAGATACATTCGGGACATCTATGCAACTTTGATGCAGTTCAAAACCTTTTCACTGGAGACAGAGACCTTCCAATAACTGATACTTCGGCAAGTCTGTGTTTTGAATATGGTTAGTTTTTCAGGCAGTTTAATGCCTAGTTCTACTTTCCCCTCTGTGGAGAGTTTCTCTCTGCCTCTAGTTTCTTCCTCCTGCATTGTCTTCCTCATGACTGCGGGGCTATCTTTCCAGAACACAGACTAGTTAGTGCACTTGTTTTATGTAACCTACCAAACCCTTTTGCACAGCGTGTGAAGGGACCTTGTGATTTATCATCCCTCTAAGGCATTGGGTTTTGGGTTAAGGCACTTCAGAGTTAAAGAGGCAGCTCTATGAATTAGTATGTGAGGGCAACAGGCATAAACCAGGACTGTTCTGGCAAACTAGGGCCTATTGTCATCCTATGTAGGAAGTGCCTGACAACTGGAATGGAACCCACATCTCCTGGCACAGACCAGCCACTGAGAAGTACCTGACCTTCTCTGATTGCTCTCTGTGCTTTCATGCTTTGAACCTCAACCTGCTGCCTTTCCCTGCTTCTCATGCTTCCAGACCCGCCCGAAGAGCAGATTCGCTTACTGCCTGAGGCAGCCAGGGGGTCCTGCCTCTATGCTCTCACACACCTTTAGGACAGCGCTTGCTGGATTATCATCATTTGTTTTACCGTATGCCCTCTCTTGACGGTCAGCTCTTCAAGGCCATGGGATTTAAATCATCCTTGTGGCTACCCGAATATGTAAAGAGTGCTTTCTCTGTCATCAGTGGTCAGTAAGTGTTAGTTGATAATGAATAATGAATAAATATGTTCCCTGATTAGATAATCTAGTACCTCTTAAAAAATACCCCGTGATCTGTGTTGTACATAAATGTTGATAACTAAAATGCTATGTAACAGTACCACTGACTGTCCTGGTATCATAGAAACTTTGGCGTGGATTTCCATGTAAGTGAGTGTATGGAAAAAGTAATGCTATATGAGCAATTTGTCTTCTCAGTTGTGAAGAGAGTGACAGGCATATCTCACTCCCATTGTTCACTGGGGATGAGCAGACTGCTCTAGGCTGGAACGCTGAGCCTGCTCAGTGGTGACTAATCTCGGAAGTCTTGTGAGGTGCACTGGCCCAAGGGCAGTAGAGGCTTCCTGGACTCTCAGATCTGTATGACAAATCCTGCATTAGTCGCTCCCACAGAGAAGACACCGTGAAATTCATGTGAGGCTCTTCCCTGTCTAACCTGTTTCTTACCATGGTGAACACCCATCCGAGGTGAAAGGAAGTTCCGCAGATCGAGACAGTAAAATGTCACCTCCCACTGGATGAGCAATGGAGCCCACGCCCAGCAGCGTGAATTCCCTGTCTCGGGAATGTTTTCCCTCACCCAGAGCATTAATCTTGGCGTGATGAGCAATAATTGGTAAATGCTTACATCCAGCTAAATTGGAATTTCCACATATATTATATGATTTACATCAGGAAGTAAACGCAACTCAGTAGTCATCCTACTATGACAGCTTTTCAACTTTTGTTGATCTTCAGCACATGTAATGTGAATATATTAATGAGCCAGAAAGTAAGAACCATGAGTAAAGGGGAGATAAAGGACAGAGAAGGAGTCTGTGAAGGCATTATTGAGTGGGTGGCTGGCTGACGGCAGCTGTTGCTCACGTCCACGGAGAACTACTGGGAACCCCAGTAGAGGGAATTCTGGTCGGAAATAGGACAGTTTCCTGAGCCAGATGTGTAAGGTCATTAAAGGCACTACTAAGAGCCATGGGATACATTCCTCTGGAGTCCTTAAAAACAGAGCAGGTATTAAGCAATCGGGATGAGTTCTATTTAAATCTACCATGGCTGGGATTGGCTGGAACTTTTAAATTTCCCTCAGCCCTACAGTCTCTCAGTACTCCATCCTCACTCACTGCCAGAAAAGAGGCCAGAAAAGGGTCTTTCTATCATTCATGCACAGGTAGGTGAGTTAGTGAGAAAGTATGCAAGCAACTCGTGGGACTGGAGAGAGAAGACAGCTGGGAGGGGAAAGCTGAGGTATGGCGGTGGGTCGGAGGGTGAGGGAAAGGTCATCGGTAAGTTAGGGGTCAATGAATTGACCACAAATTTGTAGTTCAAATATATACTTCCAGCGCTCCCTATGGCCCTGCCCTTGGCTGTAACATCCTGCGTCTGTTCCCATGTCTGCTGTCCTTCTGTTCCCTCAGTTTCCTGTAGCATGCCTGCCTTCCTTCCCTGGGACCCCGATTCTATTACGTTTGCCAAATGGCGTAGAAAAACTGAACATTCTGATAGAGGCTGGGATGGTAATTCCCTGTTCTCCAGAAGATGCCAGATGACACAGGACAGGGTTTAAGTTAGAGACATTGAAACTTCTACAAGTCAGGAAAGGAAATGACAACTAACCTTTCCTTTTGACACTTGGTAGCATACCACCTTTGCCGTCTAGAATACTTTAAAATAAAAATTTCCTGGCATTATTTTGAAGAAATGAGACTATTATCCACCCCCCCGCCGCCCCATGTTCAATTAATTTTGGGAAAATCAAAAAGCACTTCCATTCTACATCCAGAAAATCTGATTTTGTTGAGGCAATTAAAAGCAGTACCTTCTTACTTTTTACCAAAGTAACCTACGTAGAGGACTGGAAAGAAAAAAAAAAAAGGGCAAGGGTTCCTTGACCCACTACTCCCATTTTCTATGCTTGTTTTAAATTGCTTCTATTTTTAGTTCTTTTGATGGTTACTTCCAATCGCTAAATAACATGCTTATACTGCTCTTTCTTAATTTACCAGTTTTAGACATTATCGACTGATTTCCTCTTACGACAGATTTAGATTTTTTGCCACTAATAACATTCTCTCTCCTCCTCATCTATAACTATAATCAATATAGTTACATTACTTTCGATTATCTTTAGTACATTAAATAATATCTATGTCCTTTGTTTCTGCTCCATCAACAAGATATTTATCTCTTTATTCCTTATTTTACAAAACCCCCAAAAATAAAACCAAACTCATTGCCGTCGAGTCGACTCCGACTCATAGTGTCCCTCTAGGACAGAGTAGAACTGCTCCATAGGGTTTCCAAGGAGCGCCTGGTGGATTTGAACTGCTGGTTAGCAGTGAGGCTATATCTAATCTCCATCTTCCTGTTAACCCTTCTACTTCCTTCCCAACCCCCAACTTCCGTTAGCCCCAGTTTTACACTGTCAAAGTTGAGAACACTTCTTCTGTAACATACCCAACATTGAACTCTTGATTCTACCTCCCGTAGGTGCTCCTTTCCAAGTATCCCACTCTCAGTCAACGTTGCTCCTATCTACCCAGGTGATCCAGCAGAAACTAATCCTCTCTCTCCATTCCACATCCAGCTTACCATTAAGTCCTATCATCTCTACCTCCAAAATAAATTTGCACCATCTCCACTGCTAAAACACAAGCCACTGCCATCTTTCTCCAGGTTGAGCCACACTCTTGTTCCCTATATAGTCCAGCCTCCACAAAGGGGCCAGAGTCGTTTTTCTGAAATATAAAGCGGATCACATCAATCCCCTTGGTGAAAATGGTCTCTCATTTGCAACCCTTATTGTTGCCTATGAGGCTCTAACTGACCTGGCCCAGGCTACTCTACATGCTCACCTTCGTTCACTCTGCTCCAGCTAGTCTACCCTTTGTCCTTCCAATGCCACAAGCTAGTTCCTGTTTGAAGGACTTTGCCATTCAGCTCGGTAACACCCCAGACCTTTTCCCACTTTTGTTATTCAAATCTTAATGGAGCTGTCACTCCCTATGGGAGGTGTTCCGTCTTAGCAAAAACAACCTCCTATCTCTAACCATGGACTTCCTGGGTGATGCAAATGGTTAATGCACTCGGTTGTTAACCAAAAGGTTGGAGGTTAAGTCTACCCAGAAGTGCCTTGGAAGAAAGGCTTGGTGATCTACTTATAAAAAATCAGCTACTGAAAACCCTGTGGGGCACAGTTCTACTCTGACACACACCAGGTTGTCATGAATTGGAGCTGACTCTACAGAACTGGTTATCCCAAACCATAATCTATCATGTTATCCTATTTTGTCTTCTTCATAGCACCCAAGACATTCTCTTAGGTGTGTGCTTATTGTTCACACCCCCCAGCACCTAGAACAGTGCCTGGCACATAGAAGGCATTAAGCAAATGTTGACTATTATCAACTCAGTGTTCTGTAGCCATAACTAAGGCTTCTATGCTTCAGTTAAAATTAATTCTAAAAGTTGGAAATCAAACAGTGTTATATTACTGCAACCATGTAATTATTATTTGCTACTTAAAATAATGTCCCAAAGTAAGTTCTCCCTTGAATTTTTTTTTTCTTGGAATTTACAACTGATTTCTCTTTGTCATGGTCTAGGTTTTTAAGGATAAAGTCCTCTGACTTCCCCCTTTTCACAGGTACTGTTCACCGGTCTTGCTCTAATCTGGGCTGATGGCTCTCTAGGTCCATGGCATTGCTGCTCTTCTAGCACTTTTCTTCTCTCCTGATTTGGATCTAATACCTCTCGGCTCTCATGTCTTCCTCTTTCTTGTGTTATAACCTTAGTTTGCTGGAGTACATCCTCAGGAAACTCCCTGAGAAAGGGTGTGTAAAAAGTCTTTGCTTGTCTGACAATGTTTTCTCACTTGTTTGTTTTTTAACTTCATACCGGATTGATAATTTGCCTAGGTATAAAATTATACATTGAAAATAATTTTCTCTCAGTAGTCTGAAGATAATTTTCCATTGCCTTTTGGCATTTAGAATAAGTGAAGAAAATTAACACATATACACACTTCTAGGTACAACTTCAGTCCTGATAAGACTTCCCATAAAAGATGTCTACAGTAGACAAAGGAAGCACAGCTGTATCAGTGCTGACAAAGACCACTCAGATTGATGCTTGCACGATGACATTTTGTAAAGCTAGCTAATTTAACTGAATTACTTTGAGCTACAGCATGTTCAGTAAAGAAATTTTATTTCTTTCAAATATAGATGGTGTTTCCACAAATTCTTCTTTTGACCAGGCTAACTACTTTCCTGAAGGTTTTCTTTTCTTAATAATTTTCTTGGCAAATCTCTTATTCACAGCACTCCATAGTTCTCCTCTGTGGTTCTCATCACAACTGTAATTGCTTTTCATTATCTATCTGTAAAATACACTGTGGGTTAAAAAAGAGTGCCCTGCTTACTGCTGCACCTCTGGCATCTAACTTATCTAGAAAGGATATGGTTACAATAGTAGGATCTTAATAAAAAGCAGTTATTACTATTACTAATAAAACCAATAAAAGATTGATACATGGAAATCAAACCAAAGGCATTAATTCTGATGAAAAAGACCCAGAATGTATATATAACATAAATGTTTCACTAATATTACACGTGATGAAAATATTCCAGAGAAAAACTCAATGAACAGTTATCTAAATCTGAGGTTTCTTTTGGCCCAGGCCAAATATCCTTCCTACCACCCGGAGTTCTACCTCCTAGCACTTTTGATTGGCCTTGTCTATATAGCTCAATTTATTAGAAAAGTCGTTAGGTGGGAGCCTCAAGCTACAAAGGCCTTACATTCGATTTCTTTTGTATTCTTATACTTACTGATGAAAAACTTCATCCAATAAAGTAAAAATTAATGAGGCTTTACGGTAAGTTCATTATATTTATAATAAATAATAAACTCTGGCTAAACAGAAAAATAAATATATATGTGATGTGATTATATACAACAAGGAAAGGGGTTTCTTGGGTGACTTATGGACATCAGTCTTATTATTTTAGCCCATCAGATGTATGACCAGTTCTCACTCAAGGGGCTCTTTCTTTCCATCTCATGCAGTGAATGCCATGGTGTTCACCCACCATTCCCTCTGGGGTGGGTTTCTCCTAACTTTGTTTCCCTCCACTATCTCCTAAGGAAGGAGCCCTGGTGGCACAGTGGTCAGAGTGCTCGCCTGTTGACCAGAAGATTGGGGTTTGAACCCACCAGCCACTCTGTGGGAGAAAGATGTGGCAGTCTACTTCTGTAAAGATTTACAGCCTTGGAAACCCTATGAGGCAGTTCTATAGGGTCACGATGAGTTGGAATTGACTGGAAGGCAGTGGGTATCTCCTAGGGATTCTTGTTTCTTTTCTTTGGAGTCTGCCTGAATCCTGCTCTTCAGAGCAATGACAGCCAGATTGAGGCATCAGGAATTAGCTCATCATACAGGCTCTAGAATCCCCAGGATTCTTTTCTGCTCGACCCCCTCTAATGACAATCAATCCACAGCACTCAGAACACCCATAACAATGGAAAAGAAAACAGGAATTTTGAAAAGGTCGGTTGCCTATTGTGCCTATCATCAAGGGAGCATCTTTTTTGCTTTGGTTTTTATCAATGCCCTCACCTGAGAGATAATATGACAACAGCGGAGGTGCAGAAACAAGGCAGCCAGGAACCTCAAATGCACAGAAAGCTTTCTATTTGATTCCTTTTTCCCTACTGAGGAAATTCACCAATAGAATCTGAGGACGAAATCGCAAGAGATTTAGCTCATTGTTAGGTAGATGGGGGTGAGTCAGGGAGAAGGAAGAGGAAGCATGTCCAAATATCTATTTTCCCAAATGTGAAAGACAAAGGACACTGCAGAACTGGCAAGCTTGTTTCTCTGGCCTATTTGCTATTTAGGTTCCAAGTACTATAACTGACTGCAAGTTTTTAAACCATAAGGTTTTATATTTAAAGGGACCTGGGTCCCCTGACCTTCTTCCACCTCTATCCAGGAGAGAAGCAACAAGGGGCAGCTAGTTTAAGAATCTGCATTGGAGTTGCTTGGCAAGGCTTTCTGAGGACAATCCTGATTTTTAAACTCTGGTCTTTTATAAAAGGCAGATGAAAGTGTTTTGTAATAAAAAGTACAAAACTCTAAAACTACATGATATGACAGTTCTTTGTGTGGTTAATAAATGTGCTTCCGTGAGTTAATATTCATATTCCCCCAATCTAATATCAGCTTGGATTTACTACTGACTTGATGGCACTGGGTTACTGGGTTGGGTCCTTTTAAAAAATACAGGTGATTTAGAGCAGAGATAAGAGGCCATATCTAATAATTAATCAAAGTTTGTCAGGTGCTCAGATGTTTATTTTTCCACCTTCCCTTTTGCTGAAGGTATACTTTCAGGTTTGTGTTTTGCTCTTCTGAACAGATGGCTATCATTTAACTAACAATAATGCTGTATTTATTTACCAAAGACTCATAGTCTAGTCACAAAATAATGAATATGATTTAGCTTCAACTAGTGACAGTCGAAATAGAGTCTAAAGAAGAATCCAACAGATGGACTTTGAATATTCAGAAACAAATTTCAGAAAAACCCTAGAGTTAGCCATTAGAATGCCTGGATTTATAAAACATAAGGAATGGTTGGCAGAAATTGCATGTAAGAAAGTGACAGAATATGGCTTTGAAACCTTAGGTATGTAAAATAAGTTACTTGGTGAAAATATTTCTCTTTGTCAGTGGTTTTAAGGTTTTTTTTTTTTTTTTCACTGCAAACATATGAGAGGTTCAATAAACTGGCACCAAACAACAGTGGGCCACATGGGGAGTGAGTCTCAAGGAAGGTGGGTATGAGAATCCCTATGTGTGTAAGGTCTGAAAACTGTACCCCCATCCTCTCGGGACCATCCCCCCACTAGAGAATTACTGCTTTCACCTAAGAGTAGAGTAACAACTTCAGAGCCTTGTTCATCTGGGAATCAGCCTTAGCAGGTTGAGTTGAGAACATCTACAACTGGATTTTCAGGTTCTCGCTTACAGAATAGATTTTTGGAGCAGCTTTTTTTGAATTGTACAGTATGAAAATTTAAACCTTTGTATGAAATGACAACATTCAGAATAGAAAGAGATAAACTAACTTTTTAAAGATCAGGATATATTTCTGGTCAATTTTTATTAATTTTTTGCAATTTGGCTTCCATTCCCAATATTTTACTAAAGGCACTCTCCGAGGCCACCAAGTCAATTGGACTTTTGTTAGGTCTTAATCGCCTTGTATTGAGGCATTTGACCATGTTGCCTTCCTCTTCCTTCTGAGGACTACTTTCCCCAAGTCTCCTCCTGCTTTTGTAACCTTGCATCCATTAAATGCTGGAATTGCCTACGGTTCCATTCTGGACCCTCTGTTTACACGTTCTCCTTAGTGGTGGTGGGTTATCTACTCCTACGGCCTCAACTACCACTTATACACCAATCTAAATTTCTTGCCTACATGAGCTGGCTCCTGACTATCTTTCAAAAATCATTTCCTACTACTCTTGCCTTATACTCCCTAACTCCCACTAGCTCTTTTCCAGCACATATACTAGCCTTCTTTTTTCCTCCTTGAACATCTCAAGCTCATTGATAGCTCAGGGCCTCTACACTTGTTGCTGCTTCTGTGGGAAACTCTTCCCCCAGACTTCCATATGGTTCACTATCCAGCTTCATTTGTATTTATGCTCAAGAGTTATTTCCCTAATTGGACCTTCCTTGAAACCCTGTCTAAGACAACGTCTGCAACTCCCCAGCACTCCTTTATTTTTATTCAGGGCACCAATTACTACCACTGGAAACCACATACTTGTTTTTATCTGACTCCATGAGGGGAGGGGTCTTGACCATCTTGTTCACAGCTGTATCATCAGTACCTAAAACAGTGTTGCAATACATTCTTGTTGAATAAATAAATGCTGCTCTTTCCCGAGCTCCAAATAGGCATTCACCACTGCTTAACTAGAAATATTCACAATAATGGCCTATAAGCAACTCATTTTCAATGTCCAAAATGGAATTAATTAATTTTCCTCTGTCAAACTGACTTTGTTCTGTGTTTTCTACCTTGGTTGACTGTATTACTCAAAAACAGTCAGAAACGAAGTCAGAAACCTGAGTGGTAACTTAGACTTCTCCCTGTCCCTTATCGTCCATACCCACTGAATACACCAAACTTCTTTTCCAAATATATGCCAGGATAGTTTCTGCTCAGCATCCCTGAGGCAGGGACAGTTACTGCTCCCTGAAAACCCATGGGCTCCCCTGCACTTCCCAGCAGCTTCACCAGTAGGAAGGGGTGTGATGCCTAGTGAGAAGACGACACATGCCTTACTTCTGGGATGAGGCCAGAAGCCCTTGTGTGACTCCTTACATTCTCTCTTACTCTGCCATGGTGACAGACGAGGACATGCATTCCAGATGGTACAGCCACAAGACAGTGGAGCCTCCACAAGGTGCCCCACTGACCAGTGCTGGACACATAGCATGAGCAAGAAAAAAATTCTGTATGTGTTAAGCCCTTGATATTTAGGGGTTGCTTCTTACTTCAGCATAGCCCAGCATGGTTGACTAATGAATACCTTCACAATCGCTTACCTGTCCATCAAAACAACTATAAATTAGTCTCTCTGCCTCTTGTTTCTCTTCATTTACTCTGTACTGCCTCCAACTTCTTATTTATGCATACGTGCATTTGTTTATTTTATTTCCTCAACTATTTATTTATTAGGTTCCTTTGCTAGGACTGAGGCATACCAAGTTAAAAAAAGCTGACAGTCCTTGTCTTTATGTAACTTTGAGTGGGAGAGGAGCACACTTTTCAAATAATCATACAAATACATGAAAAATTACATTTACAGATGAATTAAGGAAAGGTGTACATCAGGGTTGTATTCTTTCACCATATTTATTTAACCTGTATGCTGAACAAATAATCCAAGAAGCTGGACTATATGGAAGAAGACTCATTAACAACCTGTGATATACAGATGGCACAACCTTGCTTGCTGAAAGTGAAGAGGACTTGAAGCACTTACTGATGAAGATCAAAGACTACAGTCTTCAGTATGGATTATATCTCAACATAAAGAAAACAAAAATCCTCACATCTGCTTATGCAACATTATGATAAATGGAGAAAAGGTTGAAGTTGTCAAGGATTTCCTTTCACTTGGATTCATAATCAACGCCCATGGAAGCAGCAGTCAAGAAATCAAATGACGCATTGCATTGGGCAAATCTGCTGCAAAAGATATCTTTAAAGAGTTAAAAAGCAAAGATGTCACCTTGAGGACTATGGTGCACCTGACCCAAGCCAGGGTATTTTCAATTCCCTGATATGTATGTGAAAGCTGGACAATGAATAAGGAAGACCGAAAAAGAATTGATGCCTTTGAATTGTGGTGTTCGCAAAGAGTACTGAATTTACCACGGACTGCCAGAGGAATGAACAAATCTGTCTGGGAAGAAGTACAGCCAGAATGCTCCTTAGAAGCGAGGATGGCCAGACTTCCTCTCAAGTACTTTGGACATGTTATCAGGCGGGACCAGTCCCTGGAGAAGGACATCATGTTTGGTAAAGTAGAGGGTCACTGAAGAGGAGGAAGATCCTCAACGAGATGGACTGAAATAGTGGCTACAACAATGTGCTCAAGCATAAGAATGATTGTGAGGATGGTGCTGGACCGCAGCACTGTTTCGTTCTGTTGTACATAGGGTCGCTGTAAGTCGGAATCGACTTGACAGCACCTACCAACGACTTAAAAATGTTGCTGTATTGTCTTCTTGGTTGCATTGATTCCAGTGAGAAATCTGCTATCATCCTTACACTTTTCCCTCTGGCTGCTTTTAAGATTTTCTTTTATCATTGGTTTTGAGCCTTGGTGTAGTTTTCTTCTTTTTTTGTGTGCTCGAGATTTACTGAGGTACTTAGATTATGTGGGTTTATAAATTTGGAAAAATTTCAGCCATTATTTCTTCAAATGTTTTTTTCTGTCTTCCCTGTTCCTTTGGGGACTCTAGTTACACATAGATTAGGCCAGTAAGGCTTTCCGGACCTTTATTTGCTAATGTGGCATGACTCAGAAAAAGAAGAAACAGCTGTAAGCATCCATTAATAATTAGAACATGGAATGTACAAAGTAGGAATTTAGGAAAATTGGAAGTTGTAAAAAATGAAATGCAATGCATAGAGATTGATATCCCAGGCATTGTTGTTTTTGTTGTTGTTGTTAGGTGCCGTGGAGCCAGTTCCAACTCATAGTGACCCTGTAGAACAGAGCAGAAATGCCCCATAGGGTTTCCAAGGAGCGGCTGGTGGATTGAACTGTGGACCTTTTGGTTAGCAGTCATAGCTCTTAACCACTGTGCCACCAGGGCTCCATCCTAGGCTTTAGTGAGCTGAAATGGACTAGTATCGGCCATTTTGAATCAGACAACCATATGGTCTACTATGGAGGGAATGACAAATCATAGAGGAATGGTGTCTCATTCATCACCAAAAAGAACATTTCAATATCTATCCTGAAGTACAACATCAGTGGTAGAATAATATCCATATGCCTACAAGGAAGATCAGTTAATACAACTATTATTCAAATTTATACAACAACAACAAATGCCAAAAGGAAGAACCTGAAGATTTTTTACCAATTTCTGCAGCCTGAAATTGATCAAACATGCAATCAAGATGCATTGATAATTACTAGTAACAAAGAAGAAGGACTGATTGCTGGAAAATATGGCCTTGGTGAAAGAAAAGACGCCGGGGATCACATGATAGAGTTTTGGAAGACCAACGACTTATTCATTGCAAATACCCATTTCAACAACATAAACAGCAACTACACACATGAACCTCACCGGATGGAATACACAGGAATCAAATCAACTACATCTGTGGAAAGAGACAATGGAAAAGCTCAATATCATCAGTCAGAACAAGGCCAGGGGATGACAAGGCCAGATGAGGCTGACGAAAATGAAAACAAGCCCATGAGAGCCAAAATACAACCTTGAGTATATCCCACCTGAATTTGGAGACCATCTCAAGAATAGATTTGATGCACTGAACACTAATGATCCAAGACCAGATGAGTTGTGGGATGACATCAAGGACATTACACAGGAAGAAAGCAAAAGGTCATTAAAAAGACAGAAAAGAAAGAAAAGACCAAAATGGATGTCAGAAGAGACTCTGAAAGTTGCTCTTGAACGCAGAGCAGCTACAGCAAAAGGAAGAAGTAAGGAAGTCAAAGAGCTAAACAGAAGATTTCAAAGGGCGGCTCAAGAAGACAAATAAGTATTATAATGAAATGTGCAAAGATCTGGAGTAGGGCAACCAAAAGAAGAATATGCTTGGCATTTCTCAAGCTGAAAGAACGGAAGGAAAAATTCTAGCCTTGAGATGCAATACTGAAGGATTCTATGGCCAAAATATTGAACCATGCAGGAAGCATCAAAAGAAGATGGCAAGAAAACACAGAATCACTATACCAAAAAACTGGTTGACATTCAACCATTTCAGGAGATAGCATATGATGAAGAACTGATGATATTGAAGGAAGAAGTCCAAGCTGCACTAAAGACACTGGTGAAAAACAAGGCTCCAGGAACTGACAGAATACCAGTTGAGATGTTTCAACAAACTAATGCAGTGTGAAAGTGCTCAGTCATCTATGCCAAGAAATGTGGAAGACAGTTACCTGGCCAACCATCTGGAAGAGATCCATATTTGTGCCAATTCCAAAGAAAGGCGATCCAACAGAATGTGGAAATTATCGAACAGTATCATTATCACATACAAGTAAAATTTTGCTGAAGATCATTCAAAAGTGGTTGCAGCAGTACATCTATAAGGAACTGTCAGAAATTCAAGCTAGATTCAGAAGATGTGGAACTAGGGATATCATTGCTGATATCAGATGGATCTTGGCTGAAAGCAGAGAATATCAGAAAGATGTTTACCTCTGTTTTATTGGACTGTGTGGATCATAACAAATTATGGATAACATTGCAAAGAGTGGGAATTCCAAAACATTTAATTGTGCTCACGAGGAACTTGTACGTAGACCAAGAGGCAGTTGTTAGAGCAAGGGGATACTGCATGGTTTAAAGTCAGAGAACGTGTGCGTCAGGGTTGTATCCTTTCTTATGCAATCTGTATGCTGAGCAAATAATCAGAGAAGCTGGACTATATGGAAAAGAAAGAGGCATCTGGAAGTAGAAGTCTACCAGTCACTTTTTAAACTTCGAGCTCTTTTTCAAAGCCCAGGACAAGTATCACCTCTCTTTGATGCTGTTTTCCTAGGACATCCTTCCCATCTCTCACTCCTGTCTATAGCTGTACTGACTTCTGTGCTTTAAGCTACTTTGTTTATACTTTTACAAACTTATTATACTACATTATGTTTAACAGCTATGATTTGTCCCCCTTGATAGACCACACACTTCTTGACGGCAGGAACTTAGTCTCTGTATTCCTATGCCCTAAGACAGTGTCCGATACGTGATTGAGCCTCAAGAAATCCGTTTTTAAAATGAATGAACAAATTTGGTAGAGCTTTTTAATTTTACGGTTAAACTATGGAACAACAACAATAAGAAAATGTTGATTTGCTCAGGGACTTACAGCTAGCTGGTGGCAGAATTAGGACCAGAAGCCACATGGTCTGTTTCCTGTCAAATACTCATTTCTACTAGGCCTGTTAATTCAATGCATATGCTAAACAGAGAAGGCCAAGAATTCCCACGCATCAAAGAAGCCTCAAATGTGGAAAACCAGAAGTTACTAATTCTGAACAGAATAATTTAGCTTGGGTTTTTTCATTTATGTTGGTTGTTATTGTTGTTAACTACCGTAGAGTTGGTTCCCACTCATAGCAACCCGACGTATAACAAAAGGAAACACTGCCCAGACCTTCACCATTCTCACAATCATTGTTATGCTTGAGCCCATTATTGCAAACACTGTGTCAATCCATCTCGTTGAAGCTCTTCCTCTTTTTTGCTGACCCTCTATTCGACGGAGCATGATGCCCTTCTCCAGGGATTATCTTGGTTAGCCAACAATAGAATATCCTTTAACAAGTTGTTCTCTGATTTTTTTTTTTTTCCTGACAAGGAGTTCTCTGAGTCATCTGGAATTGTACAGGCTGTTTCCTTTTTACATTTTATACTTAAACTTCTCTTCTTGTATCGTTGGCCAGGTTATTTTTTTCATTTTTAATGATGTCTCTAGCTCTGATATTGTTCTCCTTAAGACCAGGTATGATCATTTCATTTAGTAATGATTCTGCTACCAAGGATGCTTGCGTGAATCAAGAGTTTTTTTTCACTCTGAAAAATTTATGTGAATTTTCTAATCATTAATTGCTTTTTATCTTTGATAAAATATATTCTAAAATAATCTCATAACTTTAAAATAACTTTTTTTCTGGTTCTAAAATTAAGAAACTGACATGCCATAATTTGAAAGACGAGTTACAAAAAAGACCAAGAATAAGAAATATTAAATGCATAAAATGATTTTTTTAAACCATAAATATCACGTTGGCTATTTCTTTTGAACTCAAATATGAAGAAAATAAGGCTTGGAACAATTTCTCTATTTGTCAAAGAAAAGCTAGAGGGAAGTAACTGCGGTTACCCTTTTAAGAAAGGCCAATGGATGGGCCTGAAATTCGACAAAACAAACCTTTCCCTTTTACAGAGAGAAGCCTGAGACCTGCACAGGGTCTTGTCAGGAACATATGCCATGTGGAAATAACCGAGCAAGCCAGAAGTATTTGTTTTCTGAGCAGCCTTCCTTAAATGTTTAAGCTCTAAAAAATATTATGCCTCTCACTTCCTAGAAATTCAGGACAGGATTTTTGTGCGGATCAAAGATACTTATTTTCATCACTACCTTTCCTGTTGAAAGAGTAAATCCAAAAGTACCCATGAAAAACTGATCATCTTTTTAGCATCTCTGTAGGTAGATATTGTAAATTCAGAGTGATCATATATATTTTTAAAGGCTCACAGCACTAAACTGTATAATGTATGTTAAAATCAGGGCTTCGAACTGGTTCTAAATGGTTCAGTCATGGCTCACGGAAAGAAGAGTAGCATATGCATTGCACAGCAACCAAATCTCTTGCACATGGACTTTTGACCTGAGTAGGAAACAGGAAGCAGGAAACAGGGAGCAATGCCCCATTCAAAGATGGCGGCCATCCTGGCAACTTTGAATGTGTGTCGCTCTCCACAGTCCAGCCAATAATCCAGTCTCCCGCATCAGGCTCCTGAAAGTTTCCTGATGCGAGGGATTGGATTATTGGTAGGACTGTGGAGAGCGATGCACGTTCAAAGCCGCGTGGGTGGCCGCCATCTTTGAGCGGGGCACTGCTGCCTGTTTCCTACTCAGGTCGTAAGTCCATGAGCAAGAGATTTGGTTGCTATGCAATGTATATGGTACCGTTGTTTCTGTCAGTTTTGACTTAACCACTCTGAATGAGTTCGAAGCCCTGCCTTGTTTCTGTCAGCCATCACTGAACGGTTTAGAAGCAGTTTGAAGCCCTGATTTTAACATATATTATATGGTTTAGTGCTATGGGCCTTAAATAAAGTAACATGATCACTCTAAATGTACAATACCTCTACCTGCAGAGATGCTGAAAAGATGACCAGTTTTCCAGGGGTACTTTTGTATTTACTCTTTCAACAGGAAAGGCAGTGATGAAAATAAGTATCTTTGATCTGCACAAAAATCCCCAGAAAATCTACACCATGAAAGCAGGTAAAGCTGAAGATGACTATATGCCCTTTCATGTCCTCTCAGGGAGCTTTGTCTGAAGGCAAGCCACTTCTTAATGCAGATGGGTACATCGCACAGTGAGAGAATGGAAAGTCCATTGATTGCTCACAGGATGTAACATCTGTTATACCTTAAAGTTGTTTGATTCTGGTTCTGGTTAGTCACACTGAAAACCTTTTAAGATTTCTCTCTGTGTTCTTTTGTGTACAGCAGATGAGTGTGAATATATATAAATAGATTAAGTTCATTATGAACAGGTCTGCTATTTGCAGGTGGGGGTTTCCTATCTGGAAATGGGCAGGTGGGTCCTAACTGCAGTCTTCTTAGGGTAATTACCAACCATTGCTTGCAATGCTTTCTGAGACAAAAGATGTGGTCAGCAGAATCCTGGTCCTGGGCAATTTATCTGCCAATTCTCATCTCAGTTCTAATCCCTCTTCCTCCTTTACCTTCTCTACAACTCAGCCCACCCCTCACTCCCACCTCTCTTCACTGGGGCAGGAAGGAATGCTTAGTTTGCACTTTACTTGGTGATAATAATTTTATAAATATGAATATTTAGTGGTTTGATTTTTTAAAAGCTCTTTTATCAAACTGGCTTCAGCTAAGGGGCCATATTAAAATGTTATGTGCTCATCCCATTCATTGTTTTTGTGTCAGTTCATGAAGCCAGTGGCTCTGAAACTTTAGTGTGCATAGGGACCAGTTGGGTTGCTTATTAGAGGTGTAGAGTCTAGAGGTTATGATTCAGAAGGCCTAGGATGGGGCCCAGGAATCTGCCTTTTGAACAAGTATCCCCAAGTGATTCTATGCAGCTCACTCTTTAATGTGGAAATCTGTCATTGCTTTTTCATGGCCACATGTTCTTTCATTGTATGGAAATAACAGAATTTCTAACCATGTATATTTCGATGAACTTTTATATGGTTTCTATGTCTTCACAATTAAAAACAATGCTGTCCCTTTTTCTGAGACGCGCCAGCCTTATACAATTCACCCTCCAACACTCCCATACGTGTCTGCCTCACTCCCTTCCAGAAAATACTCTTCTTCTGGTTTTACTGAAGATTTCTATATTCTTTTAAGACCTGACTTCTCTGGCCAAATGACTACCATGGGGGTAGGCATCTTACTCATGCTGGGTCAATATCATTCTTTGGCTGCAGTTATGTGTTAGTCAGAATACTTCCTTGGGATTTTTGGACAATAGCCCAGAGAACATGACCCTTAATTTCTCATTGGTGGCAAAGCTGAAAAAGGAGATCCTGGGAGTTACTGGCAGACATTTCCAGCCATGTGGAAGAAGTACTGTAGGAGAGTGAAGCTGGCACCTAAGGGAAGTGGAGATGAGAGATGGAGACTGTAACAACATTTGACTCACTGATCATAGTGCTTCCCTTCTGAAGAATCCCAGTAGCACAGCTGTACAGGCTTGTTTGTTAAACATAAATGACAACTTGGTTGGGCATAGAATTCTTGAGCCATAACCTTTCCCTCTCAAAAGTCTAATGATACTGTCCCACCAGATTCTGGTATTTCCTACTACAGAACAGAACACTGAGGCAATCTCGCTTTTTGTTCCTTTCTAAGGGAATCTTTCTTTATACACACACACACACACACACACACACACATACACACGGAATTCAATTTTGTTTGTTTTTTGTTGTTGTTAATCCTTGAAATTAAAAAAGATACCACAGTAACAAAACGGGCACTTTAGATCTTCAGACAAGATGCTTTCAGCACAGGATGATATTCTTCTAGTATGTTTTAAATTACCATAGTTTTTGAATCTAAGATGACTTTTCGGTAAGAAGTCTCATTATTTATGTATTGCTAAGAAAGATAAAATGTTCCCCATTATAGCTATAAGAATCCATCAATTATTAGTCACATTCCAATTTCAGAGATATTAAAATCTGAAAAAATGTACTTCTTAAAATTGATGAAATACAGTATTGCTGTTGCTGCTACTTCCTCTTTTTTTACATACACCTATTATGTGAATGCAAAGTTTGTGTTCTCTGCCCTCTGTATCTTTCAGTTTCTTTGTTGTTGTCCTCTTCTTTTGCACCCTGAGAGACCTAACATAAATTTCATGGTAGAAATCCTTTTCAGTAATATGCTTTTCTTTTCAAGTCTTAGGGTTTACATCTTTCACATTGTTAATGTCCTTCTTCACAGGCCTCATGAATAAGGAGGCATCTATTCAGTCCTGGTCTTCTTGCATAAAAGGGTCATACGGATTCTTCTGGGCTCCTTCTTGTAGTCCACATGTTCGTAGTTAGAATCATTTTCTCAGTTTTTAAGGTAGAGAGTTGGCTTGTATGTAGAGCCTCTAGCTGTGGTTTCAAAGACTTTCACTTATTATGAAACTGCTGATCTTAGTAAGGATCCACACATCCTGCTTCCTTGTTGACTTATTGGCAAGGAGTCTAGTTCTAGTTCTTGAATTGTTAAAGAAAAGTGAATGAAAAGCTGCAAACCCCAGCATATAACATACTGATGGCTCTACCAGCCCACAGCTCCTTTTAGGTGTGGATTTAATATCTTGATATACCTAATCACTCTGTCCTCAGAAGCATTCAGTTACTTAGAGTTGTGATCCTGGAATCAGGGTAAGAATAGAGGTGTTCATAAAGTGAAGGGAACTATAAAAGGGTCCTTCCTTGTGTTTACACAGAAGGACTGAGTTACCTTCTCAGGTAGAGGAAGGGCTAGAATCATTTAACTGCTTTCTTCCCCAGTGGGCCACAACAATCAGCCTTGGTATTCAATAATTATTTACTGGGAGCCTGCCCTGTGCCAGGCGCTGTTCTGAACACTAGAAAGACTGCATCGAACCACAGAAATAACTGTCTTTGCTCTCATGGAGCATATATTCTAGTCAGAATATAGACAATACACAAGTGAACAAGTAAATATATGATGTGTCAGATGGCGATGAAAGCCATGGAGAAAAATTAGGGTAAGGGGGGAAAGGAAGTCCTGGGTGGGGTGAAATGCTACTTTATACAGGATGGTCAGGAAGGTGTCTGATGAGGTGACAGGTGAGAAGAGATGAACGCTGTCCCTCTCAGTGGGCCTCTGCTTGAGTAATATTTCTAGTTTCTAGTACTACTGAAAGATGGCATCTCTTTCTGTGTTTTCATGTGTATCTCCACTGGAAGGCAGAGGTGGGTGATTCTGGTTACTTGGATTTGTTGCCATAAACCACATGCCTTCAACAATTACAATTTTTAAACGGACCAAATACTTCATTAAGGAGATGGACTATGATTTTTTTTAACAGACTTTATTTTTTAGAGCAGTTTTAGGTTTGCAGAAAAATTGTGTAGAAAGTACAGAATTCCCACTTCTTGCATTCCCATGATACCTCTGCTCTATCAATGAACCAACTGGATACACTATTATTAACTAAAGTTCACAGCTTACATTAGGACTCACTCTGTGTGTTGTGGAGGCCTATGGGTTTGGACAAATGCATAATAGCATGTGATGGGCCATAATTTAATTAGCCATTCATCTATTATTTCCAACTATATTTTACTTATGTATTTTTAGTTAGAATATAAACTACTCCAATCACTTGGCAGGTATTCAAGCAAAGCAGTCTGGAAATACAGATCAAGGGCCACAAAACATATATTTGGAGTAGGGGGCAGAGGAGTGGGGAGACACGGCGGGAAGGGCAGGGAGGTAGTAACCAGCAGCCACAATGGACAGGAAGTGCCAGGAGCAGAGGCCTTTGGGAGGTGGCCTCTGCCTCCATCACCTCTTGTCATGAGGCCTCATCTCTCCTGCTCCCTCGTGTGGACTCTCAGGCTACAACAGCACTGCGCGGCTGCCAGCCAGTGGCCTGCACATTGGTCTGGGTCTGCTCCTGGTTTTAAGTGCGAGCTAAAAAGAACATAAGCAAACTACAACAGAGAAGCAGGTCAAATGTTCAGTTAAATTCAGTAACAGAGCTCCCTTAATTAGGCAGATATCAAAGCTACTGCTTATGAAAAACAAGAAGCAGATGGCATTGACTTCAAGTTTTCATCCACAGAAATAGAACAGGAAAAAATAAGAAATTTCTATTCCCAAGATTGGAGTTATAATACCGAGGTTTCCAGCATGCAGACAGGCAAATGCCTGGACAGCTGCTTAGGGCAGATGGGTCCTCTGACAGCTTAATACTGCAGAGTTTCTGTGACTCCCGTAGTTAGGGCAGCTAGTGTGAGACCATCTGTTTACAGCAGGCAGAAGGTCTCACTGCCAGCAGGTAGTCACTGCTGAGAAGGAGATACCGAGTCAAATCCGTCAAGCAAGTGGGCCTGGCAAACCACTGGCCCTACAACCACAGGAGAAGAAGCCTCGCCTTAGGTTCATGTGACACAAAGGTCATCATATAGAATAATAATGTTCTAAGGGGTTTTATTTAGGATTAATTCTAAGTGAATGAGATACGTCATTCACTTAGAAAGCTCTTTTGTTCTTTTCCACTTTTCTGAACAAGAAAGGGAAGTAATCATGAATTTAGAGCCATCTTATAATATATTTAAACTCAGCTGCCATTTATTATATTAAAACATTCTTTGATGAGGAACACACAAATTTGTTGCAAAAGGTTTATAAAATTAATCGTCCTCCTACTTCTCTCTCCCAGTACCCATTTCCCTTTCCAGAAGATATACCTGTTTCCTGTATATCTTTTCAGATATATTATATATATATAAAGTCATATATGTATGTATATGTGTCTATGTGTACCTCCTCACAACATTTTTACACAAATGATGGTGTGTTACACACAACATTCTGTACCTTGTCTGTTTTTCCTACTTAACAATATATTTTGGAGGCGCTTTTTTTTTTTTTTTTTAATATCGGTGTACGTTGAACTCCCTTGATCTTATTTTCTGCATTTAGAATGAACAAAGGCATATTAAAGGTTCTGAGAAGTACTGCAGTAAAGAAACCTGTTTAGCTTCATTAGCATATCCTAAACGTATTTGACTTTGGGCCCTCTCCCCTTTGGGTGCAATTTCTGATCTGTGGACTACAGCCTGGACTCCTGAGTATGGCTGTACCAGGTGTTCACGGGTGACATCTGTTTTGATTGCTTAAGAAAACATTAAATGTGTGGGTAGGCACCTGAGAAAGCAGAAGGAATGGGTCTAGGTTGAGTTAAGACTGCAGAGGTGAGAAAAAGGCTAACGTATGCTTAGTTGGATATAGTTTCACGGTCTGTATGGAAGGAAATGCCAGGAAAAGGCTGGCTTCAGCTCATGGGAGAAGACTGTGAGGAGGAGAAATCGATAGAGTAGAAAGAGCAATATGCTTTGTCTTCTTTTTTTTTTTTTAATTATGAAGTATTTTAAAGATACCAATAAGTAGAGAGATGAAACAGTGGACTCTCACTAACATAGCCTACAACACTGCCATACGGGACATGTATGTCTAGGCTTCCTATAACGTTGCATGAAGTCTAGGCTCTGAGACTTTTGGGCAGTCTTGTAACCTCAGGTTTTTTTTTTTAGTTAGTATAACAGGGATGATGATACTCTTTTCCCTCTTTACTCTCTCCTTCCGTTCCTCCCACAAACATATATTAAGTGCCTGGCACACTCTTGGCCCTCAAGGAGCTTAAACGTTGTAGAGGTGGAGAGATATATAAGTAAATAAGCATAATAATGGATGACCATCCTATATTGCTTAGGTACAAGGGTCACAATATATTATCCTCTTAACACACTCTTGGATCCAATGTGGACATTTTACTTAGTATTTAAAAAAAAAAATCTCTGCTCTAAAATGCTATCCTTATTCATTTTGGGTATTACTGCTGTGCTAGCCTAATAAAATGAGATATTTTCTTTTAAAAAATTTTCCTTCCCCCTCTTCTCTCTGCAACTTGGCTAGAATTTTGCTCATGGATCTTAAATCCCAATCTCCTGTCTTTACAACTTTCTAAGACAATGACTTTTATTCAAATTTAGTCTATCAATAGTATGTTTTATTATTTTAAGCCTTTTCCTCTCAACTTCTAACTACAGAACTTCTCAGAATATACTTCAGAGAACTTATTTGGAAGATAAAGAATTGGTCTGGAGTTAAATCCCTCTCACTTTTGAATTTCCATTATTAACCTGGGGACAAATAAGATCATGTGTCACTTCATTATGTTTATAAAACACAATGTGAATTTTAAAGTCACACCAATAATACGATACTTGGCAATAAAGGAAAACAGCTCAAAAAATCAAATCAACCTTTCCTCAAGAAGTCAATAACCAGTAGATGACTATACTCTAATAAGTCAAAATTTCAAGCCTGAATCTCCTGGGGCAGGAAAGAAGGATTTTACCTCTTATTTTTACTTGACCTCTTTATTTATATGAGTAAATTAAAAACAAAAACAAAAATACTAGCATCTTGACAGTCTTCTTTCCTTCTCCCATTAAAAAACATACCCCATCTGTTATGGACTGAATTGTGTCCCCCCCAAAATGCATGCCAATTGGCTAGGCCATGATTCCCGGTATTGTGTGGTCATCCTCCATTTTGTGATCTGATATAATTACCTATGTATTGTAAATCCTAACCTCTGTGATGTTAACGGGGCAGGATTAGAGGCAGTTATGTTAACGAGGTGGGACACAATCTATAGGATTAGGTTGTATCTGAGTCACTCTCTTTTGAGATATAAAAGAGAAAAGCAAGCAGAGAGCAGACGGACCTCCTACCACCAAGAAAGAAGAACTGAGAGCAGAGTGTGCCCTTTGGACCTGGGGTCCCTATGCTTAGAAGCTCCTACATCAGGGGAAGATTGATGACAAGGACCTTTCCCTAAAGCTGACAGAGACAGAAAGCCTTCCCCTAGGGCTGGCACCCTGAATTTGGACTTTGAGCCTCCTAAACTGTGAAAGAATAAATTTCTGTTTGTTAAAGCCATCCACTTGAGGTATTTCTGTTACAGCAGCACTAGATGACTAAGACACCATCCTACAAAACTAGAATTATATTAGCATTTATGAATTTTAAAGAAATTTAAAATTCTTACATATATTAAAGATAGGAAGCATACAACCAGAAATGTATCTCGGAATGCATATGCTAGGAAAAGAACGCACTCGATGGACTCTAGGACCAAACTTACACATTTCTGCCATTTGTAGAAGACATTTAATAGGGATTGGAATTTGTCTCCACAAGGACCCATACTGAGACAAAATAATTTCCCAGGCAACTGTTGTTTCACTAGCACAGGCATCCAAATTAAAGATAACACGTTAAAGAATTCCTTTCAATGTCCGTACCTTGCTATGACTATGTATTAGGAGGAAAATATGCTTGCCTACTTGCATTGCAGACATTTGCTGTAGAGACTAGATTTCTCCATGTCTTTCGCTTCTATTCTAAACTCTTCAGTATTTCTTTCAACTTTGTAATTATTTGGTAGATGGAAGGGGATTTTTCAAAGGCCTATATGTTTATTAAGGAGCCTTGGTGGCACAACGGTTAAGCAGCTCAGCTGCTAACCGAAAAGTTGATGGTTCAAACTCACCAGCTGCTCCGCGGGAGAAAGATGTGGCAGTCTGCTTCTGTAAAGATTACAGCCTTGGAAACCCTGTGGGGCAGTTCTACCCTGTCCTATGGGGTCACTTTGAGTCGGAATCAACACAACAGCAACACATTTTTACATGCTTATTATTTATTAGTTTTTGGTAGTTTCTTAGTTAGATTCTTATTTTTCCTCTACCAGATGACCATTGAGATTATTTTCCTTACCACATTTAAAAGCGTTCAATTATAGTAAAATATTTAAAGATGCATTTTGATCTAGAATACAAGGTTTAATAACATAAAATAAATAGTCTGTGCAGCCCACCTCTAAAACTATATTCCGTGCACTTCTCAGCAAAAATGAACACAGTAGTTCAGCGGTTTCTTAAAAAGTTTAACACAGAATTACCACGTCATCCAGCAATTCCAATCCTAGGTATACACTCAAAAGAACTGGCAACCGGGACTCAAACAGACACTTGTATGAGAATGTTCACAGGAGCATTACTTACAATGGCTAAAAGGTGGAAACAACTTAACTTTCCATCAACAGATGACCAGATAAACAAAATGTGGTATAGACACACAACAGAATATTCCTCAGACGTGAAGCTCTGATACCTGCCACAACGTGGGTGGACCTTGAAGACATTATACCAAGGGAAATAAGTCAGACCCTCAAGGACAGATATTGTGTGATCCCACTTACATGAAATACCTAGAATGAGCAAACGCAGAGAGTCAAAGGTTATTAGTTGTTACCAGGGGCTGGAGAGAGGGGAGAATAGGGAGCTACTGCTTAAGGGGTATTGAGTTTTAGTCTGGGGTGAGGAAGAACTTTTGGGAATAGATGGTGGTGATGGTTGTATAACATGGTGAATGTAACGAATGCTACTGAATCGTACATGTAAAAACGGTCAAAATGGCAAATGTTTTGTTATATATGTTTTACCACAATAAAAAAATGAACACAGTAGAACTAGATATGTGAACATCTGATTCTAAATATGCCTTTGCTTACAGAAACAAAAAGCCATGTTTAAAGTTAAGGAAAAAATACTAATAAGGAATACTCAATTACTTCTGGCAACACAGGAAATGTCATTTAGGAAGAAAAAGGAACCAGACACTTGTCTCATTTCTGAGTCACTGAATCTGGATGAATGGTCTCCTTCTAGCATCCAGGTGGTGGTGGTGGGGGGGGGGGGGCGGGACGGTGTGCCCTGGTGGTGGTGGGGGGGCGGGACAGTGTGCCCTGGTGGTGGGGGAGTGGGGACGGTGTGTCACAATGGGAAGAGCACTTTCCTTCCCCTAAATACTTTACAACCTCCTATGGGAAGAAACACTCCATCTTTAAAACAACTCCAACAAACAACCACACAAAATCACTCTCCTGCTTAAAATTATCCATTCATGGATCTCCATCACCCTTAGGGTCGGCTCCCTGTTCATATTTCTCACCTCATTGTTCACTACAACCATGCACAGGTATCCTCTAGGCTTACTGTGAAGTTCTCAGAAAATGCCATGTTCGTCATGATTCCGTGTTTTTGCACGCGCTATTGCCTCTCAGGAATTCATTCCCCTCCTTTAGTTTTTATGGACCCATCTATGATCCCAATTTTGCTCTCTAATTTTAGATTCATAGTATATATATTAACAGATTATATCAGGGGTGGGTCCCTGGGTGATGCAAGTGGTTTGCACTGATTACTAAGGGTTGGTGGTTTAAATGCACCCAGCGGCACCACAGAAGAAAGACCTAGTGATTTTTTTTTGGTAAAGATTACAGGCAAGAAAATCCTATGGAGCAGTTCTACTCGGTAACACATGAGGTCACCATGAATCGAAACTGACTTGACACAGTGAGTTTTTTTTTTTTTTTTTGCTAATTGAGGGGAAATGAAAAGCTCTGGCAATAGAATGTAAAGTAACTTTTCTATCTGTTGGATTTAATTGCATCTGGATTAGCAGGGAAAAGACCACCATTAGGGAAACCTCTCATTGTTGCTTCGGCTGGAGGCTGGACAAATCGAGGATCATTTCTAATCTTGAAATCAAGTATAGATGCTAATTTTACCTTCTGTGAAACAGATGATTTAAGTTGTTCTTATGAAGGAAAATAAGTCAATACATTAAAATTGGCATAAAATGAGTTCAGTGATAATGATCATAAAATATTTCGTCCATTTAAAAACTGTCTCAGTTAGAAAAATCAAACCTTACCTCTTGAAATGATTCACCAGGACTCCGACAAGTTCTCCAATTCGACTCTCATGGGTTGGCTGTTTGCTGAAGAGGCAGACAATGAGGTCTTTGTTGTCTTTTGTGTGGAACACTACAAGTTGGTCCTTTCCATTGGAGACGCTCAGACCAGTCAACTGCAAGGAGACAAATCACGGGAAGCTGTTAGGATGGTGCTCAAAAAAATGAATATAAAAATACACTTTTTAATGGTTTTTCTCAGTAACCCTGATAACTTTCATCTTTGTCAAGTTTCATGGAAGGGGGCTGGGATCCATAGATGGGCTTCATGGAATTCAGAAATTGTGTGCAAAATAGGTTTTATGTGTAGCTGGGCATTTGTCTGGGCAGGGGGCCAAAGTTTACATTGGGCTTTTAAAAAGGTCTGTAACTCTAAAAAGTTAAGAATAGCCTGAAGAGTAGAAGGTCTTGACTTTCTAGGTCTCTGCTTAAGCCCCACAAATAGGTTATTTCATTTGTACTACAGATGTGTAGTGGCTTTCATTTCCAACAGAGACAAGAAATCAGATGAAGTTAGAATATTTTATCATATGCCACGCTATGTATTTCCCATCACATGCAGCATCTGCCAGAACTCCCCTGAAATAAGACCAACCCTAGGGCCTCAAAGCTGAACAATCTATCCTCTCGCCTTGGTTTTTTTCTTCATAGCACTCAGCACCAAATAAATATCTGTTTATTGTCTGTGTCCTCTGACACCCTCTGCCAAAATGCAAGCTCCCTGAGAGCTAGGATTTTGTTTATTTTGTTGATTGTTACAGCTCCGGAGCCTGGAAGATAGTAGGCACTTAACAGATACTTATTGAATGAATGAATGAATTCTATCTCTTTTTATAGTGCCCGTTTCATTATTGTTTTAATTGTCTCTATTACTCTATAATATAAACCCTTACTATATCTCTAATACTTTTCACTATTTCTCAGTGTTTTTAAGTTCATTCATTCATTCAAAAAATATTTTGAATACTTAACTCTGTGCCAGATGTTGTTCTAGGAAAACTGGGGACACAATTGAACAAAACAGACAAAACTCCCCACCCCCATGGATCCAAAACTATGAATTAGTCAAAAAGTGTATTTAGAGGTGAGAAAATAAGACAAAAGAGAGTACAAGAAAAAACAAAAACAAACGACAAATCAATATCCTTTATGATATGGACATAAAAATACTCAAGAAAATAATAGCAAATGAATATAACAAGATATAAAAACAATAATACACCATGAACAAGTGAAGTTCATCTAAGGAATACAAGGCTGGTTCAATATTCAAATATCAATCAACGTAATCCACCATAGTAGCAGAATAAAAAAAGAAAAGAAAAAACCTCATGGTCATAATCAACTGATGTAGGAAAAGCATTTGACAGAATTCAACATCCATTCATGATAAAAATCTCTCAGCAGACCAGAATTAGAAGAAAACTTTAACTTGATCAATGATATCCACAAAAACTCCACAGCTAACATCACACTTATCTAGTGGTGAAAGACTGAATGTTTTTTCCTAAAATTAGGAACATGGTGAGGATGCCCACTGTCAACCGCTGTAACACATCAGCATATAGGAAGCTCCTGCCAGTGCAATAAGGCAAGTTAAAGAAATAAAGGCACTGAAAAGGAAGAAACAAACTGTCTCTATTTCCAGGTTACACGATTGTCTACATAGAAAACCCTGAAGAATCTATAAAAACAGCTCCCAGAATTAATAACTCGAGTTTTAGTAAGGTCCTAGAACACAAGGCCAACACAAAAAAATCATGTTTCTACATACTATCACTGAACAACTGGAAACACAAATTTAAAAATAAACCCATTCAGAAAAATCTCAAACCAAAATTACTTAGATATAAATCTAGCAAAACAAGTACAGGACCTATATGCTAAAATGACATAATGTTGATGAAAGAAAGAAAATTAAAACATGAATGAAAGAAATAAAAGAAAATCTAAATAAATGGAGAAAAATATTATGGTCATGAATTGGAAAACTCAATATTGTTAAGATGTCAGTCAATCTATACATTTAATTCAATCCCAATCAAAATTCAAGTGGGATTTTTTTTTTTTTGTAGATACGGACAAGGCAAAGGATCTAGAACAGCCAGAAGAATTTTGGAAAAGAAGAATAAAGTTGAAGGACTCACTCTACCTGATTTTAACACTTACTAAAAGCTAAAGTAATCAAGACAATGGGATATGGTAAAGGGATAAAAACACAGATCAATGGAACAGAATGGAGAGCTAGAAATAGACTCACGCAAATTGTGCCAATTGATATTTGACAAAAGTGCAAAGGCAATTCAATGGAGAAAGGATAATCTCTTTGACAAATGGTGTTGGAACATGTGGACACCCACATGCCAAAAGAAATAAAGCTCGTCCTAAATATCACGCTTTCTAAAAATTAATTCAAAATGGATCATAGATCTAAACGTAAAACTATAAAACTTTTAGGAAAAAAAACACAGGAGAAGATCTTTGTGACCTTGGGTTAGATAAAGATTCCTTAGAAATAACACCGAAGGCACAAGCCATAAAAGAAAAAAAATGATAAACTAAACTTCACCAAATTAAAAAAAATTCTGTTCTTCAAAACGCACTGTTAAAAGAATGCGAAGATTAGCCACAGACCAGAAGATATCTGCAATGGATATATCTGATAAAGGACTTGCATTAAGAATATATAAAGAACTCTCAAAACTCAACAATAAAAGAACAGTGAACCCATTTAAAAAATGGGCAACAGATCTGAATAGTTACTTCACCAAAGAAGACATATGGGTGACAAACAAGCACATGAAAAGATGCTCAACATCACTAGTTGTCATGGATTGAATTGTGTCCCCCAGAAATGTGTGTATCAATTTGGCTGGACCATGAGTCCCAGTATTGTGTGACTGTCCACCATTTTGTCATCTGAGGTAATTTTCCTATGTGTTGTAAACCCTGCCTCTATGATGTTAACGAGCGGGATGGGCGGCAGTCGTGTTGATGAGGCAGGGCTCAATCTAGGGGATTGGATTGTGTCTTGAGCCAATTGCTTTTGGTATATAAAAAAGAGAAGGGATCGGAGAGATAGGGGGACCTCATACCACCAAGAAAGCAGCACCAGGAGCAGAGTACACCCTTCGAACCAGAGGTTCCTGTGCTGAGAAGCTCCCAGCCCAAGGGAAGGTTGGTGATGAGGACCTGCCCCCAGAGCCGACAGAGAAAGCAAGCCTTCCCCTGGAACTGATGCCCTAAATTTGAACTTGTAGCCTACTAGACTATGAGAAAATAAATTTCTCTTTGTTAAAGCCATCCACTTACATTATTTCTGTTACAGCAGCACTAGATAACTAAGACAGTAGTCATTAGGGAAAGAAGAGTTAAAACTACAATGAAATACTACCACAAATGTCTCAGAAAGACTAAAATAAAAACAAAACAAAACAAACAAAGAAAAGTGATGATGCCAAACCAAATGCTGGTGAGAATGCAGAACAACTAAAACTCCCATTCATTGCTGGTAGGAATGTAAAATGGTGCAGTCGCTATGGCAAACAGTTTGGTGGTTATCCAAAACTTTTAACATAGAATTACCGTATGATCCAAAAATCTTATTCCTACGAATTTATCCTTGAGAAATAAAAACTTATGTTCACACAAAAACCTATATGTGAATGTTTACAGCAACTCCATTCATAACTGACCCAAAACTGGAGACAGCCTGAATATTCATCAACAGGTGACTGAATAAACAAACTATGATATATCTACACAATGGAATGCTATGTAGCAATAATAAGTAATGAACTAATGATACAAATTATCAATACGCAAGAACATGAATAAATCTCAAAGGCATTATGCCAGTCTCAAAAGGTTACACGCTGTATGATTCCATTTATGTGACAGCCCCAAGAAGACAAAACTATAAGGAGAGAGAACAGATCAGTGGTTTTGGAGGAGGGAATCTGACACAAAGGAGTTTTTTTTGGGGAAATGGAGCTACTCAGTGGACTGTGGTGGTGGTCACACAAATCTATACACGTATTAAGACTCATGGACTTGTACGCCACTACCAACCAAAAAAGTCAATATTATTTGTTATATGTAACTTAAAAAAATATAGCTCCTTGATTGTTTTGATCCTTAGATATCCTACTTTGGTCAATAAAGCAGAAGCCCGAGTGACTTCTCATTCCATGGTTTGTTCTTCTATTGCAGAAAATACCAAAGTGCCACCTCCTGGCCACCACAGGTGCTGTCCATCAGGCAGGCAATCTGTAGTAGTAGGGTCTCCACTGGGGGCGATGCATAGTGCCCAGCAGCCTGGGCTGGGGAAGGAACTACCAAAGATGTTTTGGGGGATTCACAACCCAATGGATCAGTGGAAAAAAGAAATGAATATCAAACAACTGAAGAACGCTTTGACAGGTCATAGATTTGGAAGCTCGTTTAGGTCCATGCCCACACTTAACAGTTGGGCAAATTGAAGCTCAAAGAGGTTAGCTGATTTGCAGACCTGGGAACTGACCCAGTACCATGTTCTTTATATTAAATCGTGCTTGCTCAAATATCAATATATGCATATGCAGACAAGCCATGTAAGTAAGTATTCCTAACCTCAAGTGCATTAATTTTCATAGAAGATGAGTTCTTAGGGTTGATTTTAAAGAACACCAGGATCATTGCCTAATGGGGGGTGGGAGGGTGGGGAAGGGAAAATATTTGAGGGAGTGGAGAGCTTTTCACAAACCTATGCAAATCAAGGGCTTTTGGAGGCCACTGGTAAGGGAAATATCAAGCTCTCTGTCACTTAGATGTACCACGCCCACAGGATTTTTATGACTAAATTAAACACATTTCCATTTCAAAAAACGTTTTATGTCTATGATGCTTCATTTTCATTTGATTATTTTATACGTGAACTTCAAAATTGAATTTATGTAGCACTTCACTGGAGAGCTTGATTAAAGCTTAATAAAATGAAAATTGTCACAGCAGTAACTGTCGGCATATCCCAGGGGCATCAGCTGGAGAGTTCAAGGGAAGCAGACAGATTCAACAATCAAGGCTGCAACTATTGGGACAGACATACCTTCCTGTACGCCACCTGGGCAAGATGAAGGAATCCTAGGAACCTTTTCTCAGGCACCTTCCCACCTCAGGGTATAGGCTTCTCTTCTCCCCTTTCCCTACTCCACCCTGGCTGGGTGACTTTCTGCTGCTGTGGGTGGGAATTCTTTACGTGTATGTTTGGCTCCACAAGAGCCCTGGTGGCACAGTGGTTAAGTACTTGGCTGCTAACCGAAAGGTTGGTGGTTCGAACCTACCAGCCACTCTGCAGGGGAAAGATGTGGCAGTCTGTTTTCATAAAGGATTACAGCTTTGGAAACCCTATGGGGGCAGTTCAATTTATTCTATAGGGTCACTAGGAGTAGGAACTGAATCGACGGTAAACGGCTTTATGGTTGGCCCAAAAGAAGAAAAAGGAAAATAACATCTAATTTGCTGTGCTACACAAACAATGAGAGACTAAGTCTCGGCTGTTGCCATGGTAGGACCCATAGCATCCAGAATGTCTTCTTTCGTTCTGAGAGTGGGGGTGGTGCAGTGGGGAGAAGCTGTGGACTAAGGGGTGATCTGGGTATTCATCTTGATTCAGCCTTGAAATCTTGAGTGAATCATTTCTTAGGCATCTGTTTCCTTTTCCGTAAAATAAGGACAGCGCTTGATGCCTTGTCTACCGCATAGTATTGTGGAAAGGGTCTGATAGCAGCAACTATGGGACATAAAAAGATAACTAAGTAAAAAAACCTCTCTGCCTTCAAGAGTTTCATACTCTAAGTCAAGATATGACAGCAATATGTGAAAAACTTTAAAGCACCACACAATGGAAGGTATGGTGTGGAAAAACATCAGTTAGGGAAGGGGTCCCTACCTCAGTTACCTACAGGCAGCCACACCACATAAATAAGTTTCTCTGAACAAAAGCGAAACGAACTCCTTATCAAGACTTCCCCTGTTAGTTGCCTTCCTATTTCTCACAATCTCTGGGATCTCTACGCTATGACAAATCCAAACCTTCCTCTTCTTTGTCTGGCCTTGAAGATTTGAACAGGTAGATACAATCTCTGACTGCAACTTATCTCAATTCTTCCAGCCTCTCCTTAGTAAGGAGGACCAAACAGTGAAGACAACTACACAAAAAGATTTGCAGTTCAAGGGGAAGCCAGTCTGAGAAACCAGAGCAAATGGTCTTCTTTTAAGAGTAGAAAAGCAGAACAAACAAGAAAAGAAAATCTCTAATTTGTATTCTCATTTATGAAATAAGCAGACAAACCAGTATTAGAATAAGAAGTAATTCAGAAAGATAAACATGATAAATTAAAAACACAATGGAAGCAGTAAGTAGCAGAATTGATACAGCAGAAAATCAAACAATGTTGTTGTTGTCAGGTGCCACTGAATCGATTTCAACTCACAGCGACCCCATGTGACACAGTAGGGTTTTCCAGGCTGTAATCCTTTTCATTCTGTTGTACATAAATAAGGTCATTATAAGTCAGAACTGACTCGATGGCACTTAACAACATCAACAATCTTTATGGAAGAGATTGCCAGGTCTTTCTCCCAAGGAGACGCTAGGTGGGTGTGAACCAACAACCTTTTGGTTTGCAGACGAGAGCTTAGCTGTTGTGCTACCAGGGATCCTTAAATCAAGGAATCCTAGAAGAAAATTTCTTAATGTATGAAAAGATTCAAGTCTTCAGAGTCACACGTACGAGCCAAACTTAGTTAACAGAGAATCATACTGAAATGTAGGCCAGAGCAAGTTCTGAATTACAAGAATGAAGTGGAAAACAATTTCAAGTGTCTTGTTGTTAGGTTCTGTTGAGTTGGTTGCGACACACGGACAACAGAATAAAACCCTGCTGGGTCCTGCACCATCCTCACAATCATTGTTATGCTTGAGCCCCTTGTTGCAGCCACTGTGTCAATCCATCTCACTGAGGATCTTCTTCTTTTTTTGCTGACCCTCTACTTTACCAAGCATGATGTCCTTCTCCAGGGACTGATTCCTCCTGATAACATGCCTGAAATATGTGAGACAAAGTCTTGCCATCCTTGCTTCTAAGGAGCATTCTGGCTGTACTTCTTCCAAGACAGACCTGTTCGTTCTCTTGGCAGTCCACGGTATATTCAAAATTCTTTGCCAACACCGTAACTCGAAGGCATCAATTCTTCTTTTGTCTTCCTTATTCATTGCCCAGCTTTTGCATGAGGCCACTTAAAACACCACTGCTTAGATCAGGCACACCTTAGTCCTCAAAGTGACATCTTTGCTTTTTAACACTTTAAAGATACCTTTTGCAGCAGACTTGCCCAATGCAATCAGTCGTTTGATTTCTTGACTGCTGCTTCCATGGGTGTCGATTGTGGATCCAAGAAAAATGAAACCTTTGACAACCAGTATTTTTTCTGTTTATCATGACGTTGCTTATTGGTCCATGTCATGGACTGAATTGTACCCCCCCAAAATATGTGTCAACTTGGCTAGTCCATGATTCTCAGTATTGTGTGATTGTCCACCATTTTGTCATCTGATGTGATTTTCCCATATGTTGTAAATCCTAGCTCTATGATGTTATTGAGGCAGGATTAGAGGCAGTTACGTTAATGAGGCAGGGCTAAGTTTATAAGATTAGGTTGTGTCTTAAGTCAATCTCTTTTGAGATATAAAAGAGAAGTGAACAGAGAGATGGGGGGACCTCGTGCCACCAAGAAACAAGAGCCAGGAAAATAGTGCGTCCTTTGGCCCCTGGGTCCCTAGGCTGAGAAGCTCCTAAACTGGGGAAGATTGATGACAAGGACCTTCCCCCAGAGCTGACAGAAAGAGAAAGCCTTCCTCTGGAACTGGCACCCTGAATTTGGACTTCTAGCCTTCTAGACTGTGAGAGAATAAATTTCTCTTTGTTAAAGCCATCCACTTGTGGTATTTCTGTTATAGCAGCACTAGATAACTAAGTAGTGAGGATTTGTTTTCTTTATGTTGAAGTGCAATCCATACTGAAGGCTGTGGTTCAAGTCCTCTTAGCTTCAGGGAGCAAGATTGTGTCATGTGCATGTCAAAGGTTGTTAATGAGTCTTCCCCCAATCCTGATGCCCCGTTCTTCTTCAAATGATTCAACATCTCGGATTATTTGCTCAGCATACAGATTAAGTATGGTGAAAGGATACAATCCTGATGCACACATTCCCTGATTTTAAACCACAGAGTACCCCCTGTTTTATTCAAATGACTGCCTCTTGGTTCCTCGTGAGCACAATTAAGTGTTCTGGAATTCCCATTCTTCGCAACGTTATCCACAATTTGATATAATCCACACAAGTCGAATGCCTTTGCATAGTCAATAAAACACAGGTGAACATCTTTCTAATATTCTCTGCTTTCAGCCAAGATCCATCTGACATCAGCAAAGATACCCCTTGTTCTATGTCCTCTTCTGAATTTGGCTTGAATTTCTGGCAGTTCCCTCTGGATTTACTGCTGCAACCACTTTTGAATGACCTCCAGCAAAATTTTACTTGCGTGTGATATTAATGATACTGCTCAATAGTTTCTGCATTGTTTGATCACCTGTCTTTGGAACTGGCACAAATATGGACCTCTTCCAGTTGGTTGGCCAAAGCTCTTGGCACAGACGAGTGAGAACCTCTAGTGCTATGTCCGTTTGTTGAAGCATTTCAATTGGTGTTACATCAATTCCTGGAGCTTTGTTTTTCACCAGTTCCTTCAGTGCAGCATGGGCCTCTTCCTTCAATAGCATCAGTTCTTGATCATATGCTACCTCCTGAAATGGTTGAACGTCACCTAATTCTTTTTGGTACAGTAACTCTGTGTATTCCTCCCATCTTCTTTTGATGCTTCCTGTGTCATTTAATATTTTCCCCATAGAATTCTTCAATATTGCAACTTGAGACTTGAATATTTTCTTCAGTTCTTTCAGCTTAAGAAATGACAAGTGTGTTCTTTCCTTTTGGTTTTCTATCTCCAGGTTTTTGCACATTTCATTATAACACTTTACTTTCTCTTCTTGAGCCGCCCTTTGAAATCCTCTGTTCAGCTCTTTTACCTCATCATTTCTTCCTTTCACTTTAGTTACTCTATATTCAAGAACACGTTTCAGAGTCTCTTCTGACATCCATTTTGGTCGTTTCTTTCTTTCTTGTCTTTTTAATGACCTCTTGCTTTCTTCATGTATGATGTCCTTGATGTCGTCTCACAGCTCAACTGGTCTTTGGACATTAGTGTTCAACGTGTCAAACCTATTCTTGAGACGGTCTCTAAATTCATGACAGATGTATTCAAGGTCATACTTTGGCTCTCGTGGACTTGTTCTAATTTTCTTCAATTTCGACTTGAACTTGCGTATGAGCAATTGACGGTCTGTTCCACAGTTGGTCCCTGGTCTTGTTCTGACTGATGAGATTGAGCTTTTCCATTGTCTCCTTCCGGAGATGTAGTCCATTTGATTCCCGTGTACATCATCTAGCAAGTCCATGTGTATAGTCACCGTTTACATTTTTGAAAAAAGGTATCGCAGTGAGTAAGTCATTGCTGTTGCAAAATTCTATCATGCAATCTCCAGCATCTTTTCTATCACCATGGCCATATTTTCCTACTATTAATCCTTCTTGTTTCCAGCTTGTGCATTCCAATCGCCAGTAATTATCAATGTGCCTTGATTGCATGTTTGATCAATTTCAGACTGCAGAAGTTGGTAAAAATCTACAATTTCTTCATCTTTGGCCTTAGTGGTTGGTGCATAAAATTGAGTAATAGTTGTATTCAGTGGTCTTCCTTGTAGGCCTACGGATATGATCCTATTACTGACAGTGTTGTACTTCAGGATAGATCTTGAAATGTTCTTTTTGATGATGAACGTGACACCATTCCTCTTCAATTTGTCATTCCCGGCATAGCAGACCATATGATTGTCAGATTCAAAGTGGCCAATACCAGTCCATTTCAGCTCATTAATGCCCAGAATATCAAACTTTATGCAGTGCATTTCATTTTTGACTTCAATTTTCCTAGATTCATACTTCATACGTTCCACTTTCCCATTATTAGTGGATGTTTGTAGCTGTTTCTTCTCATTTTGAGTTGTGCCACATCAGCAAATGAAGGTCCCGAAAGCTTGACTCTATCCACATCATTAAGACTGAGTCTACTTGAGAAGGCAGCTCTTCCCCAGTTGTATTCTAAGTACTTTCCAACTTGAGGGGCTCATCTTCTGGCACCATATCAGACAATGTTCTGCTGCTATTCATAAGGTTTTAATTGGCCAATTTTTTCAGAAATAGACTGCCAGAAGTGTCTTCCTAGTCTGTTTTAGTCTGGAAGCTCTGCTGAAGCCTGACCACCCAGGGTGACCCTGCTGGTATTTGAAATATCAGTGACAAGCTTCCAGTGTCACACCAACTCACAAGCCACCACAGTATGACAAACTTCAAGTATGTAGGCACAAAAAATAAGTTATCTACATAGGAAAGTAACATTCAAGTTTGCATTCTTTTTTTAAAAAGTTGTTCCTTTGGTCTGAAAATGTAGGATGGTATGGGAAGACCAGAGGGGAAAAAAACTCATATTAATTTTCTGATCAGTCACAGAGGAGATAAGTATTATTCGTATTGATTAGGAAAGTTGGGTTTAAATATTCAATAGTATCCATCATTAGAATTAAAAAGAATGTTTAACTTTCATTCTAATCATTAGTTAAAAAAAAAAAAAAAGAATAAAGAAAATCTGACCAGCATAGCAACCAGAAAAATGAAGGAAATAGCAAGGAAGCATTAAAAAAAAAAAAATTAAATAACACAATTAAATGTAAGAAAAAAACGCTGTCAGTTTCGATAATAAATGTGAATGAGATACAACTCCTTTATCAGAAGATGCAGGTTCACAAATTAGGTCAAAAACTAAATTTATCTATGCTCTTTATAAAAGACATATCTAAAACAAAGAGACACAGGAAGATTAAAAATAAATGAAAACATGAGGCTCATGCATTGAATAACATGGTACCTAAACATACAAAGCAAAAATGGTTACAATACAGAAAGAAATGGACCGAGTCCTGATTTTAGTGGGTGACCCGGTCTTCGGCAGCTCAAGTAAATAAAAGTAAACGAGGGCAGAGAGAGGCTAAATAATGTAAGCAGCAAATGTGATTAGTAGTTGCAGGGGACATTTACACACATTTATTATAGTCTCTAAAACATTTACATGTATTTATTATGTATGAGACCGCAAAGGAACACTCCTCTCCCCAACTACAAAAAGTAGAAAATGCATTTGCCACATTCTATAACCATAACTAACCTTATCACTGAGAATTAAAAAACACAAAATCCTCTTTTAAGCAACTCCTGGATTAAAGAGGAAATCACAGTTGCAATTACAGATGACGAAGATACTCAGAAAGGTAACTTCATATGTCAGTATTCACGGGAGGCAGCCGCAGCTGTATTCGGAAGAAAATACAGTGTCTTAAACATGTTTATTATTAAATAAGAAAGGGAAGTAAATCAAACTCAAAAAGCTAGAGAAAGAACAAAAGATCCACAAAATAAAAATTAGTTAAGATAAAAGCAGAAGTTGATAAATTCAACACCTGGTTCTTTGAAAAGACCAATAAAAGAACCAAACCTTTGTCAGGTCTAATCAAGAAAAAAAAACAAGGTCAAAACACAAATATCTAATGTTAGGAAAGAGAAAGGGATTTAAGAACAGATGTGTTGACTTTAGGAGTTACAAGAGAATAATACATAATTTCATATTAATAAACTTAAAAATTATAAAATGCATAATTTCATATGAAAATAGAAATTACCGAAACCGACTCAAGGAAAGATCAAATAATCAGAATCAATTCATAACCAGGGAAAAATTTTTCTAGGCTGTCAGAAAAACACACTCCCAAATTTACTGGGTACAGATGATGTTAAGAGAAACCTTCAAGGTCCAGGTGATTCCTACGCAACTTAAGATGTTCTTAGACACAGAAAAAGATAGAAATCATCCTGACCCATTTTATTTAAACCTGGTAGCAAAGCTTGATGATGATATCACTCACTCGCTCACACACACACACACATACATGGCAAAAATATAGTTAACAAACTGAATTCAGCATGGTAATATACCATGACCGAGAAGAGTAAGTGCTCAATGATAAGAAACACATCAGTGTAACTCCATTTATCAGCAGGTCACATTTATGCATCATCTGTTGTGTTTTCCTAACTAGAATGATCTCTGCATTCAAGCTCAGTGGCTTTCACTTTTTCAAAGGCAAGTATAAAACTTGGTATTTGTATTGTTTTTATTTTACAATACCCTACAAAATTAAAACAATATTCCTCTCCAGGGTAAGCTGATAAATACTCAAATGTATTTATTATTTCATCACTATAATAATACAATTTTTTTTTCTTCTAAGCACCAGTAATCTTTGGCAAGTGAAGTACTGTGGATAAAGGAGAGAACAGATGTCTTTCACTGTATATTATAGGACTAAAAACAAGTACTCATGCTGATCATAGAGACTTCTGTCTAGATCTTTTGACACAATTTTTAAAGGATAGAGACTAAGTATGTTAAGGAGTCCTGGTGGTGCAATGGTTAAGTACTTGGTTGCTAATCAAAAGGTCAGAGGTTCAAACCCACCAGCAGCTCTGCAGGAGAAAAGACATGGTGATCTGTTCCTGGCAAATAGAGTTGGAGAAGGCTTGACAGCACACAACAACAAGAAGTACGTCAAAGGATACCTTCTAGCTCTTAACTGCTTTGAAAAATAATAATTAAAAAAAAAAAATCTTGTTGCTATCAAGTTGATTCTGACTCACAGCCACCATACGGGACGGAGTAGAACTGCCCCATAGAGTTTCCAAGGCTGTAATCTTTATGGAAGCAGACTGCCACATCTTTCCCCCACGGAGTGGCTGGTGGGTTCAAAATGTTGTTGTTGTTGTTATGTGCTGTCGAGTTGGTTCCTACTTATAGCGACCCTATACAACAGAGTAGAACTGCCCCATAGGGTTTCCAAGGAGAGCCTGGTGAATTCCAACTGCAGCCCAGCTCTTAGCCATAGCACCACCAGGGCTCTGGGTTCGAAATAGTAGGTAAAAAAAGCGGTAACTAGAAGTTAAAGTATGCAACCCTATTCCCAAACAAAACGTTGACCCATTAGCCAAATACAATTTTTTAAAAATTGAGGTATAATTTATATTCAATACAATTCACATCTTTTAAGTGAACAGGTGGAGTAGAACTAATATGCAATAAAGTTAATAAAATAACAAATAAATATTAATAAAATTAATATAATGAACATGCATGTGCATGATTTTTGACACCCAAAACAAGATATAGAACATTTCCATCAAGCCAGACAGTTCCCTCTGATTGTTCTTTTTAAGTTTTTTAAATCTTAGCTCTCTAACTACAAGCCGGGGGGGCTTAAAAACTCTTGAGAACTAAAAAGATTAGATAGAGAGACCTGGAAATTCAAGCATCCAATGTACTAAAACCAAACTTGCAAAATATAAATAGTCTCCCTATCTCTTCTGTGTTCTCATCGGTTGTGCCAATTAGGGTCACGAGAATTTTACAGAGAAAACAGTTAATCTTTGAAGGCGATATACCAGTGAAATGCTATAATGGTGATCTTAAAGAGAGCATTTAAATTCTTATAATAAGAGAATACAGGTTTATGAAAAATGGCTTGAAAATACTGAAAATATTTTTGGTTGTGTATACATTCTTTCTACAGTGAGATTCCCTGTGATAGAATTTTCACGCCATTGGATTTCTCCTAACGGACAGGCTATCTTTGGTTTTCAATTTCTAGTTTTTGAAAATTTATGTTGGGGTATAAACCTATGGTCAGTAGAATGGATTCCGTTTCATTTTATCTCACTCATCTGCAGGACAAAAACCCACACCAAAATTACGTCTGGAGTTGCAAACCTGCGTCTTTTGGCACACTCTCACAAAAAACCGAGGACGGGGTTACCACTCCACCAAAGTCCACGTAACCGTGCGCCATTTTGCTTGTTATCTTTTTTGCTTCGTATTTCTCTTTTTTTCCCCTTTCTGCATCTTTATGTTTCTGTGTGTACATGCACATGTTTTGTCAATAAAAACTGTATAAATGAAAATAAAAAAAAAGAAAAATTCTCTTTTTTCTTTTTTTTCTTTATAAATGAAAATGCTCGCTGTAAAATATAGAATCCCAAATAATAATTTCGAGAAGCTGCAGATTTCCGGAGAACTTGTGATTCATAGGAAAAGGACCCGGCATTTTGTGATAAAAGACTATATTGGAATAGACCATGAGCTCATGAACTCCGTTACTTTAAAAGGAGTTAATCTTTTTAAAATGATGATCAACTCCTTTATGACCATCAAGGACTAACTAGGGAGAGAATTCATCATGCCTTCTTCATGGCACTTCCTATCTAGCAAGGAACCCTGCTGGATAAAGTGTTCAACTGCTAACCAAAAGGTCGGTGGTTCGAAACCACCAGTGGCTCCGTGTGAGAAAGATGTGGCAGTCTGCTTCTGTACAGCCTTGGAAACCCTATGGGGCTGCTGAGTCTGAATTGATTGGACAGCAGTGGGTTTGGGTTGGTCTTGTTGTTTTTGCTCTGCTACCTCTTTTTTTCAGACTTACTTCCTGTCAGCAACTATTCCACAGTCTTCTTCAGTGGGAGGATGTTTTCTCTTCTTTGGTTACTGCTCTCTACATATACCTTTAAGAACCCCTAAGGACTTCTTCATTAACTTGTTTTTTCCCCTCTGACCAAAGATTTCCCTAACACACAAAGAGCTTTCATAGAATTGTAGCAGACACTTAATTTCTTCACATATCTGCTTGCTTTCTGATATATACATTGGCTGTTTGGATTTGCTACTCTGTACTTCAGTTCTTTAGTTTGACTGTAGAGTTATAATATTTATGCTCTTTTGATCTCAATTAACAAATTGATTTGGCTGCTCAACGATGGAGAACATTCTGTTCATTCTGTTTTCCATTCAAAAACTTGGAAGACAGATGCTCTGGCTTTTCCCAAGATGCCTAGTGACTTTATTTCTCACTTTGTCTCTCTGTTCTCTGTCCATCTGTCTCTACCAATCTCTTTCTCTCTGTTAGTCCTCCTTATTCCTTGCCCCAACTAGGTATAAATCAGGAATCACAGAGCAGGTTCATCATAGAAATAAAGCATGATTTTGGGGGTAACTTTACAAATAACCACCTCTTGAAAACAACAAAGTACTTGCACCCTGAGCCACTATGTAAGAAGGCTGACTACCCTGAGGTCTGTGCTGTGATGAAGCCAAGCCTCTCAGCCCATGTCCCCTCAGCCCTGGTACCAGACACGTGAGCATGTAAGGGTTCAGATGATTTACACTCTCAGTTGTCGACTTACCCCCACCTTTGAGTCTTCCCAACTGAGGCCCCAGACATTGTGGAGTACAAGTAAACTGACCCCACTGTACCTTTTCCAAATTCCTGATCCACAGAATCCACAAGCAAAATAAAATGGTTGTTGTTTTACTCCTCTAAGTGTGGGGTGGTCTGTTACATAACAATAGTAACTGGAATAAAAATTTGCAACAAGAAGTGGGGTGCTGCTGTAACACAAATCCACCTGGCACTGGCTTTGAGACATGGGTAGGAGCTAGAAGGGCCTTGAGGAGGTTGTTCTGAGAATCATGACAGGCTTTAAAGAAGCTGCCAGAGAGGGCCTGAAGGAAAGTAAAGAATATATTATTTCAAGCTAGAGGAAAGAGGACCCTTGTTATGAAGTGTCAGAAAACTGGACAATACTGTTTGCCCATGGAAAGGTAGAAAATGGAAAATATACCTAACAAACTCGATGATCTAGATAAGGTTTTCAGAAAAATAATGAAAGTGCTATCTGACTTCTTCTTCCTCTCTACGATAAAATGTGAGAGAAGAGAGATGATCTTAATTAAGAACTGTTCAGCTTTCATAGAACATTTAGAGGAAATATTAAGGAGCCAGGACTTGCTGGATTGGAAAACAAAACTGTTTCTTATTCCCAGTTTCTCCAGATGGCAAATGACTCTCAAATTAAAGAAATGTTTCAGAGCAATGATCAAATTCAGCATGGGGCTGAAAGATCCCTTTAAAACCTTAGGGAGGTGTAAGGCAGTGCTTTATAGAACCTTTTGGACAGACCAGAGGCTAAAAGATGCTGGGCCCTGCAAACTGTATTAAATAATAGGGCTTCTAACAGTCTTAAGGACCCTGTCCCACAGCAGATCCCAGGGAGCCCAAGGTAGACGAGGGTTTACCTGGCAGAAATTTGTGGCAGTGTTTTTTGTTGAGTGAAGTGGATTATAAATTGATGCACTGTGAAACCATCAAGACTTTAAGGCGCGCACACACACACAATGGAGTGTTATGCAATGATAAAGAACAATAATGGATCTGTGAAGCATCACATAAATTGGATGCATCTGGAGGACACTATGCTGAGTGAAATAAGTCAATTACAAAAGGACAAATATTGTATGAGACCACTACTGAAAAAACTCATGAAAAGGCTCACATACAAAAAGAAACAATCTTTGATGGTTATGAGGGAGGGCAGGGGTGGGGATGGAAAAACACTTAATAGAAAATAGATAAATGGTAACTTCGGTGAAGGGTAAGACAGTGCACAATACTGGGGAAGCCAGCACAGCCTGTACAAGGCAGGGCCATGGTAGCTCCATAGACACATCCAAACTCCCTAAGGGACTGAATTGCTGGGCTGAGGGCTGTGGGTACCATGGTCTCAGGGAACATCTAGCTCAACTTGCATAACATAGTTTATAAAGAAAATGTTCTACATTCGACTGGGTGAGTAGTATCTGGGGTCTTAAAAGTCTGTGAGCGGCCATCTAGGGTCCTTCACTGGTCTCTCCCCTTTGGGAGTAAGGAAGAATGAAGAAAACCAAAGACACAAGGGAAAGATTAGTCCAAAGGACTAACTGACCACATCTACCACAGCCTCCACCAGACAGAGTCCAGTACAACTAGATGGTGCCCAGCTACCACCACTGACTGCTCTGACAGGGATCACAATACAGGGTGCTGGACAGAGCTGAAGAAAAATGTAAAACAAAATTCTAACCCAAAAAGAAAGACCACACTTGCTGGCCTGACAGAGACTGGAGAAACACTGAGAGTATGGCCCCCAGACACCCTCCTTTAGCTCAGTAATGAGGCCACTTCTGAGGTTCACCCTTCAGCAAAAGACTGAACTGAACTATGGAACAAAACAACTCTAAAGGGGTACACCAGCCCTGGGGCAGGGACTGGAAGGTAGAAGGGAACAGGAAAGCTGGCAATAGGGAACCCAGGGTTGAGAAGGGAGAGTGCTGACCTGTCGTGGGGCTGGTTAACCAATGTCATACAACAATGTGTGTACTAACTGTTCTGTGAGAAACTAGTTTGTTCTGTAAACCTTCATTTAAAGTTCAATTAAAAAGAAAAAAGATTTTAAAGGAATCACATGAGATTAGACTTAAAGAAAGAGACATTATAAAATGAAAAGAGGGCTTTTGGACGCACAACCTTTTGTTGGCTAAGACTATACCTGTTCCTCACTCATTGACTATCTTGTTGTCTGATATTTCACATTTACAACAATAATCTACTATCTGATTATTGTGTGCATTATCGATATATGTCTGGCAGTAACGAACACTGAGGTTCAAGGCAAGAGTAATGCTAGCTGTGATGGCAAAGGTTATATGTCAAATTGGTCGGGCCTTGATTCTCAGTGGTTTGGCAGTCATGTAATGATGTAATTTGGCAGTTATGTAATGATGTGGTCATCCTCCATTTTACATAATGCCACATTTTCATATAACAACCTGGTCTGTTGAACATAATTATGTCGATAAGTGAGGAATGGGTGTGTTTAGTTGCAAACACAGGTGACCAGTGAGTGCTTGTCTCTTTAGTTCACAGGTCTTTGGATTGAAGGAACTCAGGACTTGGACTGATTTAGATGATGATGAGATTCTGGACCTCAAGCCTGAACCTGATGCCATAAGGTGATAAGGCTTTTGGGGCATCTTGGGATAGAATGAGCGTATTTTGAATGCCAGAGTAAATACTCGTTGACCAGAGGGTAGACGTGGTTCACAAATTCTTTGATACTCCTCCCGTTAAGAAATGGGGGTCTATGTCTCCTCTCCTTCAATCTGGGCTGACCATGGTATTTGCTTTAAATCAGTGGAATGCAAAAGAAGTGATGCTGTGTGACTTCCAAGTCTAGGTCATAAAAGGTGATGCAATTTCTGCCTTGTTCATTGGGATACTCATGCTTTGAGCCCTGAGCTACCTTTCAAAAGGTCTGACGACCCTAAGGCCACCATACTGTGAGGAAGCCAAACATCCCTGAAAGGCCCCATAAAGCTCTCCAGTCAGCAGTCTTAGTCTTCAGGTCCCCCCAGCCCGGATGTCAGTCATGTCAGTAAAATAATCTTTACATGATTCTAGCCCCCGGTCCTTGAGTTACCCCCAACCTTTGTGTCTTCCCAGCTGAGGCCTCAGATACAGCAGAGCAGAGACAAGCCATCTGCTTTGCCCTTTCTGAATTCCTGACCTAAAGAACCCAGGGTCATAATAAAATAATTTTTGTTGTAAGTTTGGGGTAGTTTCCTGGGCAGCAATGATGAACGGGACATATAAAATCTTAATTTTGTAGATTCATCATGGAAAGAAAGCATAGTTCGTGATAACTAAGAGTTTATTTCTTTATAAACATCACTTGTGACAAATTTTGGTCTTAATTTTAACATGTTGGATGAACATAAAAAAAAAAAATACTAAACTTTAGAAATGTTTTCCAGCTATTTAAACAGAATGAAACTATTCTTTTACTTTCTTAAGGATCCAGAATTATTATGGTAAACATTAATTAGTAAGTGTGTTTAAAAACAGATACATTTTCGGGCTACTGGAGTACATGTCCCTGGTGGCACAGTGGTTAAGAGCTGCAGCTGCTAACCAAAAGGTCGGCAGTTCGAATCCACCAGCTGCCCTTGGAAAGCCTTTGGGACACTTCTACTCTGTCCTATAGGGTCACTGTGAGTTGGAATCAACTTGTCGGTAACAGGTTTGGTTTTTTGTTTTGTTTTTGGCTTGGAGTACGTATCATTACATCCCTAGACCACATGCTCCAAAAATCATACCTGTAAGTGTGAACCATAGGACATTTTAACGGTGAAATAAAATCTAGTATACAAAATACGGGCTTTTAGAAGTAACAGAAAAATTGACTCAAAATCAGTATAATCGACTTTATACGCAAGTCCCCAGTTATAAGCCTAGTACTATTGATCAATATTACTCAGGTCAATGAAAATAATTGTAATCAACTGATTAAAGGGCTAAGTTTACATCACTGATTGACAAAGCCTTTCAACCCTTAGTTTTAACAGTTTGATGAAAGCAACTCAGTGAAATTCTTCAATGAGTTTCCAACACCAATTCATTTAGCTGCAGTGAATAAATGACACCTCCATATTCAAATTTCATTTCTTTCAAATCTTCCACATCCTGACAAGGATCAAGGACACCATGAAGAAGAAAATTTACGACCTAGGTAATGTTCTGATGGTAAATGACCTTTGCACTTTACAAAGTTAAGTACAAATTCCTCTAGAAACTGGCAGACAGGAAACTACTGATTTAAAGGCTTGGAACATTTTTTTCCTTTTGTTGGAAGTACCTCCTTTGTGTCCAGTAAACTGGATTTTTTTCATATTTAGACTAAATTCCCTACTAGAAGGTGACTGGAACCTACCAGTTTGAGGGTAACAGCCAAATGGGTAATTACTTTCTTTTTGCTAAAAATTTCAGGCAGGCTTGGAGTTAGGCCTATTGGAAGCTCCTCTCCTAGAATATTTGGCACTTCAAGTTTCTGGGTTTTCGCAGCTTGGAATTTAGTAGTTTCATGAAAAATTGAATTTTCATCCCTCCAAAACGGCTCTGAGGGAATAGTTCCAGAAATGTCTTCAAGACCTTTTTAATACCAAGCTATCTAGTAGAATTAGATAGCTTGGTCTTCTTGTACTTTGAGTTTTCATATATTACAACTATCAATATGACTGCCTGTAAGGGATCAACTCCCTTTTAATTACTGCTTCAGATTTATTGTTATGGGCTTGAAAACCAGAAAACCAAACTTATCCCAAGTGTGCACGAAGCAAGCCAAATGGCTCAAGGGGCTATACCTTTAGAAACAGCAAACAAAGTCTAGTGTACCAACTCTGTGACATCTATTCTGACTATTCAGATGGCATTGTTCACTTACAACAGCGGTTCTCAATCCTGGCTGTGTATTATAATCACTGGGGACATGTTCATCTATTTGGCCTGGGATCAGGCTGGGCACTTATAATTTTTAAAAGCTCCCCAAGTGATTCTATTTTCACACAACCGTTGGTTTAGGTAAAACTATTAAATAACTGGGTTCTAGATAGCTAAATTATTATTTTAAAAAGCTAATTGAATTTAGCTTCAGATGATCTATTTTAAACTTATTTTTTCTCTCTCCTAAAATACCAACTCAATTAAGCTGCTTTCCTTATTGGTCTTTTAATTGAACTTCTTCCCTTACAAATTAGTGGCCCTCTCGAAGCAAAAGGATTACTCTCTCATAATTTTTTAGGTTTATTTTCCCTTATCCTATGTGTCAACAAACTGAATCTGAGCACTTTACTGCAACTCTGTATTCTAGGTAGATGATTTCTAATTGTATCCTGGACTCTGGGTCTTATTTAAGTCTTTTGTTTAAGCAGACCTTCACTGAAATGGGCTGGTAGAGAAAGAGAGGCACCGACTCTTTACTGCTGGATGGGAGTACAAGTTCAGGGCCCCCACTTGGCCTCTGCTGACACCACCCTGGTGGGAAGTACAAGAGAGGTATCCTGTAACTGTCAGGAGGGGTTGGAAACCTAGGCTTCCCCTGACAGCACCCCAGTGGGGAGTAGAAGCGGTGCCCCTTTACCACCAGGCGAGAGTAAAATCTAGGCTTTCTACTAGACCTATGCTGATGGGAGTGGTGGTGGTGGTGGTGGTGGGCGGGGGGCGGGGTGGTGGTGGGGGTGGGAGAGTGCTGCATTTCCCCCTGGTGCTTTGCAAACACAGGTGTATATGGTAAAAAATGTTTCTCTCTTATTAAGCTTCCCTGTTCCCAGGCCTTTGGCAAGAGGAAGCAGGCTTTTTGTGTCTGCACCCACTGGCATTTCTGGGTTGTGGGCTTCCCCAGCATCCAGTCCAGGATCCATAGGAGGCAAAAAGAAACGCCAGGGAACCCTCTGACATGTTGTTCCTTGAGTCCTGGAGTCCCTAGCTAGTCCACTTTCTTTTCTCCACCTTTTAGAGTCTTGTTTTGTTTGCTTTAGAATAGAACGTTCAGGGGTTTTTTAACTGTACTTAAGAAGAGGAATAGAGAGAAATGCATCTCCTCCAATCTGGTCCAGAACAGAATCCTATCTATTAAGACTGCATGCAGACAAATTACAAACCGTACATTTCTCCTTAGGGAGTTTACAACGCAGCTGAGGAGCCAGGAGGCATCCATCACAGGGGTAGACAACATGAGCTTCGTTTGGGGAGAAGGGGTTGCAGAGGTTTACCTCTCTTTAAAATGTTGATGATTCTCAAATGTGAACGTCAAACGTATGCTTTTCTCTGGAGTTCCAAATGGGTATTTCCGCTTGTGTTTGGAAAGCGCCCCCTGAAGGGCTCATGGGGATCACATATTTGACCTGGCCAAAATGAAACTCATCACCTTGCCCTAACCTGCTCCTCCTCAGGTCCCACCAGTTTACCATCTCCCAAGCCTAAAAGAAGAGTCCTCCTCAACTTCTCTCACTCGTCCATTCTTGCCTGGGAGACAGCACAGAACAGTGAACAAGCACAGGCTTTAGGGCCACATGACCTGGGCTTAAACCCTGGCATTACCCGTTACCAACTTTATGTCTTTGGGTAAGGCTTTTCAAAGCTCTGTGTCATAGTGTCTTTACCTTAAAATAGGGTTAACAATACTACCAACCTCACAGGAAGGATGAAAAAATTATCGAAGTTAATACATGCAGAACAATTAAAACAGTGCCTGGCACACAGTAAATATTCAAAATAATGTTAGCTATAATTAAGAATAACTCAGAAACCTTTCATGTCCGATCTCTTCTCTCTACCCTGGTGCCACTGTATCCATTGAGATGATCGTAAGAGCCCCTGAAGTAGGATTTATTTCATTGACCTCTTCCCAGTTCGGTCCATACTATGTAATGCTGCCAGAATTTGCTTCCTAAAAAATAAAACTGATCATGTCACCTAAAATCTGTAGCTCTGCATTGCTGAAAGGAGTGAATAACACACCCCTTTAAGAATTTGAAAAAAAGCTAAAAGTGCCTTGTGCAGAAAAATGCGTAAGTGTTTACACATACTTACGAATCCCTGAGACCCTTCCTTGTCTGAGAAGCCACTTGCACGCCTCCTCTGTGCCCTTTCACTGCATTTGATCTCTGTTTTAGTGCTTAATACACTGTACTGTGGTCCTCTCTGTGTGCATTTGTCTCACCCACTAAACTAGAGGCTGTGTCTTTCTCATCTTTACTTCCCTAGTACCTGGCATAGTAGTTGATTTGATAGATAGGAGATGAACAAAATTTACTGAATGTTTGCAAGACAATGAGTTCAAAGAGTTCTCTTTGATCAGGAAACTCTGATGGTTTTCACGTATTCCTTTTTATCAAAGCCAAACCCTTAATCAGAACTTTAAAAGCCCTATTCTTGTTGGTCACCTTACAGATACTTTTCCCTTTCTCTCTTCTCACCTTGCTTGGAGGAACTCATCCATTCTCATGCTTTCAGCTACACGTGTAATGGCTTCCAAATCTATGTCTGCGTCCCAGATTGTCCTCTAGACAGTCAGCTGTCTACTGGGTGTCTCCATTTGTATGTTCCTCAGGCAGCTCAAAGTGAAACCTATTTAAGATTGAGAATATTTCCACACTCTCCTGCCCCATCCCTGCCTCTTGTCCTACATTTCCAATCTTGGTGAGTAAGCAACACACCATCTACCCAGTTGTTCAAGAAAGAAACTTTGCATCATTCTAGACTCTTCTTTCTCCTCAATGTCCAAGGCCTGTTGTTTCTACCATTAAATATCTCTTGAATTTAACCCCCTTTTTCCCATCTTTACTGTCCTTGCTTGAGTTCAGATCCTTATAATTTCTAATAGTATTACTGCAGCAGCCTCTTTTTTTTTCCATTAAAGAAAAATTAATAATTTATTTTATTGTTGTTGAGAATATACACAGTAAAACATCCACTAATTCAACAGTTTCTACAAGTCAATGTTATTGATTACACTCTTTGAGTTGTGCAACCATATATAATGCCCACCTTTATCTGTTCTAACAGATTTTGTCTTAAAGTCTACTTTGCCTGCTATTAAGGTTGCCAACCCAGCTCTCTTTTGGTTATTATTTTGGTTAATATTTCTTCCCATCCTTTCAACCCATTTGTGTTATTGGTCTAAGATGTGTCTCTTGTAAACAGCATGTAGTTGAATCATGTTGTTGTGTTATCCATTCTGCCATTCTCTGTCTTTTGACTGGGGCAATTCATCCATTTACATTCTGTGTAACTACCAGTAAGAAGTAATTTACTTCTGCCATTTTGTTATTTGTTTTTTGTAGATTTTAAGCCTTCTTTGTCTTTGTCCTTTAGTACAGCTTCCTTTTGGTTTTGTTGGTTTACTGTAGTGGGCCTTTTTGGTTCCCTTCTCCTTTCTTTTTGTGAACCTTTTTTGATATGTTCTTAGTGGTTACCATGAATATTAAATTTAACAGCTTATATTTATAACATTCCAGGGTAGTAAGTTGGTACCAACTGAACTTCAGTAACATACAAGAAGTTCGCTATTTATACTGTTCCTCCCCCCTTTTTGTTATCACTAATCATGTCTTTATATTTCATATGCCCTGTAACATAATTTTATCATACTTTTTAATAAATTTGTTATTAAGAAACATAAAGGACAACACAATTAGAACTATCAATCATGAATACCTTATTACTAGCCTTTATACTTGTCTATGCATTTCAATTCATTAGGGATCTTTCTTTTTATGCATAGTTTTGAATTACTTTCTAGTATCTTTTCCCTTCCATCTACAGAACTCCCATTAGAATTTTTTATAGGGCTGGTCCGGTAGATATGAACTCTCTCAGCTTCTGTTTATCTGGGAATGGTTTAATTTCATCCTCATTCTTGAAGGATAGTTTTGCTGAGTATAGTATTCTTGGTTGATAGCTTTTTTGTTCAGCACTTTAAATATATCATTCTGTTTCTTTCTGGCCGCCAATGTTTCTGAGGGGAAATCGGCACTTAGTCTTATTGGGAATCCTTTGTTTGTGACTGTGGCTTCTCTCTCACTGTTTTCATGTTTTTTTTTTTTTACTTTTTGAGAGCCTAACTGTGATGTATGTTGGTGTAAATTTCTTTGGGTTTATGCTGCTTGGGGTTCTTTGAGCTTCTTGGATTTGCACATTCATGTCTTTCATTAGACTACGGAAATTTTCTGTTATTATTTTTTAGCAGACTCTTAACTGCTTTCCCTGTGTTCAGTTTTGTTCCCCCTCCAACTCATTCATCAACACCCATTTATTACACCTGCTATATGGCATGTACTGTTCTGGGAAGAAGAGAGTCTATGACCCTTCTCTCATGGAGCCAGTGTTCTATGGGAATATGGGGGAGCTAGATAGTAAACAACTACATAATGGGAAGGTCTCTGAAGAAGAGTAAAGTGGTAATATAAAGACATAGAGGGGGTAGGGTGGGGCTGGGAAGGTATCATTCTAGACAGCCTTGTGAGATAACATTTGAACAGAGAGCTGAATGAAGTGAGGGAGGAAGCATGCAGAAATTTGAGGGGCAAACACTCCAGGCAGAATGAGAAGCAAGAGCAAAGAATAAACACTGAGGACACTGAGGGCTGACTTCATCCTTCTCCTCTGATTTCTTTGGGCTCTGACTTTCTACTTACTATGTGACGAGAACTGTACTAAGCACTGTACATGCATTGTTTCTGGTTTATTTACATACATCTCATTTCAGGTCAACAATTCACTGACGTGGGTGCTACTGTTAAAATGGGGCATGAATTCAACAACCACCCATATGCTACTACATATCCTAATACCTGTGTTTACCAGACCCCATGGGGTGTGATTTCTCTTATGTCGTTTACCATTGATAGTGCACCAATCTTTAAATGCTATATGGGTACTTTTACAACTCAACAGGCTTTCCAAAAAGCTATTAGATGGAATGGCTTGGGGACAGAAGAGCAGAGGGAGTCATGGTCTTAACAACCAAAAGGATATTTCATCCATAGAAGGCATAGTAATTTAGCAAAGTCAGAAGAGACAATCCTGAACTTGTCAACAGTACTTGTCCTGCTAGATGTACCGTCAGCCCCAGCACATTTTAAGGAGTTCTCTGTTTAGACATAATTCCAATAAAAGGAAATCCCCTTTATGTCTGTTATATTAGAAAATCAGATTCTCCTACAGTGCAGCGGAACTTTGTTATAACAACTCAGCATAGAGAACATTTTCTCTGGACCTCACCCAATAAAAAGGAAACAAATTTGTTATTGTATACAGCCCTTGTTTAAGGAAAATTCTCCCATAAGGCTACCCTCAAACATGAAACCGTGATCAGTACCTCAAGGAAGATTCAATTTCGATACAGGTCATGAGGCTTTCTAGAAAACACACACTGTCTCTCTCTCACATAAAACTGAGACAATTCTAATGGCAGAACTGAATTTTGGGGCAAGTCCAACTGTCAACAAATGTTTCCAAGGAACAACCTGAACAGAAAAGTGAATAAACTTGAGGAACAGGACAGTTACCCCAGTGCTCTCATCCTTGACTGCACACTAATTACCTGGGATCTTTAAAACATGCTGATGCCTAGGTCTCACCCTGGAGAATTAACTGGTCTAGGCTGTGGCCTGGGTATCAGAACTTTAAAAACTCCCCAGGCTATTCTGCTGTGCAGCCAAGATTGAGAACCCCCCAGTTAGAAGATACTAACATTTTCTATTTGGCTTTAAACATGGAAATTAAATAAAACCACATTCAAATCTTCTAAGTGTTAGGTGAGTGTCACGATTGAATTATGTTCCCCCAAAAATGTGCATATCAAGTTGGTTAGGTTAAGACAGAGAGGGTTAAATGTGCTGGCAGAACAAAAGAGCTGTTAAAAGATTACCATCTAGAAGTTAGGTAAACAGGAACCACACCCTGTCACCAAGAAATAAGGTTAAAATCTCCTTCGTAGTGCTTTTCTAGTCCCTTCCCCCTCTACAGTCTCCATATGCGCAGAAGAACAAAATGTGACCACTGTTTGGCCTTCCTTAGCCCACCAAAGAGGGTGATGTAGTGCCAAAGGCCAGTATGCCTCAGCTATATCCCATAATAGGCAACGCCAAGGGCTGATGAGAGGACTCCATCTTGAATATCAGTGGGTTCCATCTTGAATTCCAGATACATGAGCAACCTAATTAGTATGCACTGCCATTCTGAGAAGTACCCGCCCCTTGAAAGAAACTGTCTAAATATTTATTACTCTGTTGTCTCCACTGAACCCATAAAGCCCTAGCCTTACTTCTCTTTTTGAATCAATCTTTTGGAGCGACATGAGCCCTCACTGACTCCTTTTACTTGTCAGAGGTAAAATAAACCTGTTATAGCTGAATCCAAAATTATCTCCTCTGTGTATTCTCAAAAGAGAAAGACAAGGACCCATTGAGTCCAGAGGGCCTCTGTGCCCTTGATGGTAACAAGGTCATGATTCCCAGTATTGTGTGGTTGTCCTCCATTTTGTGATTGTAATTTTACGTTAAGAGGATTAGGGTGGGATTGTAACACCACCCTTATTCAGGTCACTTCCCTGATCTAATGTAAAGAGAGCTTCCTTGGGGTGTGGCCTGCACCACCTTTTATCTCTCAGGAGATAAAAGGAAAGGGAAGCAAGAAAACAGGGCCAGGAGAGAGTGTGTCCTTTGGACCTGAGGTTACTGTGCTGAGATGCTCCCAGACCAAGGCAAGACTGACGAGAAGGACCTTCCTCCAGAGCCAACAGAGAGAGAAAGCCTTCCCCTGGAGCAGACTCTGTGAATTTGGACCTGTAGTCTACTAGACTCTGAGAGAATAAATTTGTCTTTGTTAAAAGCCATCCACTTGTGGTATTTCTGTTCTAGTAGCACTAGATGACTATGACATTTACCAGTGAAAGCCCTACATTCTTCTGGCCTGCCTGAGACTGTAGCATCTTTGCCTACGTTTCTTCTTTGAAAAGACAAGACAGCAATTAAAAGAGAAACAGCTGTGCAAATAGAAGTATAAGGTGGCAGCTCTCTTCAAAGGTGCTGTTTTTTACCCCAACAGAAACGAAGCAAAACGTACTTTTTTTCTTTTTTGTACCCTAATGGACCAAACATTTGGAGCCCCTGACATGCAGAATGTAGCCAATACACAAACTTGAGTCTTGATTGTTTAGTTTCCTCCTGGATTCCTACAAGTGATTTGTTTCAAGAGCTTAGGATTAAATATCTTAGAAAGTAAAAGGCTTCCACTAATAAATAAGGGAAATGGGGGGGGGGGGCTGTGGTGGAGGAGAGAGAGCGAGAGCGAGAGAGAGGAACACAAGCAACGAAACCAGAAAATGTTTAGTTTATGGTTGTCTTGGGCTTTGGTGTCAGAAAAACCTGCACTGAAATGCTGCACTAGTGACCAACTTTTCTGAGAATTAGTTTCCTCATTTATAAAACGATACTACTTCCTACACAGGATTCTTTCTTAGAAAGATTGTGATATGGTATATTTAAATCACCTAATAAGTACCTGGCATTAGGTCCATGACAAATGTTAATTCTGCTATTTCTCTCCCCTTCTTAAAATAGGAATGGATGTTTGCCATAAAAGGGAGGCAGTAGGTAGCAGTTCACTTTCCAAATTATGAGCAAGGACTCCAGGGTCAAAAGGACTTGGGTGTGAATTCCGACATTCCTTGGGAGCTTTGTGACCTTGAGTGACTTCAACTTTCTGAGCATCACAGTGGTATGTACCAATGATGCTGTAGCCACTGTGACCACCCGAGGCACTGACTTCCCGGGTGGTTTACTTCTCAGCCTCTCGCACAGGACTGGGAAGCTTCAAGGGCAGAGAGTGAGTGGCTCTGCCATCAGGTCGATTCCAACTCATAGCTACTCTATAGGACAAAGTAGAACTGCCCCCACAGGGTTTCTAAGGAGCAGCTGGTAGATTCGAACTACCAAACTTTTGGTTATTAGCTGAGCTCTTAACCACTGTACCACCAGTGCTCTAGGCACGCAGCAGGTATTCAAAATGTTAAATGAATAAAAGAGGCCTCTGATAACACCATTGTGTGAAAGGAAGCTTGTTAGTGCCTCAGCCAGTGAGTGACATCTGTTTCTGCAAAGGGAGAGATCTTTTTTGTGTATACTTCTGGATTTAGGACGTTGTTTTAAAAGGATCTCGTTTCCAGCAATCAGACCTCTAAATACATAAGGTGTTGTACTCATTTTCTTATACTTAAGTTTTTAAAAGGCTTTGTGTTTCAACGAAATAGCTTTTGAGAGCAGTTATGAATGACCCTTAAGGATTGTTGCTTTCAGATTACTGCTTGATTCCATCTTTTACATTTGAAATTGAATTCCAAGTATGGTACTGATGAAAATGAACCCTACCTCGTGCAGAAGCACTGACTTTTGACTTTATAAACTGGTTTGCTTGGTACTGTTTAGCATAAACAGTGGTCTCCTACTGGTATAACAAAAGGCTTTTATTTCTGACCACGTGGCAAGAAAACAATCAAGAGGGTAGCCTTCTTTCTCTCTTATTAAGAGAAATAAGGGAGGAGATAACGTAGATGTCACATTTCTTAGAAGTATTTTAAAACCATGCGCTCACTCAAATGCAATAATAAAATCATGAGAGCTGGAAAAAAATGACAGGGAGTAGAAAGATTGTTTTATTGCAAAGCCATCAGAGCAAGAAAAAAAAAAATTCTTGAAAACTTAAACTGAAACCTAAACACCTGTATCTTTCTAAATTTCTCTTTATACAGACACTGCTTTTTTTCTAAGAACAAAGGCTTCCAGGTATCTAATACTCCTAAGCAGCTGTCTTTGTTATGCCAGGCAAAAATATGAAAAATATTTGCACAGACGTTCCAAATAACACAGCTTCCAGGACCTGCTGAGAATTAATTACAAAGGTAAATTTATTATCTAAATAAATAAATAAACCTGAGTGCCACTCAGGGTCTGACATTAAGGGATTATATACTTCCCATTAAAGAGGCCTAATAAATTTATTTTAAAGGTTGGAGGGAGAGGGGAGACTGCTAGGGAACACCAGCTCAGGCGGAGCCAGGCGCCAGCTGACTGCCTCCATTGAGATTACCATGGAAACACCTTCCTTTGGGATGTTGCCATGATGGTAGGGTGCTTTAGAAACGGTGATGGTGAGCAGAGCTGGCAGGCTGGATGGATTTCAGCAGGGCTCACCCTCGTACAAATTACAAGGGCAATCCATCTTCCAAATGAAAAGATATCTTTCTAGTGCGTCACGTCAAATAGAGTAATAAAGCATGAAGCCTGGCATAATTACAATCCATTTACCTCTACAAAGCAGTCACATCCGTTCAGATAATTGTCTCTTTTCTCTCTCCCCTGATTGCTTTGCATTCTCCCCAGAACTGAAAGAGGTATTTGTGTAATTAATTGGCTACTTCCTTGGCCATCAAGCAAATACTGATAAAAGGGGACTATATCAAACAACGTTAATGAGTAGACTCAAACCTTCTTCAAACAAACCCATCAAACAAAATGGACACAACTCACCAACAAAAGAAGGGTGAAAGGAATTCCAGCTGAGATCAGGTTAAATGTTACCGTTTTGTGGTCTCACTTGAAATCAGCGAACAGATTTTGCATTTACGCAAATTAAATTCAACCTTGGCAATTCACTCCCTGGGCGCTGGTGCGGGTGAACCAACGTCTATGTGAAATTGAATGGCAGACGTGCATTTATTCTAGCACAAGGTGCAAACTTTTCCACCAATTTATAGTAGTCTCTAGGATGATTATCAGAGATAAAGAGGTTGTGATCAAAGTTTTGGGCACAATACTATACAGGTTATTTTGTTCTCCATATCAAGCTACAGCACATATGAGTCCCACAGCTTTTGCAAAATATTCAAATTTTGACTGTACTGCTCACTGTAAAAATTTTAAGCTTTCTTGACAACTATATTGGAATTAATGCTTTAAATCGGTATTATAACTTAAAAACATAGCATAGAGAATGACTCAAAGGGAATGATGTAGATTCCAGCTGGTTGAGATCCTAACCTAAGTATACAGTATTTGCACACATAGAGTCACTTTGTGGCTACTAAAGGGGTCACCTGAAACCTGAATGTTTCATTCGCAGATTGTTGTTAACACTTCTTACACCATTGTCATTTGTGAGATAACTGAAAGTATTCTCAAATACCTGTCATTGTTTCTATTTTTTTTATCCTCTCTGAAGATGGATTGGAATCATTATTAAATGACAAACTGATCAAATAATTCTTGTTAATGGAAGGGGAAAAGAAAGGTGCTCAATTTATCTTTTAATTATATTTTGCTTAGGCATATATTAAAATCAGTCTTCATCTCCTGAACGCAAACCAACTAAAGACAGAGAGTATAGAGATGGTTCTTGTAGTTAAAGGTTACTAGGTTGTGCTCAGTTACATATTTTTGGAGAATAGAAAAACACATGGTACACTGTACACCTATTAGAATGACTAAAGCCCCCAAACCGACAATACCAGATGCTAATAAGGATGTGGAGCAACAGGAACTCTTATTCATTGCTGGTGGAAATGCAAAATGGTACACTCACTTTGGAAGACAGTTTGGCAGTTTCATACCAAGCTAAACATAATCTAACCATATGATCTAGCAGTCATGCTCCAAAGTATTTACCGAATTGATCTGAAAACTTCTGTCCATGCAAAAATCTGTATGTGAATGTTTATAGCAGTTTTATTCAAAATCACTGAAAACGAGAAGTAACTAAGATGCCCTTCCATAACCGAATGGATAAACAAACTCTCCACACAATACAGTATTAAACACCCCCCTGCCAAAAAAAAAAAAAAAAAAAAAAATCCACCGACATCGAGTCTATTCCAACTCACAGTGACCCCATAGGGTTTCCGAGGCTGTAAATCTTTATGGAAGCAGACTGTCATATCTTTCTCCCACAGAGAAGTTGGTGGGTTCGAACTGCCAGCCTTTTGTGCTTTAATCCCAGCGTGCCCCACCAGGGCTCTTCAATAGAGTATTATTAGTGATAAAAAGAAATGAGCTATCAAGGCACAGAAAGACATGGAGGAAATTTAAATGCATACTGATAGTGAAAGATGCCAGTCTGAAAAGGCTACACACTATATGATTCCAATTATATAATATTCTGGAAGAGACAAAACTACAGAGATAGTAAAATGAACTGTAGCTGCTACGTTCAAGGAGAAGGGATGAATATGTGAAGCATGGGATATTTTGAGCAGTAAATCTATTCTGTATGACACTGTAATGGTGGATATATGACATTTATGCGTTTGTCAGAACACAGAACTTTACAGCATAAAAAGTGAACTTCGATGTGTGCAAAATTTAAAGAAATCATTTAGGAGGTCAGGGGATCCCAGGAAGGAATGTAGAATGTGACGAGAGAATATAACTGGAATAAAAAGGTGTGAAACAACCTCACGGAAAGGGGTGGGAGAAAAAGGCATTGACCCAACGAACTCTGGAAATGAGTGGAGTCTGTAAGACTCCCGGCTAAAGGAACTGCCTATAAGAACTGTACTCTAGTTGATAAAGTTTGTCCCATGGGGGTACAGGTTAACAGTTCTGATACTGCTATACACACATGATAAAAAAATAATGAAGTGACCAATTCAGTAAATGTAAGGTGAATGGTGGGAGCCAAGTGTGTAACTGCTGGACTGAGAATTTAAAGATAAGAACAAAAGCAAGAGGAGGAACCAAAATGATTCATGTGGTAACAGACTAGAGTTAGAGACACTGGTATGAACTCTTAAGTTTAATATGAAGATGGTCACATACAGAATATTTATTGATGTGTATATACACAGATCAGTATACAAAAATATATTTCTGTGCTCTGCCAGCTGAAAGGGCATAAAATAAATGACACGCCAGTGACAATGAGATACTAGCACCTGGATCTTCTCCAGTAAAAGAAACCAGGGCTCCTTGGAGAAATGGTAGAATCTAGGGCTGGGGCAGAAAATATACAGATGATCCTGGAGCATGTTATAGTGCCAGAAAGTAAGGAAGTGCTCAAAAAACAAAAACAAAAAAACCCCTAAACCTCAAAAACTCAACAACCCCGTATTGATGGGGTATGTCAAAGAGACACAAGAGCCAACTGAAAGAGCTCCCAATAGTCAAAGCTGGAACAAATGAGCAACAAAATAAATATAACTGCCTGGATGTGTATATATATAAAGAACTAGAAATCAATACGAGAAGACAACCCTACAGATGGCAAGAAACTTGAACGTGCACTTCACAAATGGCAGACAAATGACCAATAAATACAGGAAAAGGTGTTCAACCTTATTAGTAATCGGGAAAGTGCAAATAAAAACCACAATGAGTAACCACCAATACCTACCAGAATAAAAAAAAAAGAATAGCTAAGATTTAAAAGACTCTCAATAGCTAGTGTTAGAGAGGAAATGGAACAAATGAAATGGTCACACATGGTTGGTGGGCGTGTAAGCTGGTACAACTACTTTGGAAAATTATTTGGCATTATCTAGCAAAGGTGAATAGCAATTTTACTCCTGGTAAAACTGTATTTGCCCAATGAGAGTGTATGTACATAAATGCCAAAAGACACAAGAAAGATGGAAACATCTCAAATACCAACCAACAGCTAAAAGGATAAAAAAACTGTGGCGTATTCATACAAAGAAATACCACACAGCAAGGAAAATGAACAAATTTCTGTTATCCTCTAGGAGTTTTACTGCTTTACCTTTAACTTCTATGAAATAACACAATGTTGAGAGAAGCTGCACAAAAAAGAATACATAGTGTTTGGTTTCATTTATATTAAGTTCAAAATGAGCAAAAACTATACTTTTGAAAAAGAAAGAGGAGGTAGTGATTGGGAGGGAACATAAGGGGGGCTTCTGGGAGCCCTATTAATGGTCTATTTCTTAACATTGGTAATGGTTACGCAGGTGTGTTCACTTTGTGGTAATTCATCAAGCTATACCCTTAAGATCTATGTACTTTAATGCATACAGGTTATATTTCAATAAAAAAATATTTGCCCAGATGTGAATAGAAGTATTGTTCAACTCTTACGGTATACGGTGTGCCATATGTCAATACAATAGTTCAACGTTCTGCCAGTCAAATGATCTCAGTTTACTTAAATTACCCCAAGCTTCATAAAAAGTTTGAAGGTCTCTGTTCAAATGGGACACCGTCACCAAATGATAAATACAACAGCAAAGATCTAAGTTCTAGTTCTGATACATATTTCCAAACAGAAATAGGACAAGGGCTATTTTGTTTATTGACATAAGGGATAGATAATATTGCCCTGACTGTTCTGTCTGAAAGACGGTAAGAGTGGATAATGGGGCAGTGGTAGAGATGGGGAAAAAGACTTGAAAGGTATAAGCCAAAAAGTGGCTATCTCAGAGTTTCATTTTCCTTTATTTCTTTTTTGCTTTAAATTTAGTTCTCTTTAAATGTTGTTTTTAGTTCTGCATTCAGTGTGATTTGCCTTTAAGTTTACAGGAACTGGCCAGAACAATGCAGCAGATAATAATCTATTGAATTTTTATATTTAAAAATAATTTAGGGATAATGACAGCGCCGTGGAACACTGGCTGCAGGATAAGAGCTTCGTGCGGTAATTATACAAATTAAAAAAATATATGCAAAACAAAGATTCTTTCACAAGCAATAAACAGACTTAAAGTTCGTAGATTTTTTTCCCTCCCTGAGAACAAATTCTTGATGCAGCCCCAAATATTTTATCTGATAAGCACTAGGACATTAGTAGAAAGTAGAATCCTGTTAAGGGTTGAATTGTGTCCCCCTAAAAGATACATGAAGTCCTAGCCATTGGTACCTGTGACTGTGACCTTGTTTGGAAATAATATCTTTGAAGATCTTTTATCAGTTAACAGGAGGGCATATTGGAGTAGGTTGGGTCTCAATCCCTTCTGAGTAGTGTTTTTATAAAAGAGAAGAACAGATATAGAGAGTCAGACAGAGGAAGAAGGGCCCGTGATGATGGAGGCAGACACAGCTCCCAGGCAAGGAATGCTAAGGATTGTTGGGAGCCACCAGAAGCTGGGGAGAGGCATGGAAAAGTTCCTCTTTCAGAACCCTTAGAAGGAATCAACATGGCCGATATGCTGATTTGGACTTTTAGCCTCCAGAACTTTAAGGCAAGAAATTTCTGTTCTTGAAAGTCAGCACCTTGTGGTATTTTGTTACAGCAGCCCTAGGAATCTGAGATAGGTCTTAAGTGCATGAATTTACAGGGCCTTAGAAAGAGGTTGGAGCAGACTCTGTACCAGTTTTAGGGACATAGAGAGACTCAAAGTCAGATTGTACATGTCAAGTGAGAATCTGGCAGTTAATGGAATTGGTGTCAAATACTCATTTAAGAAAGCATGTTTTAAGCAGCTTTATTTATAATAATTAAAAACCAGAAACAACTCAAATGCCCATCAACAGCAGAATGGATAAAAATTGTAGTATATTATTAACACAACTGAGTATTTTACAACGTGAGAATCAACAAACTGTAACTACATGCAACATGAAGAAATCTCACAGACATAATGTTGAGAAAGCAGCCAGACACAAAAGAGTATACACTATGTATGTTTCTATTTATACAAGTTCAAAAACAGGATATCAAACCCGTAGTGATAGAATCAGAAGAGTAAGTATCTATTATTACTATGTGTTTAGAGCACAGGGGGTGTGAACATAGGGAACTATTTTGATAAGAAGTCCGACCACTGATTTTCAAACTGGGCTCTGAAGGGGTGCTGAAGTGGCTGGGCAGAGGGAGTGAACTCCCAGGTTTTCATGCTGCTTCAACCAGAGGAGCCCCGCCTTTTTATCCATTTAACGTATTGGGCTTCTGCCTAAGATTTTGCTCAAACAGGGTTGTTTTTTGTTTTTAAAGTGAAGAATTCCGTGGCTTTTTTAATATAATTTTTATTGTGCTTTAAGTGAAAGTTTATAAACCAAGTCAGTCTCTCACACAAAAACCCATATACACCTTGCTAAAAAAAACACCTTGCTACACACTCCCAATTACTCTCCCCCTAATGAGACAGCACGTTCCCTCCCTCCACTCTCTCTTTTCGTGTCCATTTCGCCAGCTTCTAACCCCCTCCACCCTCTCATCTCCCCTCCAGGCAGGAGATGCCAACATAGTCTCAAGGGTCCACCTGATCCAAGAAGCTCACTCCTCACCAGCATCCCTCTCCAACCCATTGTTCAGTCTAATCCATGTCTGAAGAGTTGGCTTCGGGAAGGGTTCCTGTCCTGGGCCAACAGAAGGTCTGGGGGCCATGACTACCAGGGTCCTTCTAGTCTCAGTCAGACCATTAAGTCTGGTCTTAGGAGAATTTGGGGTCTGCATCCCACTGCTCTCCTGCTCCCTCAAGGGTTCTCTATTGTGTTCCCTGTCAGGGCAGTCATCGGTTATAGCCGGGCACCATCTAGTTCTTCTGGTCTCAGGATGATGTAGTCTCTGGTTCATGTGGCCCTTTCTGTCTCTTGGGCTCGTAATCACCTTCTGTCCTTGGTGTTCTTCATTCTCCTTTGATCCAGGTGGGTTGAGACCAATTGATGCACCTTAGATGGCTGCTTGCTAGTGTTTAAGACCCCAGACGCCACTCTTCAAAGTGGGGTCGCAGAATGTTTTCTTAATAGATTTTATTATGCCAATTGACTTAGATGTCCCCTGAAACCATGGTCCCCAGACCCCTGGCCCTGCTACGCTGGCCTTCGAAGCATTCAGTTTATTCAGGAAGAAGCTTCTTTGCTTTTGGTTTAGTCCAATTGTGCTGACCTCTCCCGTATTGTGTGCTGTCTTTCCCTTCATCTAAAGTAGTTCTTATCTACTATCTAATTAGTGAATGCCCCTTCCACCCTCCCTCCCTCCCCCAACTCATAACCACAAAAGAATGTTTTCTTCTCAAGTTTAAACTATTTCTCAAGTTCTTATAATAGTGGTCTTACGCAATATTTGTCTTTTTGCAACTAATTTCACTCAGCATAATGCCTTCCAGGTTCCTCCATGTTATGAAATGTTTCACAGATTCCTCGCTGTTCTTTATCTATGCGTAGTATTCCATTGTGTGAATATACCATAATTTATTTATCTATTCATTGGTTGATGGGCACCTTGGTTGCTTCCATGTTTTTGGTATTGTAAACAGTGCTGCAATAAACATGGGTGTGCACATATCTGTTCATGTACAGACTCTTATTTCTGTAGGATATATTCCAAGGAGTGTCAAACAGGGGTTTTAAAAATGTTTGAAAACACTGAAGTAGGCCAACTGGGATACTTCCCTCTAGAATCTGACCAGGAAATATGTACAGACTCAGAGAGTTGGCTGTGGGAAGAGAAGTGAAGATGATCCAGAAGAAATAGAGACTGAAGAACTGCAGAGTCATGTTACAGTCAATGTGCCACTTCCTGCCTGCCATCTCCACTGTGCTGTTTAATAGATGTCACAATCTTAACATCTCACAAACAGACCTCCTAGACTGTCCTATGTTTACGTCCACACTCTCTGCAGTCTTCTATCTCAGTTAATGGCAACTACCCTTCCAAGTTGCTTAGGTCAAAAACCTTAGAGTCAATCATAACTTCTCTCATTCAAGCTCCAGATTCAATCCGTTCATCCACCAGCAAACCCTCCTGGCTTTACTTTCAAAGCATGTCCAGAATCTGACCACTTTCACTACCTCTACTGCTGCCATCTTGGTCAAAGTGAGCATCATCTGTTACCTGAATTATGGCAGCAGCCTCCTAACTCGTCTCATTGCTTTTATTTTTGCTCACTGCCTCTCCACCCCCAGTCTTTTCTCAACACAGTGGAGATCCTGTTAAAATTTAAGCTAGATCATGCTATCCCTCTGATCCAAATTCTCCAATGGCTCCCCATCTCCTCCAGGATAAAAGCCCCAAGTTTTTTAAATGGCTTGTAAGGTCCTATGTGGTCTGGTCTTATTTCACTTCCTGCAATTGTCTCCCTGTCCCCCACTCAAATCACACTCTTCCTCAACACACCAGGCATGCTCTGTGTATTTGCTGCTCCTTCTGCCTAAAATACCTCTCCACCAAGTAAATATACGGTTCATCCTTATCTCCTTCAAGTCTTTGCTTAAGTGTCAACTTCTCAGTGAGGCCTGATTTAAAATTACAATACCCACATACTCTCTGTCCTTTTCCTTATTTCCTGCAGGGAAGCTTTAGGAAATGGTATAAAGTACACATCTCAGAATGGCCAAGGAGTGATGGGACTGGAGTATATGTAGCCCCATATTCACTGAGTCATTGGGTGGCTGAGGGTAGGTGGGCACTTCCAGCCCTCTGCGCATGAGGGCAAAGAAGGTTCTGCCAGGCTTCTGACAAAGAAGATGGCTACTGGAAGTAAGGATGGTACACACAAAATGGTAACAGAATCCAAGTGGATATGGATGGACCACTAATAGCATCCGGGACAGCATGTATCCATCCTATTGACATTGTTTTATGTCTACTGCTATTGTGTGCCATTGAGTCGATTTTGACTCATAGTGACCCTACCGGAAGGAGAACTGCTCCATAAGGGTTTCCGAGGCTGTAATCTTTATGGAAGCAGAATGCCACATCTTTCTCCCACAGGATAGCCGGTGGGTTTGAACCTTCGACCTGTTTGTTAGCAGCAGAGTGCTTAACCACTGTACCACCAGGGCCCCTTTCATGTCTACTATAATTTTTAAACATTGTTATTTTTTAAATAATGTATTATATTATTAACCTTAATAACAATGATGATGACAATGGGAAACAGTGACTATAAATAAACCAGTCAACATTAAAAGGAAGGTAGTTTGGAAAAATAACTTGAGTTCAATCAGTTGTTTAACTATTTATCGAATTTATATCATGTGCCTGAGTGATCTCCCTGTAATAGGAAGTAAGGAAAAGAAATAAAACGTATTCCAAAATTCATTTTCATTTGGCTACGCTTCACTAGACTTTGACAAAATAAGATTTTTTCCCTCAACTTCCTTCATCTCCTACTGTAAGATTTCAGGGTTATTAGGCTTAAACTGTGACTGATATATAAGATTACAAGTCTTTGCTAAGAAGACTATATACAAGGAAGACTGACTTAGAATATCATTTTCTTTTTAGCTGCAATCTATTTAGCCCTTCAGTAGAAAGGAGAGAGGCGTACGTGTGCGCGTGTAGGGGGTGTGGAGATAAATCTCAGCCCCATCATCAGGGCAATAAGGCTGCAGTGATGCTCTAAATCATTCAGCAAAGGTGGGAACAGTCTGCCTTCTTTGTACCTCACCATCAACAGGACCCCTGATTTAATAAAACTACAAAACAATATAAATGTTGCCTATTCCTTTTGTAGAGGCCAAGAGGATTTAAGATGATCTCTAAATAAGACTCCTCATAGCTCCCAGTATTGGACACGCACAGGCGTTCCTCTTTAAGAACAGTAGACAGAGAAAAATCACCGGACACATGAGAAGGTCCAGTAGTGCACGCAAAGTCTTTCTGAAGAATCAGAACAGAGTCACTCATAAAGCAGACCCCATAAAGCAGTAGAAAATGTAAAAAAAGAAAAAAAAATCTCATATTGAGATTCAAGAAGAGGCCTACCAAGTTTCAAATAAGAAATGATTACAGAATTTAAAAATCCTACAGAGTGGGTTTTTATAACAGAGTGGATTTAGACCAGAGATCACATAACCAGCAACTACATGTGTGTAAATACATTGGTGGAAAGAACTGGATGCAGGAGAAGTTCTATAATTAAAGAAGCAGTGATGTTTTCATAAAGTTTCAGAATGTTTTAATAAAGTAATTCCCTCCTGATTCCGTTTCCATATAAAAACAAGCCTTATGAAAATAAACAAGAAAAATATATCCATTCTACCATGTTTAAGCAGGAGTACGGGCTAGGGTAGCTATGAGTCAGAATTGGCTCGACAGCAATGGTTTTTTTTTTTTTTTTTTTAATGGTTAGGACTAGAGAAAGATCACACAGAATCCAGTAGTCCTCACACCTTTTTTTTTTTTTTAATTGCCTTTGTTAATCTGTTGGAAATTTTGGATCCTCTTCATAGAAAAGCATGTATTTGTACAAAACATAAGATTTAGGGATTCCTAAATCCCCAAAGATTCTAGATGTCAGTCTATCAACCCAACAGTGGTCCATTACACCAGGTTCATAATCTTTTATTCAGGGAGCAACAGAGAATACTTACATTGTAGAGGGGGATAGTCTTCATCACCTTGTACTGTTTTGTGGGATCCATCTTATACAGGTGACGATCAGTGACAAAAATAGCTCGGTCTTCCACCTTACTAAATCGATTCACCTGTAAGAAAAACAAACCAATAAACCATAGCATCTGATCATGCATGAAATCAAGTTATCTGTCTGGAAAACACCTAGGGGCAGAGGTGGCTGGTTGTGGACAATTCACGGATGTCTACCATGTATGACCTACTCTACTGGATGCAAGAGTGACTAGGAAGGAGCAGCAGTTTTCAGACTTGTAAAATTTTACAGTTTAACAGGGAAAATGGGAAAAACACATAGAAGAATTAAAGGACAAAAAACATGTAACCTGGATTATCATCAAGAAAGTGAAAAGACAATCCAAAGAATGGGGCAGAATTTCTGCAAATCATATATCTGATAAGGGGCTTATGTCTAGAATACACGAAGAACTAATACGATTCAATAATAAAAAGACAACCCAACTTCTCAAATTAAAAAAAAAAAAAAGGTAAAGGATTTGAATAGACATTTCTCCAAAGAAGATATATAAGTGGCCAACCAGCATGTGCAAAGATGCTCAATGTCGTTAGTCACTACAGAAATACAAATCAAAACCACAATGAGATTCCATTTCACATCCATTGGGATGGCTATAATAACAAAAATGGGCAATAACGAGTGTTGGCTATGACGTGGAGAAACTGCAACCCTCATACATTGGCTGGTAGGAACATAAAATGGTACAGTTGCTTTGGGAAACAGTCTGGCAGTTTCTCAAATTAAACACAGAGTAACCATATGACGCAGCAACTCTGTTCCTAGGTATATACCCAATAGAAATGAAAACATTTGCCCACACAAAAACTTGTACATGAATGTTCATAACAGCATTATTCATAATATACCCAAAGTAGAAACCACCCAAACGCCTATCAACTAATGAACGGATAAATGTGATATATCCATATGATGGAATATTATTTGGTAATAAAAAGGGATGAAGTACAAATACATGCTATAACATGAACCATGAGAACATTATATTAAATGAAAGAAGCACAACACAAAAGGTCACATATTTGTGACTCCATTTATATGAAATGTCCAGAACAAGTAAATCTATACAGACAGAAAGTAGATTAGTGGTTGCCTAGAATATGGGAGGCTTGAAAGGTGCAGGGTTTCATTCTGCACTAATGAAAATGTTCTGGAAATTAGATAATGATGACTGATGCACAAATATGTGAATATACTAAAAGTCATTGAACTCTACACTTCAAATGGCTGGATTACATGTACATGAATTATATCTTAATAAAGATGCTAAAAAGAACAAACATAATCTGTATTTGAAATTCATTCTGCCCCTTTTCTAATGCATTGAGTAGGTGGATTTCAAATTAAACTCCCTAAAATATTTCATTGTTAGGAGCTGTCGAGTTGGTTCCGACTCATACTGACCCTATGCACGACAGAGTGAAACACTGCCCAGTCCTGTGCCATTCTCACCATCTTCGCTATAGCACTATATCAGACAACGTTCCACTGTTGTTCAGAAGGTTTTCACTGGCCAATATTTTCAAATTAGACTGCCAAGTCCTTCTTCCTGGTCTTAGTCTGGACGCTCTGTTGAAACCTGTTCACCATGGGTGACCCTGCTAGTATTTGACAATAATAATTATGAATCAGTTATTGGTGCCATAACCAACAGGAAGGCACTGTAGATTTTTAAACATGTAGATTTAATGAGGAGCCCTGGTGGTGTGGTGGCTAAAGCACTTGGCTGCTGAACAAAAGGTCAGCGATTCCAACCCACTAGCTGCTCCATGCGAGAAAGATGTGGCAGTCTGCTTCTGTAAAGATTACAGCCTTGATATAAACAGGCACTTCACCAAAAAAGACATTCAGGTAGCTAGCAGATACATGAGGAAATGCTCACAATCATTAGCCATTAAAGAAATGCATATCAAAACTACAATGAGATCCCATCTCACTCCAACAAGGCTGGCATTAATCCAAAAAATACAAAATAATAAATGTTGGAGAGGCTGTGGAGAGACTGGAACACTTATACACTGCTGGTGGGAATGTAAAATGGTATAACCACTTTGGAAATTGATTTAGCACTTCCTTAAAAAGCTAGAAATAGAACTACCATAGGATCCAGCAAATCCACTCCTTGAAATATATCCTAGAGAAATAAGAGCCTTTACACGAACAGATATATGCACACCCATGTTCACTGCACCACTGTTTACAATAACAAAAAGATGGAAGCAACCAAGGTGCCCATCAGTGGATGAATGGATAAATAAATTACGGTATATTCACACAATGGAATACTATGCATCGATAAAGAACAATGATGAATCCGTGGAACATTTCATAACATGGAGGAATCTGGAAGGCATTATGCTGAGTGAAATTAGTCAGTTGCAAAAGGACAAATATTGTATGAGACCACTATTGTAAGAACTCAAGAAATAGTTTAAACAGAGAAGAAAATAGTCTTTGATGGTTACAAGAGTTGGGGGGGGGAGGGAGGGAAGGAGAGGCGTATTCACTAATTACATAGTAGACAGGAACTATTTTAGGTGAAGGGAAAGACAGCACACAATACAGGAGAGGTCAGCACAGCTGGACTAAACCAAAAGCAAAGAAGTTTCCTGAATAAACCGAATGTTTCAAAGGCCAGAATAGCAGGGGTGGGGGTCTAAGAGCTGTCAGAATTAGAAAAGGCAGAAGATGGCTGCAGCACAACGGGGAGGTTGTATAACTTAAGGAAACAATCTCTCAAGTGCCAGATGAAGACAGAGTTGCTTGATGGCTTCTCAAGCCTCCACTGCCCCATCTGATTTTGGAAAAGCTTCATCTCTGTACTGAAGAAAGAGGAGCTATGGACCTCTTGCTCTTTATTTCCAAGATTGGAAGAGATACTTTTATTAGTAAGGTATCTCCCTAATGAAAAGCTCCCTAATGTAACTGTTTACAAGCACACCCGTCACTGCTCTGGAATTAGTTATTCTCCAGGTTATAACAGTTGAAATTCACTTGTGCATTTTCTTTAATCTCATAAGGTATCTGTTATGGATTAAATTCTGTGACCCAAAAATGTATGTCAACTTGGCTAGACCATGATTCCCAGTATTGTGTGACTGTCCACCATTTTGTCATCTGATGTGATTTTCCTATGTGTCGTAAATCCTTACCTCTATGATGTTAATGAGGCAGGATTACAGGCAGTTATGTTAATGACGCAGGACTCAACCCACTCAAGATTGTAATTTGAGTCAATCTCTTTTGAGATGTAAAAGAGAGAAGCAAGCAGAGAGACAGTTGGATCTCATGCCACCAAGAAAGGAGCATAGCGTAACCTTTGGAACTGGGGACCCTGTGCTGAGAAGCTCCTAGACGGGGGAAGACTGATGTCAAGGACTTTCCTCCAGAGTTGACAGAGAGACAAAGGCTTCTGCTGGAGTTAGCCTTGAATTTGGACTTCTAGCCTCCTAGGCTGTGAGAGAATAAATTTTTCTTTGTTAAAGCCATCCACTTGCGGTATTTCTGTTATAGCAGCACTAGATAACTAAGACAGTGTCTTTTCCATGAGTTAATTTAATCTCCCTGTTTTAGTCATCTAGTGCTGCCACAACAGAAATACCACAAGTCGATGGCTTTAACAAAGAGAAGTTTATTCTCTCAAGGTCTAGCAGGTTACAAGTCCAAATTCAGGGTGTCAGCTCCAGGGGATGGCTTTCTCTCTCTGTCGGCTCTGGAGGAAGATTCCTTGTCATCAACCTTCCCCTGGTCGAGGAGCTTCTCAGGTGCAGGGACCCCAGGTCCAAAGGACGAGCTCTGCTCCTGGTGCTGCTTTCTTGGTGGTATGAGGTCCCCAACTCTCTGCTTGCTTCCCTTTCCTTCTATGTCTTGAGAGATAAAAGGTGGTAGAGGCCACAGCCCGGGGCAACTCCCTTTACCTTGGATCAGGGAGGTAACTTGAATAAGGGTGATGTTACAATCTCACCCTAATCCTCTCAGCATAAAATTACAATCACAAAATGGAAGACAAACATACAATGCTGGGAATCATGGCCTAACCAAATTGATACACACGTTTTTGGGGGGACATAATTCAATCCATGACACTCCCCTTCAGTCTAAGTCCCTAGAGGGCAAGACCTTTACCACCAGCCATTGCTACAGGACTCTGTACACAGGATGTCATAGACCAGATAAGCTGCCTGGTTGGATGGAGAAGACACATATCTGTGCATGTATTTGCAACACTGTATTATTTGGTAGTAGTTTTACCCTTATAAAATCTTTAGGTTCATGATTTTATTGAGAAAAGTTTTTTTCTGTAATATTTTAAGATGGACTTGAATTTATTATTTTTTTCTAGAATTTTTATCAAGCACATGACTCATATTAATCAAAAAAATTTGTGCTGGTAAGCATGAACTCAAATGCAGTAATCTGGATATATGCATTTCTTCAACATTTACAAGGTGCACTTTTGATCACATTACAATGATATACAAAGGAGTTAACGACATAGAAAGGAGCCCTGGTGGAGCAGTGGTTAAGCAATTGGCTGCTAACTGAAAGGTTGGTGGTTCGAACCCACCAGCCGCTCTATAGGAGAAAGATATGGCAGTCTGCTCCCATAAAGATTATAGCCTGGGAAACCCTACTGGGCAGTTCTACCCTGTCCAATAGGGTCACGATGAGTCAGAATTGACTGACAGCAATGGCTTTAATGATATACAAAGGAATAACATAAGACCTTGGTTATAATAAGAAGCTGAGACTAGACTATGGGAGTGAGACAGATAAGAAACAAGTGAAAATAATTTCATATAATGACATGAAGAAAATCAGACTAGATAAGGGGACTGGGAGATGTATGCGCGTCTGTGTGTGTGTGTGTGTTTCCGTAGAGGGCTGCTTTATTAGGCAGAGGGTTAGAGAATGCCCATATTTGCAGGTAAATCTTTTCCTAAGGGATAGAATTAAGCACAGGACATTTTTATAAATAAGTAGTTAACGTCTCACTGATTACGATATTTCAATCTTAGATGTCACTAATATTTCAATCAAGGAATCACTTAATGCCATGTTTCTTATGACTAGAAGAAAAGAGAAAGCAAAAAAAACAAAAACAAAAAACAAAAAAACCCAAAAAACAAAACTTTCCTCCCTCAACTAGAATAGAAGGCAATGTTGTGATATGGAGATTATAAATATTATACACGGCCAACGAAAACCCCATGGATCACAACACAGTATTGCTGTATATAGTGCTGGAAAGGAGTCCCTGGGTGGTGCCAACACTTAAGCTCTCAACTAATAACTGAAAGGTTGGTGGTTTGAACCCACCCAGAGGTGCCTCAAAAGAAAGGCCTGGCAATCTGCTTCCAGAAGGTCACAGTCTTGAAAACCCTACGGAGCAGTTCTACTCTGCACACATGGAGTTGCCATGGGTTGGAATTGATTCATTGGCAACTGACAACAACAACATAGTGCTGGAAGATAAGCTCCTTGAGTTGGAAGGCACTTAAAATACACAGTAGCCACTACAATGGACTCGAGCACACCAACGATGGTGAAGATGGCAAGTACCAGGCAATTTTTTGTTCTCTTATACATGAGGTTGCCATGGGTCCAAGCCAACTCAACAACTAATAACAAACTATGTTAAAAAAAAAAAAAAAACAACTCAAAAATCATTGCCTTGTAGTCGGTTCCAAATCATCGCGACCCTATAGAACAGAGCAGAACTGCCCCATAGGGTTTCCAAGGAGTGGCTGGAGGATACACATCGCCAGCCTTTTGGTTAGCAGCTGAGCTTTTAACCACTGTGCCACCAGGGCTCCAACAACAAACTGTATATATCCTAAAAACCAGTACTCCTACCAAAGCTAAAAATGCTTTCAAATTAATCTCTAAGTTCTTTGTATTTTGGAAATAAGAACTTAGGAGTCGGGAGAAATGAAATATATAAATATGTATATACGAAATATTATGAAATATCATGAAATACCACATATTATAAATACATATGTGTGTGATTAATAGAGATTAATTTGAAAACATTTTTAGCTTTGGTAGGCTATAGAGTTTCCCAAATTTTAGTTTGAATTTTGCCTCATGATCTAAAAAAAAAATCAGTTCTCTAAATATTTCCTTTACAACAACAGATTATTTTTCAGTCTTCAACTTGATAAAAATGGTGTCTGTAATTAAGAGTGAAATAGAGTCTATGTGATGAAATAATTACTACTCTTGACAGATAATGTTACATAACAATATTTTGCCATGAAAGAGAACTGGCACTTGTCTGAAGACTTGAAACCAAGTGAGCACAGAGCTTCTATCTCAGCATTTTTCTAAAAGTTGTTTTGCACACTAGCCTTATGTGATGCTCTGTGAAAGAAAGGGTTCCATGGTCAAGTTGGTTTGAGAAACACTGCAAACCAAAGCCTCCCCTAGAATATTCATAACTCATGAATATTATTTATTATGTTTTATTGTGCTTTAGGTGAAAGTTTACAGAGCGAATTAGTTTCCCATTCAACGGTTTATACATAAATTGTTTCGTGACATTGGTTGTAATCCCTCAGTGTATCAACACTCTCCTCTTCCCCACCCTGGGTCCCCCATTTCTATCTGTCCATTTTTCCTGTTCCTTCCTGCCTTTTTGTCATTGCTTTTGGGCAGGTGTACCCGTGAATGTATTAAAGGTTCTGATAATTCTGTGCTTAAAGAGCAAGTTTAACTGTTTAACACAGCATTTCTCAAATGCATTTAATAATCATGGAACCCTTCTCCAGCAAACACTTATTAATATTCAACAGAACACTGCTTCCGTGAAACCCATGTTGGAAAATACAAGTCATCATTTGTATCACTGTTAGAATAGAGAACATATAAAATTGAATCTGAATAATAAGTAAAAGGAGTGCTCCTCATCTTTTGTGGAATTGTACTGAGAAACATGTGAGTATGGTGCAAAAGAATAGGAGTAAAAAAAAGAAAAACCTTGTTGCATAATTTCACAAGGTCACTGTAGAGTCAAAACCAGTAGACCACAGTGGTAAGGTGGAGTATTATCCTTTCTATGATAATGTCTGTAAATTAATCTAGAAAACAACAAACAAAACCTCAAAGCAGCAATTTATTGAAGTTCTGTTTAGAAATATTACTTTTTTATGCAAAAATGTAATTTCTAAAGAAAACACGTCACAGATCTTTACCTTCTGTCTCAGCAACTCAAATTATCCTTAAAATGTGAAGCAAGTGAGTGGGAAGGACATCATGTAACAAAGCAAAGCTGTAAGCTGCATAACTAAGCTAAATCAAAGTGGCAAATAAAAAAATTCCATATACATACACTTAAGGAAATTCCTAAATCCCAGACTTAATTATAATACTGTGGCATAGGAAGACTATTTCTCTTCCATGTAAATTCATAAAGCAATAGAAAAACTGCATCACAGACTCAGTATTAGATGATATCTCATTTTGTCTCTTCCATTACTCAAAGCTAAAGTCCTCAACCAAATAAAAAATCCCTACCATTTTCTTTTGCCTGAATACTTCTGGTGATCTATTTATAGGTTCAGTCAGTACCACAGTGGACTAGAGAGTTAAACCAGGAGAAAAAACATAATGGTGACAGTAGCTGTTGGCAGAAGTCTCCCACCATCAGCGATATTTTATAACTGGGGTTAATGGAAAGTGAATGTTTAAAAAAAAAAAAAAAAGCATAAAGAAGATGGCTTTACTAAAATCATATCAAGTTTACTTTGGTATATCCTTGGGACTGAAAGATTTCTAAAAGAGACATTATCTAAACTACAGTGTGAAGAAAGATGATTTTGCAATGAACTCAGAAACACAGGCGTAAGAATAAGAATTTTTCTGTTTTTATCTAGCATGACACAGGGAGTGACATGTTCTTTGTCAGATATAAAATTGTCATTACTGGAAAGATACTCAGAGACACCGGGCTTTTCCATAGTAGATGACACAATTCTCAACACCATCCAACTCTCTTTGATCAGTTGTTCTGATTACTGATTTGACTTTCCAGACACTTTGATACTAGAAAGGAGGATAGTGGGTATGAGGATTCACTGAAATGGTACATTTTTCTATTACATTCAAACTGCCATTATAGCTCTCTTTTTTTTTTTTTTTGCATGTGGGTGGATGAATCTGGTTAGCAAAAGTCATTTCCTGATTGTCTGATCAACTCTACGTACACTTATAGAGTGTCTGGATCTAGGAGCTCAGCAAGACTTTGGATGGTGGTGACCACCCCAACACACTGCCAGCAAGCTTTCCTTGATGGCATTTATTTCATTCTAACTTTAAAACAGGCTGCTCTCTATTTTTTAATCATCTATATTACATTGAGTTGAACTCTTCTTCCTTATTATGTTTAACATGCATAATGGTTTGATGACAGTACATGGATGAAGCTGGACTATATGAAGAGGAATGTGGCATCAGGATTGGAGGAAGATTCATTAACAACCTTCGACACACAGATGACACATCCTTGCTTGCTGAAAGAAAAGAGGACTTGAAGCACTTACTGAAGAAGATCAAAGATTACAGCCTTCAGTATGGATTACACCTCAACATAAAGAGAACAAAAATTCACAAAAACTAACTCAAAATGGATCAGAGAACTAAATGTAAAACCTAAAACTATATAAAGTTCATGGAGGAAAAATAGAGACATTGCTAGGGCCCCTAATACATGGCATAAATAGACTTTGAAACATAACAAAAAATGCACAAATGGCAGAAGATAAACTAAATAACTGGGGCTTCCTAAAATTTTTTTTTTCCTAAAAATTAAATATCATGCTCATCAAAAGATTTCTCTAAATGAGAAAAAAGAGAACCTACAGACTGGGAAAAAAATTTTGATGACGTATCTGACAAGGGTCTAATCTCTCACATTTATAGAAAACTTCAACACCTCAACAACAAAAAGACAGGCAATACAGTTGAAAAATGGGCAAAAGACATGGACAGACACTTCACCAAAGAAGACATTCAGGTGGCTAACAAACACATGAACAAATGCTCGTGATCGTCAGCCATTGTTGTTGTTGTTAGGTGCCGTCACATTGGTTCCGACTCATAGCGACCCTATACACAACAGAACGAAACACTGCCCGGTCCTGAGCTATCCTTATAATCATTGTTATGCTTGAGCTCATTGTTGCAGCCACTGTGTCAATCCACCTCGTTGAGGGTCTTCCTCTTTTCCGCTGACCCTGTACTCTGCCAAGCATGATGTCCTTCTCCAGGGACTGATCCCTCCTGACAACAAGTCCAAAGCATGTAAGACGCAGTCTCTCCATCCTTGCTTCTAAGGAGCATTCTGGTGGTACTTCTTCTAAGACAGATTTGTTTGTTCTCTTGGCAGTTCATGGTATATTCCATATTCTTCGCCAACACCACAATTCGAAGGCGTCAATTCTCCTTCGGTCTTCCTTATTCACTGTCCAGCTTTCATATGCATATGATGCGACCGAAAATACCATGGCTTGGGTCAGGTGCACCTTAGTCTTCAAGGTAACATCTTTGCTTTTCAACACTTTAAAGAGGTCCTTTGCAGCAGATTTACCCAATGTGTCTTTTGATTTCTTGACTGCTGCTTCCATGGCTGTTGATTGTGGATCCAAGTAAAATGAAATCCTTGACAACTTCAGTCTTTTCTCAGTTTATCATGATGTTGCTTACTGGTCCAGTTGTGAGGATTTTTGTTTTCCTTATGTTGAGGTGTAATCCATGCTGAAGGCTGTGGTCTTTGATCTTCATCAATTAGTGCTTCAAATCCTCTTCACTTGCAGCAAGCAAGATTGTGTCATCTGCATAACGCAGGTTGCTAATGAGTCTTCCTCCAATCTTGATGCCCCGTTCTTCTTCATACAGTCCAGCTTCTCAGATTATTTGCTCAGCATACAGACTGAATAAGTATGGTGAAAGAATACAACCCTGATGCACACCTTTCCTGACTTTAAACCAATCAGTATCCCCTTGTTCTGTACTAACAACCACCTCTTGATCTATGTAAAGGTTCCTCACGAGCACAATTAAGTGTTCTGGAATTCCCATTCTTTGCAATGTTATCCATAATTTGTTATGATCCACACAGCTGAATGCCTTTGCATAGTCAATAAAACGCAGGTAAACATCCTTCTGGTATTCTCTGTTTTCAGCCAGGATGCATCTGACATCAGCAATGATATCCCTGGTTCCACGTCCTCTTCTGAAACTGGCCTGAATTTCTGGCAGTTCCCTGTTGATATACTGCTGCAGCCATTTTTGAATGATCTTCAGCAAAATTTTGCTTGCATGTGATATTAACGACATTGTTCTATAATTTCCACACTCGGTTGGATCACCTTTCTTGGGAATAGGGATTAGCCATTAGAGAAATGTATATCAAAACTACAATGAGATACCATCTCACCCTGGCAATAATGTCACTGATCAAAAAAAACAGAAAACAACAAAGGTTGGCGATATTGTGGGGAGATTGGAACTCTTACACACTGGTGGTGGGAATGTAAAATGGTATGACACTTTTTTAAAAAGCTAAAAATAGAAATACCGTATGACCCAGTAATCCCATTCCTAGGTATATACCTTAAAGAAATAAGCACCATGACACAAAGAGACATATGCACACCCATGTTCATGGCAGCATTATTCACAATAGCAAAGTGATGGAAACAACCTAAGTGTCCGTCAATGGAAGAATGGATAAACAAACTGTGGTACATACACACAATGGAATACTATGCAATGATAAAGAATAATGATGAATTCACAAAACATCTCACATGGATGAATCTGGAGGACATCATAGTGAGTGAAATAAGTCAATCACAAAAGGACAAATATTGTACGAGACCACTATTATAAAAAAATCAAGAAAAGGTTTATGCACAGAAAGAAACCTTCTTTGATGGTTACCAGAGATGGAAGGGGGAGGGAGGAGAATCATTAACTAGATATCAGACCTATGGTAATTTTTGTGAAGGGAAAGGCAATACACAATATAGGGGAAGTCAGCACAACAAGACTAAGGCAAAGGAAGCCACTGAGAGGTACGCAAGAATAAAGGGCAATGACGGTAAACACTGTAGCATATACAAGCCTGTAACAACAGTAATAACACAATAATTTATGAGCAGATACATAGGTAGATGTGTATGCTAAATAGCTGTGGGAGGTCATACGGGAATATACCCACGCGCATATGTAGGTATGCTTGTGGTTATTTCTACAGACGTACTTACATGGGCTGCATGTATGGTCATATACATAATAGGCACATGGGGGGGACAGCTACGGAAATTTCTATAGACATAACCAAACAGTTTGAGGGACTGAGATGCTGGGACTGAAGGTTAAGGACCACTAGGAGGTGAGACTTTGTCTCACATATTTTGGACATGCCATCAGGAGGCACCAGCCCTTGGAGAAGGACATCATACTTGGTAAAGCAGAAGGTCAGCAAAAAAGAAGAAGACCCGCAATGAGATGGACTGACACAGTAGCTGCAACAATGAGCTCAAACATAGCAATGATTGTCAGGATGGTGCAGGACTGGGCAGTGATTCATTCTGTTGTACATAGGGTCGTCACAAGTCACAACAGACTTGACAGCGCCTAACAACAACACAACACATGGATGAAGTTTAATCTTCCTCTTCTATGATCATATTTGTTCAGTCTAGCTAAAAGTTTGCGAATTTTGTTGCTTTTCAGAGAACCAACTTTTGGTTTCTTTGATTGTCTCTATTGTTTATCTGTTCTCTATTTCATTAATTTCTGTTCCAACCGTAATTATTTATATCAATATCTCTTCCATTTCATTACCATTTTAATATTTCCATAATTTTTACAAGATGCTCTTTTATAATTACTTCAATTTCCCCTCTCTATTTTTCTCATCATGTGCATTACTTTTTTTTTTTTTTTTACCAACTATGTCGCCTGGGTTCTACTCTTCCACTTGTCTGACTGCTATCATCTCTGGGTAAATAATGCATCCACATGTCCTGCTTCAGACAAGAAAGTACAGTCACAGCATATAGCTTTTTTCTCACCTTCAAATCTCAGTATGTCATTTTCCTCTTTTCTAAACTATGTTCTTCCCTCCTTTATTGATTGAATTGTGTCCCCCCAAAATGTGCGTCAACTTGGCTAGGCCATGATTCCTGGTATTGTGTGGTTGTCTTCCATTTTGTGATCTGATATAATTTTCCCATGTGTTGTAAATCCTAACCTCTATGATGTTAATGAGACAGGAGTAGAGGCAGTTATGTTCATGAGACCTGACACAATCTACAGGATCAGGCTGTATTTGAGTCAATCTCTTTTGAGTTATAAAAGAGAGAAGCAAGCAGAGAAGAGAGGGACCTCCTACCACCAAGAACGAAGAGCTAGAAGTAGAGCTTTGGACCTGGGGTCCTGAGCTGAGAAGCTCCTACACCAGGGGAAGATTGATGACAAGGACCTTCCCCTAGGGCCGGTGTCCTGAATTTGGACTTCTAGCCTCCCAAAGTGTAAGAGAATAAATTTGTTTGTTAAAGCCATTCACTTGAGGTATTGCTGTTACAGTGCACTAGATAACTAAGACACCCCCTTTTAAAAAGAAATGGTTACCAAAAAAATTCATTGCCTTTAGGAAGACATTATAGCCTAACTCTAAATGTCCTTTTATCCGTCTGAACAAGGTGTCACAACAGGCTGATGATGTAGCTAGTTATGTACCTATTGTTATGTTTCATTAAGGGAGTTTCTTAGGTGAGCTGCATCTGAAGCAGTCTTTTCTTTCCGAGATGATCTGTTTCAAGCTTGTCTTACCTTACGGACATGACAGGAAAAGAGGATGTTCATGTATTTGTCCTTCCGTTTCAGCTCATTAGCAACAGGGACAAAAGTGCCTGAGGTCTGCGGTGTATCTGGCTTCTGAAAGAAAAAGGAAAAATGATAAAATGAGTATGCTTAGCATTTTCGATGGAAAGGGAATCTTTTAATATACTGCTGTATAATTATAAAGTCCCACACGCATACTTTTCATCTCCCCAACCCATATGGTAAACTACTAAAGGATTGCGTTATAACATCAAAGGTCCTCTAAATTTTTTAAATTAGGAAATGGGAGAAAGGATGAAAAGTACCTTGGGGAATAATCAATATAAAAGTGGTAATTAAAACAGTTGCTGGGTTGCACAAGGGAAGGTTTAAGCAATCCAAGGCCAGGGTACAGAGGGTACCTAATAAAACACAGGAGTCCTCGTGGCGAAGTGGTTAAGAGCTCAGGCTGCTAACCAAAAGGTCGACAGTTCGAATGCATGAGTCACTCCTTGGAAATCCTATGGGGCAGTTCTACTCTGTCCTATAGGGTCGCTATGAGTTGGAATTGACTTGATGGCGCACAACAACAATGTAACACAGAGAATCCTTTTTAAAGGTGCAGTGAATGATGGGGAAACATCAAATGTTGTGTACTTAGAAGCAATAAAACCTTTTAATTAAGTACTTCTCACAGAAATTTTTTTGCTTCTGAAGGTGTTTTATTCTTTCCATCAATTCCTGGAGACAAAGTCTTTTCCTTCTGTGTAAAGGGAGCAGGGGTTGAAGCTACATTGTTTCCCCGGACTTACCGAAGCAAGATAGTTGCCCTCCCAGGCCCTCTGGAGCCCAAGGTCAGCCCTTTGACCCTTCAACATTTCCATGGCCGCAACCTTTGCCCTGACCTGGGGCAGGTCTGAAGCGGGTATGCTCTTGATGAGCTGCGATGCTCTCCATCTGCAAGTAAATAAACAAAATGTATCAGACTTCAGAAACACAATCTTATTCATTCTTGAAAATAAATAAAGCTTAGGCCAAAGTACTTCCAGGTCTATCCTATAAAAAGTAAACTGACTTCAAAATACACACAGAACTTGTTATTGTGGACTGATATTTTTGTAAAACTTGCTTTGATGTTTGTGTGTTTTGAAAACAGCTAGAACTTAGTGATACATGAGCTCTCGTAACATTTATGTTTAGGGCACAGGAACCTTGGATTCATCAGCCATTCATTTACGAAATGTTTTCTAAGTACCTGTTACACTGCAGGCACTGTTCCAGGCAGTGGAGGTACAGAGGTGAGCATAACCGGCAATGCTTCTATCTGCTCGGTGCTTATATTCCAGAGAGGGGAGACAGGCCACAAACAAGTAAACAAGGAAGTCTATGGTATAAATGGTGCTGTTAGAGCCAGGGAGGAAAAGGAGGCCAGGGAAGGAGGACAGGGAGCGTAGCAGAGGGATGGGATGGAACAGAGAGTGGGTGTTGTTTATATAGGTTGGTCTGGGGCGGCACCACTAATAAAGGGATATAGGAGCAGAGACCTAAAGGAAACGAGGGAGCCAGTTACATGGATATCTAGGCAGGAGTATTCCAGGACGAGAACACAGCAAGCACAAAAGCCTGAAGACGTAAACTGCGAACTTGTTTGGTGTGTTGGAGGATCAGCAGGGAGTCCTGTGAAGCTGGAGCCCAGTGAGCATGGGGGAGGGTAACAGGAGGAGACGGCAGAGGAAGAGCCAGGAACAGAATCCATAGAGCCATGAGGCCATTATCAAGACTTTGGCCTTTACCCTGAATGAGATGGGAAGCCACTGGAAGGTTCTGAACGAAGGGACATGATCTGACTTAATGCTGTGTGGAGAACAGACTGAAAGAGGGGCTAGGCTGGGATCAGGGAGATGGGTTAGGAGGCTCCACAATGTACATAGTAGAAAATGGTGGCTTGGACCAGGGACGTAGTCGTAGAGGAGATAAGTGCTAGTTCTGGATATGTTTTGCAGGAAAAGCCAACACGATCTGTTGAAGGATTAGATGTGAGGGCAAGAGAGCAAGAGAGGACTTAAAGATGACACCAAGTTTTTTTGGCCTAAGCAACTGGAAGCACAAAGTGAAAATAACCCGACTGAGAAAAAGAAGTCACATCTTTTACAGCCTTAGAAACATTCTAACCCTACATGACACTTATGACTTCTTTCCTGGCACAGGAGTTGCAGCAGGGATGTTAGAGGCAAACTGAAAACTTCCTTATAGTCAGATGGAATGACCCAGGCTAGTGGTTCCCATGGAACACTGGAATGAAATTCAACTAACATTGAACAGTGGTGATCTTTTCCCAATTCACATACACAAAGTGTTAGAGGGCATTTTCTCAGCCGAGACTTCCTGAGATGCATTCTTGTTTCACATGGTGACTTGAGACCAAGTGTTCGCTTTTCTCTCTCCCAAATTCCCACTGAAATAACCCAATAAATATAAAAATAAGGAAAACCTATAAGAGCACAGAAAATGGGAGTGATGTTGTCAATAAACTCAAAGGTGTGGAGACTTTCTGGAAGACATGACACTGATGCAACTGGACTGATGAAGCAGCTTCACTGCCATTGAGTCAATTCCGACTCAGAGTGACCTTACAGGACAAAGCAGAACTGCCCCATAGGGTTTCCAAGGAGTGCCTGGTGGATTCGAACTGTCGACCTTTTGGTTAGCAATCGTAGCTCTTAACCACTATGCCACCAACGTTTCCATGAAGCACCTCAGTGTTGAGCAATTCACTTGGGTGAAGGAGAGGAACCCCTGAGGCACAGACAGGTTTCTTAATAATGCCCAGGAGGATCATTAAGCCTGAAGCAGCAGGGGTTGGCAGCAAGGGCAGGATGTGAAGGATTTCAGTGTAGGAGCTGTGCCAGTTCCCTGAATGTGGAAAGCTGGCCGTGGTCTGCTCCATTAAGTGAGATGGAAACATTTACTACAGCAGGTAAGGTCAGAGATAGTGGATTACCAAAAGATCAAGCGTGGAAAAATAAAGGCTCAGCGTAACAGTGAAATCCTCTCCTACTTCCTATGGGCAACCAAGACCCAATTGGACAGACTGCCCTAAGATTATCCCAGAAGATGCTGGAAGAGTGAGAGGTTGGGAGCAGTTGGTGATCAAAGTCAAGGATACTGGGGACAGGCAGGACTTGTAATACTGTCCCAATGAACTCTTCAGCCTCAAAATTCATTCTTGGGTGGGGGGTTCTTGCTCTGCCTGCTGGTCAGTTCCTGGTCTGTATGCCTGGTCATCTCATCACTGCCTTCAGTGGGCCAGGGCAAGGTCCACATATGATTGGTTCCAGAGGTCCACAGCACAGAGGTGTGCCACGGAATCTGGACCTGACCTACACAGGAGAGAGCCAGACAGGCTTCTCATACTAATTAAGCAAACTGCCATCTATAAATATGTACAGCAGACAACAATAGCTGCAGCCATAAAAATCACCAGCCCCCACCAACCTGAAAAGGGGGACAAAGCTGAGTGTGAAGAAGGCTCCCAGAGAAAAGAATTACTGTGTGAATAGGAGCAAGCTTAAACATGATTAGACACATAGCTATTTTAGAAAAACAAAAGCAAAAAACCCACAATCACAGTGGAACGCTTTAACACGCCTCTCTCAGTGTTTCACAGATCAAAAAAAAAAAAAGGCAAGAATAAATTAAATAGGATACAGCGACTAGATCGGGGTTGATAACTACAGCCTGAGCCAAATCGGTCCCGTGGCCTGTTTTTGTACTGCCTGTGAGCTAAGAATGGTTTTTACATTTTTAAAGGGTTGCAAAAAACCAAATCAAAACAAGAAGAATATGCAACAGAGACCATATGTAGCCCACAAAACCTGAAGTATTTACTATCTGGTCCTTTACAGTAAAGTTTGCCAGCCCTGGGACTAGATTATCACCACCGGCAAGATTCATTAAAAGTGTGTGTGTGTGTCTGTGTGTGTGTTCAATCAACAAGCAGAGCAGATGTGTTATTTTCAAATGCTCAGTGACCATAAGCCCTGGGAAGGCTGGGGCTGTCTTCTCCATGTGTATTTGCCACTGTATCCCTGGAACCCACCTCAGTGCCTGTGACATAGCAGGTGTTAAGTAAATGCTTGCTGAATGAGTAAACTGAATTTCACAAAAGTTAATCAATTTGGAGCCCTGGTGGTGTAGTGGTTAAGAGTTCAGCTGCTAACCAAAAGGTTCGCAGTTCAAATCCACCAACCACTCCTTGGAAACCCTATGTGGCAGTTCTACTCTGTCCTTTAGGGTTGCTATGAGTCGGAAGCCACTCAACGGCACCTAACAACAAACAACAACAAGGCCACAAATAAAACCTCAAAATCTAAAAGGAAGACTATGTAGGTCATAGTACAATAAAACTGACATTAATAATAATCCTTTGCAGTCATTAAAAATATTAGGTAGATCTTTTATTTGTTGTCATGGACAAGCCTTCAAGACATATATTTAAGTTATATAACTACACATACAGTATAATTCTGCCTGTGTAAAATCAGGGAAGGAAGAAAAACCCAAATGATATGTGTGTACGCATACAACTCCTAATTATGAACAAACACCTCCATAGTGCTTGCTATGTGTCAAGCACTATATGAGAGGCTTTATATATACTCACTCATAATCTTTTCAACAACCTTATGAGGCAGATACTATTGTTATGGCCCTTCTGCAGATAAAGAAACTGAGGCACAGAGAGACTAATTTGCTCAAGGTTACATGGGTACCAGTGGCAGAGCTGGGGTATGAAGCCATGTTGTCTCTTAGATGTGTGTGTGTGTTCGTAAATGCACAGAAAAAATGTTTAGAAGGATACCTACTAATTGTTTATGAGTAGTTATCTCAAGAGGAAAAAAAAAATGGAGGAGAACCAAGGGGAAGTATGGAAGATTTCAACTTTATATCCTACATATTTTCATATTATTTTAGTTTTTAAAAAACGATGAGAACATATTCATGTATAGCATAATTACTTTTAAATTATGTCAAAAAATGCAAGTAAAGTTGATACCATTTATGAAAAAAATTTACAGGTGCATTAAAAACCCTGCCAAGATTCACAACTAACATATAGAGTATTATGTCTGAGAATTGAGGTACTTTTGCTTTCAACAATTCTGTATTGTTTGATTTTCTCTTTTTTATGAGCAATCATTTTTTTAAAGCAAATGAGATACATATTTAAAGAGTTTTCCTCTCATGTATTTTCTTAATCCTTTGGTATCTATCACCAATTATAAAAAGCAAAATCAAATGGAAGATAAAATCTGATTTAACAGAATTATAAATCAATTATTTTGTATTTAATATATCAACTATTTCATGGTGTTTATTGTGGAATACCATGATACTAAATGGTCACACTTGAAAGCCACTAGCTTAGTTTATGTGACTAGGTAGATGGCTATATCCAAGACAGAACTAAATATATCTGGTGCACAAAAAACCAAAAACCAAACCCACTGCCGTTGAGTCAATTTCAACTCATAGTGACCCTACAGGACAGAGTAGAACTGCCCCACCAAGGAGCAGCTGGTGGATTCAAACTGCTGACCTTTTGGTTAGCAGTCAAACTCTTAATCATTGTGCCACCAGGGCTCTGATGCATAAAAATAAGCTAAAAAAAATGAGGAGATAGGACCTGAGAGCAACTATAAACTCAGATTCAGGGTAGGTCATAAAAAAATGAAGATCAGTTGGCAAGGTACCAAATTTTACACTGGTATTTATTTATTTTTCAAATAGCTTATTTTTTTTTCAAATAGCTTGCTCATAAAATGTAAACAAACAAACAAAACACTTGCTTTAAAACATTTGTTTTCCCCCTAGGTTGCAATTTACAATCACTTAGGGAACTAAAAAAAAAAACCTCTGACTGGGCCTAACCCCAGCTCAATTAAACAGGGATCTCTGAGAGGTAGGAGCTGGGTAGAGGTATGTTTTACACATGCCCCCTGAGCGTAAGGTATAGCCAGGGTTGAGAACCACTGTTCTAGACGCATTAACTGATTTTCTAGTTTGAGTGTGGCAATTTTAATAAATAATTATTTTTTGCTAATACAAGAAAGCAGAGATAGCATGCTAGCAGCTTGTCTTAAATATGGCTTAGATTCAGGGGTTGTGATATATTGGTGTCAACTGCTACAGGAAAAACAAATTGACAGTTCCATTATTTAGGGAGGCAGACAGATGTCCTTTGAAAGTGACATCTACGAAACTGGCGACATTAAGGTGGAAGTAAATGTCATTAAGTGCAAAGTGCTGAGCCAACATCATGGTTTCAGATTTGTGACTTTATATATTAAGCGTGCTGCCATAAATGGCTGCGGCACATACCAACAAGTTCTTACCTATTAAAAATTGCCTGTAGGGCCTCCTCAAAACGGTGAAGAACTTTGGGAGGGGTCGGCCACTTCACATGCTTCCCGTAGTCTCTCATGGTCTTGACGCCGTGGAAGCGCCTGGCCACCTCACAGAGGTACGACTTCACTTTGTAGAGGCGGTAGTACCTGATTATTGTCAGAGCTGCCTTGGTCCTCTTGTACCGCATGCGAGCCAGGGTGCCCCGCCACACCTTCACAATTGAGAAAGAAAAAGAAAAACGTTGCTGGCTGATCGACTAAGTGGTAGATGACTTTGAAATTATAGAGGCTCCTCTACTGACAAGCTCAACTGGGAACTTATCCTGTGTAAAGGGAATCAGCCAGAGCCAAAGCATATTAATTCTGCGTGCCACCAACAGATGGCGCTAAGAGTCATGTCGGTCATTTTTGTTTCAGCTGTCTGGCTGCTCCATTATTCTACCCTGGAGTGTGTGCTGAGTTTGAAGCAGAGTCCTGTTTTAACTTTACTGTGATGAAAAAAAGAAAGTCAAGATGCAAATATCTTTGAATAAATATTTTAAGAGAGTTGAAAACGAGCAAGATGAGTTAGAGCCATCAACATCTGTAGCTCTCTTGGGAAACCCAACGTTACACAGAGCATACACACTGGCCACTCCTGTAATATCACTTTGGACTTATAAACTGATTCGTACACAGCCTGTGCACCCCTATCTCCTCACTCCAAGCACTGTGTAAGCTTCTAAGGATGCAGACGTACTCCTGGTGAAACGGCACAACGGATTCCTCATATAGGCATCTTGGTTCACATTTCTTTTTTCACTTCAGTGCTCAGAAATCAACCAGACAATATTGAAATGTCTCAAAGCTAGCTTCATCCAAGCATGGTGACGTCCAAGGTATTTACATATCTGTCAGGTATGTCTCAATCTTTCAAGCAAAAACAAATCTGGGGTAGTTTTCAGTTCCTCACTGGCTCTTTCCCTATGTATCTTTTCTACCACCAAATTTACTCATTCTTTCATAATATTTCCAGTATAAACCTCTTCCTTTCTGCTAGCACAGTCTCCAAGACCCCAAACTATTCCAATTGTCTTCTTGGGTGAACTCCAGGTACACCTCACCATGTTCCAGGTGATATTTAACGCTGCTACTTAAATAACCTTTCCACCTCTGAGGCAGATCATATTACTTTCCACCCTCGGCCCTGGCCTTTCAGGACCAGGATTTTCAACCTGTAGTTCAAAGCACAGTATGTAGTCTCCAGGCTCCCTCAGATTTCTTTCATTTCTTCTGAAATCCCTGACTGTGCCCACCAATCTCCCTCAGAAGAACTTGCACTATGCCCCTTGTATTCATTTTAGGTCCTTCTGCGTGCAGACTTTTAAACTTGCGTCGTGTGCTGGCACTGCTCTGCTTTTTCAGCCTCCTATTATACAACAAAGATAGATTCGTTTGTATACTACATGTCAGGAGCCCATCAAAGGATTCCAAAAGGAAAAAAAACCCACAATATAAAAGGCGAATGTGACGTCCGAGAAATTTGTGATAGAAATCTGGAGTCTGTATGTGAACAAAATACAGAAAGACAACAAGGCAATGAAAACTAACTCGTTATTTCAGGTGGCATCAGTATAGCAACCATTTTTAGTCAAAATAGCTTTCTTCCTTATAGGCTAATCCGTTGTACAGATGGCTTTGTTACGCCTCCACCCAAATGCTAAAATAAAGGCCTCTCCTTTCGTGTCTCGGAAAACCAAAAGAATACAATTATAGGGTGGAAGTATGTGATTCAATTTCTTCAACAAAATGCATTTTTTAAGTTTCATAGTGTTTGCTGCCCTGTTTTTTTTTTTTTTTTTTTTAAAGAGGAAGGAAACCAAGACTCCTTGCAGCCACATTTATATAGGAAATCAGTCTTTAATTTTCAAAAAGGGTTTTATAAAGCATTTTATTAAAATGTTTTTAGTTAGATCTTTTAGTAATTTGAAATTTTTTTTTTTTATGTTTTGTAAGTGCTTTCTGAGGGGTATTTCTTTGACAATCTTCAAAATTTCATCTGTGTTGTTGGCTTATTTAAGTTTTGTATAGTTGGAAAAACAAGTAGGACCAAAAGACAATAAAAAGCAGCAGCCTTTCCTCGGCCCACCGTAACCCACCTCCCCACCTCTCAGCCTCACTCCACAAAGGCAAACAATTCCAGCGGCTTCTTCTGGTGTCCTGTTTATAAGTAACATACAACACCGCTATTTCTTTTTTTGGTAATTTTATTTTGTTGTCGTGATTGAGGATATACGCAGCAGAACATACGTGAATTCAGCAACGTCTACATGTACAATGCAGCGACACTAATGACATTCTTCGAGTCGTGCAACCATTCTCACCCTCCCTTTCTGAGTTGTTCCTCCCCCATTAACCTACAATACTATTTCTAGAGTTGCCCTTTTAGACATTATCCAATCATAGAAGTTGAAGATTTAGCATTCTTACTATCACTCCTATTTCTCTATCATCCCAATAATAGTTACATAAAAAAATTTTCAGGCAATAGTGTTGTTATTATAATTAGGACCACGCACATACGGTCCTTGGAGCAGTGTTAGTTCAGTGGTAGAATTCTCTCCTTCCATTCCGGAGACCTGGGTTCAATTCCCCGAAAAATATCCTGTCAATGGAGGCTTATATGTTGCTATGATGCTGAAGAGGTTGCAGCTAAGCTTCCAGACTAAGGTGCTGGACTAGGACGAAAGGTCAGGTGATCTATTTCCAAAAAGCAGCCTATATGGATCACAACAGCCTGATTCACAGCCGTTTGCTCTGTTGCGTATGGGATCGCCACAAGTCGGGGACTGACTACCTACGGCAGCTGACAAGGCAACAAATATGGTTCGCTGCTGTGCTAAGGAGTGTAACATACTACCCTCCCTTTACTTTGTCATGTAAATTTTGCTTTTACCTGTAGTTAATAACTGTCTCATTTTTTTTTATTTGCTTTGTTTTCTATATGCGAACCACTAATTTTTGCTAAATGCTCTAACAGACCAATCAAATAATAAGCAATAATTTCCAACTGTTAAGCAGAGAAATTGACCCTTTTTCTTTGATACTTCCTATATACTCATATGCCAACCTGGACTGGTTGCTCCTCAGGCCCACTGAACAGTTCCTATCTGGGGCTTTTTTCACCACTCTTTTTTGTTGGAGGCTTTATTCTTTTTTTTTTTTTAATTTTATTGTGCTTTAGGGGAACGTTTACAGTGCAAATTAGTTTTTCATTCAAAAATTTATACAAAAATTGTTTTGTGCCATTGGCTGCAATCCCTGCAATGTGTCAGCACTCTCCCCCTTTCCACCCTGGTGCTCCACGTCCATTCATTCTGTTTTCCTGTCCTTTCCTGGCTTCTTGTGTTTGCTTTTGGGCAGGTATTGCCCATTTGATCTTGTATACCCAGTTGAACTAAGAAGCACATTCCTCATGTGTGTTATTGTTCTACAGGCCTTCTAATCTTTTTGCCTGAAAGGTGGATTTCAGGAGTGGCTTCAGTTCTAAGTTAGCAAATTATTCAGGGGCCATAGTCTTGGGGTGGGGGCAGATCTTTGATTCTGGAGCTTATGACTTTTTTTCCTTGGTTTTCCTCCCTCTGGTGCTTTCAAGAATGGTGCATGGCTAGTAAATTTCTATTCTCTTTAATTTCCTTAAGAGTGCAAAGCAGTTGCCTAAAATGTCTCTTTCTTGGGGTTACAAAAACAGAGAGGTTGAGAGCAGGCTTTGGAATCAGGCTATACCAAAAACCAAACATCCGAGCAATTTGTGGTAGAAATCTGCAGTCTGTATGTGAACAAAATATAGAAAGACAACAAGGCAATGAAAACTAACTCGTTATTTCAGGTGGCATCAGTATAGCAACCATTTTTAGTCGAGTCGATTCCAGCTGCCTGTGTTCAAATCCTGGCCCCATTCCTAGGAGCTGTGTTAACTTGGGCAAGCTTCTTTACCTCTCTGTGTCTTATTTTTCTACTCTGTAAAATGGCGATGATAATTGAGCTTATCTTGTAAGGTGGTTGTGAGGATTAAAGGAGTTAACACACACAAAACACTTAAAACAGTGCCTGGACATAGTCACTGCTCAATAGGCATTAGTTGCTAGGATTATTTGAAAGTTTCTGTTTATCTGGTGATGCAGTGGTTAAGTGCTAGGCTGCTAATTGGAAGGTTGGCGGTCAAACCCACCCAGAAGTGCCTCAGAAGACAGGCCTAGCAGTCTGCTTCTGAAAGGCCACAGCCTTGAAAATCCTATGGAGTAATTCTACTCTGCATACATGGTGTCACCGTCGGAATCCACCCACCACCAACTAACAACAACAGGCCTGGGATATCTCTTTTGCTCACTGATACATCTCCACTACCTAGAACAATGCCAAGGGCACAGTAGCCACTCAGTAATATTTCTTGAATGAATGAATGTTCTAAACACCATCTTCCAGGCCTGATACAGAATCTTTCATTTCGGCTATCATGTTTTCAGTTTCCAAGAGCTTGTCCTTGTTCTCTGGCTAGTCCTTTTTAAAGCATGTTGCTCTTGTTTTACAAACGCAACATCTCGTTCTTTCTCTCTGAGGACGGGAATTGTGGTTTTATTTTTTAAACCGCTCTCTGCACGGTACCTGTTACCTCTAATTTTCCCTCTTCCCCCATTTGTTTTGGCCTTGGCCTTTTGTGCTAGATGCCTTCCTTAAACGTCTGGGGGCCAATGGCTACACAGTCACATTTAAGAGTGGAAAGCCAACGGAAACTCTGTGCGTGTGCTTTACGGCAGATTTCACTGCAGGATGATCAGGTATCAGCCATCTGAGGGGATCTTGGATGTCAGCATGTTAAAATGTTTTCTCTTTGCTGCCAGAATTCCCAGAGTGAAGGGAAATGGGGAGAGGATCTCACTCTTAAGTATCCAGACTTCCACTTAATTTCCTCCTTGGTTTCAGTATGGTGTGTGGCCCCTGCCCTTCACTGTGCCTGGTATCACCAAGCCCAGGGCTTCTCTGGTTCGATTTCTTCAGAGAGTAAACTTCTTGTTTGAATCCATCAACTGCTCCATGGGAGAAAGATGTGGCAGTCTGCTTCCGTAAAGATAACAGCCTTGGAAACCCTATGGGGCAGTTCTATTCTGTCACATAGGGTCGGGATAAGTCGAAATTGATTCGATGGAAATGGGTTCGGTTACCTTCAGAGGTACTTGTCCGTTCCAGCTTCTGGATTTTTCTACAGCCCTATACTGGTAACCAGCTTGTTTGCTTTCTTCTTTGCAGGCACTTAGATTTCAGCTTTCTCCATTTGCTTAAGGGAGTAACCACTTATTCATTTACGTATAAAATTGTTGATACCTCTTGTCTGTGTTTGTTTCTACTATGGCTTTATTGTCCTTGTGGGTTTATCCAATTTTTATTCCTTGACTATTTGTTTAGGAATTTTAAGAGGGAACAGAGATAAACACAATCTGTCATGTTTAACCAGATGCGGGATAATGCCATTTTAATTTTACCATTTTTTCCTCTGTGCACACATCCTCAGCGGTCAGGCTTCTCAAAAGCAGCACCTGGCAGTCATTAAAGTACAAAATACACTTCGCAAAAGATGTAGGACTCCAGGCTACACTCTATTAGGTAGGTCAATGACATAGCCTCGGTTTAGTCTCAGAATCAAGCACAGATTGGCTTTCCTTTTTCGGTTTTTGTTTTTATTCTTTTTTCCTATTCATCATGGGTGTTGGACCCTTCTGTCCTGTTTTAATACATCCAGTTCTCAATACAAATCACTGTTTCATTCACAGCTCCTGGTGCTCTGAACTGGGTGCTCTCTTGGTTTCCACAACCAGAATCTTTCAAAATAGCAGCTTCCCAGGGCCTCCATCTCGACTGGAGAGAAAATTTTAGAGGTGTCTTTTGTCCATTTCTACCTCTAAGTTCCCTATATAGTTGTTCTTGTAGAGTTCTGACAATTGATGGTTGTTAAAGAGCTCTAGTAGAGGAGAGTTTATGAAGGTAGCAGGTTGATCTCTGAGCAAATCATAAAATACATAAAATTAATCTTTGGCATCTACCTATGTATCTAGGTAGGTCAAATTTAGAATATGATAGTTATATCCTCTTTGGGATATTTCATGATTGATTAATGAAGGATCAACCCCTTCTAGAAGTAATTTTAATTTCAAATTCCAGTTCTTTGCTGGTATATAGGAAAACACTTGATTTTTATATGTTAATTTGCATTTTGCAACCTTGCTATAATTTCATATTAGTTCCAGGAATTTTTGGTAGATTCTTTTGGATTTTGTATATCGATAATCATATCGCCTGTGAACAAAGACAGTTTTATTTCTTTCTTCCCAATCTGTGTATCTTTCATTTCCTTTTCTTGTCTAATTGCATTAGCTAGGACTTCCAGTTACAGTGTTGAATAGGTGTGGTGAGAGGGGACATTCTTGTCTTTCAACCTTTGGGGAAAAGCATCTGTTTCTCACCATCAAGTATGATGTTAGCTATAGGTTTTTTTTTTTTTTTTGGTAGATGTTCTTTACAAAATTGTGAAAGTTTCCCTCTATTTCTACCTTGATGAGAGTTTTTATCATGAATAGGCATCAAAGAGTAATTTTTAAAGAGATATTCCTCTTCCTCCCAAATGTCTCTATGAGGGATAAAAATGAATAAATGCCTGATTTTAAAATGCTGGTGTCCATGTTGTTTGTTTTTGTTTTCAACCAGAATAGCAGGTTAATATGCACTGAGAAGAAAAGGACAAGGATAAGGTGTAATTTGTAGGTGTCCAGCACAATGTCTACACAACGTTCCTTAGTTTTAAAGGTCAATTGATAGCATCTTGACATGACCTAAAGGGACAGTTAAGAAGTAGTAAAACAACAAAATCTTCAGTCAATAAACCAATGTAAAATCTTTAAAATAAAAAGACAAAGTACCTCTGAGTATAAGCCTTATACTGTCCTGATGAACCTGAGTATTGGGAGTTGGAGGTGGTTGCTGGTTGAGTATATTTTGTTGGAAATGACCAGCCCCAAGATGTCTAGAGGGTTAGCGAAAAAGAGGAAGACCCTCAACGAGATGGACTGACACGATGACTGCAACAATGGGCTCAAGCATAGCAACATTTGTGAGGATGGCGCAGGACTGGGCAGTGTTTCATTCTGTTGTGCGTAGGATCACTACGAGTCGGAACTGACTCGACGGCACCTAACAACAACAAGATGCCTTACCTAGGTCTGGTAGACTAACCTGCTGAGTAAGTTAGTTGACTTGTGAACTTTAATTAAGGACTTGTCCATTTTATACATGGCCTTGTCTAGATTCATTAGCCGAGCAATTCTTCAGTGCATACATACAATTACTGCCTATTTAATGATTTTTTAAATATGATGATGACATGTTCTGACAACTTCCTTGTAACTGTAACTTCAAGAAACTGAAACTTTTGATCAATTGCTGTTGAAAGAATATTTTAACATTAACTCCATCAAAGCCAAACTGGAATTATTTTGCAGACATTCTTTAAAAATACAGGTAAATGAAAATAAAATTATTCTAGTTAACAGGTTAAGTCATTCTAACTGGCCCTTCAGGATGTAATTTTCTTCAAAATTAAACACTCCATGGTGGCTGTATTGAAGTGATTGCTTTCCTTGGTTCTATTTTTTTTAAAAGATGAAGTGCAAGCTTAATTAACATTGTCAAAATCTCTCAGGTCAAGGCTATCTCGACACTGCTTTTTGATATAGAATGAGAGGGTTTTGGTCAAGTGTTTGAACATCTGAGCAGATCCAAGGAGAGTCTGGGAATGTTCTGGCTTTGTCTGAAGTCTCCTACAGCTTCTCTGGCCCCCAAATTGCCTCCATCTAATACTGAGATGGGTCACTGCCTGGTCAAAGTATAAGCAAGACTTTTACCTTGTATAACAAGTACACTGGCTTTTCTTCCTTTACGCCTAACATGGAAAATATGTAAAGCTACTTAAAGAAAAACACAGTACACCTTTGTTTCAGATACTTGCAAATGATCCCAATTTTGAATGGTTCCCTAGATCATTCCAAAACTTAGATGATACATGATATTTCTGGAAGGGCCCACCAAAGGTGCATCCTAAGATTCATTCCTACAGAATTTCAAAAGTGAATTCTGGAACATAGGGCCTTTGGAATGCTTCCTATAAAAAAAGAGTTCCATTTTAAACAAGCTTGGGAACATAGTGGTTAAGTGCTACGGCTGCTAACCAAAGGGCCGGCAGTTTGAATCCACCAGGCGCTCCTTGGAAACTCTATGGGGCAGTTCTACTCTGTCCTGTAGGGTCGCTATGAGTCGGAATCGACTCGATGGCACTGGGTTTGGGTTTTTGGTTTGGGAAAAGTGTATACTGTGATTCCTTGCTGGAGATTCATGATGAACATTAGCATATTAAATGTTCTGAGACATTCTGAATAAACCTATCTTAACTTCAATACAGAATTTTAAAATCATATTTGACTATAGAGTCTTTTGTACACTGATCACTCATTAATTTCCAAAGAACTGGGGTCTATAGAATATCCTTTAGGGAAACAACAAATTAAAACAAAATGAAAGAATGAGTCAAATAATGAAATAAAGAGTACTTATACCAGAAAATACAGACTACGGGAAGCTATTATAATTGTGTACAAAACCCACTGTGACCTTACTAGAAATGAAAGCAGAAAAGAAAATGAGGTGGCTTCCATAACTCTCTGTAGCTAATAAAAAAGGCATACGCATTTGTCAGGAAAGACACACTTTCTCACGCTGAGAGAACTCTTAGGAAATAGTATTGTATCAATGTTAATTTCTTGATTTTCATAATTATATGTAGTTATAGAAGAGAATGTCCTTGTGTTTAGGAAATACACATTTAAGTATTTAGGAGTAAAGGGGTATTATGCCTGCAACTTACTCTTAAAGAGTCCAGAAAACAATTATACACACACATACAAATGTATCTCTGCGTTTGTATACACAAATGCATACATACACACACAGACTGAGAAGAGAGTGAGAGAGAAGGTGAGACAGAGAACAAGAATGATAAAGCAAATACAGTAAAATGTTAGCATTTGGGGCACCTGGGTGAAGGATGTATATATGGGAATTATTTACACTATTCTTGCAATTTTTCTGTAAGTCTAAAATTATTTCAATATAAAAAACTTTAAAAGTCATCTTTAAGGGATAGAGGAGAGCAGCTGCAGAATTTTTTTTTTTTAAACAATTTTACAGAAGTTAGAGAGATCATTATATTTTTTTAAAAAACTGAAACACTTCAAATGCCATATTGTACCTGTGTTTTCTGAATATCAGTGGGGTATGTAAAATAAACTGAAAATGAGTAGGTTCATTAGTCTATGTTAATTAAAAAAAAAAAACTGAGAATATGTGTTTAAAGGATGCTACATTAATTCGTAAGTTAACCTATTCTGGAAGCATACATAAAGACAGTGCTGTTTTGAGCCACATTGAAGCCTTAAGCAAAAAGAAACATCAGTAATACTGATCCTGTCTTTATTTAAAATTTTGTCCATCATGAATTTTTTTACTAATTTTTATTTTTTAAAATATTACACTTAGAAGAAGTTAAACTGCCCCTATTTGCGGGTGACATGATACTACACATAGAAAACCCAAAAGACTCCACAAGAAAACTACTGGAACTAAGAGAAAAATTCAGCAGAGTAGCAAGATAAAAGATAAATACACAAAAATCAGTTGGATTCCTATACACCAATAAACAGAACGATGAAAAGGAAATCATGAAAACAATACCATTTATAACAGCCCCTAAAAAAAAAAATACTTAGGAATAAATCTAACCAGGGATGTAATGGACTTATTCAAAGAAAACTACAAAACACTACTGCAAGAAACCAAAAGAGATCTACATAAATGGAAAAACATACCATGCCCATGGATAGGTAGACTCAACACTGTGAAAATGACAATTCTATCCAAAGCAATTTAAAAATACAATGCATTCTGATCCAAATACCAACAACATTCTTTAAAGAGATGGAAAAACTTATCATTAACTTTATATGGAAAGGGAAGAAGCCCTGGATAAGTAAAGCACTACTGAAGAAGAAGAATAAAGTAGGAGGACTTGCACTACCTGATCTCAGAACCTACTATACAGCTATAGTAGTCAAAACAGCCTGGTACTGGTACAAGGACAGATACACTGATCAATAGAACAGAATTGAGAACCCAGATGTAAATCCATCCACCTATGGTCACCTGATCTTCAACAAGAGCCCAAAGCCCATCAAGTGGGGGAAAAGACAGACTTTTTAAGAAATGGTGCTGGCAAAACTGGATGTCCATCTGCAAAAAAATGAAACAGGACCCATACCTCACACCATATACAAAAACTAACTCAAAATGAATCAAAGACCTAAATATAATAAAGCCCAAAACCATGAAGTTCATAGAAGAAGAAATAGGATCAACACTAGACGCCCTAATACACAGCATTAGCAGGATACAAACCACAACCCACAACCAACAACACACAAACTCCAGAAGATAAGCTAGTTAACTGTGATCTTCTAAAAATTAAACACTTATGCTCCTCAAAAGACTTCACCAAAAGAGTAAAAAGAGAACCTATAAATTGGGAAAAAATCTTTGGCTATCACAAATCAGATGAAGGTCTAATCTCTAAAATCTACAAGAAAATCCAACACTTCTACAACAAAAAGACAAATAATCCAGTTAAGAAATAGGCAAAGGAAATGAACAGATACTTCACCAAAGAAGACATTCAAGTGTCCAAAAGACACATGAAGAAATGCTTGCGATCACTAGCCACCAGAGAAACGCAAATCAAAACCACAACAAGACACAATCTCACTCAGCATTACTGGCAGAAATTAATAAAACAGGAAATAACAAATGTTGGGGAGGCTGTGGGGAGATCAGAACTCTTATGCACTGCTGGTGGGAATGCAAAACGATACAACCATTTTGGAAAATGATACGGTGCTTCCTTGGAAAGCTAGAAATAGAAATACCATATGATCCAGCAATTCTACTCCTAGGACTATATCCTAAAGAAATTAAGAGTCGTCACATGAATAGACATGTACACACCCATGTTCACTGCAGCACTGCATGTTCACAATAGCAAAAAGATGGACACAACCTAGATGCCCATCAACAGATGAATGGATAAACAAATTGTGGTATATACACACAACGGAGTATTACACAACGATGAAGAACAACGATGAATCTGTAAAGCATCTCATAACATGGATGAATCTGGAGGGCATTATGCTGAGTGAAGTAAGTCAATCACAAAAGGACAAATATTGTATGAGACCACTACCGTAAAAGCTCATGAAAAGGTTTGCATACAAAAAGAAACAATCTTTGATGGTTATGAGGGAGGGCGGGGGTAAGGATAGAAAAACACTAAATAGGCAATAGATAAGTGCTAACTTTGGTGTAGGGTAAGACAGTACACAACACTGGGGAAGCCAGCACAACTTGTACAGAGCAAGGTCATGGAAGCTCCATAGACACATCCAAACTCCCTGAGGGACGGAATTGCTGGGCTGAGGGCTGTGGGTACCATGGTCTCAGGGAACATCTAGCTCAACTTGCATAACATACTTTATGAAGAAAATGTTCTACATTTTACTTTCGTGAGTAGAGTCTGGGGTCTTAAAAGCCTGTGGCTTAGCCATCTAGTACTGCCATAACAGAAATACCACAACTGGATGGCTTTAACAAAGGGAAATCTATTTTCTCACAGTCTAGTAGGTTACAAGCCCAAATTCAGGGCACTGGCTCCAGGGGAAGGCTTTCTCTTACTGTCAGCTCTGGAGGAAGGTCCTTGTCTTCAGTCTTCCCCTGGTCAAGGAGCTTCTCAAGTACAGGGACCCTGTGTCCAAAGGATGCGCTCTGCTCCTGGTGCTGTTTTCTTGGTGGTATGAGGTCCCCAACTCTCTGCTTGCTTCCCTTTCCTTTTACATTGGATCAAGAATGTGGCCTGAACAAGGGTGTTACATCCCACCCTAATTCTCTTTAACCACAGGCAGAGATTATGATTATGGGAAAATCACAAAATGGAGGATAACCACACATGGTCTAACCAAGTTGACACATATTTTTTGGGAGACACAATTCAATCCATGACAGCCTGTGAGCAGCCATCTAGGGTACTCCACTGGTCTCACCCCTTCAAGAGAAAGGAATAATGAAGAAAACTAAAGATGTAAGGGAAAGATTAGTCCAAAGGACTAATGGACCACATCTACCATGGCCTCCACCAGACTGAGTCCAGCACAACTAGATGGTGTTCGGCTACCATCACTCACTGCTCTGACAGGGAGTAAAATAGAGGGTCCTGGACAGAGCTCGAGAAAAATATAGAACAAAACTCTAACTCAAAAAGAAAGACCAGACTTGCTGGCCTGACAGAGACTGGAGAAACCCTGGGAGTATGGCCCCTGGACACCCTTTCAACTCAGTAATGAAGTCACTCTTGAGGTTCACCCTTCAGCCAAAGATTAAGCAGGCCCATAAGACAAAACAAGACTAAAGGGACACACCAGTCCAGGGGCAAGGATGAGAAGGCAGGAGGGGACAGAAAAGCTGGTCATAGGGAACCCAAGGTCGAGAAGGGGAGAATGTTGACATGTCGTGGGGTTGTTAACCAATGTCATAAAACAATATGTGTTCTAATTGTTTAATGAGAAACTAGTTCTGTAAACCTTCATCTAAAGTACAATTAAAAAAATACATTAATAAAAATCTATTAAGAAAACATTCGGCATCCCACTTTGAAGAGTGGCATCTGGGGTCTTAAATGCTAGCAAGCAGCCATCTAAGATGCATCAATTGGTCTCAACCCACCTGGATCAAAGGAGAATGAAGAACACCAAGGACACAAGGTGATTATGAGCCCAAGAGACAGAAAGGGCCACATGAACCAGAGACTACATCATCCTGAGACCAGAAGAACTAGATGGTGCCCGGCTACAACCAATGACTACCCTGACAGGAACACAACAGAGATCCCCTGAGGGAGCAGGAGAGCAGTGGGATGCAGACCCCAAATTCTCATAAGACCAGACTTAATGGTCTGACTGAGACTAGAAGGACCCCGGTGGTCATGGCCCCCAGGCCTTCTGTTGGCCCAGGACAGGAACACTTCCCGAAGCCAACTCTTCAGACATGGATTAGACTGGACAATGGGTTGGAGAGGGATGCTGGTGAGGAGTGAGCTTCTTGGATCAGGTGGACCCTTGAGACTATGTTGGCATCTCCTGCCAGGAGGGGAGATGGGAGGGTGGAGGCGACTAGAAGCTGGCGAAATGGACACGAAAAGAGAGAGTGGAGGGAGAGAGCGTGCTGTCTCATTAGGGGGAGAGTAATTGGGAGTGTGTAGCAAGGTGTATATGGGTTTTTGTGTGAGAGACTGACTTGATTTGTAAACTTTCACTTAAAGCACAATAAAAATTATAAAAAAAAGGTAAAAAAAATACATTAATATATTATCTATCTTGGTTACATTTTTTGCACTCCCTTAAATTTTATGCCCGAGTGGAGTGCCTCACTTGTCTCATCCTATTCCTGGCCCTGCATTAAGAAAGAAACAAAAATTAAAGAGCAAACCTAGTGTAGCATTTGGCAGACTAGGGGAAGAGACAGAGCATGCCAGCCACATGGTGGGCTCTGTACTGGGGAGTTTGCACATGCTATCTCATTTACTTCTCCCTACAGTCCAGACAGGCAGATATTTTGACCATTTTGCACAAGAGGAAACTGAGGTTCAAAGCGAGTGACATATCCCAGATAATACAATAAATAAGAAACCTGTATCTCAACTTGGTCTGACTCTAAAACCTGATCACGCTATCTCCTGAAGGTACCGCTCTTAAAGCAGCCTAATGGTATATAAAGCTATAATGCTTACTACGCAGTTGCCTCTCTGAATAAGAGACTTGGACTTGCCATAATAATTGCCAGAGGGTTTGGTTTTAAACATAACCTATACATCCTTCACATAAAGTTATACAATTTCCAATTGTAAAATTTTGAATTGAGTATGGTCTCTCTCTAATGGCATTAACATAGTTTTAGCTGTGTTGATCCTTAATAGGAATGACTTACAGTATTCTGATGACAGTAAGGAGCAGAGACGTGGCTACTGAGATGAAACAAGTTCTGCGCACTGCAGCGGTTGCACGCACCAAAAGGCACAACAAACAAGAGGACAGAGAGCTAGGGCAGAGCCAGGCAAATACACAGCCTTCATTTAAAGGCATATATGGAACAAACTTGTTGCCAAACCATACACTGCAGAAATTGTGGCTTAACTCCTAGCTACAAAGGAAAACAAGGAAATCTCTTTAGTGCTTAGTTAAGGTTTCTATGACTCTCTTCATTAACATTTGGTTGACCATTGTGAGAAATCATATAAACATGTTAGAGTCATACTTTTAATAAAAGAGTAAAACTATGGTTTGGGGAGATAGTTTTGATGAAAGGGAACAAATGATTTAATACTTTTGCAACACAATAAAATCAGAATTGATGATGGGTGGTCTAAATTTATTTAGTACTCATAAAAAAATTTAACTAAAAAAAATCAATAATGAACAACACATTAAATGCTCATCAAGAATAAATCTTAATTCCTTTTTGAGCAACTGGATTTCCATCTAATTATCAGTTATGTTTGTGCTAATGTATTCGTTTGAAAATATTTCTGTATCTAAAAATATTGGCATTTGGATTAATCTCCCTTGCTTTGTGAGTTACTGCTGCAGTGATTAGGGATGTACCTAGAACTCAGTGTGCATTCCTTCTATAAACATTTGTTGAATGCCTACTGTATATGTGGTTTCTGTAGGCATTACAAAGGAAAGGAGTGGACACTATAGCAACCCTGTAGGACAGAGCAAAACTGCCCCATAGGGTTTCCAAGGAGCAGCTGGTGGATTCGAACCGTCAACCTTCTGGTTAGCAGCAGAGCTCTTAACCACTGGGCCGCCAGGGCTCCGGTGATATCCTAGGAAGAAACAAATATGCCTGTAACTGGGAAACAACTACAACTAACCCCTTAAAACGTAAGATCTGGTCAAATGCCATAATATTGCAAACCTCCATGTAATGAAGCTTGAATTCCTCGGCTACAAACAGTGGGGCTGTTTCAAGGAAGTCCAGCTCTGCTCAGACGGACAGCTTCCTGACTGCGCTTTGTGGGGGTAGAGTGGAAAGGACCCTGCTCTGGAGTGGCAGGCCTGTACTTCCTCTACTGAGCTCTAAGGGAATTGAGCAAATTAAACTTTTGAGGCTTCAGGTTCTTCGCCTATAAGAGGAGAGAGTTAGATTAGATGATTTATGAGAGCGTATGCTAGCATTTTATCATAGCGACTGCTGATAACACATAGAAATTTAAAATGTTATTTCCCGTCCAAAGTGGACATGGAACTGACGACTACTATCTTTGGTTTTCGTCTACTTACTGCTGTTATCTCTAAGGGAAGAGAAAGAAAACAGCAATTCGCTCTTTTGTGCCGGGTTCTGTGCTAACACTTAACATATCAAAAATAGGTATTTAAAAAGCACCTGTTCTGGGCATATATTTGTACTGTGTTATTATGTTCTTCTTACCAATAATTCACCATAAAACATCAAGTAGGAAATACACTTGACATAAGTTCTCTAAGTCATACATTAATGGACTTTTGCTGACAAATGCTTGACTTTGGGAAACATTTTTCAGGCTCGTGATGCCTGTTTCTACAGCGAGATGCAGTTAATGTTCACAGCTCTTGCTGGTGTCATGGCTCTGGCTGTAGGCAATGGAAGACTGTACCAACAAGTTTTTGTTTAGCTCAGTGTTCCTCAACGTATCCCTGACAGTGATACTAGGTGAAGATGCTTCCTGGCAGGGGGTATAGAAGGGGTGGGGAAAGAAGCTGGACAAGGTCCCCTGGAGTACCTGGGGGGAGGAGCATCAAAATGTTTCTCTTTTAACTTCCCTTAAAAAAAAAAAAAAACAAAACTTCCCTTAGGTTGTACTTAATGATAGCAGGAATAGCAGAATAAGAAAAAGTATATGTATTACGGTACTTTTACAATAGGGCAAGTTTACATTAATATGACTTGAATACAACATGATTAAGTAACTGAGGGTCACTACTGGTTATAGCTCAGTTGTAAAAGGAAAAAAAAAAGACATTGTTCAGGGAACACAGCTGTGTTGTTTGGGTGCCTGTTTTATCTTTAGAGTAGGTAATACGATACATGTAATCAGAGTAATAAATAACCCCTGGGAGAATCAATGTTTTGGTGATATGGAAAAAATGCCACTTCTCTAGTGAACAACCTAGATAAAGTCAAACGCTGGATTTGCTCAGTGACATTGACGTTTTAGAGTTGCACACATAGCTATACGTATCTTTATTATCGAAAGTACTACCAGAAAAATAACTTTGTACTTGTAAACCTGAGAATTTCTATACCTTAAATCTATTCTAAAGAAATGTTTTATAACAAAATATTAAAGAATTGAGGTCTATTAGTTATGTACCAATCAAGATAGGGCAGATTTTAAGTGGATGGCAACAAGAATATGGTGAGTTTCTCAATCAACTTCTCTGGAATCTATTAAAATAAATTTATATTTTTATTGCCATTTATAATCTTTTTATAAGCTGTTTATTCTTAAATTTTACCCATTTTCTATGGGTTATCTTTTTTATTGATTTGTATGAGCCCTTTATAAACAAAGAAAATTAGGTCTTTGTTGGTGCTACAAATATTTTTCCAGTACATTAATGATTTTTTCTATTGTCTGTAATATACTCCCAAATATAAGTTAAAAACATTTTTTTTTGAATGTAGTCAAACCTACTCATTTTTCTTTTTTGGCACTTATGCTTTTATGCAAAACTGAGATCATATAATAACTATAAAATGCTCTGCAATGCTTTTCATTTGATATATCAGGAGTATCTTCTTATGTGATCAAATATCTTCCTATAATGTGATTTTGAATGGTTTCACATTATTCAATCATACAGACAAACCATAATTTAGTTAACGAATCCCCTATTGTGAGAATTTTTTGATGTTCTCTTTTTTTTTGTAATGATAAATAAGATTTTGGTAGTATCCTTGTACACAAATTCAAGCATACAAATGACTTATGGTAAAGTTCTAGAAATAAAATTGCTGTTGTGACCAATTTATATTTTCAGGTACCAAATATTTAAGTACCCATTTCCAAAATCCACTGTGTTATTAGTTAAAAAATAATTAGCTAAACTGGTAGAAAAAAGTGGTATGCTGTTGCTACAATTAAATTGCTTTATTACTGCTATTCAACTTTTTGAATATTCACCAGCTATCTGAATTTTTTCTTTTGGAAATTGCCTCTTTTTTCGTTTTTGTCCATCTGATGAACATCTTTCATACAATGATTTTTAAGAGCTTTTTGTATATTAAATAAGCTAAGCTTTTATTATATTTACAAAGATTTCTTAGCGTTTTGCCTTTTACTGTTCCTGAAGAATGGGAATTTCAGAACACTTAATTGGCGCATGAGGAACCTGTACTTAGACCAAGAGGTAGTTGTTTGAACAGAACAAGGAAATACTGCGTGGTTTAAAGTCAAGAAAGGCGTATGTCAGGGTTGTATCCTTTCACCATACTTATTCAATCTGTATGCTGAGCAACTAATCCGAGAAGCTAGGCTACGTGAAGAACATAGCATCAGGACTGGAGCAAGACTAACAATCTGCAATATGCAGATGACACAACCCTGCTTGCTGAAAGTGAGGAGGACTTGAAGCACTTATTGAAGAAGATCAAAGACTACAGCTTTCCGTATGGATTACACCTCAACATAAAGAAAAACAAAAAACCCTCACAACTGGACTAAAAGGTGACATCAGGATAAATGAAGAAAAGATTGAAGTTGTCAAGGATTTCATTTTGCTTGGCTCCACAATCAATGTCCATGGAAGCAGCAGTCAAGAAATCAGATGATGCATTCCACTGGGCAAATCTGCTGCAAGAGACCTCTTTAAAGTGTTAGAAAGCAAAGATGTCACTTTAAGGACTAAAGTGTGCCTGACCCAAGCCATTGTGTTTTCAATCGCCTCATATGCATGTGAAAGCTGGACAATAAGAAGACAGAAGAAGAATCAATGCCTTTGAATTATGGTGTGGGTGAAGAATAGTGAATATACCACTGACTGTCAGAAGAACAAACAAATCTGTCTTGGAAAAAGTACAGCCAGAATGCTCCTTAAAAGTGAGGGTGGCGAGGCTTCATCTCACATAATTCGGACATGTTACCAGGAAGGACCAGTCCCTGGAGGACACCATGCTTGGTAAAAGAGACGGTCAGCAAAAAAGAGGAAGACCCTCAACGAGATAGACTGACACAGTGGCTGCAACAAAAGGCTCAAACACAGCAACAGTTGTGAGGATGGCACAGGACTGGATGGTTGTTCATAGGGTCACTATGAGTTGGAATCGACTCGATGGCACCTAACAACAACAACATCTTTTGGCCATGGTTATTAGCTCAGGACAATAAATCATGAGAAGAATTTTGCCAGGTGCTTCTGAGAAAGATTTCTCACTTATCAGATAAATGTCCAGGACTTCTAGAAGAGATTCTCTCCTTGAACATGGAGGAAACAAACACACACAGCGAAACTGTTAGCAGCCATCTTGCAACCACAAGGGGGAGCCAGACTTAGAATGGAGATGAGAGAGAAGACGGAATAGAGAGGCTTCCTGTCACATGAAATAAATCCCCTTTACTCTCTATGCCAGTTTGAATTGCGTTTTCTGGTTTTGCAATGAAACACATTATAATACAGTATTTTATTTTCTTTGTTTTTTGAGAAACAAGTTTGAAATGTTTATGGAGGGATATCTATTAACCTGTTTATGAATTCTTCCTTTGCTGCTGCTATACTTAGAAAGGTCTTACCTACTTTAAAATCAAGTATGTACCCATAAAGTGAATTTATTTTGTTAAAATGTAAGCTCAATGGTGGGGGGAGGGAGGCTCCAGGACAAGTAGGAGAGTGCCTTATTTTATAATCAGTCCATGAATGGCAGCAGACGGTGCCAATTCCAGCAGATTATTCATCATTCAAGACGTGTGAAAGGTTCATTAAAGCTCTGGATTCTTTGAAATATAAATGAATTATCAGCTACATGTGATGAAAATGGTGGGATAAACATTCTATTAGACTCAAACATATGTGAGGGGATGGAATCTAAGTTAACTTCTACCTGGTCAGGCATTAAGAAGGGTTAATCTTGAAAATCTTTATAAAGATATCTCCTCTGAAGTAGTGGCGTAAAAAGTCACTGGGGTAATCACGGAAGATAGCTAGATAGATTAGGTTGCTAGATTATAGTATAGCTATTTTTATACATACATACATAACTTGTTGCCATTGAGTCGATTCTGACTCATGTTGTTGTTGTTGTTAGGTGCTGTCAAGTCGGTTCTGACTCATAGCGACCTTATGCACAACAGAACGGAACACTGCCCGGTCCTGCGCCATCCTTACAATCGTTGTTATGCTTGAGCTCATTGTTGCAGCCACTGTGTCAATCCACCTCGTTGAGGGTCTTCCTCTTTTCTGCTGACCCTGTACTCTGCCAAGCATGATGTCCATCTCCAGGGACTGATCCCTCCTGACAATGTGTCTAAAGTATGTAAGACGCGGTCTCACCATCCTTGCCTCTAAGGAGCATTCTGGCCGCACTTCTTCCAAGACAGATTTGTTCGTTCTTTTGGCAGTCCATGGTGTATTCGATATTCTTCAGAACACCACAATTCAAAGGTGTCAATTCTTCTTCGGTCTTCCTTATTCATTGTCCAGCTTTCACATGCATATGATGTGATTGAAAATACCATGGCTTGGGTCAGGCACACCTTAGTCTTCAGGGTGACATCTTTGCTCTTCAACACTTTGAAGAGGTCCTTTGCAGCAGATTTACCCAATGCAGCGCGTCTTTTGATTTCTTGGCTGCTGCTTCCATGGCTGTTGAATGTGGATCCAGGTAAAATGAAATCCTTGACAACTTCGATCTTTTCTCCGTTTATCATGACGTTGCTCATCGGTCCAGTTGTGAGGATTTTTGTTTTCTTTATGTTGAGGTGTAATCCATACTGAAGGCTGTGGTCTTTGATCTTCATTAGTAAGTGTTTCAAGTCCTCTTCAATTTCAGCAAGCAAGGTTGTGTCATCTGCATAACGCAGGCTGTTAATGAGTCTTCCTCCTATCCTGATGCCCGTTCTTCTTCATATAGTCCAGCTTCTCATATTATTTGTTCAGCATACAGATTAAATAGGTACGGTGAAAGAATACAAAAGTATTCTCTTTCTGACTCATAGCAGCCCTATAGATACATAGACACACTATATATATCAAATATTACTTGAGGCTATAAGGAAACAGGTATATACCATGATTTTAATATCCCGTAATAATAAATCAGCACTTTCATGCTAAGTCAGAACAAGCATATCTTGAATTCGAAAAACAAATCTTTTTTAAATGAACACCAACATTAGACTGCCTGAAGAGCTCTTTCCATATGTGAACCTTGGAAATATTTAGAATCATCGAAATCTACCCTTCCCTTTAGTCTTTGTTCATTCATCTCAACCGGCTTGTGATCAATATTTCATGCATCTCTTGTATAGCTGCCCTCCAGGTGTCCTTCCACAAAACCAAGCCCCAAAGTCTAAGTGAAAATTTGAGCAGATACAAACTCTGCTGCACTGAGCCTTGAGGAAATGGATGTGCAATGGTGTCAAAAAGGGGCATCACTTAAAATGCCTCCCAAATGCTCAAGCTCTTCCTTGCCACGGCATCTTTGCTTACGTGTTTCCCTCTGCTTCAACGCTCCCTCTCTGAACTTTTTCTAGGGTCAGAGCCTTCATATTCTTTACCTCTCAGTTTAAAGTCACCTGCTCAGAAAGGGGCCTTCCTTGACCACTCTATCTAAAATATATTTCCCTTGTCCTCTAAATGATTCCCTCAACTCAGCCCTTCGTTTCCTTCATAGCTGTTACATGATCTTAAAATATTTTTTTTGTTGACTTGTTTCTTGTTTCACTCTTCAGCTAGGATGCTCCATGAGGACAAGGGCTATTTCTATTTTGTTAAACACCGTGTTTCCAACGAGTGCCTAGTGATAAACATATGTTGAATAAATTAATAATTATTGGATTGACTAAGTATCCTTACGACTAGTTTAAAAGACCTTCTTATCTGTAAAAAGGCACTGTGGAGGGTTTTTACACTCACGAACGGGTCCGTAACTGTGCAGGAGAAGTGCTCACTCAAAAGAAAATAAACAGTTCATCCTGCTGCACAATTGGGAAGATGAGTCAAGCAAATTATTAAATTTCAAGGAAAAATAAATATGCTCTCAAATCCTGATGGAATTTCAAAATCACTGTGAATGGTTCTAGAGTCGTCTAGTATGAATAAGCATCAACTTGAAAGACTGTTGCCAATTTGCCAGTGAGCCACCTGATGTATGAAAAAGTCTGGTTTTCAGTAAGTACTCATTCCTGCTACATTAAAAAACTTCACTAAAAACATAAAATCCTTACCTTAAGCTGGTTCTGTTACAGCTATGAAACTGTGGTTACTCTAAACTAAGCCTCGGCTTTCCAGTTCATTCCAGTTACAGGGTTTTTCTTGACAAATTTCCCTTTAGCTCTACATTTTGTTGACAAAAAATCAGTCCCTCAATGTCAACGCATTTTATCACATGACCAAGAAAAATGTGATGTGGTACATTCTTCTCTTGGAGAAGAGTCCATAAACCCTACTGGGTATCACTCCTTTTTCTCTGAGTCTGTGAGAATGATATAATTCCTCTATTTGAATGAGAAGGAAGGAAAAAAAAAAATCAGACTGGGAAATCCTATCAAAAACTCAAATATACAAATATTGTATGCCGGCTCTCAAATTAACAAAAATCAGATTCTAATTAATATACAAAGAACCAACTTTTTGGTTAGGTTACTCAGATGAAATAGGTCTTTAAGCCCATAGGCCAAAGACGACATGAGAAGATACTGTAATTGATATAGCTTTGTCTTTAACGCAGTAGTTTTCTGATGAGTATTCTCCAATTGACTTCTCTTTTTGAGAGACTGTCCAGCAGATACTCTGTTCTTCCAAAGGGGCAGAAAAACCCTTGTTTCTTTTTCATAACCTCATGGAATCTACTGAGTCTCTACATTATGGCAATATGAGCCAAGTAGCCCAAAGGAATTTCAGCGTTTCCATCTCTGTGACGGTTTATCCCCTAAAGCAAAAATCAAGGAACAGGTTTTCTAGGCTTATCACTTTCAAGAATGTATTTACTTGGCCAGACTAAAACCCCAACAGATATAGTTGTAGAACTGTAGAAAACTGTTCTATTACTAAATAACTTTGCTTTTAATTCTGGATTTTCGTTCTTCCCCAAATAAATATGTAGTTAGCTTTTTAAGTTATTATCATCTACAGAGAACCTTGTGCTAGGTTAGATTATTATTATTTTTTAACTAATTTTTATTGTGCTTTAAGTGAAAGTTTACAAATCAAGTCAGTCTCTCATACAAAAATTTATACATGCCTTGCTATACACTCCTAATTGCTCTTCCCCTAATGACACAGCACAATCCTTCTCCTCTGTCTCCTCACGTCCATTTAGGCAGCTTCTGGCCCCCTCTGCCCTCTCATCTCCCCTCCAGACAGGAGACACCAACACAGTCTCATGTGTCTACTTGATCCAAGAAGCCCGTTCTTCACCAGTATCATCTTCTATACCATATTCCATTCCAATCCCTATCTGAAGAGTTGGCCCCGGGAATGGTTCCTGTCTTGGGCTAACAGAAGGTCTGGGGACCATGACCTCTGGAATCCTTCTAGTCCCAGCCTGACCATTAAGTCTGGTCTTTTTTTTGAGAATTTGGGGTCTGCATCCCACTGCTCTCCTGTTCCCTCAGGAGTTCTCTGTTGTGTTCCCTGTCAGGGCAGTCATCGGTTGTAGCTGGGCACCATCTAGTTCTTCTGGTTTCAGGCTGATGTAGTCTCTGGTTTATGTGGTCCTTTCTTTCTCTTGGGCTCATAATTACCTTGTGTCTTTGATGTTGTTCATTCTTCCTTGCTCCAAGTGGGTTGAGACCAATTGATGCATCTTAGATGGCTGCTTGTTAGCATTTAAGACCCAGATGCCAGTCTCCAAAGTGGGATGCAAAATGTTTTAATAGATTTTATTATGCCAATTGACTTAGATGTCCCCTGAGGCCACGGTCCCCAAACCCCTGCCCCTGCTTTGCTTGCCGCTGAAGCGTTCAGTTTATTCAGGAAACTTCTTTGCTTTTGGTTTAGTCCAGTTGTGTTTACCTCTCCTGTACGGTGTGTTGTCTTTCCCTTTAGCTAGGTTTGATTATTGTCCAGGAAGTAGTCACTCTGCTATGAGTTGGAATCGACTTGACGGCAACAGGTTTCTTTTTGGTCCCCCCTTGACCTCTAGGGGAGGGGTATACTTATTGGTAGATGTGACCTGAACAGTTTCAAATGTGCTTATGTGGTTGGGCTTGTCCCTTTAGGCTTTGCCGTTACTATGAGAAGAACATGCCTCAGGAAGTCCACTGGCTTCAGAAAAATGAGCAACACATAGAGCCAACCTATACTCAACCTATGGTCTGGAATGGGATCAGCCAAGATGGGCCAAACTCCAGATCCATGAGTAACAAATACATTCTGCTACTAAGTTTAAAGGTGGTATGGGAGGCTGAAATGCTCTGCCAAAAGGTATCTCTGGAACCTGTGAATATTACCTTACATGGCAAAAAAAAAAAAAGACCTTGTAGGTGTAATTTAAGTTCAGGATCTTGGGATAAGGAGATTATCCTGGACTATCCAGGTGAGCCCTAAATGCAATCACATGTATCCTTATGAGAAGGAAGCAAAATGAGATTTGAAGACAGAAGAGGAGAAGGCAATGTGACCACAGAGGTAGAGACTGGAGTGACTGTGGCCACAAGCCAAGGAATCCTGGCAGCCATCAGAAACTGGAAGAGGCAAGGAATAGATTCTTCTCTAGAGCCTCTGGAGGGAGCACAGTCCTGCTGATACCTTGATTTCAGCCCAGTGAAACTGATTTTGGACTTCTGCCGTCCAGGACTGTGAGAGAATAAATTTTGGTCGTTTTAAGCCACCAAATTTGTGATAATTTATTACAACAGCCATAGGAAACTAATACAGGCAGTTAGTGGCATAATTGTAGCAACAATCAGCTGATATAAATCTAACCAAGAGTAATGATGTTCATATTAATAATATTAATAATAATGGCAAATGGTGCTTACTGTTTGCCAGGCACTGCTCACAGCAGGCTGCAGGTATTAACTAAATTAATACACCCACACTATAAGCTGGGTACTACTTTATTACCATTTTACAGCTGAGGAAGCTGATGCACAGAGAGGCTAATTGGCTTGCCCAAAGTATCATCCAGTAGGTGTTGGAGCTGGGATTAGAATCCAAGTAGTTTATGGCTGACAGAAGCCAAGAGCTATCTGTTGGTTAGGGAGTAGTACAGTCTAGAAATTATACATACGTTAGTGATTCTTCTACTCTGGCAGCAGAGTTAAAACTTTAAGACTCCTTTTCTACCTGGGAATAACCCTTGTGCTTACTAATTACTCCATTTGTTTGGTATTACTAGTATTCACTAGCATTACTTGGTATTTAAATGGCACCTCATTTAAATGTACATAAATAGTTAAGTACTAATAAATATCTTTGCTTTCATATATAGCTAATAAGAAACTACGTAAATCCAGGAGCAAATTTATTTTTTAATTATATTATTGACAAAATGTCAATAATGGAGCCCTGGTGGCACAGTGGCTTAAGAGCTTGGCTGCTAACCAAAATGTTGGCAGTTCAAACCCACCAGTTGGTTCTTGAAAACTCCATAGGGTAGTTCTACTCTGTCGTATAGGGTCCCTATGAGTCAGAACCGACACGACGGCAACGAGTTTGACAAAATGTCTTCTATGACCACTGAGTACAAGGCACTGTGTTAGAAGCCCTCTGTGGAATACGATCAAGTATAAGGATGCTGCTTTCCTCAACGATTTATAGTATCAGACAAGGAGATAAGAAAAATGTACAAAATTAACAGATGATCTAAGATTTAAACACTGGTGAAAGACCACAGAAATCGCAGAATCCAATTAAATTTGTGAGTGGAAGACGTCTTATAAATCATCTTTGACTCAGCCCTGACTCTTGCTGGCATAATTTATAAAGGTCATTCACACGTGCAACCAATTCCCAGGGGTTGTACAATTCAATCCCTGAGATGTGCCCTTTTTGCCCACTCAAGAAAGCAAGTATCAATTTTTCTAGAAATAACTTTGAATCAGCTCCTACTTAAAAAGTAATTAATTCATAAACCTCAATACCTTATTATTAGTAATAAATTACCCATAAAACACCTGACACCTGATTGCAACAGATGTCCTCATTTTAAAACTATCACTTTATAGATGAACGAAGTGAGACGACCTAAAACCTTCAGCATGCACAGCGGATCCGCAGCGGGTCCATGGTTCCTGGCTCCCACTGAAGTTACTGTCTCATAGAGCCACATACAACTGACAAAAGGGTTCGGTGGAAAGAAGAAAGGGTGGCTTTGTTTAGACTGGCATGGTCAGGAGGGCTTTAGTGAGGAGGTGAAATCTAATTTGTTGAACGCTGAAGGCAAGGAAAACAGTGTGCGTAAAAGTATACAGTGAAAAAGCACATAGGTTTGGGGTTTGGTGAAAAAACCATGGTGTAGTATAGTGGTATAATGGGAGATACAGTTGGTTGAAGCCAAGCTCTGAAAGATTCTGGTCTTAATTTTGTAGGTGTTTGATTGAAGGTCTTTTGAACAGAGGAACAACGTCATTAAAATTGATACCGTAATGTTATGCAGATTAACATCAAGGAGGGAAGCCCAGAGCCTGAAAGATCACACAGAAGTGCTTCTGGCGCAGATTACCACAACCACCTTGATGTTTCCTCTGATTTTCATACTGGAATGCCCATCTGCAGTGCATACAGTGTGACATCAATTTTAAAAACTGACTCTGTATGTGTGTAAGAGATAGTAGGGCAAAGGCTAAAATGACATATTTTAAAATGTTAATAGCAGTCATCGTTCAATGGCGAGATGATGAGTTATGTTACTTCCTTTTTTTGTACTTCACAATGAACATGTATTTATAATAGCAGTTTCTTAAAATCTGAAGTGGAAATAATGTGGTTATAGATGTATGATCATATATAACATATAACTATATGTTGTTCCTACCTATAATCCATTTACAGTACAATAAACTTGTGAATAAAGTACTTTGCAAACTTTTATTTAAAGTATAAATGCTTGATTGTATTTTTAATTCTCTAAAGATGTTTGTCACCAACACGTTTTCTATCAGTGTTTGGTTTCTTATCCATACAAATACAGTAAAACCAACTCAAGATAGCTGACTAGTAAACATCTTATATTGAAATTAATTTTTTTAAAACATGGACTCACATTTTTGTGCTAAATATGAATAGATAGAAATGTCTGGAAACATCAAAGGCTTTCTGACAAAAACCACTGAATAAAAATAGTCTCAATATTTTCCTTAGTTATGAATAAGGCCCCCAAAAGAATGACTCATCTGTTACTTTTCAGTGTATAAAATGGGTTGTGCGTGTAGACATTTCTAGAATTAACCACTGGTTAAAAAGGAATCATACTGAACATCCGGTTTCCTAACAAATATTTTGACTTAACATTTACCATGAACACTTCTGATATTATTAAATTTATTTTTCAAATTGTCACTGTTAATAACCATATAGTTTTCTATTCTATTTATGTACATATTGCGCCATAATTTATATAACTAATTTCTTGGCATTTAAATTTCCCATTTTCATGAGCAATGTTGCAAAGAAAATTCTTAGCACTAAATGTTTACATAAATTCTTAAGTATTTCCTTAGTATAAATTTCTAGATGTATAATTGCTGGATTAGAGGCGAGCTGAATTTTTAGACTTTTGAAACACATTGCCAAACGACCCCCCTGAGAGCTCTCACCAATTTGCCCTTATGTTAGGAGTACACATATCTTCAACAACACTGGGTATGAATGAACAACAACAACAACAACAACAAAAAACTTTGAGTACTTGATAGGTGAAAATATGGTTATTGGCCATTTTTTTGTTTGTTTTTTTGGTGGACTGATTGTTCAGGTTTTTCACTCTTTTCTAGTGAGGTATTTATTTCATCTCTTTGGAATGGCCTTTTGTACATTAAAATTATTTATAGTCTGCATTTGGTAGGGGAAAAAAAAAAAAAGCTTGAAGCCACTATGTCTCTCCACTAAAAGAAAGTGAATTGAATGCTCTAAGTATACGTAATAAATAATGACATAGTTCTAAGAATACACTGAATGTTTCATAAACATTTGTTCACAAATCTGACAGTCTAAGCAGAATGTGTTCAAATATAACATGAGAAAGAATATGAGCAACTTCTAATATACTTAGATCTCTTGGTAGTAGTTCTATATATTCGTTATAGTAAGAAAAAGAATAAAACAAACCTCAGTGCTGTAGCCCTCATGCTTAAATCACATATATTCCACTATAGACATGATTTAGTAAGCAGGATATATTTTGTCATCTGTAAACTTTCTGAGCTTAAAGAAGTATGTAGCAAAATTATGTACTACAGAAAAGCCTTTTTTTAGAAAAGTCAGTTTCAAAAATCATCTTATTTTGGTGATTTTGCATTAAATGTCAGCTCTGTCACTAAACAGTTAAACAACCCTTACAATAAAACATTCTCATCATTACTTTTAATATTTGCTACTCAATTATTTCCAAAAGGACTGGAGGAAGCTTATAACAAAAGGTTCATGGACAACTGAATCATCAAAATAAGGATAAAAGAAAGAAATGGGGCGGGGAGGGGGGCAGAGGGAAGAAAGCAATGGGGGTGAAAGTGCAGGTGGGAAGTGGTGACAATCACTCTCAAAATCCCCAACTAAGGATAGTTCCTGGATCTGAGTACAAAGCTGAGCCCTGAGCTTCCTGGCAGCTAGGGCAAACCGGAAACTTAATGAGCTACATGGATTTCATTATTTACTAAGCTTTAATTAATAAGGTTGATGGAATCCCTGAATGGTGCCCACGGTTAACTTGCTTGCTGTTAACGGAAAGGTTGGCAGCTCAGGTCCACCCAGAGATGCCTCAGGAGAAAGACCTAGCAATCTACTTCCAAAAAATCAGCCACTGAAAACCATAATGAGCACAGTTCTACTTTGACACATGTGGGGTCACCATGAGTTGGAATCGACTTGAGGGCAAGGGATTTGGTTTTTGGTTTAAAAATAAATATTCCTGGTATCCAAATATGCCCTTTTTTATTTTTAAACAATAATTTTTGTTGGAGAGGGAAAAAAAAAAAGATCAGCAGTTATTCAGTGCTGTTTTGTCTGGTTTGGCTGGGTACGTCTTTCAGCTACTGGTGAAATGAACACACAGTCTTTCTCCAGATAGACGTCGGGATGTACACCTCTGACCCGTGAGATCTCTCCTTTGAGTCTGGAATGGCTATCCTCCCCGAATTGTTCAGAAGTTTAATAATTTAATGTAAACATCTATGCACTGATTCACTTCCACTTTACTAATTAATTCCTTACAAAGAGTCAATCTCTTGAGCTTCCAGCAATTAAAACAGAAACGTGAAGGGAAAACATAGTCATGGGCTTTCCCCCTTTTTTTTTTTTCCTTCTACCACCTATAGGGGCCAGAAAGTGTTGTCATGGAGACGACAGCTGCTGCGTTATGAGTGACAGGTCTCAAGAGAGAAGTGTTGGAAAGGGAACATCTCAAGTTAAAAAAAAAAAAATGTGGTGAGGGAAAAACCAGTGCAAGCTGTTTGACTAAGCATAGCGGGGGGCTCAACGGAAAGGTGTATTTAAGCTTGCAAAGAATAAAAGCAATATTTCCCCTTCTTTCATTTAACACTGGATGTTTTCCTTCCCAAGGGGAACAGATTTCTTTTTAAGTAAATCTCAAGCACATGTACATATCTTGGCATAATTACATTATAAAATTGGGATTCACACTGATGCACCAAATTGGTTGCCTTAGTAATGAGATATCACCAGGGCAACGGATTTGCTGCTCTTTCAGGACAGCAAATCGTCTGCTCCCAACTTACAGGGGAGTGGGCCAGGGAAGGGGTGGCAGTGGTTTCTTCCTGGCAGTATCTGAGAGGAGATAAATAAACATATCATTCTTGACATGCTGCCATCATTTTCCAAATATGCTTTTATCTTTTTTTATTCCCCGATTTGGTGGGAGAAAGAAAAGGGGAGGCCTATGAAAAGAGAGAGAGAGAAACAAAGAGAGAGAGAGAGACGTTCTATTGTTCCACTGTTAAATTTTCCTGAAATACTTTTATTGTTTTACATGGTATCAGTTATTGGCTTACATTCTAAATCAACAGCAATTTTCTTCAGAAAAGTAAAATCAATGATTTGTATGCAGTAATGTTATTTTAACAGCACTGCTTAGTAATATATGTATGGGTAAGGCTTCAGTGTTCCATAATCAACATTCACTAAAAGACAAATACTCCTTGGTTTCTTCATATATCCTTTCCCATATCCTTCACATATCCTTTCACATATCCTTTCCCATATCTATTTTCATTACCATGATTTACCAATGAATGTTCAATATACTTTCTCAATGGAGGATTCTGGTACCTGGTTTGTTTTTTTCTCTTCCTGTACTTGCTCTCATCTTGACCACCTTCAATGTGCTGGTAATTAATAAACCAATGATCTCCTAATTGCCACACTAAATGGGTGTTTTCAGTCCTTATTTTCTCAGACATTTCTACTACATTTGATATTGTTGGTCATTCCTCCTTGCTTGAGATTCTCCACCTCTTATCACATATCCAACTGGTGGTCACCTCCACTTACATGTCCCATATAAAAACCAAACCAAACCAGTTGCTGTCAAGTCGATTCCGACTCACAGCACCCCTTTAGGACAGAGCATAACTGCCCCATAGGGTTGCCAAGGAGCGACTGGTAGATGTGAATGGCTGACGTTTTAGTTAGCCACCGAACTCGCTAACTGTCCTTCTGACCATTTGCTAAGAAGGGCAAAGAATTTTTCTGTAACAATAAAAGGACTGTTTTAGTAATTCCAATGACTAGGCCTAGTCTATGTTTGCTAAATATATATATATTTAGAGGCACTGAACCCACTATGACATCAGTGATCTAGCTCTAAAACTCAACCTGCACAAATGGTTTATGAAATACAGATTAAGATCCGTCCACCCCGTAAATGTGTTTTCAAGAAAAACACAAGTCTAACTCAGTGGTTTTCAAACTTTTTGGCATCTTCTCTTTTAGAAAGCCTCCCTCCCTAGCTCGGATAGGGGCCCCTTCTAGAGCTTGTCTGGCAGACAGTGCTTACCCTGGAACATCACAATTACACCAGATTGCCGGTTTGCAGTTTTCTGCTAACATATCTCCCTCCCAACTGGGTTGTCAGCTTCTTCTGCTTTTTATAAATAACTTTTATAAATAACTGCAGTTTTTAATAATAAAAATATCAAAAAAGAAAATATACCTTCTTTCAAGTTATATTCACAAAAATGACTGTATACTAGGCTCCAAAATAAACCTCAACAAATCCCAGAAAGTCGACATAGTACTGTTGGCATTCTGTGATCATAATACAATAAAACTAAAAATCAACAACAAAAGTAGAACATGAAATAAAACATACACATAAAACACCTACAACTTGGAAATGATTAAAAAAAAAATTTCAAACAACTTTTGGGGAAAGAGGAAATCCAAACAAAAATAATTAAGTGATAATGTATCAGATTCTATAACTACAACAAAAGCAATTCTCAGAAAAAAATACTATTGTCCATTATTAATAAACGTGAAAGGAGTAAATGAATGTTCTGGCCAGTTCTAGAAGTTGGAGAAAGATAATCTTTTGCTTGCTTCTACTCTTTATATTCCAAAAGGAAGGAAGGAATTGATGAAAAGACAAAGCAAAATTAATCAATTAAAAACAAGAAAAATGGTGGAATTGATAAGTAAGAGAGCTGATTCTTTGAGAAAAAATGAGTAAAAAGCACTATTAACTAAAATTAATAAAGAAAAAAGACTAAAGAGTGAGTACAATCAAATCAAATCTACAAAATGAGAAATGTAAGGAAGGAATGGCTACAAATAGTGAAAGAAAAGAATCACAAGAGACTACTTTGTTCAATTCTATTCAATTAAATATGAGAACCTGGATGATTTCCCAGGGAAATCTAAATTACCAAAACTGATCTCACAAAAGACAGAAAATAAAAGCAGGCTGATTACCATAAAGAACTAGAGAAAGCTATTGAAGAGCTATGCTTCAACACATGTACTCTTCCATATGGCTTCATAGGGGAATTCAACCTGAATGGATTAATTCAGCCTGAACAGATTTAGGCTGTTCCACAGTATGGAGAAGAGAGGATAAGCTTTCATATTTACCTTGCTGAAGCAAACATAATACTGATATCAGACTGATTCATAGGATTCTCTGTACTGATAGCTCAAAGGGGAAGATGACATGAGAATCTTTAAACTTGCTAAAAAGTAATTCAATATAATTCAACATCTATTTTGACTTTTAATACAACTAGAATTAATAAAGAATAGATACTTCCTTATTACATAGTGAAATGTATCTAGCTCATCCAGAATCATGCTTAAACAGAAATCACTAGAAGCATTCTCATTAAATTCAAGAATAAGTCAAGGATGTCCAGAATCATCATTCAGACAATTTCACAGTGAGGTCTTATAGCAGCCCAGCCTTCTTCCCTGTCCCCCCAGTGACTACATGACTCCCAGTAGGAGGGCAGTGGCTCAGGGGAAATGCAGATACTCCTGGTATAAGAACAGTAAGAAATTTTTCCATAAGCCAACAAAAAGGATACTGGGTCTTAAAATGCTTCAGTTATTTCCTTTACCACATATTATATATGGCTGAGATATAAAATGTGCTAAAAAACACTGTTGATTTATTGAAAAAGCCAGATAGTCCTATATTTGTACAATATTCTCACAATACCAATTTCCTAGTGGAATGCCAAATATTTATTATCTTGAATTAAAAAAAAAAAAGATTGCTACTCTACAATTCCATCTTGAACTTTACCTAAAAATTAGAAGTAACAATCACATCATTTCCGTACATTTTAAGTATATTATTTCATAAGCTAGAGGTCTGTTTCTCCTTCCTCAGCTTTATCACCACCTCCTTTTCTCTTTTATATCTCTTCCACAGACCTTCTTCTCCATGCATTCCCTTGTTCTCCCCTAATGCCTTTAAGGAGCCCTGGTGGCATAGTGGTTAAGTGCTCGGCTATTAAATGAAAGGTTTGCAGTTGGAACCCACCAGCCGCTCCTCAGAAGAGAGATGTAGCATACTACTTCTGTAAAGATTACAGCCTTGGAAACTGTATGGGGCAGTTCTATTCTGTCCTATAGGGTCACTATAAGTTAGAACTGACTTGATGGCAACAGAATACTGCTTTTGGAATTGCACTAAATTTGCTATGACCTAATAATCAAACCATTACCATCCTTTAAGTTATCAGACAAGCAAATATAAAATTCTGGGAGCTAATTGACCCTAGAAGGAAAACGGATTTGAGCATTTATAGTATGTGAGTTCTATTATTTCCTTTATAAACTTGTCCACAATTTCACATAATGATAATGGAAGACTGCCAACTGACTTTAAATTCAAGCCTGGTTGTGGATTCCAGAACTCAACATGTCATGGGTTCTACAGGTTGCAAGCAACATTTAACCTGGTTTGGAAGCTGGAAAACTCGGGGCATGGAGTGTGAAGCAAGTCAAGGCTGGCTTGATTTAAATTTTCAGGGAGTTGGGAGCTCTTGCTGGCATAGGAATCATGAACTATTCTTAGGAATCTGGTTCTACTACTGTAATTCCAGGGTACCCACAAATTGGTTACAAAAAATTATTAGAGTCTTAAAATATTATTATTTTAATAAAGGATTTCTGCTTAGCAGCCTCCAGTATGTGCCATGGGAAGGGCACTTAACTTCACCATGGCACACTGGAAAGGATAATTCCATTCCTACAGCTAGAATCAAAGCTGTACGATCTGAAATGGTCCAAGTACATTACAACATGACCAGTTAAGGTGTTTGTCTACAATTAACTGCAGATGGTCTTTAAGCAGGCTAACTTCTCAAAATAAAGACATAATTTACAAAGGAAGCCATTCTGTCTTACAGATAGGTCAAGAAATCCTCTCTTCGTGGGAAAGACAATACACAATACAGGAGAGATCAGCACAACTGGAATAAACCAAAAGCAAAGAAGCTTCCTGAATAAACTGAACTCTTCAAAGGCCAGTGTAGCAGGCACAGGGGTTTGGGGACCATGGTTTTAGGGGACATCTAGGTCAATTGGCATAATAAAATCTATTAAGAAAACATTCTGCATCCCACTTTGGAGGGTGGCATCTGGGGTCTTAAATGCTAGCAAGCGGCCATCTAAGATGTATCAATTGGTCTCAACCCACCTGGAGCAAAGGAGAATGAAGAACACCAAAGACACAAGGTAATTATGAGCCCAAGAGACAGAAAGGGCCATGTAAACCAGAGACTACATCATCCTGAGACCAGAAGAACTAGATGGTTCTGGCTACAACCGTTGACTGCCCTGACAGGGGACACAAGAGAGAACCCCTGATGGAACAGGAGAGAAGTGGGATGCAGACCTCAAATTCTCGTAAAAAGACCAGACTTAATGGTTGGACTGAGACTGGAAGGATGCTGGAAGTCATGGTCCCCAGACCTTCTGTTAGCCCAAGACAGGAACCATTCCCAAAGCCAACTCTTCAGACAGGGATTGGACTGGACTATGGAATAGAAAATGATACTGGTGAGGAGAGAGCTTCTTAGATCAAGTAGACACATGAGACTGTGTGGGCAGCTCCTGTCTAGAAGGGAGAGGAGAGGGCAGAGGGGGGTCAGAAGGTGGCTAAATAGACAGGAAAACAGAGAGTAGAGAGAAGGAGCGTGCTGTCTCATTAGGGGGAGAGCAACTAGGAGTATATAGCAAGGTGCATATAAATTTTTGTAAGAGAGACTGACTTGATTTGTAAACTTTCACTTAAAGCACAATAAAAATTAAGAAAAAAAAAAAAAGAAATCCTCTCTTCAAACTGATCAATCTATTCCAAATTTGTTGCTAATGGCCATGTAAAGATAAATTGCTCTAATACTGCTCCACCTCCCTTTTAGGATCCTTCCTTAATATCACTTTACATGACAATTTTGATCTTGCCCTACAATTTCCTAGAATAAGAACATAAATTTAAAACCACACATGTACACAAAACATAAGGAACATTCTTGAGAGTTTCCATAATGTATTTCTCTTCCAAGACAACAAAACATTTTAGACTAAACGGGCACAGAGTATTAGAGAATCATGACTATCTGTAATGTATTTGGTGTAGTATTTTCATTAAGAATCAAGTAACCGAAAACTACAGTCTTCTTTCAGGATTTCCCCTACCATACTACACAAAAGGTGTCCTATCTGCTGGGAGGAGTCCTGGTGGCACAGTGGTTAAGAGCTCAGCTTCCTTGGAAACCCTGTGGGCAGTTCTACTCTGTCCTATAGGGTTGCTATGAGTCGGATCTGACTTGACGGCACCTAACAACAACAACAACCTGCTGGGAATTAATGAATATCGACAGAGAGAAGACAAATGTTAAGAAATCCAAAGCCAGAAAGGTCCAGTTTGAAGAAGAAAAAAAAGCTAAACAACAGAATCAAGTTGGACATATTTCTCTTACAACACAATAACGATCATCTTACACTTTGACTCGGTCCCATATGTCTGCTGCTGAAGTGGCACTGTACCTTACTCATCCCTCAGCACCTCCTTGCTTAAAGCTGCCATTTTGAAAACCTTAAATAGTTTCTTCAGTGCCGGACAGAAATACCATCTTAGTGATTTCTCATTCAAATGTGATATAAGGAACATATATACAAACTCAAATGCAAAGGGTAAATGGGTGAGTGAATCAGTCCTGTATTGTGAAAGGAAGAGGATGACCTTTAAAAAAGGCGATACTGATTCATCTCTTTTAATTGAATGATACAAAGATGGGTATACTACAACCTGGACTTTTTATAAAATGCATTTTTCAACATTCGGGTTTCAGGTCACTCAGAAAAGAATGTTTAAAAGAACAAAACTATGCAGTGTTTCGAAGAGACAAGCTCTTTCATACATTAGTTGGTGGAGGCTTGAATTGGTACAATCTTTCTGGAAGCCATTTGACCTATGGGTATAGAAAACTACAGGGTCACTATGAGTCAGACTCAATGCAACTAGACGGCAGTGGGTTTGGTTTGGTTTTTTAAAGAAAATCTTTAAAAATGCATCTTTTAAACCAATTCTCATTATCTAAAAATTTATTCTAAGAAAATAATCAAGAATGTTCACAGATATTCAATGGTAGTTGTATCAGTACTGCCAGTAGTAGTAACAATACCCATTGCTGCCGAGTTGATTCCAACTCATAGCAACCCTACAGGACAGAGTCCAGCGGCCCCACAGGGTTTCAAAGGAGCAGCTGGTGGATTCGAATTGCTGACCTTTTGGTTAGTAGTTGTAGCTCTTAACAACTGTGCCATAACAATATCTAACATTTATCGAACCCTGAGTACACACCAGGCACTGTTCCAGGTAAACAAGGATGTATGCTGCAGTGAGACCTTTAAGACTGAAAAATTGGAAACACTTAAATGTCCAGTAATAGACTGACTGAGGAAATGCTAGTAAAACATATTAAGGACTAAGACAGCTATTGAGAATACTCAAATATACAGACATGTAAAGACAGAACAAAAAAATACATTATACAACTGGGATATGACAGGATTTGATTTTTAGGTATGGTTTTTTATAGAAAAGGTTTGGAAGGGTACCTAACAAAACGTGGATTACTTTTGTGTGGTGGGTATATGTGTGACTTTTAATTTTTTCTTATTTATATATTTTTATTTTACTATTTTGTATTGCTATTACTTATGTAACATAAAACCAATAAAGGAGTCTTTTAAATCTAGGTAGTTATTTCTGTTAAAAAATGACATTTCAACTAATTTTGAAAATCTCTTAAGATCCCAAGCACACGTCCAAGGATATGAAAAGAAGCTAGGTTATTTGTAATTTTTAATTCTGAGTGACTAATGGTTTAGATAGTGATAGTGGAAAACAATAATTTTTTTTAATGAATCAGAAAGCAAGGCAGTTTGTATCTCCGGTACAATATTTCTTTGTGGTTATGCAGCTTATTCCCTCAAGAACAATCCATTTTGGAGGTTCTGATTTTAGTCAGCATCCTTGATTCTGCCTCTTTCAACTTGCCATTAAATCCTTATTAAGGTACAGGAAAAAAAAAAAATGAAAAAAATGCACTGAAAGCCAGGTTAGAAACCCATTAAGATGTACTATAATAAACACAGTACGATATTGGCATAGGAATTGACTCTGGAATAAAATAGTGAGTATTGAAATAGATTCAAGTATATGTGGGAATTTAATATAGGACAAGGGTAGAATTTCAATTTAGTGGGAAAAAAAAAAAATAAAAATAAATAAATGGAATTCAGAACAGCTGGCTATTCACCTGAAACAAAATCAAGTTGGATCGCTATATCGTACCATGGACAAAAATAAATTCTAGATCCATAATTCTTTTTTAAGAAACCAAAAGGCTATAGAGGAAAAGGTAATACCTATTTCATTATAATAATACTGACAAATTTCACATGCGAGAGCATACCATGAACAAAGTCAAAAGTCAAATGATAACGTGGAAAAATAATCGCAGTACATAAAGTTAATACATATTATATACAGGCAGCTCCTACAAATTCTTAAGAAAAAGACAAACAACCCAATAGAAAACAGGCAAGGATATGAATAAACAAAATAACTGAAGAGGCAATCCAAAAGGCTACTAAACACACCCTTACTAGCAGTCATGGAAATAAAAAAAAATTAAAGTTGAAATGATATATTTCTTATTGATCAGGCTGGAAAAAATTGAAAAACCTTAAAGAAGCAACTTTGGTTAAAAAAAATATTAGGGAAAAGAAGTTCATTTACATTGGGGGCCGAAATGTAAATTACTTCTATCTAAAAGGAAACCTGGAAACCCTGGTGGCGTAGTGAAGTGGTACAGCTGCTAACCAAAGGGTCAGCAGTTCGAATCCACCAGGCACTCCTTGGAAACTCTGTGGGGCAATTCCACTCTGTCCTATAGGGTCGCTATGAGTCGGAATCGACTTGACAGCACTGGGTTTGGTTTTTTGGGTTTTTATTATGATTAAAACCGTATATACCCTTCCACCCAACAATCTCATGCCTGGGAATCTAGTGTATAGAAACCAAGGCACCAGTATGGAAGGCTATATGTACAAAGAAGCCTATTAAAGTCATGGGAAGAACAAGGCAGATGTGCAGAAAAGAGTTAATACAGAAAGCCCGAGACTACTATCCTTAGACTAGTCTGCCTGCTCTAAGGGCTAGGTTGGCCCTTAGCTGGTATCTGAGAATCTGACTGGTAAACAGTTCTCTACAATGATATAAAACTTTCTCTAAATGAAAAGAGTGGCTCAGTGAGCCTAAACTGCTTATACAATGTGACTATGCCGAACACCTCATTGTCTTCTTTTGTTTGGTGTAGTCAAGTCGATTTTCAACTCATAGTGGCCCCATGTGACAGGATAGAACTGCCCCATAGGGTTTTTCTTGGCTGTAATCTTTATAGAAGCAGATCACCGGGTCTTTTTCCCACACAGCTGCTGGGTAGGTTCAAACCACCAACCTTCTGGTTAGCAACTGGGTGCTTAACTCTTGCATCAACAGGGCTCCTTGATTTCCTTCGAGGAGCCTGGGATTTTGGTATGTGCTAGATAGATAGGGGGTGTCTACATGATCAGCCCCCAGGATGATCCTTGGACACTGGGTCTCTAACGAGCTTCCCTGTTAGACCAGCAGTTTGTACATGCTGCCGCTAGAGGAGGAAGATTCCTGAAAGCCAGCTTCTGCTCTCCTCTGGACTTTGGACCATACGCCTTTCCCCTTTGCCGATTCTGTGCTACATCCTTTCGCGGTAATGCATTTTAGTTGTGAGTACAACTGTATGCTGAGTCCTTCCAGAGAATCTCTGAACCTGGGGGTGGCCTTGGAGAGCCCCAACGCAGGGGTGAGAAACGTGGACAGAGAAGGTAAATGCGGGAGAAAAAAGGGAGTAAAAAAATATTGCAGAAAGAGAGAAAAGCGCTTATAAGAACCTCTTTTATGAACTATGATCCCGTTTATGAATACACATTTATATGCATGCACAGAACGAGATTACAAATGATGGGCACCAAAATATTAATTGTGTTACCTCTAAATGGTGGTATTTTGGGTGGCTTTTCAGGTTTTCGTTTAAGATTTTCATGTGTTTGAATTTATTTTCACAATGAGCATGTTATATGTATATAATCAGGAAAAAAGATACAGCTATTTTTATTTTAAAAAATCAATTGTTGGAAATTTCATATTTAAAATAGCAGCTCCTGATGCTGCCTTTCTTAACTTTTCATTTAATTCTTATATATATAAAAAAAAAAAGAACATATAAAAAGTGAAAACACCCATCGTTTTGACAGTTACTTGACTGATGACCTCTTACCAAAGCAGAGAAAAATTCCTAATTTTATGGTCATAGTCAGTAGATCACATATTAATCCTACACTAGAATGGCCTATCTGAGAATAGGTGCAAAAACACAAAACTGTTGCCGTAGGGAGTCAATTTTGACGCACAGAGATCCTATAGGACAGAGTAGCGCTGCCCCATAGGGTTTCCAAGGACCGGCCGGTGGATTAGAACGGTTGACCTCTTAACCCCTGAGGAAGACCTTATTCTTACCACTCTGCCTTATGGCTCAGAAATGCAAGATCTACATAACAGAGAAGACTGGACAGTTTGACTCCACTGCATGGGTAGTAGTTTTTGAAGTTACCACCCCTTCTCTTTTAGAATCTCGCTTTTCTAGGTAGAGCTGGCAATTTCTCACCAGGAGAGAAGGGGGGGGTCGGTGTGTGGGAACTGGTAATGGCACACTGCATTTATGGAAGCAAAGTGCTGTCAGAGGGGACTGAGAGAGGAAGAGTCCTAGTAGCGGTGTATACCTGGAATTGTGGCATTTTATGTATGAGCTGGACCATGAGGATGAGGAGAGAGGGGAAAGGATCCCATCTTTGTTAGCAGAGATGTAACAGACTAAAGTCTGTGGGACACTGAGGATTGTGAAAGAGCGAACATCAAACTGCCCTTAGATTTAAGAAGGGGATTCTACCAGCCACCAAGTGATAGAAAGTGAGTTCATTGATCATACAATTTTTATCCACACTGGGACACTTTTGAGAGTGAAAAGGGTTCTGTTAATTAATACACCAGGCAACAGTCATAAACCAGGACTGTCCTAAGCAAACTGAGAGGCACGGTCCCCCTGGTCAGGCCCAAACCCTGAATCTGAATCAATCTCTTAGATAGATTGAAAGAAGAAAGACCTAATATCGGATCCATTAAAATAAAATAAAACCCAAAACCACAGATAAGCATTGAAGAGCAAGGAAAAGGAACTTGAAGACACAGAAGAACAGATGTCTGAAAATACTTTACTATAACAGGCAGAAACCAGAGCTCCAACCCGCAAATCTACACACATTCTCGAGAAAGAAAACAGAACTAAACAAAAGCAATAAATAAATACTAAACAGACGGAAACTTTTTTTGGATGAAACAGATTTTAACATTTCAATCCAAAAGTTTCTCTGCTGTTTGCTTTGGCAGCACATATATGAAGGTTTTTCTGAGTTCCAGGTAAAATAAATGAAAAGAGATCTACACTTAATACATCTTGGCAGCTGGAAGGGAAGAGAAAACTTTTTCTTATCTGCACATGATATAATTGTTAACCTAGAAAAACTAACGGAATAAAAAATATGAATCAAGAAGGTTTCCTACTGATACAAACCAACAAAAATCAATATCCTTTCTCTATACCAACACTGCCATGTAGAACATATGAAAAAAATTCACAGTAGCAACAAAAACAATAAAGTGCTCTTAAAAAAATCTTTAAAAATCTAAAGGTCAATGAACGTGATTTAAAGACATCTATTCCATGCTTTTAATGAGATGGTTTAGTATTTTAAAAATGTTAATCCTCTCAAATTAATCAAAAGCTTCAATGAATCTTAATAAAATTTTCAAAGTTGAATTTAACGAGCTCAATAAACACACATTGAAATTTATATTGCAGAATAAAGGTCTATATATAGGTTAAACCCCATCGAGTTAGTCAACCTTAATTAAAAAGAGTAAAGAAGATGGATTTATCCCACCATACACTAAGACATGCCACAATAAAAACTGTGTGCAAAAACAGGCGAACAGAATAAAGTGCTCACAGACAGACACATATATATGGGAACTTAAAATATGATAGAAGTGACACCACAGTTCAATGGGAAAAGGGCAGAGTATTTAGTAGATGATGTTGAGAAAACTGGTTCATCCTATGGAGGAGAATGAATTGAATTCCTATATAAAACCACATACATAGGTGGATTCTAAATGGATTAAAGACCTAAATATGAAAGGTAAAACTATACAGTTCATAGAAGAAAATACAGGATAATATCTTTGTGACAAGCAAAGCCCTCTTAAAATCCCAAAAGCACAATCTGTACAGCAAAAAATTGAAGAATATGACTGTGAAAATTATTGGTTCTGCTCATTTAAGGATATCACAGACAAAGTTAATTAGAATGCCTACAGAATAGGAGAATACATTTAAAATCTCTAAAGTTGATATGAGATTAATGTCTAAAGTATTCAAGCAATTCCTGCTAATCGACAAGAAAAAGACACCAATTCCAGCAGAAAAATGGACAAAGGATATGAATAGGCAATTTACACGAAAACTCCAAAAGCAAATAAGTGTTTAATGAGATGTTCAAATTCACTGGCAATCAGAGAAATACAAAGTATTTATACATATTAGTCTGGCAAAATTTAGGTAGCTGGATAATACTGGTAGAGATGTAGGCATATAGTAGCCCTCATATACAGCTAGTGGACACTGGCAGAATCATTCGGAAGAGGAAACTGGTACCACTTACACCAATTAAGTGCAGGTATACCCTGTGACCCAGCAATTTTTTTCCTAGGTATACATCCCAAGGATATTTTCACAGAGGTACACAATTTTTTATATACCTATATAATTTTTTTTTTTACATTAAAATGGTTCATATGGAAGCTATGAGAATGGGTATGGAGGATAAAAAGAAATACGTGAAAAAGTGAATGATCCCTACGTGGATCAATGATAGTATGTACCATGAACTAACGGCATTATCAAGTCAGCACTTCACTCTGAGGTGAAGTGGTGGCGAAAACAATGATGGGTTATGTAGGTGGTTGGGAAAATTTCTGAATTAAACAAAAAGTCCTTTAAGCAGTTAAGACAAAAATTAGGCTGGCTCAGACATCTCTCTAATTTTAAATACCAGAAGACAAAAGAGCAATATCTTGTATGAAAGCAGAAGAAATGGATGGTGCCTGGCTATCATTACTAAACACTTTGATCTAAGATTCTACAGAAGAACCTTGATCAAAGGGGAAAAATGCAGAACAGAATTTCAAGTTATCACAGACTTCAGATTTTCTGGAGCCATGGAGGCTGGATGAACCCCTGAAACTACTGCCCTGAGATAATCTTTAAAGCTTAAAATGAAAGTATACCCTGAAGTCTTCTTAAAACCAAATAATAATTTAGCTTAACTAGTAAAAGACATAGCAACGACTGTGAGGATGGCATAGGACCAAACAACGTTTTGTTCTGTTGTACACAGGGTCACTATGAGTCGGAACCAACTATACGGCACCAAACAACAACAGTAAAAAAAATGTCTGCCTTGAGCATTGTGTTCTTTTAAGAACTACCTGTATGGGATCAAACTGACAACAGCAACTCAAAAGATTAGACAGGAACCACAGAGGGCAGTGAATTTATGTTAATGGGGGGGACAGCTCAGAAAAGGAAGGTATTATGGAATGAATTGTGTCCCCCAAATACATGTATAAACTTGGCTAGGCCATGATTCCCAGTATTGTGTGATTGTCCAGCATTTTGTCATCTAATTTGATTTTCTTACATGTTATAAATCCTACCTCTATGATGTTAATGAAGTGGGGATTAGCGGCAGTTATTTAACGAGGCAGGACTCAATCTACAAGATTACGTTGTGTCTTAAGTCAATCTCTTTTGAGATATAAAAGAGAGAAGGGCGCAAAGAGACAGGGGAACCTCAAGCCACCAAGCAAGAAAAGCCAGAAGTGCCTGTCCTTTGAACCCAGGCTCTAGGTGCTGAAAAGCTCCTAGACCAAGGGAAGACTGATGACAAGGGCCTTCCCCCAGAGCCAACAGAGAGAGAAAGCCTTCCCCTGGAGCTGGCACCCTGAATTCAGACTTCTAGCCTCCCAGACTGTGAAAGAACAAGATTCTGTTTGTTGATGCCATACACTTGTGGTATTTCTGTTATAGGCAAGAATGGTTGCACAACTCGAAGAACATAATCAATGTCACCGAATTGTACATGTAGAAATGGCTGAACCGATGTATGTCTTGCTGTGTATGTTCTCAACAACAAAATAAATAAACTTAAAAAAGAAAAAGCAAAGCAACGTCTTAAGGGTTTTGAGGATAAAAAGAATTTTGAACTCAGGCAGCTAGTAAGTTTTTCACGTGTGAAGGCAACAGATAACATTCTGAGATACACATAGACTCTGAAAATATACCACGAATACTTCCTGAATTAAAGAAAAGATTTCAACAGAATTTTTAGGGACACAGAAGCAAGACCTTGTTCTTATATATAGGCTATAAAATTACCTTTTGTAGAAAGAGGACAATCCTTACGAGCATCTGGGCACGGAGTTCTTCCAATGTAAAGAGTGTTCGGGGAGTTCGAATGAAAATTTTGGTCTTCCCATAGGCTACATCATCCTGAAACCCACAACGTTCAATCAGCTTCTTGACAGCCTCTTTGTCTGAAGGAAGGTCATGGTTGGGCCAGGTGAATTCAGAGATCATCTTGTACCTGGGTTAAAAATGAACAAGACACACTTTACTTCCTCCTCTGATTTGAAAGGTACTCATTTGATTGTGAGGAAATGTCCTGTTTTAAGATTGTACACTCAGGAGTCAACTGTCTCAGTTCAAATATGGTTCCACCACTTCGTAGCTGTGACTTGGGGCAAGTTACCAAACCTTCCTGTGCCTCAGTTTCCTCTCTGCATAAGATGAGGATAACTACCCATCTCATATGGTTGTGAGCTTCAGGGATTCCAGAGTGCTTGAAACAGTGCCTGGCGTAATATATGGTAAGCACTTCACAGATGTTAGCAGCTATTATTATTCTCTTGAAATGTCCAACACATACAAATGTATTTTTTCCTGTCTAGTTAACCATCATCTAGAGTCTTCCCATAAATATGACAAAAGCCTTTACTTTTCCCCATTTCCTACTCTCATTTTAATTTTAGTTTCAGATTATATTAAAGACTTCTTTTTTTCCCCCTTACAATCAATATTTGTTTAGAGTTAACAAAAAGCTTTACTGATTTATTTGCTTAATATTGCCTTTTGAATCTCCTGTTTCCCTTCTGCATTCATTCTTCTTTTTGCTAAAGTACATCCTACAAAAGATTTTTCAGAAAGGGTCTGTGAATAGTAAACTTTCTGGGTCCTTCTTCATCAGAAAATGTTTTTATTTTACTCCCACTCTTGAATGGAAACCCCGCTGGCGTCGTGGTTAAGTGCTACGGCTGCTAACCAAAGGGTCGGCAGTTCGAATCCTCCAGGCGCTCCTTGGAAACTCTATGGGGCAGTTCTACTCTGTCCTATAGAGTCGCTATGAGTCGGAATTGACTCGATGGCACTGGGTTTGGTTTTTGGTTTCTTGAATGATAATTTGGCATGGAATGAAATTCTAGGCTCAAAGTTCATTTCCCTTCACGTTGAAGACATTGTTCCTATGTCTATTTGCATTCATACATTGCTAATGAGAAGTCTAATGTCAGTATGACTCTCATTCCCTGGTAGGTAGCTTTTTTTTTTTTTTCATTGAGAGATGTATTTTTATCTCCAACATGCTATAAGTTAGTATGTGTATTTCAGTTTGCTTTTTAAATTTTTTTATATGCTCTACATTCAGCGTATTTTTTCAGTCTGAAGATTTATGTCTTTTTTTTTTTCAATTTAGGAAAATTCCTGGCCATTGTTCAAATAGTGCTTCTTCCTTATTCTTTTTATTCTTTTCTGGATCAATCTTACAAGCTGCTTGACTTTTCTTTAATACTTCTCATCTCTTTTTCTTTGTGACGACATATGGAAGAACTCTTTAGCTTACTCTTTCGGCCCATAATTTGCTTTAAAAAAAAAAAATGGTTTAGTTAAAAAAAAAAAAAAACTTGAAATTATAACATTTACATATAGTGAAATGCACAAATTTAAGTATAAAATCCAACAAGTTTTGACAAATGTAAACACCTGTGAAATTGACATCCTAATCAAGATACAGAAGGTCTATAATCTCAGAAAGATTCCTCTATGCCCCTTTCCAGTCAATTCCTCCCACCCAAAGGCAACCACTATCTGATTTCTAACACCATAAACCAGTTTTACCTATCCCTGAACTTCATGTAAGTGGCAGCATAAAACAGCACAGAAGAGTCTACCATTTTTCCGCATGACGTTTAAGATATTCATACACGTTGTTGTTTTATAAATAGTTCACTCTCTTTTAATGCTGATTAGTAACCAATACATGAATATCCTATCATTTATTTACCCACTCTCCTATCGAGAGGTCATTCATTCTTCAGTTGCGTTTAATCGGCTTTCCAGTTTCTAAATCTTGAATTAGCTCTTCTTTTTAAATTCACATTACTATTTTAGGATTATAATTCCCTCCATTATCTCTCTGCAAATATTAAATAGGCTTACTTTAATGCCCCTTATTCCTCAGGAGTAAGGTTTTTCATTTTTTTAGTTTATTGTCTCTTTTCCATGGTTTTGTTCATTCTCAGATGTTATTTGGTTTGTTCTCTCATCTCTTGCTGCAGGACCCTTCTGTGTACATCTTGGTCTTTACTGGCCTCTTCCAAGGTGGCCACTTTTTTTGCTACTATGCCTACAGTTCCTTTCTTGCAGCTGCGGAGGTGGTTACTTGTCCTGGCCATTGTGAAACCTCCTGTGCCGCAGCAGTGGTAGACTCCAGCAGAGCAGTTGGGAAGGCTTCTGAATGGTAGCTTAAGCCTCAGAAGTATGCACTTTGCTTACAACGGTGACCTGGGCTTACTGGCTTACTTCTGGGTCTTCATATTTGATTCTACATTTAGGAGTGACTCACATCTTCAAGGTGCACTGAGAATCCCCCTTCCTGACTCCATAATAGAGCTGTGCATTTGCTTTGTTTTAAATATGCATATTTTATATTATTTGAGATATTTTTGGGGTGGAGATGAGATTTAAGCCAGTACCACTAAGATCATAGCTTCTTTAATCTTAAGAACTAAGGACTTAAAAATCCATACATTCTTTTTAATCTTAATACATGAGTATTTCCACCATATGCTAACCCCTATAGCATATGGGATTATAGCATATGCCAAAAAAAGAAACATACCAAAAACCTTTTGAGTAGAAAGTAAAATAAATCCAATTTTGCACTAGCAAGGTTCCTTGTCCTCCTCCAAATCAAGCTTGTAACTGTCTCAACTACTCCTCATGGCTACCATTTTATCTCATGATAATATATTCTCAGTACGGTCCCATTCTATACTTACTCATCCTTACCTTGCTTAAACTAATGTTTAAACTTCTGCTGATTTCTATAGGTGCCAACACAGAAACAAATTCTGTGATTGAGCAATTGCTAGAATCAATTCCATGAGTTCTAACAAGCCTAGAAAACTTCCTAATGATATAATTTGACAGTGTTTGAAATCAAGACTCAGAATTGAATACATCTCTTACTCATGAAAACATTTCTTATGATACAGCCTCAATAAAAAAGAAAAGCCAGTTTTAAAGGCTGTGCATTCAACAAGGAAAATGGTCAATTATGAGCACAATATTTTGATCAATATAAAATTAAATTTGAATTTTCCCGACTATTCATTCTGAGGCTCCATTTAGCAGGTTTTAAAAACACTTCTGTACTTTCATCATTTTTGGATTGCAATCTCTTTCACTTTTGCACACAAGGAGCTCTACACTGGTGGAGAAAACCCAATAATGCTGGCTTGTCTCACCTTACATTTAAAACCACAAATCTCAAATGGGCACTCAGTTCTTCCCGGCAATCCTATTACTCAAACCTATGCTTTCCCACTCTCCAAAATGAGTGTTCTCATTTCTCCTCAAACCTCCTACATCACTTCTCCCAACCCTCATCTCAGCTCATGCTCTTGCCTCCCTCTTAACTGAGAAAACAGAAGTATTTAAGCAGGACCATCTCAGCCATCAGTGAATCTCCAAGCCTCCCTCATAGCCTCTGCCTTTTATCTTGTTGCCATGGGTGAAGTGTCCCTGCTCCTATGTAGAGATGACAAACCTTCCACTTATGCTTGGATTCCACCCCTTCTTGAATTCTCAAGGACGTTGCTATTACAATGATCTATCTCCCTCTTCTGCATCATCCGTTTCTCCCTCTGTTCTGAATCATCCCCACCTGCATACAAACATTTTCTAGGATCTCCTGACCTCACATCCCACTCCAGCTGCTTCCATTTCTCTCCGCTCTCATTCAGGGCCAAAATTCTTGTCCATAGGTATCCAACTCCTCACTTACTTCACTTTTTAATCCTGCTCAAATCAGGCTCTGGTCTGCCCTTTCTCCTCTGACCTCTATGTTGCCAAATCCAACAGTCAAGCTTCTGCCTTTATCTTACTTGATCACACAGCAATATCTGATAAGGTAACCACATTTTTCTTCTTAAAATGCCATTTTTTTTTTTGGCTTTTCTGACATAACCCTCTTCTGGTTTTTCTTCTACTTCGATAATTGTTCCTTCTGTTCTCTCTGCTGGTTGCTTCATGTCAGACAACAAATCTAAACATTGGCATGAGCCTCTTCTTCTTTTCTATCTAGTCCTAGAATTTTCTATATAATCTGTATACTAACGACGCCCAAATCTCTATTTCCAGCCTGAGCTTCTTCGCAGAACTCCAGGTATGTATATCTAACAACTTACGTAATACTTCTACTTAGATGTTTGGGAGGCATTTCAAACAACAGAGTTGAGAGAAAAATCTTGACTTTATCTCTCCCAAGTTCCTTGCTCCCCACCCCAAACTGCTCTTACCCAATCTTCCTTATCTCAGTAAATGGTACTACCTTCACCCAGATGCTTAAGTCAAAATTTACTCTTGTCCTTTATTCCTTTCTACTCCTCTCTCACGACATCCAATTCATGAGCATGTCTTGTTAACTCTGCCCCTAAAACATATCCTGAATCATCACGACTCTCACATCTACTATAATCACCTTGTTCAAGGCACTATGATCAAGCCTTCTCTCCTGGATTCTTGCAACAGCATCCTAAATGTCTCCTTGCTTCCTCCCCACACAGTGGCCACAGTGGACTGTTTAAAACATCCATAAGACTGTGTCACTCCCTGCTTAAAACTCTCCAATGGTTTCCTATCACACTTAGCCAAAATCTAAACTGTTTAATTTGACCACAAAGTTGAAAATGATTTGGCACCATCCATCTCTCTGATCTCATCTCATGTCATTTCCGTGTCATTCACCATCCTCCAGCCACACTGAACTACTTTTGGTACCTAAATTCCACACTTGTTACTGCAATAGAGCCTTTTCCCCCACTGCTCCCTCTCCCCACAAGCTCTTTCCTCTGATCTTTGTAAGGCTGGCTCCTTCCCGTCATTGTTATCTCCACCGATTTCTTTCCTGACTAAACTAATCTAAAGGATTTTAGTTTTCTGCATTTTTGTGGTTTATATTTTATTCATTTTTTTGTTGTAATCTGTAGTCTAGAACATAGGAAATGTTCAAAAAATATTTTTTATTGATAAATGAACAAGTGGAATTTAAAATATTGCTCTTCTGATTCCCAGTTGTCAGCTATCATTATTAACAATAAAGTAACAGCAGCAATGACATCTAACATTTGTGGAGTGCTTACTATATGCCAGGTACTATTCTAAATATATATATATATACACACACTTATAAAAAAGTCTATATACATACATCTCAATCCTCCAGCAAGCCTATGAAGTTGTTGTTGTTGTTAGGTGCCGTCGAGTTGGTTCCGACTCATAGCGACCCTATGCACAACAGAACGAAACACTGCCCGGTCCTGTGCCATCCTTACAATCGTTGTTATGCTTGAGCTCATTGTTGCAGCCACTGTGTCAATCCACCTCGTTGAGGGTCTTCCTCTTTTCTGCTGACCCTGTACTCTGCCAAGCATGATGTCCTTCTCCAGGGACCGATCCCTTCTGACAACATGTCCAAAGTACGTAAGATGCAGTCTCGCCCTCCTTGCCTCTAAGGAGCATTCTGGCCGCACTTCTTCCAAGACAGATATGTTCGTTCTTTTGGCAGTCCATGGTATATTCAATATTTTCCACCAACACCACAGTTCAAAGGCGTCAAGTCTTCTTCAGTCTTCCTTATTCACTGTCCAGCTTTCACATGCATATGATGCGACTGAAAATACCATGGCTTGGGTCAGGTGCACCTTAGTCTTCAGGGTGACATCTTTGCTCTTCAACACTTTGAAGAGGTCCTTTGCAGCACATTTGCCCAATGCAATGCATCTTTTGATTTCTTGACTGCTGCTTCCATGGCTGTTGATTGTGGATCCAAGTAAAATGAAATCCTTGACAACCTCAATCTTTTCTCCGTTTATCATAATGTTGCTCATTGGTCCAGTTGTGAAGATTTTTGTTTTCCTTATGTTGAGGTGTAATCCATACTGAAGGCTGTGGTCTTTGGTCTTCATTAGTAAGTGCTTCAAGTCCTCTTCACTTTCAGCAAGCAAGGTTGTGTCATCTGCATAAAGCAGGTTGTTAATGAGTCTTCCTCCAATCCTGATGCCCCGTTCTTCTTCATATAGTCCAGCTTCTCATATTATTTGTTCAGCATACAGATTAAACAGGCATGGCAAAAGAATACAACCCTGACGCACACCTTTCCTGACTTTAAACCAATCAGTATCCCCTTGTTCTGTCCAAACAAGTATGAAGTAGTTACTATTATTATCTTCAGTTTACACATGAGAAAACTGAAGGATGAAAAGTTTATGTGATTTGCCCAAGGTCACACAGCTAAGAGATGGCAAAGCCAGAAGTAGAATAATTTCAGAGCCTTAATATCTTATTATTATTATAATTAGTAATACCAATAATGACAAGCAGCATTAATTGGGCATCTATTATGTGCCACGCACTTAGGATTTTTACTTGAGTTAATTTAATCCTTACAACGACAGCCTTATGAAGTCGGTGTTGTTATATTCATTTTACAGATATAGAAATAGGGTCAAAGATCAGGTAGTGAATGAGTGGTACAGCCAGGATTCCAATCCAGACGTGATGCCAAATCCACACACATGTCCACCCAAAACAATTAACTTTGCCCCACGGTCCATAAACCAGGGAGACAGGGACTCCTGTTAATTTTGGGAAACGATTTCATACTCCTCAACTCTTTTGTTCATTCAACAAATGTTTATTGATCACCTAACATGTACTGGTGTGGGGTTGTATGTGGGGAGGACTGTGTGGTGCTGTGTGGTGGTTTATGAGCAGGACTATGTAATTTTCAGTGTACTTTTAGGTTTCCGTGCTTAGGCTATGCTCACCTGTGAAGAAACTTCTCATACGTCTGGCGGAAGGCAAATCCTGCCCGACGCACCCTCACGTTTTCCAGGAGGCCAAGATATTCCACTTGATGTCGGCAGCGTTCATCATCAAATATCTGTGGGGATTTCTTGTCATTGGGTTTGATGCAACGTACATAATAAGGCTCCTAAAGAAATAAATCCACAAATGATATGTTTCGCTGGAGAAAAAAGCCCAGACGGTGACACTAGCACGCAATTAGCGTTAACTCTGTTAAATTAAGCTCTGTGCCTCTAATTTCTCAGGCATGTGGAGAAAGTAGTTCTACTTATGGATAAAGTATTTATTCTTTCTTTCTTCCTCAATTTCAGGTTAGAAGTTCTCATGCGGCAAAGTTGAAAAGCAATAGGTTTGGTAAACTTGACTGAAGGGACTTGTGTAGAATACCGAATGTAAATTATTTTTATGTATAAACAAAACATGTACATAATGGAAACTGAACAAATTTCTAAGGACTGTAATCACACAGAGTATATCCTCTGACCAAATGAGATTAAGTTAGAAATCAAGAGCAAAAAGATAATTAGAAAATCCCTATAGGCTGGTAAATTAAGACACTCACTTTTAAATGGCCCTTGGGTCCAAAAAGAATACTACACTGGGAATTACAGAAGATTCTGAACTCAATAATTTATAAAATCATGGCAGCAAAGCAACCTTAGTATAAGGCATCATTTGGATACTATTATAAAGGAGCCCTGGTGGCACAGTGGTTAAGAGTTATGGCTGCTAACCAAAATGTTGGCAGTTTGAACCTGCCAGGTGCTCCTTGGGAAACCGTATGGGGCAGTTCTACCCTGTCCTATAGGGTCACTATGAGTCGGAATCAACTCGATGGCAATGGGTTTGGTTTGGTTTTTTCACAAGTAACTTTATTAAACAGAAACCAGCTGAATGGAACTTAACCAGTATTTACAGATTATCCACAGGAAGTGGTGACACTGGATTAGACACTAATGATCAATTAACAGGTGGGGGGAAGACCTTTCATCCTGTTTAGTAACATAAAAATCTTCAGATAAGGGATCGAGTGAAAACACTTTATATTTAATCAGTATTCTGTCTGAATTTATAAGTGCCACCTCCTCTCTCATTTATAAATACCCAGACTGACTCAACCTAAGAAATCCGAAATTTCACAAATTTTGAGTGTCTTATAAAGGTTAAACTGCACAAGCTAATAGTCCTCTTATTCTCATGCACCTTTTCACCTGTTTCTCCCTATATTTTATGCGAAAAACATCATTTGTAAAAGTGTGCCAATCGGCGTATATATTAGCTGGAAGATACTGTATTTAGGCATACAGTTCTTCAATGTGCGTTGCCACTACCCATCTGTCAGTTTGTCATAATATGGTAGCTTGCAGGTTGCTATGATGCTGAAGGTATGCCAGTGGCATTTCAATATCAGCAGGGTGAGCCCAGCTCCTACTTTGGTCTCAGAGGCTTCTGTTGGTCTGGCAGAGGTAGCCATGAGGCTGAGGGCAGCTTCTCACTGCCTTGTAGGGGTAGGTGATAAAAGCTGGAACCCAAGGCCTGTCTTGGATGTGGCACTACACTTTGGTCTAGAATCCTGAATAGCTAAATCCAGGAATTAAAGGTGGGTGGAAAACAACTCAGCCCTTGCAGGAAGGAGAGCCCGTCGCTGAGACACTACAGGTCCTGACATTGGGTCAAGGTCATCCCAGATTGTCAGAATTTGTCTGTTAAATCTTTTCAACTTTTCTATGTCCTTTGCTTAGGTATTACTTGTAAATAGCACATATCTGTATTCTTTATTTAATCTGGTTTGACAATTTTTATCCTGTTTGCATTCAATGTAATTACTAATCTATCTGGGTTTATTTTTACCATTGTAATATGTGCTATTTGTCCCAACTTTTCAGTGTTCTTGGTTAATTTTTCCTGTTCTTTTTTCTCACTTTTTTTTTTTTTTTTTGCCTCTATTAGTTTGAAAGTTATCAGGCTCTATTTCTATTCTTTCAATGGTTACCCTAGATATTTTAACGTGTATTTGTGACTCATCAGAGTTGAAAGTTAAGCAATATTTTTATCTTCTTTCTGAAGATCTTAAACACTTGAATTACAATCACCACCCTTCCAACACGTATGCTCTTTAATCCTAATTTGTATTTTTTCAATTTTTATTGTGCTTTCAGTGAAAGTTTACAAATAGTCTCTCATACAAAAACTTATACACGCCTTGCTATATACTCCTAGTTGCTCTATCCCTTAATGAGACAGCACACTCCTTCTTTCCACTCTCTATTTTCGTGTCCATTTGGCCAGCTTCTGACCCCCTCTGTCCTCTTATCTCCCATCCAGACAGGAGCTGCCCACATAGTCTCATGTGTCTACTTGATCCAAGAAGTTCACTCCTCACCAGTATCATTTTCTATCCCATAGTCCAGTCCGAACCCTGTCTGAAGAACTGGCTTTGGGAATGGTTCCTGTCCTGCGCCAACAGAAGGTTTGGGGACCCTGACCGCCAGGGTCCTTCTAGTCTCAGTCAGGCCATTAAGTCTGGTCTTTTTATGAGAATTTGGGGTCTGCAACCCACTGTTTTCCTGCTCCATCAGGGGTTCTCTGTTGTGTTCCCTGTCAGGGCAGTCATCGGTTGTGGCTGGGGACCATCTAGTTCTTCTGGTCTCAGGATGATGTAGTCTCTAGTTCATGTAGCCCTTTCTGTCTCTTGGGCTCCTAATTACCTTGTGAGTTTGGTGTTCTGCGTTCTCCTTGGATCCAGGTAGGTTGAGACTCATTGATGCATCTTAGATGGCCGCTTGCTAGCGTTTAAGACCCCAGACGCCACTCTTCAAAGTGGGATGCAGAATGTTTTCTTAATAGATTTTATTTTGCCAATTGACTTACATGTCCCCTGAAGCCATGATCCCCAAACCCCTACCCCTGCTACACTGGCCTTCGAAGCATTCAGTTTAATCAGGAAACTTCTTTGCATTTGGTTTGGTCCAGTTGTGCTGACATCCCCTGTATTGTGTGCTGTCTTTCCCTTCACCTAAAATAGTTCTTGTCTACTATCTAATTAGTGAAAACCCCTCTCCCTTTCCCTCCGCACTCTCGTAGCCATCAAAGAATATTTTCTTCTCTGTTTAAACTATTTCTCAAGTTCTTATAATAGTGGTCTCATACAATATTTATCCTTTTGCAACTGACTAATTTCACTAAGCATAATGCCTTCCAGATTCCTCCACGTTACGAAATGTTTCACAGATTGATCGTTGTTCTTTATCCATGTGTAGTATTCCGCTGTCTGAATACACTATAATTAACTTATCCATTCATCCGCTGATGGGCACCTTGGTTGCATCCATCTTTTTGTTATCGTATAACAGTGCTGCAATGAACATGGGTGTGCATATATCTGTTTGTGTAAAGGCTCTTATTTCTCTCGGATATATTCCAAGGAGTTGGATTGCTGGATCATGTGGTAGTTCTATTTCTACCTTTTTAAGGAAGCCCCGAATTGATTTCCAAAGTGGTTGTACCATTTTACATTCCCACCAGCAGTGTATAAGTGTTCCAGTCTCTCCACAACCTCTCCTACATTTATTATTTTGTGTTTTTTGGATATGTGTCAGCCCTGTTGGAGTGAGATAGAATCTCATTGTAGTTTTGATTTGCATTTCTCTAATGGCTAATGATCGTGAGCATTTCCTCATGTATCTGTTAGCTACCTGAATGTCTTCCTTAGTGAAGTGCCTGTTCATATCCTTTGCCTATTTTTTAATTGGGTTACTTTTCTGTACTTGAATTTTTGCAGTGTCATGTAGATTTTAGAGATCAGATGCTGACCAGAAATGTCATAGCTAAAAACTTTTTCCCAGTCTGTAGGTAAACTTTTTACTCTTTTGGTGAAGTCTTTGGATGAGCATAGGTGTTTGATTTTTAGGAGCTCCCAGTTATCTAGTTTGTCTTCTGGTGTTTGTGCATTGTTAGTAATGTTTTGTATACTGTTTATGCCATGTATTAGGGCTCCTAGCGTTGTCCCTATTTTTTCTTCCATGATCTTTATCGTTTTAAATTTTATGTTTAGGTCTTTGATCCATTTTGAGTTTGTTTTTGTGCATGGTGTGAGGTATGGGTCTTGTTTCATTTTTTTGTAGATGGATATACGGTTATGCCAGCACCAGTTGTTAAAGAGACTGTCTTTTCCCCATTTAACTGCTTTGGGGCCTTTGTCAAATATCAACTGCTCATAAGTGGATGAGTTTACATCTGGATTCTCAATTCTGTTCCATTGACCTATGTATCTGTTGTACCAGTACCAGGCTTTCTCGACTACTGTGGCGGTATAATAGGTTCTAAAATCAGGTAGTGTGAGGCCTGCCACTTTGTTCATCTTTTTCAGTAATGCTTTATTTACGTGGGGCCTCTTCCCTTTTCATACGAAGTTGGATTTGTTTCTCCGTCTCATTAAAAAATGTCACTGGACTTTATATCAGGATTGCATTGTATCTATAGATCGCTTTGGGTAGAATAGATGTTTACACAATGTTGAGTCTTCCCATCCATGAGCAATGTATGCTTTTCCACTTGTGTAGGTCTCTTTTGGTTTCTTGCAGTAGTGTCTTGTAGCTTTCTTTGTATAGGTCTTTTACATCTCTGGTAAGATTTATTCCTAAGTATTTTATCTTCTTGGGGGCTACTGTAAATAGTATTGATTTGGTGATTTCCTCTTCGATGTTCTTTTTGTTGGGGTGGAGGAATCCAACTGAGTTTTGTATGTTTATCTTGTATCCTGATTCTCTGCTGAACTCTTCTATTGGTTTCAGTAGTTTTCTTGAGGATTCTTTAGGATTTTCTGTGTATAAGATCATGTCATCTGCAAATAGAGATACTTTTACTTCTTCCTTACCAATCTGGATGCCCTTTAATATCTTTATCTAACGTAATTGCTCTGGCTAGGACCTCTAGCACGATGTTGAACAAGAGTGGTGATAAAGGGCATCCTTGTCTAGTTCCCGTTCTCAAGGGGAATGCTTCCAGACTCTCCATTTAGGATGATGTTGGCTGTTGGCTTTGTAGAAATGCCCTTTATTATGTTGAGGAATTTTCCTTCTATTCCTATTTTGATGAGAGTTTTTATCATGAATGGGTGGTGAACTTTGTCAAATGCCTTTTCTGCATCAATTGATAAGATCATGTGGTTCTTGTCTTTTGTTTTATTTATATGATGGATTACATTAATTGTTTTTCTAATGTTGAACCATTTCTGCATACCTGGTATGAATCCCACTTGGTCATGGTGAATTATTTTTTTGATATGTTATTGAATTCTATTGGTTAGAATTTTGTTGAGGATTTTTACATCTCTGTTCAGGGGGATATAGGTCTGTAATTTTCTTTTCTTGTGGTGTCTTTACCTGGTTTTGGTATCAGGGATATGCTGGCTTCACAGAATGAGTTTGGGAGTATTCCATCCTTTTCTATGCTCTGAAATACCTTTAGTAGTAGTGGTGTTAACTCGTCTCTGAAAGTTTGGTAGAACTCTGCAGTGAAGCCATCCAGGCCTGGGCTTTTTTGTTGTTGTTGTTGGGAGTTTTTAAATTATCTTTTCAATCTCTTCTTTTTTTATGTGCTTATTTAGTTGTTCTACCTCTGCTTGTGTTAGTTTAGGTAGGTAGTGTGTATCTAGACATTTATCCATTCCTTCTAGGTTTTCAAATTTGTTAGAGTACCATTTTTCATAGTAGTCTGATATGATTCTTTTAACCTCAGTTTGGTCTGTTGTGATGTCGCCCATCTCATTTCTTATTTGGATTATTTGCTTCCTCTCTCCTGTTTTTCTTTTGTAACTTTGGCCAATGGCTTATCAATTTTGTTAATTTTTTCAAAGAACCAGCTTTTGGTCTTGTTAACTCTTTCAATTGTTTTTCTGTTTTCTATTTCATTTAGTTTTGCTCTCATTTTTATTATTTCCTTTCTTCTAGTGTCTGAGGGTTTCTTTTGTTGCTTTCTTTGTATGTGTTCAAGTTATAGGGATAATTCTTTGATTTTAGCCCTTTCCTTTTTTTTGTATGTGTGCATTTATTGATATAAATTGACCTCTGAGGACTGCTTTAGCTGTGTCCCAAAGGTTCTGATAGTAAGTATTTTCATTCTCATTGGATACTATGAATTTCTTTATTCCATCCTTAATGTCTTCTATAACCCAGTCGTTTTTGAGCAGGGTATTTTCAGTTTCCAAGTGTTTGATTTCTTTTCCCTGCTTTTTCTGTTGTTGATTTCTACCTTTATGCCCTTATGGTCAGAGAAGATACTCCGTAATATTTCGATGTTTTGGGTTTTGCTCTTGCTTTATGACCTAATATGTGGTCTATTCTAGAGACTGTTCTATGTGCACTAGAAAAGAAAGTATACTTGGCTGCTGTTGGGTGGGGTGTTCTGTATATGTCTATGAGGTCAATTTGGTTGACTGTGGCATTTAGATCTTCCATATCCTTATTAAGCTTTTTTCTGGATATTCTGTCCTTCACCAAAAGCGGGGTGTTGAAGTCTCCTACTATAATTGTGGAGCTGTCTATCTCACTTTTCAATGCTGTTAAAGTTTGTTTTATGTATCTTGCAGCCCTGTCACTGGTTGCATAAATATTCGATAAGGTTATATCCTCCTAGTATACTGTCCCTTTAATCATTACATAGCGTCCTTCCTTATCTTTTGTGGTGGATTTAACTTTAAAGTCTATTTTGTCAGAAATTAATATTGCCACTCCTGCTCTTTTTTGATTGTTGCTTGCTTGATATATATTTTTCCATCCTTTGAGTTTTAGTTTGTTTGTGTCTCTAAGCTTAAGGTGTGTCTCTTGTAGGCAGCATATAGACGCATTGTGTTTTTTCATCCATTCTGCCACTCTCTGTCACTTTATTGGTGCATTTAGTCCATTTATAATCAGTGTAATTATGGATAGGTATGAGTTTAGTGCTGTCATTTTGGTGTCTTTTTTTTTGTGTTTTATCGACTGTTTCTTTTTCCCACTTAATTTTTTGTGCTGAGTAGTTTATATATTGTCTTTTCCTCTTATTCGTTGTTATTGATTTTGTTTCTGCTGAGTCTCTATTTTTTTCTCATATTTTATTTTGATGAGTAGGATTGTTAGTTGTCTTTGTGGTTACCTTAATATTTACCTCTGCTTTTCTCAGTTCAAATCTAATTTTTATTTCTTTGTATCCCCTTATCTTCCTCTCCATATGAAAGATCTATGACTACATTTCTTGTTTTAATGTTGTCTTCTTTTACATAATGACATTATTGTTTCACTGTTTTGAGCATTTTTTAATCTTTATTTATTTTTATGATTTCCCTATCTAGGTTGACATCTGGTTGGTCTGTCCTGTGTTCTAGTCTTGGGTTGATATCAGATATTTTTGATTTTCTAACCAGAGAACTCCCTTTAGTATTTCTTGTAGTTTTGGTTTGGTTTTTACAAATTCCCTAAAGTTCTGTTTATCTGGAAATGTCCTAATTTCACCTTCATACATGAGACACAGCTATGCTGGATATATGATTCTTGGCTGGCAATTTTTTTTCCTTCAATGCTTTAGATAAGTCATCTCATTGTTTTTTTGCCTGCATGGTTCCTGCTGAGTAGTCCGAGCTAATTCTTATTGACTGTTCTCTGTAGGTGACTTTCCGTTTATCCCTAGCCGCTCTTAAAATTCTCTCTTTATTGTTGGTTTTGGCAAGTTTGATCATAGGTTGTCTTGGTGACTTTTAAGATCCACCTTACGTAGAGTTTGATGATGAGTATCTTGGATAGATATCTTCTCACCTTTCATGATATCAGGGAAGTTTTCTGCCAACAAATCTTCAACAATTCTCTCTATATTCTCTGTTATCCTTCCCTGTTCTGGTACTCCAATCACTCATAGGTTATTTCTCTTGATGGAGTCCCACATGATTCTTAGGATTTCTTCATTTTTTAAAATCCTTTTATCTGATTTTTCTTCATATATATTGGTGCCAAGTGTTTTATCTTCAATCTCACTAATTCTGTCTTCCAGTTCCACAATTCTGCTCCTCTGACTTTCTATTGCATTGTCTAATTCTGTAATTTTATTGTTAATCTTCTGAATTTCTGATTGTTGACTCTCTACGGATTCTTGCAGCTTATTAAATTTTTTTGTTATGTTCCTGAATAACCTTTTTAATTTCTTTAACTGCTTATCTGTGTGTTCCTTGGCTTGTTCTGCATTATTGCCTGATCTCCTTCCTGATCTTGTTCCTGATGTCTTGAAGAGTTCTGTATATTAATCTTTTGTATTCTGCATCTGGTGATTCCAGGAAGGCACCTTCATTTAGAAGATCCCTGCATTTTTTGTTTTGAGAGCGATCATTGTCTGCTTCTTTATGTGATATGATATGGGCTGTTGTCTCTGAGGCATCTCTAAGTTATTGTATTAGTATATCTTATGTTTGCTTACTGTATCCTAGCTTCTTGCTTTGTTTTGTTTTGATATGCCCAAATAGGTTGCTTGAGCGAGCTAGCTTGATTATTTTCGCCTTTTCGGCTCTAACGTCCTGTCACCAGATGGCTAGAGCTGTTGTCAGGTATATCAGCCTAGGAGTCCATTCACTCTTCTTGTATGGGTTCAGCTCAGGTGTCCAGGTAGTTGACTATCAAGTGTGTGGTACAGGCTCTGTCCTAGAATCTTAGAGGTGCAGGGGTGATTGGTGTACGTACAGGTATCTGGTTGCAGAAGGGGGTCACACTCTGAACAAGGCAGAGGGCTGACAACCATCCCCCAAGTGTCTGTGAGGAAAGCGTATCCCTGTTCCCTTGAGCACACAGGTGGGTGGGTTCTGCAGACGGACCATGGGTATCCAATATTTTTGGTTGTAAGGACTGGTGGGTACCAGTTATCCTTGGGCCCCTGTTGCGGGTGTCTGGGTGACGTGAGTGGAGCCACCAGTCCTTAGGCCCCTGATGTGGGTAGGCACGGACCCTATTTAATAAGCAAAGCTGTGTCAAACATCAAACACCCACCTCTTCACCGCACAGCTGAAACAGTTGCAGTCTGCCAACAAGGGCCTATTCGCCTGAAACAGGCCCACACAGGTCTATGCAGATGGGAAAGGTATTCAAAGTCCATGGACCGTTTATCCCTGGACAGGAGGTGCTTCTGTCCTGAGCTCTCCAGGTTAGTGGAGCTGGCAGATTATCTCTTCTCCAACTGTGAATTTATTCCTTCTCCAAGGCTGGGAGAATGGCTCAGGGTATTCAGCATGCCCTATCTCAGACCCAGGGAAATTGACAGCCACTGAAGCTGGCTTGGAGGTGGGGTGGGGGGGGGGCGCGGTAAAATACACGCAAGTATTTAGCTTTTTCTGAGAGTGCCACTCTTCTCTGGTTCCAGAGGTGTGAGTAGGCTGTGCAGCTGGTTGTTTCTCCTTGAGGAAACTGTGGCCGTACACTATCACCAGCCTGCCTGAGGGTTCCCGGCGATTCAGGTCCAGAAACTTCTCTCTACGCTTCTGAACTGTCTCTTCCTCCCCCTACCACTCAGTCCATTTTCTAACTTTGCCTTTGATATTGTCATAAATATAATCATTTCACTTGTTTTTTTTGGGTCTTTGTTATAAGAGGGATCACTGGCAGCATCTGACTACTCCACCATCTTGGCCCCACCTCTCTAACTTGTATTTTTAAGCCCACAAAACATTAGTTTTTATAGAGTCAGTTTATTTACATGTGTCCACATATTTACCGATTTCTTTGCTCTTTTTTTTTTTTTTTTTTGCAACTCAGGTTTTTTTTGGTATCCTCTTCTCCTGCCTCATGTACATCATTTAGAATTTTCTTTAGTGAAGTTTCGATGTTGGTAAATTTTTTTGAAGATTCTTTATTGTGCCGCTGTTTTTAAAAATATATATATTCTCTGGGTATAGAGTTTTGGCTTACGTTTTTTTTTTCTCTCAGTCTAATCGTTGTTCCTTTGAAGCTAATCTGTCTTTTCTCTGGTTGCTTTTAAGATATCTTCTATGTCTTTGATGTTCTGGGGGTTCACTAGTTGCCAAGAGGTAGATTTCTTTTAATTTTTCCAACTTGGGATACACTGGGCTTCCTGAATCTGTAGAATCTATACATCGACATCTTTCACTATTCTTGAAATTCTCAGCAATTCTACCTCAAATATTGCTTCTTCCCCATTCTCTCCTCACCTTCTATAAATGTTAATTAGATGCATGTTAGGCCTTATTTTATCTTGTGTGTTTCTTGTATATTTTTAATTTCTTGATCTCTTTGAGTGAAATTCTGGATAATTTCTTTAGCTTTTTTCTTTAATTTCACTAATTTTTCAGCTTTCCTAGACTAATGTTAAATCTGTCCACTGAGTTTTTAATTTTAATTATATAAAAATTAATAACTTTTATTTTATTTTGGTTGTCTCCTTTTCTTTCTCATATTTTCAAGTCTTTCATTTCTTGAAACATATTGACATATTCTGTCTCTAATAATTCCAACCTAAGAAATTATTATAAATCTGAGTCTGTTGTTTGTTTTGTCTGATTCTCATATATGGTGACTTGTTTGTTTAGTAATTTTTTTTTTTTTTTTTTTTACTGTGAGCTCCTTGATTTCCTTGGAACTTTATCTGTGGAGATTCTTTCAGATCTAGTGGAGGGTAGTTTCTTTGTGTTTGCTTCTATCAGATGCCTGGGGGCAATACCATTCTTGGCCCATCTTAGTTTAAACTAAATTGTTGGCTTGAGGGTTTTAGGCCATCCAAGCAGTGTAAATTTGGGCTGTAAATCTTATGAAAGATGGCCTATGACTACAAATTCTCAAGGGAGAATTCCCCCTTTGGTACGGTGCCAAGAAGCAAGATAGGCAGTTTTTTCTGTACATAAAAAAAATACATAATGAGGGATTAATTCTAATTTACCCTTACATTGAGGATGTAGCCCTTTGGGGACTCACTAGTGTGTGTGTGTGTTTGTATAAAATCTGTTATTAAACACCTTACTCTGGGAAGGTCCTGGACTTAACTTCAAGGACTCAGCCTTGAGTAACTATACTTGAAGTTACTCATTTCAACAAATTCCCACAGGGTGAAAGGTACATTTGGCACTGTTTATTTCTCCATTCACTCAGTTAGCTTCTGCCTTTACTTAGCCCTGGGCTGCATATTCTGTTCTTTCCTATTACTTCATGCTGTACTGAATAAGTTGATTTTTACACTTTATCTAGTGTCTTAGTTATCAGTTGGTTTTAGTGGACATCTCAGTCACCATGTTGCCAGAAATGCAATACTTATACATTTTTAAAGATCTTTATGTTCATAACTGAGATTGACTCCTAATTTTATTTGCTCACATGGACCTTGTAAGGTAATACTGATCTTATAACATGAACTGGGTAGTGGCCTCTTTTTCGTCCATTCTCCAAAACAGTTTGTATATGACAGGGATTATTGGCTCTTTGAAGGCTTTGTAAAACTCATCTATAAAATTATTCTATTCTAACGCCCTTTGTCAGAGTTGGGGGAGGGTAAACTTCTGATTAGTGACTCAATGTCTTTAAGGTTACTGATTTATTTAGGTTTTCTATTTCTTTTTGAGATAACTTTGATAACATATTTTTCTACAAAACTATTTGTCTAAACTTGAAGTTCATTGGCACATAGCTCATAATCTCATACTCTGAAAAATCTCTATGATATCTAAAGTTATATCCTGTTTTTCATTCATAATATTATTATTTTTTTTAATCAAGTTTTATTAGCAATTTGTCTATCTGGTTAATTTTTCTTTCTATTATTTTTTTGCTATTTAAAAAATTATTTTCTTACTTCTTTCTTTAGGTATTCTTTGGAGTTCCTTTTCTAGCTTCTTGAACTTAACTCCTTTACTTTCAGTCTTCTTTGTTTTTTAATAAAGGTATAACAAATGGATCACTTTAGGAGTGTCCTACAAATTTTAATAATATCTTTGTCATGCAGTTCCAAATATTTTGTAATTTCCATTGTGATTTCCTCTTCAGCCTGTGAGTTGTTTAGGAAAGCTTTTTTTTTTTTTTTTTTTTTATTTAAGTTCCCAAGTACATTACAGAATTACAGACAGTTCCTGACTTATGATGGGGTTCTGTTCTGATGACTCGGTTGTTAGTCGGTTCTGGTGTAAGTTGAATACTTCTTTTCTTTTTTTAGTTTGCATAGCCTGCTATACAAATTATAATACTGAACATCTGCCAGTGAACATTTGAGAATGATAACATCAGCAAATTACATGCTACAATGTTGTATTAGTACATGTTACCTATGACAAGATGTTAAAAAAAAGGTCGTAAGTGCGGTTCGTTGTAACTCAAATATGTCATAAGTCGGTGACTATCTGTATTTTTAAAAAAGTTTAAATGCCAATTTTTATTATATCTGACTTGAACATGGAGAATGTGTCTATATATCCATTCTTTCAAAATGGCTGAAACTTCCTTTGTGATCTAGTATGTGGTCAATTCTTGTAAATGATGTATGTGTACTTGAAAAAAATGTGTATTATCTATTTCCTGGATATAGGATTCTTTTGATCTATTAGATAAGGTTTAAATTTCATTTTCAAAGCTTCTGTATTCTTACTAATACTTTTGCTTGATCTATCACTTTTTGGAGGAGCTGGGATTGTGGGCTTGTCAAATTTTTTTCTTCTTTTTCAGGTTCTTTTTTGCAATATAGAGTTCATATTTAATCATGGCTATTTTTTGTGTTTTTTAAATATTAGGTACCTATATATATTTTCTTTTATATTGTTCATTTTATTATATAGTCTCTTTATTTGTATTGGTGGCACCATGGTTTAGTGCTCCGCTAGTAACTGAAAGGTCAGCGGTTTGAACCCACCGACCATTCCATGGGAGAAAGATGTGGCAGTCTGCAAACATTAGAGCCTTGGAAACCCTATGGAGCAGTTCTACTCTGTCTTATAGGGTCGCTACGAGTCAGAATTGAGTTGATGGCAATGTTTTTTTTTTTTTTTCTGTATTAACACTTACTGCCTTATTCTATTTTCTCCAACATTAATACTGCTTTTAACTATTTTTTTGTTTGTTTGGGGGTGAGCAGTGGGAGAGGCTTGACATATTTTTATTCATCTCTTTGTTTTTAACCTTTCTAGATAGCATTATTTAGGTGTGTTTCTTGTAAACAACATATAGCTGTATTTTCTCCCTAACTAGTTAATTTAATCTATTTACATTCATCGTAAGTATTAATTTTGTAGATTTATTTCTACTATTATTTTATATTTTCTAAATATAACATATTTTATTTATTTCTCCTCCCCCAACCTTCCTCTTCTTGCCTTCTATTGGATTGCCTACCCTATATCCAGCATCTTTTTCCTACTTTGAAACAGAATCTTTATTTTTAGTTGGGTATGCTGATGACCTGAATAAAATTGCATTTCCCAGCTTCCCTGGCAAATAGCTGTAGCAAGTTAAGATGTAGCTGAAGTGTTTTGTGAGGCTTCCTGGAAGCCTCTTTCAAAGGAAAGAAGCTCCAGCTGCCATCTTGGGCTAGGAGGAAGAATGCCATGCAGTAGGATGGTAGAACAGAAAGACAGAAGGAACCTGGGTCCCTGATAACTTTGGAGCTGCTATACTAACCCTGGGATGCCTTCTTCTGCACTGCTTTTACAGGAGAGACAAATTAATTGCTCTCTTGTTTAAGCCACTAATTTTGGGGTCTCTTATTAGCAGCTGAATGCAATTCCTGGATGTAAAAACTATACATGGCTCTAGATTTTAACTTTTTAAAGAGGCAAATTTAACTATCAATTTTTGAAAACAAAAATTATTTTTCCTGTTAAATAAGTCTAATGTATTTTATAAATAAAATGCATTTTATAAAATTCTGTGTTCAACTCTGTTTCTTGTGCCTCAAGCCTTCCTTCTAGGTTCCCTTTTCTTCTTGCTGAATGAAGCAGGTTGAAGCTGACCTGCAGAGATGCTGAGATAAAAGAGTTAAGAGTTCTGATGGTGCTCTAATCCTTGGTTCCAGTGTCCTTACCCCTACCCTTCTGAAGGCATGATTATATAAGCTAAAAAATTCCACTCATTTCGTGTCACTTGAGGCCAAAGAATCCTGACTAAAAGAATAGACATGTTTCTTGTGCTATTTGCCTAATTTATTCACAGTGAAGGAATCAGAAGTATAAGCATAGATTTAAATTCTTAGAGAGGAAGTTGATTTAAAAAAAAAAAAAAGAAGATAATAATAAAGAAGAAAATATACAGAAAAAGCACCAGAAGAGGAAGATAAAATTGAAGGAACTAAAAATATTGAGTCCCAGAATGCTGCCTAATTTATCAAACTTGTCAACAGCAGCAGTTAAGAGCAGAAATTTGTTCTTAGGGCATGGGAGCGGGAAGGCGGACTAACTTAAGTTATCAAACAGACAGTATTAGACCCCAGAGGAACAATAAACACCAGACATAATTGTCAATAACACGTCTTTATATTCCAACTATTTAAAACAGCCTAAGTACAATACTTAAATTCTAAACTTCCTCTTGAAACTCCCTCTGCCTTTATTCAGTTCTTATTCAAATACAATATATGGATGGTGCATTACAGTTAATGACGTTCTTTTTGACAGGCCCTTTCTGCGGCACAGGGCTATACTCTCTCTCTCTCTCTATATACAGGTAGCACAAATCATTAAGTACTCAGCTCCTAACTGAAAGGTTGATGGTTTGAAGTCACCCAGAGGCCCCTTGGAAGAAAAGCCTGACGATCTACTTCTGAAAGACCACAGCCATTGAAAACCCTATGGAGTGCAGTTCTACTCTGACACACATGGGGTTGCCATGAGTTGGAATCGATTGGATGGCAACTGGCTTGATTTCTTGGTTTATGTGTGTGTGTGTGTTTAAAATCTCACTAAGACTCTCCCTTTGACCACAACAGTAGACTAGAAAGTCCAAATTTAAGAAAAGCATTCATCTGGGACACAAACAATTGCTTCACCCAGCCAAGTTAAAAAAACAAAACAAAAACCAGGAATGAAAATTCTCACAGTAAGTTTGAATATATATTCTTCAGTGTGATTACATATTATCACTACCTAAAAACAAATCATACATACATATTCTATAACATATTTCAAGAGGGAATCCATGCATTTAGAAAGATATTCATAGGAGAAAATAAATACCTTTGATGCAAGGTTGTCTACTAAAGCAATCATAGAATTCTTAAACAAGGTGGCGGCAGTCAGAGGTCGCTTGGTCACCTCTGTAATGCTCAGTTTGCCTTCTGGCCACATATTCTTCAGCACAGGATTTGAACTGAGAACCACAGGAAGAGAAATGCAAATGTTACATTCAAAAAAGATGAACAAGAATTGCTAAGCAATCCTGCTGAACGGTATCCTGGGAATCACAACTGGACTACGGACTCAAAGCTTTCTCAGGTCTTTTCTGAACATACATCCAGCCCTGGGCATGTATGTGGCTTTCTAGATTCCCAAGAATATACGGAAGCTTTTCAAAGCCCTTATTCCCCCAAATCATTCTCATTCCTCTGCTTTTCCTCCCTAGCTTTTTGGTTAGTCTATTGTTGGCCTTATTTGCTATCCCTTGCCCCAGGCAGCAGCGACTGACACATCTGTCCTTAAATGTTTTCAGCAAACATGTCACTCTCCCCTACCATACCCACAGTGGGAGAGCTCTGAGTGAGGCAAAATAAAAGCAAGCCCCGCCCTTTTTTTCAGCTTTTATTTTTTATTGTACTTTAGAAGAAGGTTTACAGAGCAAACTAGCTTCTCAATAAACAGTACGCATATTGTTTTTATGACATCGGTTAACAACCCCACCACAGGTCAACACTATTCCTTCTCAACCTTGGGTTCCCTATTACCAGCTTTCCTGTACCCTTCCGTCTTCTAGTCCTTGACCCTGACCTGGTGTGCCCCTTTAGTCTCATTTTGTTTTATGGGCCTGTCTAATCTTTGGCTGAAGGGCGAACCTCTTGAGTGCCTTCATTACTGAACCAAAAGAGTGTTCGGGGACCATGCTCTCAGGGTTTCTCCAGTCTCTGTCAGACCAATAAGTCTGGTCTTCTTTTGTGAGTTAGAATTTTGTTCTACATTTTTTCTCAAGCTCTGTCTGGGTCTCTCTATTGTGATCCCTGTCAGAGCAGTTAGTGGTGGTAGCTGGGCACCATCTAGTTGTACTGGACTCAGTCTGGTGGAAGCCATGGTAGCCGTGGTCTGTTAGTCCTTTGGGCTAATCTTTACCTTCTATCTTTAGTTTTCTTCATTCTCCCTTGCTCCTGAAGGGGTGAGACCAGTGGAGTATCCTAGATGGCTGCTCACACTTTTAAGACCCCAGACACTACTCACCAATGTAGAATGTAGAACATTTTCTTTATAATCTATGTTATGCCAATTGAGCTAGATGTTCTCTGAGATCATGGTCTCCACAGCCCTCAGCCTAGCAATTCAGTCTGTCAGCGAATTTGGATGTGTCTATAGAGCTTCCATGACCAAGACAAACCCTTTTGACTAGTCCTTTGGGAGTTACCAGACAGGTCAAAACAAATAACCACAATTCTTTGAGAATAAGGTCCATTCTGTTCTCTTTGGTACTAGGTGCCTGTACCAGAAACATGGGCTGTTGTCTTCAAGGCTGCCACAAAGCAGGGGAGTGGGGGATGGGCCAGGTTATGCTAACATGCCACAAAGCTCTCTTACTGTGATTCAGCTATTTTTTCTTGATTATGTATTCCCCTGGTTGTTGAAAGCTTTTGATTAGTTTCCAGAGTTCTAAAAAACTGGATTCTGACAGCCTTTGCCAGTTTATTGTGGCTTTTGTGGAAGAACAGATATTTAGAGTTCCTTCCTCTTCCATTTTCATTGACATCAAGACATCACCCCTCAATAACCTTCTTTTTTTTAAATAATATTTTGTTGTGTTTTAGGTGGAAGTTTACACAGCAAATTAGGTTCTCCTTTAACAAAATTTTTGGAGCCCTGGTGGCACAGTAGCTCAGCTGTTAACCAAAAGTTGGCAGTTCAAATCCACCAGCTGCTCCTTGGAAACCCTATGAGGCAGTTCTACTCTGTCCTGTAGGCTTGTTATGAGTCAGAATTGACTCAATGGCAACGGGCTAACAATTTTTATACAAATTGATCCATGCCATTGGTTACCATTTTTACAATATATCAGCATTCTCATTATGACCATTTTATTTCCATTGATTTAGCTTCCCTTCCCTTCCCTTCCTTGCCTTCTCATCTTTGCTTTTGGGTAAATGCTGTTTGGTCTCATATAGTTAATTGCTTAAGGTGGCATATTATTTATGTGATTTTATTTTATAAGCCAATCTATTATTTGGCTGAAGGTGACCTGCAGAAATAGCTTCAATACAAGTTCAAAAGGTATCTTACGGTATGATAGTCTCGGGGGTTCATCTAGTCTCTATTGGTCCAGTAGGTCTGGACGTTTTTAGGAATTTGAGTTCTGTTCTACATTCTTCTTCCATTCCATCTGGGACCTTCTATTGTGTCCCTGGTCAGAATGGTGGGTAGTGGTAGCCAGGCACCATCTAGTTCTTCTGGTCTCAGGTTAGAAGTGGTTGTGGTTTACGTAGGCTATTAGTCCCATGGAGTAGTTTCTTCTTTGAGACTTTGATTTCCTTCATTCTCTTTTGTTCCACATGAGTAGAGAACAATAGTTGTATCTTATAATGCTGCTCCCAAACTTTTAAGAACCCAGACGCCACTCACCAAACTAGGATGTAGAACATTATCTTTGTTATGTTATGCTGATTGACAAAGTTGTCCCTCAAGATTATAGCCCCAAGCCTTTTGACCCAGTATCCCAATCCCACGAGTTGTTTGGATGTGTCTAGGAAGCCTCCATAACTGAGCCCCTATGTGGTCTGTTATGTACGTGGATATATGAGCAGCACACACCAATGTGTATCTACATATGCCTACAGATACACCTATACAGGCACGTGCATTACTCACGTATGCCTTCCTATACACATATATGCATTCATATCCACCTACATAACCACACATATATTTTTTGGTTGTTTTTACTGTTGCTTCAAAATTGTATATGTTACAGAATTTACCAAAATTGTTCCCTTTTCTGGTGTCTTTATTTACCTTGGTCAAGTTGTGCTGATTTCACCCATATTTGGCCTCAATATTTTTTTGATGACCTACTGACCAACTGATAGAACAGAATGAATGAGTAAGTGAATGTAGTTCTCTAATCTAGAAGAGGAAACACCCTGGTGGTGTAGTGGTTAAGAGCTATGGTTGGTAACCTAAAGGCTGGCAGTTCAAATCCACCAGCTGCTCCTTGGAAACCATATGGGACAGTTCTACTCTGTTTTACAGGGTTGTTATGAGTCGGAATCGACTCGACAGCAATGGGTTATGGTTAATCTAGAAGAAGCTGGCCAAGAATACTGGTTCTTCTTCATGGGCCTTCTTTCCAAACCGTACATCAAAAAGCAAAAACAAAACAGAAAAACCATTGCCGGCGATTCTGACTCATAGCAACTGTACAGGATAGGGTAGAACTGCACTATAGGGCTTCCAAGGAGTGGCTGGTAGATTTGAACTTCTGACCTTCTGGTTAGCAGCCATAGCTCACTGTGGCTCTTAACCACTGTGCCACCAGGGCTCCAAAGCATACATAGTGGTTTTGAGTATGTGATCATCTGCCTGTCCCCGGGTGGTGCAAATGGTTTGAGATGGACTAACCTAAAGGCTGGCTGTTTGAACCCACCCAGTGGTACCACAGAAAAAAAACCCTGGTGATCTGCTTCCATAAAGACTACAGCCAAGAAAATCCTATGGGGCAGTTCTACTCTGTAACATATGGGGTTGCCATGAGTTGGAATTAACTTGATGGCAATAGCTACCATTTGCCAATCATTCACCAGTTTTATTTTTACATTTTCTTGATTCATAAGAAGAATTCAGCCACATAGTCAGTGTCTATAATCAATGACACTAGACACTATTCTGGTATCAGAGTGGGCTCTCAGTTGCGGGCAAAAACACTATATTAAAAACCCGAATCTGTAAAGCTTTCAGCTGGGCCAGAGGCTACCTGACACTTCTCCATTACCACCGGTCTAGCCTGGGGACTGCTGAGGATATAGATAAGGTTGTCAGATGACTGACTGGCAGAATAGAGAAACTGAGGCAACCCAAGGGAAATCAAGAAAAATCACATTAGTATCAGTAAGTTTATAGACTACATAATCACAAACCCACTGCCGTCGAGTCGATTCCAACTCAAAGTGACCCCTTGGATACAGTAGAACTACCCATAGGGTATCCAAGGAGTGTCTAATGGATTTGAACTGCCATCCTTTTGGTTAGCAGTCAAGCTCTTAACCACTGCGCCACCAGAGTTCTATATAATCACAAAGTTATATACTATTCTGTCCATTAAGTATGTAGAAGCAGAACTAGAAAATTTGTCAGAAACTCTTTAAATTGTCACATAAAAATAATCATGTACATATATATTATATGAAGAACCTAATATAAAGATAATAAAATTCCAATCCTACCTGTTATACATGAGGCGCTTAAAATCTTGAAATAAAGTATCTTTATTTTTGTCAATAAAACCAATGACGGAATATCTAAAAGAAAAAAAAAAAAAAAACATAGAAAACATGCATTATTCACCCAGCAAGAGCCACATTTAACACGCACACTGTGTAAGTGGGGTGTGGATTTTCAGGGGGTTAGATCTGTGTGGTACTGGATGCCCCGTCTTCAGTACTCTGGAAGCTGGGAAGAGGACCAGAAGAAGTGGCATCATTCCAGCACTAATGGCTACTTTGGCAGATGGGGTGATAATTTTGAGTCATGTTATTTTATGATTCTAGGGTTTTAATTTAACTCAGGAACAGCTATTAAAATTTCTTCAAATGTCTTTTCCGCATTTACAGAGATGATCATTTGCTTTCTTTTGCTTAACCTCTTCATGTAATGGGTTACGTGAATAGAATTTCTAAAGTAAAAAAGAAGAGAAAGGAAAAAGAGAGAACTTTAAACAATAAGATGAAGAGGAGTGCTCAATGGACGTTCAAAGAATACTAAGGTAGTTATATTTTTTAAGTTACATTTTTTCTTATCAATTTCTAGTTTTATCGTATTGTAATCAAAAAATTATGCCCTGTAAGAATTTTAATTTTTCAAATATGGTAGAACTTTGTTTATACAGTTACTTTACTACTTATAGTATCTCATATAAAATAGTTATTCTCAACCTCTGGGCCTTTATGCTGCTGTCTCTTCAGCTTGGAATGCCTTCTCTTCTGCCTCTCATCTTCCCAATTCCTTTCCCTGACTAACACTTTTTTAACTTTTTAGGACTCAACTTAGATGTCACTTTCTCCAGGAAGGCTGCTCTATACTTATTCCAAAACACCAAACCAAACCCCCTGCCGTCAAGTCAATTCTGAGTCATAGCGACCCTGTAGGACAGAGTAGAACTGCCCCATAGAGTTTCCAAGGAGTGCCTGATGGATTCAAACTGCAGACCTTTTGGTTAGGAGCCGTAGTTCTTAACCACTACACCACCAGGGATTCTTATACTTCTTACGCTGGGTTAAATTAACTCTCCTCAGTACTCCCATAATGCCTTGCACTTCTCTAAGTTTAACCCTTTCCATAGTTCATTATAATAACTTACGTTGTATCTGCCCATATCCTCCACTAAACTGTTGGTTCCTTAAGGGCAAGGCCCATCTTATCCAGCTTTTTTCTCTAGTTCTTAACATACTTCTATGATTTATTTAGCCATCAATCAATTTTTTACTGAGTGGTAACTATATCAGAAACTTGCTTGAGTACAGAGTATGTGCTCAATAAATGTTCAAAAAACAGAAACGAAGCTTTGCCAATTTTTTTTTTTAAATGAACAGACTAAAATACACTGACATACAACATGACTGAAAAATGCAACTGAAGGGGAAAACAATTTATATTTGCCCTGGTAATATTTTTGGAAGTGTGACTCCACGCAAATCATCATGTTATGTACCAAAATAAGATACTCACAGTACGTCACCCGCATAATGTCGAATTCGAAAATCTCTATCAAACTCCAGCATTTTGTCTGAGGCACAGAGCTAAGAAACCAAGAAGGAGATTATTTTAAAAACAGGCATTTTAGTTTTCCTAAAAATGTATTCCAACTTAAAATAAGAAGATAATACCACGAACCACGATATCATTATGAATGTAATCACATGGTGTGGGGCTTGGTTTTCCTATCTGACTTCTACGATACAGACTGTGAGCTTTCATACAAAATCTATTTCCTCCCAGTGTCCTCTGTGCCCTCTCTTCTCCTCCCACTAGATGGATAGTCCCTAGGAGATGGAAGAGCCAGAAGATAAAAGAGGCCTGGGTCCCTGAGAGACAATTAGACTTCCATCTTAGTCGCTATTTCTTAACTCAGCCCAGCCTACCTTGACTAATACAGTTTCTTTCTCCTCTGTGATCAGCTTAAGGAGGAATGTATCTATCATTACCAAGTGCCAACTATCTGCTAGGCACACACATCTCATTTAGTCCTCAAGACTGACATGTAAGGTAAGCATTGTGATCTCTTACACACATGGAAAGTAAGGCTCAAAGGCCCCAGATTGCATAGCTAATAAGTCCTAGGCCTGGGAATGATTCCTGGGACTGCCTGTGATGTCTGTGCCCTCCTACATACAGAGCAGCCTGGCTCACCTGTCTTCTGTTAGTCTGGCCCTCCAGCCAGGCCTGTCATTTCACAGATCAACTTTCTGCAGTTCTTTTTTACTGAAAGGAAATATGCTATGGAAGGGCAGTTTTTTCATGGCTCTGGTGGCCACGTAACTTTCTGCAATTTTCCTTGTTAAATTAAAACCACTGAGGCTATTTTATAATAGTGACTAGACTTCTCTGTCCGCCCTGTGAAGGGTCACCTGATATTCTCTAGGTTCTAAAGCAGACATCTAAGAATCCATGCAGCACTGAATGTACTTACACACAAAATTACTTAGGTTCTAATGTTAGATAATAAACAACCCCAAAAGGATGGTAGGTTCTACGCAGATGATGAAACTGTAAAGAAATGGTCTATCAATTCAATAAGTAATATAGTAAATTAGAATCGGACTTCTGAGGTTCAAATCTTGGCTCTACCGTCTACTCACTCTGCCTCCTTTAATAATTATTTGTCTCAGAGAGTTGCTTTACGGATTAAATGATCTATGTAGGCCATAGTGCCTAACATACAGTGTGGTCTCCGATAAATTTAATTCTTCTTTCCTTTTCTTTCTCTTATTAAACACTTCTACAAAACCTTTTCATTCATAAAATCCCCAAAGGAAAAGGACACAAGAGATGTCCCACACTGATTGAATACTTAGTGTATTCTATTAAAAAAAAAAAAATTAGTAAAATACTAATTGGATATTGTAGTCTCAACTGGTCTGAACACAGAAGGTTTTAGACTTTTCTTTTTTTATAACAGTTACAGATTTATCCTTTAGTTTTTAATGTTAATATTCTAGATAGTGATTATATAGCTTACTGAATCATTTTCATGCCTCTCTATAATAACTCTAATGTGTAAGAAACAGTGTAGCCCCTAATGAAACTACTGCTGCAAGCCAGAAATCTCTTTTTTCACATGTCTATAACTCTAGTTAATCAGTAACCAGTAGCAAATGATGGTAGCTGGCTCAACGTACGGGATAGTAGTACTATTTAACAGAAAGCTTTACAGTGATTAAAATATCCTAATGGCGTAGTAGTTAAGTGCTACGGCTGTTAACCAAAAGGTCAACAGTTTGAACCCACTAGTTGCTCCTTGGAAACCATACGGGACAGTTCTACTCTGTCCTACAGGGTTGCTATGAGTCGGAATCAACTCGATGGCAATGGGTTTAATGGCTTCATTACTTCGTTTCTTTCCTTAATTAGGCAAAGATTCCAGGAAAAAAAAAAAAAAAACACTTTAAAAATCTGTATCTCCACAGATAAACTGCTCTTTAGTATTTTCTATCAAATCAGTAGCAACTGCTTAAAAGTACTGTGAACAGTAGCTACCTTAGGAAGCTTTTGAAACACTTGGTTGACAAATTTAATTCAGGTGTATAAACAACCAAGGTGAGAGTGTCAAAATGAGGTGGGTTTGATGTCTCATGTGGAACTCACAGTGATTTATATAAATGAATTGGAGCCTTGCATGTTTTAGTTCAAAATTCAATATTCCATTAGGCTTATTTGGTATGATTTTGACCAATTCAATTTGACTTCATGAACACTGATTGAGTGCCTACCACCTGGTAGACAAAATGCTAGGCAAATCTCCAAAATTTAAATGGTGGTTAAAAATGACATTCATAAACTATCCCATCAGAGACAGGGCATTTGCCCATGTAGTCGTACTGTCTTTAAAACCATCACTCTTTATTATTTAGGTTACTTTTAACTTTGCCCACTACTCTATCTCCATCATCTAGGATTGTACCTGGCAAATAAGAGGTACTCATTAAGTATTTGTGGCATAAATGGGAACAATTGAAGAAATACCTCTAACTGGAGCCCTAATGTGAAAGGTCAGATGGTAGTAACCCAAAGCCAACTTGTAGCAGGGATACTAGTCAGTCCTCAGTAACAGATCAATGAGAATACTTTAGAAATTAACTGGCTTAAAATAAGTATCAGCCAGTAATCTACTTCTTGCTGATTTGTGCTTTAACAAGGTAATTGTGGCCACCTCCCTATTCTGATTAAAAAAAAAAAAATTCTGACTACATACTTTCAAAGGGGACAAAGTTAGAATATAGATTTAGTCATGCTAAAACATGGTAGTATGTCACTGATGCATGTGGAATTATGGAGGAACAGTCTTCCCCTTTCCTAAAATGAAGGAGTATGGGGATGTTTTACCTTCAGCTTATGGCTGCATGACGGGCCTGTATTTGTAGGGAAGACTCAGGGTGATGATGGTGTGTCCCTTCTCATTCCTTGAACGATACTAATGAGAAACACGCTACATGCAAGACACAGCACAAAGGTCTGAGCTGATAATCATGACTACCACCAATTATTACAAAAGTGTGATCTGTTTATAGCACTCACTTTTAGAATGTGAAAAATGGGAAGCAAAAAGGACACCCATTCATTCAAGGAATGAATTTCCCCGCGTGGCAAAACAACGAGAGTTTGTTTTCAAGAAGGTCACGTCTTCCGAAGAAGTATGGCAGAGCCACATTTTGTGACAACTGAGGATGAACAGTGAAAAGTCAAGGACAAAAGCTATTCTCAGTGCCAGGGTTATCAGATGCAGGAGTAAAATTCTAGCACATGAACAAGGACTCTGTACCTATTGGCTACAAATGACATCATGCTTTCTAAAGAATCATGTTCATTTTTCCTATTTCTAGCAAATTGAACAGTCTGGAGCTCCCTCTCCTGGATATTATGATTGTATCAATCTCGCCATCCTATAAACTAGAGAATTTATCCATAGCAACAAACCATTTCACAGACACCTATAGCCCTTCTTTCTAAGTTGAGTGGGAATTCTTTTAACCCAAAATATAAAGTCATTTAACTCTGTCAAACAATAGGAAAATCTCACAGACAAAAATGAGAGGAAAGTTCTCATTAAACTTATTACCTTTCGACTAGAAAAATGGCCGTGCTTGCCCAATTGACTGTTAAGCGCTTCAAGGAACATCTCATCAGTGACTTTGCCAACGTTCATACAGGCGTCATCTAGAATTGCAATGATGCCTTTGTGTTGCTGCTCCACGAGGTCCACAATGATCTGATTGTTGAAGTAATCAATCTGTAGGATGCAGTGTGGAAGCCATATCAAAAGAACGGAGACCACACAGGTGAAACACCAATACCTCCATTTGTAACAGGAATTCAAGTAAAGCTACCTTGATGTCAAATATGTTAATAATTTAATGAGGTCTAGTATTAAAATGAGCACACATTCTAACAGAAGTTAATTTTTTATTTTATTTATTGTGCTTTACGTGAAAGTTTACAAATCAAGTCAGTCTCTCATACAAAAACTTATACACACCTTGCTATGTACTCCTAGCTGCTCTCCCCCTAATGAGACAGCACACTCCTCCTCTCCACCCTGTATTCCCTGTGTCCATTCAATCAGCTCCTGTCCCCCTCTGCCTTCTTATCTCTCCTCCATACAGTCTGATGTATCTACCTGAGCCAAGAAGCTCACTCCTCACCAGTATATTATCTATCTTACAGTTCAGTCCAATCCTTGTCTGAAGAGTTGGCTTTAGGAATGTTTCCAATCTCGGGTTAACAAAGGGTCCAGGAAACATGACCTCCAGAGTCCCTGTAGTCTCAGTCAGACCATTAAGCCTCATCTTTTTACAAGAATCTGAGATCTGCATCCTAGGGTTCTCCTGCTCCATCAGGGATTCTCTGTTGTGTTCCCTGTTAGGCCAGTGATCAGTGGTAGCCAGGCACTATCTAGTTCTTCCGATCTCAGGCTGATGTAGTCTCTGGTTTATGTGGCCCTTTCTGTCTCTTGGGCTCATCTTTACCATATGTCTTTGGTGTTCTTCATTCTCCTTTGCTCCAGGTGGGCTGAGACCAGTTGATGCATCTTAGATGGCTACTTGCTAGCGTTTAAGACACCAAAGTGGGTTGTAGAACATTTTCTTAATACATTTTGTTATGTTAATTGACCTAGATGTCAACTGAAACCATAGTCCCCAAACCGGGCCCCACCCCTGCTACTCTGGCCTTCGAAGCGTTCAGTTTTACTCAGGAAATTTGGAAGTTAATTTTTAAATTTCTTTGTTGATTTTATATCACGGAAAACTTGTTCTTAGATGAGCGCAGTCCAAGGCAAAAATGATGATGTTACATTTTCCCATCACCAACTCTTGCTTTAATTCTGTCTCCAGATCCCGCACCCCACTCTACTCCTTCATACCCTCAATCCCCCAATCTGTTCTTGATAACCGCAAGGCCCAGCTTCCAAAGGCCAACAAATAACCTTAAGGACTTATTTGATGTATTACTTGACAACGAGGTTTTAAGATGTTACATAGAATTTGCACTTCTGCTTATGTGACTCTGAACGACTAAACTCCATAACAGCATCTCCCTCTCAACTTTCCCAAAGTTAAAAAGTATAATGGGTCTAACAAAGTTTGGACATTTTCTGAGTATAATACAAAACATGTAATTCTGAAATGCAAGTATCAGGGGTTGATTTTGCCCCCAAGTGGACGTTTGCAATGTCTAGAGACTTTTTGATTGTTCGATAGTAACCTTGGTGGCACAGTGGTTAAAAGCTATGAGTGCTAACCAAAAGGTCGGCAGTTAGAATTCACCAGCCGCTCCTTGGAAACCCTATGGAGCAGTTCTATTCTGTTCTATAGGGTTGCTATGAGTCGGAATCGACCTGACAGCAGTGGGTTTGGTTTGGTTTTTATATGTCGAAATAAGTATAGTGGTTAAATGCTACAGCTGTTAACCAAAGGGTTGGCAGTTCGAATCCACCAGGCGCTCCTTGGAAACTCAGGCAGTTCTACCCTGTCCTCTAGGGTCGCTATGAGTCGGAATCAATTCGCCGGCACTGGGTATTTTTTTTTAAATAAGTGTTACTAATATCTAATGGGTAGAGATCTGAGGTGCTATTAAATGCCTATAATACATAGGACAGCCCCCCCAAACAAGGAATTATCTGGTCCAAAATGTCAATAATATTGAGATTGGGAAGCCCGGGTCTAAATATTTACATTTATTGTGGGAACTTATTATATTTTTAATTAGAGAGAAAACTTATTTCCATCTTTGGAAAAAATATTCTTAAAATACTCAAAAGGCAGGAACTCTATGAATAATTAATAGCTGACATCTTAGACTTTGAGCCTAAGGACTAAGGAATTAAACTCCCTTTAAAATTCCAATCGTATAACTAAAAGGTATTGGTCCGTACTGAGGATTCCAGTAGCTTCTACTGTGTAAGTTTAATGCTTCAAATATTGCTTAAAAGCAGTGGTTTTCACACTATGTTCTCTAAAAATCTGGTATTCTCCAGAGGTGTCTTAGGGGGTGGGGGGTGGTCTTGGGGGATAGGGCACTGGGCCTCCCATTCTCATTCTAACAGAGCAGTTTTGTGCTTGAGAATCAAGTTCCCAACAACTACAAATGGTTTGTAAACCACAGTACTTTAAAATGCAATAAATCTGACAGACAACTAGACTTTAAAACCCTCCTGATGGATGTTCACATACAACCTATGAAGTAAACCAGCAGAAAACAAACAACCTGAATCCAGTCAAGATTCTACATCTAACAACCAATATAACAGAAATATAAGAAACAGAGAAACACAGTAAACGACATCTTGGGAATGCAATTAGTGAAATCCAGACTTTGAAAAGAACTCTATAGAACAAATGACTTCGCTTCAACAGAAGTTTGCAAGGAGCAAAAAAGAGAGAGAAAATGAAGGGCAATCTATTAATATGCAAGAGACCAATCAAATAGTCACACTGTAAGAACATTACTTGGGTCATAATTCAAACAAACTATAAACCAAACCAACCAACCAAACAAACAAAAAAACTCAAAACCCCACTATAAGATAATTGAGGAAGAGTGAACACACTGACCAGACATTTGATGATATTAAGGAATTATCATGAATTTTTTTTAAGTATGATAATGGTATTGTGGTTATGGTTTCTGTAAAAGTCTTTGTGAAAGAAAGAAACTGAAATATTTACAGATGAAATAATGTGATGTCTAAGATTTACTTCAAAATAACCTGGGGGCAGGTGGATAGGGAACAGATGACAAAAGGCTGGCCACCCACAGTTAACTGTCAAGGCTGGGCGATGGATACCTAGAGGTTATGATATGATGCTCTCTGCTCCTAGGTATGTTTGAAATTTTCCATAATAAAAAATTGGGAAAAAAAAAAATGAATCACCATGTTCAGAAGTTAAGTGTTTTCAGAGAAAATGCTGGCCCAGAATAGAGACTCTAATTTTGGGGGGACTAATTCTCAGTTTGGGATTCACAGGACACATAAACCAAGACTTTTGGCTTTAGAATAGCCTACTGCAATTGTTGACTTTTCTCGTTATCAACTATGTCTGTGAAATCTGATGCTCTGATTACTGAAGAATATTTTTGAGCAGTACCTCTGAATCACATCTGAATAATAAGCTTTATAATTAAATTTGCAATAAAAATCTAAGCTTCAGTGATTACTATGTATTATATTATACAGCGGATTCATTCTAAGAAAGCTGCATATAAATGTAACTGAATTGAATTGAACCACATTTTGAATGGCTATGAGAGTTCATTACTGAAATCAAAGCTGTAGGTAATCCTATGACCAAGTAAATGACAACCCACCCTTTGGCTTATTTGCAAATAGGTAAAGTTTATACTAATAAAATTGAACAAACTTTTATGGTATTCTAATGTTTAACACAGGATGGAAGACAAAGATGCAATTTCAGGGACGAAAGCTCCTCATTAAAAAATTACAAAGCATTATCAAATGTATATTATGGCCTGATCTCCTTTTTTTGAAGGAGAGAAGATAGTGGGAAATACAGAAGTGATTTAATTTCAATTGCTGTTAGTTGCTGTTGAGTTGGCTCCGACTCAGGGAGACCTTACTAGTAACAGAATGAGCCACCTTCACGGTCGCCGGTCTTGTTTAGTGCCTTCCAACCTGGAAGACTCATCTTCTGGCACTATATCGAACAATACTCTGTTGTGATCCACAGGGTTTTCTGTGACTAATTTTCAGAAGTAGGCTACCAGTCCTTTCTTCCTAGACTGTCTTAGTCTGGACGCTCTGCTGGAACCTGTCCACCATGGGTGACCCTGCTCTATTTGAGATACCAGTGGTATAGCTGTTGGCATCACAGCAACACACAAGCTACCACAGTACGACAAACTGACAGATGATGGCGGTTCATTTAAACACAGCATATCAAATAGTTTTTTTTACTGCTGAGTAATAATTTACCTTGGGTACCAAAAAATAAATACTGACTCCAATTATTTTTACTGCCTGTACTACTTGGTAAGAAGATGAACATGGTTTTAAAAATACAGAAACTTACAGGAACTCAGATGTTTTTGCATTTTTCAAGTTGTTTTTCAAAACCGTTTAAAAATACAAACTTCTAAGAAAAATTACTTGTTATCATTTCTGTCTTGAGCAGGAGGTCTAATCATAGGAAACAAGAAAGCCAAATAAGTTAATGTTTTCTAGCTCTGACCTTGGATGTCTGTACCCTGGACAGTCTTACTTTCAGGTCATATCTTACCAGACAGTTTGACTCTGACTAATATAAAAGCTCATAAAGAGTCATAAGAAGAGAGATAATAACTGAATTGTGCTATAAAAAAGGAAAATAAATGGAGATGGAAGTTAACACAGGTGTTTCAATGCCTGAGTTTCAGTTGTGAACAACACAAACTGAATACAATAAAATGCCATTTAGTTCAAAAAGTAGAGGAAGAAAGAGAAGAAAATAAATTTGGGAGCAAAGTTTAGCCAACTTAAGGCAAAAATTACTGCTACAAATACTTTATATATGACACTAAACTGCAATGGATATGAATGAGAAAACCCAGATGGTATCAACCCTAAAGTGATAATACTAATAAGAGGTTTAACTGGTTATAACTCAGCATTTGCTGGGCACCAACGAAGGAGCCTATCAAAAGAGAACATTGATGAGATGAAATTCCACCCGCCAATATTTAAAATGAATTATATTTACATATCTTGAAAAAAAAAAAAACTAAGGTCTGGATGCTTCAAATACTCAAGAAGCTCAAGAAATACCTAAAATTGTCTTTTTAGCCTTTTCTTTACTGAAATTTAAATATTTTTCCAAAAAAAAAAAGAAGCTAAAATGTACTTATAGAGTCTTACTCTGGGTCACACATCCAGAAATCTGTGTAGTAAAATCAGCGTGATACATCCCATCTGTGCTAATCAGTAGTTGCACAGAAATTTTCCTATCTAGAAAATGCCCTTGTACTTTGGTACATATTATTTGATTACATTCTCCTTTTGGAGTTTAAATGATAAGATGTGACATTACCAACAACATGTGAAATACATGTAGACATTTTCCATGAGATTCTACTCACGTGCTTCCAAGGGATCCCTTCCCGCTGATATTCTTCTTGTTCTTGCTTCAGGACCAGCTGAATAAACAGCTGCTGCAGTTTCTCATTGCAGTAATTGATGCAAAATTGTTCAAAGCTACAACAAAAGGAGTAAATTAGCTTTCAACAAATAAAATAAATAAATAATAGGATATTAAGGATTTTATCAAATTTACCTGTTGTTCTCAAAGATTTCAAAGCCATAGATATCCAAGACACCAATAACAGTGTTTTTCCCATGGATTGTAGTGTCATAGTTCTTGACCTCAATAATATCGTTGATGCGAGTAACAATCCAACAAAAAAGGCGCTCATATATTGCCTGTGAGGAAGATAACACGGTAAATCCTTGCTCATTTGGAAATGAGTCCTCTGTTTGGATTTGTGATGAGTTCTAAATTCCTGTCTACTTTCTTTTTATTGCTTAGCACAGCCATTATTACCTTACGTAGAACAATTAGAAATAGAGATTATCTATTAAAAAAAGCTGCATGCTATATGTAAAACTAAAGCGTAAATGGTTTGGGTTTTTACAATATTATTGACTATTACACACATTGTATTCTCCAGGCATGTTTCCATGCCCAGATACATCAACAATTTGCTTAAATCCTCGTAAAATTCACTTAATTGCTTTACTGTTAATTTCATCAACTATAAAAATTAGGGAACCAATAAGTTAATTTCTATGCTCCGCTAAAGCTCTATAAGTTCTAAAAATATAAGTATCGTCTAATAATGCTAAATAAAGATCTGAGCAGAAAGGTCATAGTTTGAAAATCCTAGAGAATCAAAATCATACATCCAGTGCTCAAGGATATACACACCAAGACAGAGACAAAGGTACCACACACTAACACATATTCACATCTCCATACTCCCCTCCTGACATTCCTTTTGTTCCAACATCTTTCCCTTTTCTCTCCTGTTACAATGTGAGAAGGGTCTTTCCTGCCCCTAAAACCTATCCCTCCACCACTTGTGTCTCTAGCTCCTCTTCCCTTAGGTTGTCTGGGGACTTACTTCTTCAATTCCCTTCTTCGTGTCCCTCTCTTCTGGAAGAAATCAACATGCTCTACAAGGCTGCATCTTTAGAAAACCTTTCCTTAACATCTCTCTCCAGTTACCCATTCCCTTCACCTACACACATGTTTAAACACATTGCCTCCATCCTTCTACCAACCGCACCCCCAACTGAATGTATCATCAAGGATCCTAAGTAGTTCTATATAGACGTGTTCTTGTCTTTATTTTACTTAGCTACTTGGCATCATTCAACATAGTTCACCACTCTCTTCTTTAAACACTTTCCTCTCTGGGATTTGATATACCACACTTTCTCAATTTTCCACTTATTTCATTGGCTGTGTCTGGTGACCTTTAGTAGTGTCTCCTCCTCTGCCCAACCTCTAAAAGATGGTCTAACATCCTCTTTCTAAGTCATCTCACCCAGTATTAAATAATATTAATACCACACAGTGCCTGAATGTGTTATCCAAACCTGGACCTTTCCTCTGCGCTTCAGATTCACACACCTGACCACCTGACAACATCCTTAGATGCCTCACAGCCATCTCAAACTTAGGTCTTGTCAGAAGTCTTTATCATCCTACTCCTCCAACACTGTTCCTTCCCTACTTTTAACCATGAATAAATGGCACCAGAAACTAAGGAATTTATTTATCCAGCAGTATTTGCTGAGCACTTACTATGTGTACTTTGTTGGAGATACAGTGGTAAGCAAACAGAAACATGGTCTTGGCCTCCAAGGAGCTTACAGCAGGGTGAAGGAAACAATCATTCATACACACACACACACACACACACACACAGAGCAAAGGAGAACAGATAAGGTCTGAGGGGAATTGAACCTACTCAGTATTCAGGCAGGCCAGGGTAAGCTTCTCTGATAAAGCGATGAGATTAGAAGGATGAGTAAGAGTTAACTAGGCAAGAGGGGAGAGAAGAGGAATCCAGGCAGAGGAAATGGCACTTGCAGACGCCCTGTGGCTGGAAGGAGAGAGGAATAAAGAGAACTTGTAAGGCTTGAGCTAAGACTAATGTGGCTGGAATGAAGAAAGGAGGCTGGAATCTGATGTGAAATGAGGAGGGAGAGGTAGGTTTGTGTCAGAGCATGGTAAGAAATTATCCTTGACCCCTTCATGGCCCAAAACAAGTTTTGTACATTTTATTTCTCAGATACAGTCTATCGCAGATCATCCTTTCTTTCCATTCCCACTGTTACCATCCTAGCCCAAGCTGCCACCAGCTCTCTCCTGGACTATTGAAATCTCTCTTTAATTAGTTTCTTAGCTTCCACTCTTTCCCCACCCACCACAAGAGTCTCTATACTAAGGGCGAGAGTAATCTTCTCAAAAATTTCAACCTGCTGTCACTGCCCCTACTTATTAAAGTCCTCCAATAGCTCTATACAGCACTTATGATAAAAAACAAATTCTAAGACTAAAAACCAAGCCTGGTTTTTGGTTTTTTGAGGCTTACCAAAAAAATGCAGTGCCGTCAAGGCTTACAAGGGTAAAAAATGGGATAGCTAGCAAACTAACCAGCCAGCAAAAAATAAAAATGTTAGACTTGGGGGAAAAGAAAAACAACAAAAAGATAACCATGTGTCATACAGATAATAGGGTGAAAGTTGATATATGAAGAGCTGTAACAAATTGATAATAAAAAGATAACCCCAAAGAAAAATGTACAAAGTATATACCCAAACAATTCTCAGCAGAACAACTCTAAGTACCTCACAAAAACATAAAAATATGCTCAAACCCACTAGTAATGAAAAAGTAATGAGAAGCTATTACTTTACACCCATAAAATCAGTAAATTTAATGTTTAAAATCAGTATGCCCTTTGACCTAGTAAGCTCAGTCTTGGGAATCCATCCAAAGGAAATAAAGGCACTAGTGTGTAAGGAGGGATGTATAAGTGTTTGTAGCACTGTCTGTAGTGGCAAAAAATGGAAACAAAGTGAATAACTTAGGAGGAGGAGGGTTAAATAAATTATGGCAACCATCACTACAGGCCGGTGTACAGTCATTAACAAGAATCAGTCAGCTCCGCCATGGGTCTTAAAGGGGACGCCTAAGAAGCATTATTGGGAAAAACTAAATGGAAAAAGGAATGCATTTTTGGAAAACAACAAAAATCTCCTCTGTACATGTTCATATATTCTATGAAGTCTGTATTAGGTTGTTGGCCTATGCAAGGAGGAGGGCATTATGAAGTAGAATGCTAATTTGCATGGGTTATTGATGTAAACTAACACACTTTACTCTTAAAAGTGTAAAGCTCAGGGCAATTCTGCCTCCAGATTCTCCCCCACGAGATACTTTTCTCTCCTCTGCCCTTATGGTCTCCTTGGTGGGAAAGCTGGACCAGCACCGCAATCGGAGAAGGAGGAATTCCACCCCATACTTTTAATTCTCCACTCCATGCTCCTTTATTCTCCCCTAAGTACCTATAATGTTCTAGGAGTTTCACAATTATTTACCTTTCTGTAATGCAAATTACATTCCTGATGCAGTATGAAGTTTCAAACTGTGAGCTCAGAAGCAATGGTAACCAAGGAGATACTGTTTTATGGCAGCACTAAGGTGGCAAATACTCTAGTGATATAATGCCATTATCCTTTACTTTTCTGCTCTGTGATAATATATTTAAAAAACTGATATAAGGATTGGCTTTTATGGGTTCAGAGAAAGCACTTGCTACACTTGACTGGGCTTTCAGAAAACTATTTATAAGCAAATCCATAAAGCCTAGTTACTAGGAGATACTATGAAACACTTCAGTAGTTTATCATGAGGGACAGAACCAGGTTTTGTGAGACCTGATGGCTGTGCAATTTTCTGAGCCCTCTTGTAGAGAAAGAATACAAGATTTTAAACAAAATCATGGCCATGAAAAGGGCGCATGCAAGCAAGGGACCTTGAAAACTCTTAGCTTTATGATAAACTTGCTTCTGCTTTTCTCAGAACGTTTTCTAGGAATGATGCTCACCCCCCACCCCAAAGAAGAAAACCCATCACCATTGAGTCAATTCTGACTCATAGCAACCCTATAGGACAGAGCAGAACTGTCCTATAGGATTTCCAAGGAGCAGCTGGTGGATCTGAACTGCCAACCTTTTGTTTTGCAGCCAAGTTCTCAACCATTATGCCACAGGGGCTCCGTGATGCTCACAGTAAGGGAGATTTACTGTGATTGTGACGACCAAGAGTATCATGACAATTTCTAAAAGCCTTAACTGACTTTGACTCCGTTGCCGTCAAGTCGATTTCAACTCATAACGGCCCTACAGGACAGAGCCCCAGAGGGTTTCCAAGGAGTGGCTGGTGGATTCAAACTGCTGACCTTTTGGTTAGCAGCCAAGCACTTAACCACTTTCAAGCAAACTCCTACTACATCCTCATGGACTTTCACTAAAACTGCAACTGAAATCACCACCAGGTCACCAGAATGTAAGTTAAAATCTCACCTTAGCAAAGGCATCTCGGCCATAGCAGGCTTCTTGATCTGTGTGTTGCTTGTCAATGATATCACGGCCTGTAGCCACAGTCCGGTAAAGAAGGGCTTTCTCAACCATGTCAGTCTTCGTAGACAGTAATTCTGCTATGACAGGTACAACCTTGCTGTTTTCAATGAGAGGCGTGTCACCATCAACTACAAATTTTAAATTTCCCTGTATAAAAAGTGGAAAAAAACAAGACATACCATTTCTAATCAGAGTCTGAAGCAATGTCAGGGATATAACTGCCAATTTAAAAATGCAATTCAAGTGACTTTGTAGTTCCTATTTTTCTAAAGATAATTCCTACCTCTACATATAAAAACATGGCACTTCATCAAACGTTTTTCCTCTTCTACAGGCATTCTTACCTACCTTTTAATTTCCAGTGTATGTTTTTGATCTATACCAGTTTTAAATTTTTCTGTAGTCAAATCTACGAATCTTCTGTTTTAACTTTCTCTTTCTTTGGTGTTATACTTAGATGATTCCTACTCCAAAGGTTTTAGGAATAATAAATATTTTCTTCTATTATTTTTATACCTTTTTTTCCCCTTACATTTAAACGTTCAATCCACCTGCAATATATTTTGGTATAGGGCATAAGGTAAGGATCTAACTATTTTTTCAGATGGTTAGTTAGTTGTTCCGTTTTTTGAATAGTGTAGCTTTTCCTGTTGATTTGAAATGTCACCTTTATTATACATCAAACTCCCCCGAGGGTGTGGGTCTACTTATATCTCACTCATTCAACAAGGAGTAAATATTTAAGTAACTGTCTCACAGGTGTCCAGCACATCAATTGATCTGTTAATCAATCTGGTGCTACATTCGTGCAGCGACTTTTAAAGCACCGTAGCTTCTACCATCCCTTCAAATCTGGGAGAATCAGTCCTGTCGCCTCTCCTCCCTTTCCCCTGCCCTGCTACTCTTCTTTAAAAAATTTTGTTTGATCGCCTTATATGTTTACTGTCCCAGATAAATTCCAGAATCATTATGTCAAATTAAAAACAAAATACAATTCCTGTTTGCATTCTGAGAGGGAGCCTTGCACTGTATTTATGAACGGACTCAAGGAGATGAGACAGTTTACAACACTACGCTCTTCCCACTTGGGAGCATTTATTTTTATTTATTTATTTAAATTAACTTTTATTAAGCTTCAAGTGAACATTTACAGTTCCAATCAGTCTGTCACATGCAAGTTTACATACATCTTACTCCCTTCTCCCACTTGCTCTCCCCCTATTGAGTCAGCCCTTTCAGTCTCTCGTTTCGTGCCAATTTTGCTGTCTTCCCTCTCTCTCTATCTTCCCATCCCCCCTCCAGTCAAGAGTTGCCCACACACTCTCCAGTGTCCACCTGATTTAATTAGCTCACTCTTCATCAGCATCTCTCTCCCCCCCGCTGACCAGTCCCTTTCATGTCTGATGAGTTGTCTTCGGGGATGGTTCCTGTCCTGTGCCAACAGAAGGTCTGGGGAGCATTGCCGCCGGGATTCCTCTAGTCTCAGTCAGACCATTAAGTATGGTCTTTTTATGAGAATTTAGGGTCTGTATCCCACCTGATCTCCTGCTCCCTCAGGAGTTCTCTGTTGTGCTCCCTGACAGGGCAGTCATCGATTATGGCCGGGCACCAACTAGTTCTTCTGGTCTCAGGATGATGTAGGTCTCTGGTTCATGTGGCCCTTTCTGTCTCTTGGGTTCTTAGTTGTTGTGTGACCTTGGTGTTCTTCATTTTCCTTTGATCCAGGTGGGTTGAGACCAATTGATGTATCTTAGATGGCCGCTTGTTGGCATTTAGGACCCCAGACGCCACATTTCAAAGTGGGATGCAGAATGTTTTCATAATAGAATTATTTTGCCAATTGACTTAGAAGTCCCCTCAAACCATGTTCCCCAGACCCCAGCCCCTGCTCCGCTGACCTTTGAAGCATTCATTTTATCCCAGAAACCTCTTTGCTTTTAGTCCGGTCCAATTGGTCTGACCTTCCTTGTATTGAGTGTTGTCTTTCCCTTCACCCAAAGCAGTTCTTATCTACTGATTGATCAATAAAAAACCCTCTCCCTCCCTCCCTCCCTCCCTCCCTCCCCCCTTCGTAACCACAAAAGTATGTGTTCTTCTCAGTTTTTTCTATTTCTCAAGATCTTATAATAGTGGTCTTATACAATACTTGTCCTTTTGCCTCTGACTCATTTCGCTCAGCATAATGCCTTCCAGATTCCTCCATGTTATGAAATGTTTCAGAGATTCGTCACTGTTCTTTATCGATGCGTAGTATTCCATTGTGTGAATATACCACAATTTATTTACCCATTCATCCGTTGATGGACACCTTGGTTGCTTCCAGCTTTTTGCTATTGTAAACAGAGCTGCAATAAACATGGGTGTGCATATATCTGTTTGTGTGAAGGCTCTTGTATCTCTAGGGTATATTCCGAGGAGTGGGATTTCTGGGTTGTATGGTAGTTCTATTTCTAACTGTTTAAGATAACGCCAGATGGATTTCCAAAGTGGTTGTACCATTTTACATTCCCACCAGCAGTGTATGAGAGTTCCAATCTCTCCGCAGCCTCTCCAACATTATTTTGTGTTTTTTGGATTAATGCCAGTCTAGTTGGTGTGAGATGGAATCTCATCGTAGTTTTAATTTGCATTTCTCTAATGCCTAATGATCGGGAGCATTTTCTCATGTATCTGTTGGCTGCCTGAATATCTTCTTTAGTGAAATGTGTGTTCATATCCTTTGCCCACTTCTTGATTGGGTTGTTTGTCTTTTTGTGGTTGAGTTTTGACAGAATCATGTAGATTTTAGAGATCAGGCGCTGGTCTGAGATGTCATAGCTGAATATTCTTTCCCAGTCTGTAGGTGGTCTTTTTCCTCTTTTGGTGAAGTCTTTAGATGAACATAGGTGTTTGATTTTTAGGAGCTCCCAGTTATCTGGTTTCTCTTCATCATTTTTGGTAATGTTTTGTATTCTGTTTATGCCCTGTATTAGGGCTCCTAGGGTTGTCCCTATTTTTTCTGCCATGATCTTTATCGTTTTAGTCTTTACGTTTAGGTCTTTGATCCACTTGGAGTTAGTTTTTGTGCATGATGTGAGGTATGGGTCCTGTTTCATTTTTTTGCAAATGGATATCCAGTTATGCCAGCACCATTTGTTAAAAAGACTATCTTTTCCCCAATTAACTGACACTGGTCCTTTGTCAAATATCAGCTGCTCATACGTGGATGGATTTATATCTGGGTTCTCAATTCTGTTCCATTGGTCTATGTGCCTGTTGTTGTACCAGTACCAAGCTGTTTTGACTACTGTAGCTGTATAATAGGTTCTGAAATCAGGTAGAGTGAGGCCTCCCACTTTCTTCTTCTTTTTCAGTAATGCTTTGCTTATCCGGGGTTTCTTTCCCTTCCATATGAAATTGGTGATTTGTTTCTCTATCCCCTTAAAATATGACATTGGAATTTGGATCGGAAGTGCGTTATATGTATAGATGGCTTTTGGTAGAATAGACATTTTTACTATGTTAAGTCTTCCTATCCATGAGCAAGGTATGTTTTTCCACTTAAGTATGTCCTTTTGAATTTCTTGTAGTAGAGCTTTGTAGTTTTCTTTGTATAGGTCTTTTACATCCTTGGTAAGATTTATTCCCAAGTATTTTATCTTCTTGGGGGCTACTGTGAATGGTATTGATTTGGTTATTTCCTCTTCGGTGTTCTTTTTGTTGATGTAGAGGAATCCAAGTGATTTTTGTATGTTTATTTTATAACCTGAGACTCTGCCAAACTCTTCTATTAGTTTCAGTAGTTTTCTGGAAGATTCCTTAGGGTTTTCCGTGTATACGATCATGTCATCTGCAAATAGTGATAGCTTTACTTCCTCCTTGCCAATCCGGATACCCTTTATTTCTTTGTCTAGCCTAATTGCCCTGGCTAGGACTTCAAGTACGATGTTGAATAAGAGCGGTGATAAAGGGCATCCTTGTCTGGTTCCCGTTCTCAAGGGAGATGCTTTCAGGTTCTCTCCATTTAGAGTGATATTGGCTGTTGGCTTTGCATAAAAAAAAAAAAAAAAACTAGTTGCCCTTTATTATGTTGAGGAATTTTCCTTCAACTCCTATTTTGGTAAGAGTTTTTATCATAAATGGGTGTTGAACTTTGTCAAATGCCTTTTCTGCATCTATTAATAAGACCATGTGGTTTTTATCTTTTGTTTTATTTATGTGATGGATTACATTAGTGGTTTTTCTGATATTAAACCAGCCTTGCATACCTGGTATAAATCCCACTTGATCAGGGTGAATTATTTTTTTGATGTGTTGTTGGATTCTATTGGCTAGAATTTTGTTGAGGATTTTTGCATCTATGTTCATGAGGGATATAGGTCTATAATTTTCTTTTTTTGTAATGTCTTTACCTGGTTTTGGTATCAGGGAGATGGTAGCTTCATAGAGTGAGTTGGGTAGTATTCCGTCTTTTTCTATGCTTTGAAATACCTTCAGTAGTAGTGGTGTTAAGTCTTCTCTGAAGGTTTGGTAGAACTCTGCAGTGAAGCCGTCCGGGCCAGGACTTTTTTTTGTTGGGAGTTTTTTGATTACCGTTTCAATCTCTTTTTTTGTTATGGGTCTATTTAGTTGTTCTACTTCTGAATGTGTTAGTTTAGGTAGGTAGTGTTTTTCCAAGAATTTATCCATATCTACTAGGTTTTCAAATTTGTTAGAGTACAATTTTCCATAGTAATCTGAAATGATTCTTTTAATTTCATTTGGTTCTGTTGTGATGTGGTCCTTCTCGTTTCTTATTCGGGTTATTTGTTTCCTTTCCTGTTTTTCTTTAGTCAGTCTAGCTAATGGTTTATCAATTTTGTTAATTTTTTCAAAGAACCAGCTTTGGGCTTTGTTAATTCTTTCAATTGTTTTTCTGTTCTCTAATTCATTTAGTTCAGCTCTAATTTTTACTATTTGTTTTCTTCTGGTGCCTGATGGGTTCTTTTGTTGCTCACTTTCTATTTGTTCAAGTTGTCAGGGCAGTTCTCTGCTTTTGGCTCTTTCTTCTTTTTGTATGTGTGCATTTATCGATATAAATTGGCCTCTGAGCACTGCTTTTGCTGTGTCCCAGAGGTTTTGATAGGAAGTATTTTCATTCTCGTTGCTTTCTAGGAATTTCCTTATTCCCTCCTTGATGTCGTCTATAACCCAGTCTTTTTTCAGGAGGATACTGTTCATTTTCCAAGTATTTGATTTCTTTTCCCTAGTTTTTCTGTTATTGATTTCTAGTTTCATTGCCTTGTGGTCTGAGAAGATGCTTTGTAATATTTCGTTGTTTTGGACTCTGCAAAGATTTGTTTTATGTCCTAATATGTGGTCTATTCTAGAGAATGTTCCATGTGCACTAGAAAAAAAAGTATATTTTGCAGCAGTTGGGTGGAGAGTTCTGTATAAGTCAATGAGGTCAAGTTGGTTGATTGTTGTAAGTAGGTCTTCCGTGTCTCTATTGAGCTTCTTACTGGATGTCCTGTCCTTCTCCGAAAGTGGTGTGTTGAAGTCTCCTACTATAAATGTGGAGGTGTCTATCTCACTTTTCAATTCTGTTAAAATTTGATTTATGTATCTTGCAGCCCTGTCATTGGGTGCATAAATATTTAATATGGTTATGTCTTCCTGATCAATTGTCCCTTTTATCATTATATAGTGTCCTTCTTTATCCTTTGTGGTGGATTTAAGTCTAAAGTCTATCTTGTCAGAAATTAATACTGCTACTCCTCTTCTTTTTTGCTTATTGTTTGCTTGATATATTTTTTTTCCATCCTTTGAGTTTTAGTTTGTTTGTGTCTCTAAGTCTAAGGTGTGTCTTTTGTAGGCAGCATATAGATGGATCGTGTTTCTTTATCCAGTCCGTGACTCTCTGTCTCTTTATTGGTGCATTTAGTCCATTTACATTCAGCGTAATTATAAATAAGTTTTTAGTGCTGTCATTTTGATGCCTTTTCATGTGTGTTGTTGGCCATTTCATTTTTCCACATACTTTTTTGTGCTGAGGCGTTTTTCTTAGTAGATTGTGAGATCCTCATTTTCATAATGTTTAACTTTATGTTAGTTGAGTCGTTACGTTTTTCTTGACTTTTTTCTTGAGTTATGGAGTTGATATTCCTTTTTGTGGTTACCTTATTATTTACCCCTATTTTTCTAAGTAAAAACCTAACTTGTATCGTTCTATATCGCCTTATATCACTCTCCATCTGGCAGTTCAATGCCTCCTATATTTAGTCCCTCTTTTTGATTATTGTGATCTTTTATCTATTGATTTCCATGATTCCCTGTTATGTGTATTATTTTATTTATTTATTTATTTTTTAGAATTAATCTTAATTTGTTTGTTTTTGTGCTTTCCCTATTTGAGTTGATATCAGGACATTCTGTTTTGTGACCTTGTATTGTGCTGGTATCTGATATTATTGGTCATCTGACCAAACAATCTCCTTTAGCATTTCTTGTAGCCTTGGTTTGGTTTTTGCAAATTCTCTAAACTTGTGTTTATCTGTAAATATCTTAATTTCGCCTTCATATTTCAGAGAGAGTTTTGCTGGATATATGATCCTTGGTTGGCAGTTTTTCTCCTTCAGTGCTCTGTATACGTCGTCCCATTCCCTTCTTGCCTGCATGGTTTCTGCCGAGTAGTCTGAACTTATTCTTATTGATTCTCCCTTGAAGGAAACCTTTCTTTTCTCCCTGGCTGCTTTTAAAATTTTCTGTTTATCTTTGATTTTGGCAAGTTTGATGATAATATGTCTTGGTGTTTTTCTTTTTGGATCAATCTTAAATGGGGTTCGATGAGCATCTTGGATAGATATTCTTTCATCTTTCATGATGTCAGGGAAGTTTTGTGTCAGGAGTTCTTCAACTATTTTCTCTGTGTTTTCTGTCCCCCCTCCCTGTTCTGGGACTCCAATCACTCACAAGTTATCCTTCTTGATAGAGTCCCACATGATTCTTAGGGTTTCTTCATTTTTTTTAATTCTTTTATCTGATTTTTTTTCAGCTATGTTGGTGTTGATTCCCTGGTCCTCCAGATGTCCAAGTCTACATTCTAATTGCTCGAGTCTGCTCCTCTGACTTCCTATTGCGTTGTCTAATTCTGTAATTTTATTGTTAATCTTTTGGATTTCTACATGCTGTCTCTCTATGGATTCTTGCAACTTATTAATTTTTCCACTATGTTCTTGAATAATCTTTTTGAGTTCTTCAACAGTTTTATCAGTGTGTTCCTTGGCTTTTTCTGCAGTTAGCCTAATTTCATTTGTGATGTCTTTAAGCATTCTGTAAATTAGTTTTTTATATTCTGTATCTGATAATTCCAGGATTGTATCTTCATTTGGGAAAGATTTTGATTCTTTTGTTTGGGGGGTTGGAGAAGCTGTCATGGTCTGCTTCTTTATGTGGTTTGATATGGACTGCTGTCTCCGAGCCATCACTGGGAAACTAGTTTTTCCAGAAAATCCACTAAAAAAAAATGCATTCAGATCCCTATCAGAGTTCTCCCTCTGGCTCAGGCTATTCGGATGTTAATGGAGCCACCTGGGGAGGGTGGGGGAGGGATCAGAGAGCTAGGAGTGTAGCACCTCAGAATACAGCCAGAGTTGTCTGTCTTACTTGGAATGACTCTTATATCTGAGATTTCCGTGGGGCGCGTCGCCTATATGTACTGGCTGTGTGGAGATTGCCCCCCGGGGGATCTGGCCTGCTGGCGTCACGGTCAGATCCTCTGCTGTTAGCCCCACCCCCAAGGTTAAGGCTCCCCTACTGGGACGGTGCACTCCCGTCTCCAAAATCAGTCGGTGTCTCCCGGGGACTCCCCGTCCCGCCGGCCGCGTCGCCCGCCGCTCCCGAGAACCGGGTGGGCTCCCGCCCCGGAGTCAGCTCAGGAGAGCGGAGCAGGTCCCCGCGCCTGAGTCGCGACTGTGCGTCCCGGCTGGGGCGCCGCTCTCCCTGCTCCAAGACCAAGCACTGCCTCCCGGGGACTTCCTCCACCGGCCGCTCAGCCACACCGCCCGCGCGAACCGGCTGGGCCCTCGCGATCCAGTTGGGACCGCCCCAGGGTCAATTCAGGGGAATGTAGCTGATCCCCGCGCTCACGCCCCGCCCGTGCCCGCCAAAATCCCGGCGGGATGGCTCCCCGGCTGGGACGCTGCTCTCCCAGCTCCAAGACCAGTCACTTCCTCCCGGGGACTTCTCCCTCCGGCGCACCGCACCGCGCGAACTGGGTGGGCGCCGCCCACAGGAACGGCTGGGTCCCCCCCCCGGGTCAATTCAGAGGAATGTAGCTGGTCCCCGCACTCATGCCCCGCCCGTGACCGCCAAAATCCCGGCGGGACGGCTCCCCGGCTGGAACGCTGCTCTCCCCGCTCCAAGACCAGTCACTGCCTCCCGGGGACTTCTCCCTCTGGCGCGCCGCTGGCGCGAACTGGGTAGGCGCCACCCGCACGAATGGCCGGGCACCCCCCAGGGTCAATTCAGGGGAATATAGCTGGTCCCCATGCTCACGCCCCACCCGCGCCCGCCAAAATCCTGGCGGGACGGCTCCCCGGCTGGGACGCTGCTCTCCCCGCTCCAAGACCAGTCACTGCCTCCCAGGGACTTCTCCCACCGGCTGCGCCGCCACTCTGCCCGCACCAACCGGCTGGGTTCCCTCCCGGGATGAGTTCGGGGGGTAGGGCTGGGCCCCTTGTCTGTGCCGTCTGCCCCCCTGGGCTCTGCCCCGAATCGGGCTCCGAAGGTCACCTGCCTGGTACACCGGCTCCTGGCTCTGAAAACAATCGCTGTCTCCCCGTATTTGTTCGTTCTCTGTCTCTAAATCTGTGTTTGTTGTTCAGAGTTTGTAGATTGTTATGTACGTGATCGATTCACTTGTTTTTCTGAGTCTTTGTTGCAAGAGGGATCTGCGGTAGCATCCACCTAGTCCGCCATCTTGGCCCCGCCTCCCGGGAGCATTTATTTACCATGCCATTTATAGTACTACATATTTTCCCTACAGGTCGTGTGTCTTTCTGATTCATTTAGGGTTAAATCTTACTACATTAAAGTGAAAGGGTAATTTTTATTCCAGATTTGAATTCATACTGTTACTCTTTTATTATAGTCACATGCCCGTTATATTTTAAGCATCTCTAATTAAATAAACAAAGGAGCCCTGGTGGTGCAACCGTTAAGTGCTCGGCTGCTGAATAAACGGTTGGCAGTCCAAGCTCACCCAGTGGGGTGTGGGGAGACAGACCTGTCAATCTGCTCCCATAAAGATTACAGCCTAGAAAACCCTAGGAAGTAGTTCTGTTCCGTCACACAGGGGTTGCTATGGGTTGAAAATCTACTTGACAGCACTTAACAACAACAATTATATAAATATTAATGAAGCTTAGCATATTACTTTTTTTTTTTCAAAGTTTAGTATACCAAAAACCCGTTGCCATCGAGTGGATTCCGACTCATAGCAACCCTACAGAACAAAGTAGAACTGCCCCATAGGGTTTCCAGGGAGCAGCTGGTGGATTCGAACTGCTGACCTTTTGGTTAGCAGCTGAGCTCTTAACCACTGCACCACCAGGGCTTCAAGTTTAGTATAGGACAGTAGAAAAAAACTGGACCCTAGGTCTGCTGCCCTGGCTTACAGCGTTGGCTCTGCAACGAGCTGGCTGTGCCTTTGAGCCAGCCATGCCACTCCTCTAGGCCTAACCCCCCACCTGTAATATAAACCCAAAAAAAACCAAACCCGCTGCCATCGAGTTGATAACGACTTATAGCAACCTTATAGGACAGAGCAGAACTGCCCTGTAGGGTTCCCAAGGAGCACCTCGAAGATTCGAACTGCTGACCTCTTGGTTAGCAGCCATAGTACTTAACCACTATGCCACCAGGGTTTCCCCTGTAAAATAAGAGGGTCAAAATTCCAGCTCCAATAACCTATAACTCTATGGTTCAAATGCCATTAGAAATTTATTCTGTTCAAAAGATGTCAGTTTATACCGCTGGCAGTCACATCATTGCTGAATTATTCTGTCCTTGAAATGAACCAGTTTAAAGCTTGATGACATCAGTAAGACAAACTAAAGCTGTAGTCTCAAAACCTACAGTGGCTTAGAAAATCCCTCACAATATTATAAAATGGTAAAGAGAACCACAGACATACTAATTTCTTCAAAACATGACAGAAATTTTCCTAAATAAATTACTTTTGCAATCTACAGGGGAAAAAAAAAATCTTCTGAAAGAGCATTCTGTCTCCACAGAGAGGCAATATATTCTGAGAGGCGTCCCTACTCACCAAGTGAAGAATAGTAGCCAAAATTTTATATACTGTTTGAATCTCCTCGGGTTTGAAGCCAATTACTTTCATGGCGTCAGCTACTACTTTGAATTCTGCACCATCGTTGATAGAAGACTAGGAATGAAAATGGAAATTTAAGTCACAGACGTTTCACATGAGGATTCAAACCCAGCAATTATGAAACTAAATTCAAGTTTAGCTTAGGTCTTGGAGCCTTTGTAGTAAATCAGTTGAAGTGTTGATGAGTACCCAGAGAAAAGACGAATGATTTCAGAGATGGAAGCATCACTTAGCACACACAACACTCACCTGCTAAGGAAGGCACAGGACCTGGTAAACATATGTTCAGGAGACAACCAGGAAGGCTCCTCTACCTACCAGTTCTATGACCTTGGGCAAGATATTGAACTTTGTTGAGCCTCGATTTCCTCATGGATAGAAATGGGAACAATACGTTTTTTATAGGGTTGATGTGACAATTAATGAGACTTTATATAAAGTAGCTCCCTAGTTTCTAGCATATAAAAAGCACTCAAAAAATGTCAGATATTACAATTATTATAAACTGCAAACATGCTTAAATTACGCATAAACTGGATACAAAATCTAAACCTCCTACTGTGGGGAACTGTTGGCTGCTGACAGCCATTCTCTACCCCCAGTTCTTTCTTGTTAATTGAACCCTGATTTGTTCAGCCCTGTCCAAGTGCCTAAGTCTTTCAAGATTAGCCTCCTCCACCCTTCAGGGGCTGAATCTTGATTGGTCTAAACTCTTCCTGGTGATCTTATTCCCTTTACCAAGTGATTGGTTTATCAGTGAGCGTGTGATGCCATCCTGACCAATAAGACACGAGGGAAAGCCTTCTGAGGGGGCTTCTAGGGAGGTTTCCCTAGCTCTTAAAGGGACATAAGTTGGGAACATTCACTCTGCCTGTGATTTCCTGGAACTGTTGGCGCCATCTTGGAACCCTGAGGAAAACCGGCCTAAGGGAACAAGTCAATCCACTAAGAATGGCAAAGTTGTAAATGGGGAGACAAGCAAACAACACCTGAGTCCCTAACAAGAGAGAATTAACCAAGTCGGGAACTGCCCTGTCCTAGAGTTTCTTGTTATGTGAGATAATTAAGTCCCTTATTGTTTCGGAGAATTTTAATTGGGTCTTCTCTTACCTGCAACCAAAAGCTTCTTAATCATACATGACTCCTACATTTTAGGACTGGTTAAGTACACCATAGTACATATACTGTAATACTGTATTGTTATTAAAAATTATTCTATTAATTTGTATTAGCTTATATGGGAAGATTTTAATGATTATACTATAATACGTAATAGAAGGTTTATTTAATCAGGATATATTTTATGGTTCCATAGGTATACATACACACACACACACACACATGCTGTTATCAATAATTACCTCTGGATAGTAAGATTTAAGGTAAGTTTTTTTCCGTTTTGGCTCATCTTTATTTTAGGTTTTGACTATGATCATGTATTACTTGTGTGTGTGTTAAAGAGACGAGAAGAGAGAAAAAAGAGCCAAACAAACAAAAAAACAGAAAAAAAACAAAGGGACAAAGTAGGAACGGAAAATTTCTCTAAAAAATGAATCTAAGCTAAATTTAGTTTAGAGAAAAGGCTAACTGTTAATTTAATACTTGCTTTTCATGGGGTGGTATATGACTTGGTTAATAAAAAAATGTGATGGAAAAGGAATGTCTCCAGTCACTGGTTTTCATAAGTATTAATTTCATAATCCTTCCTGTATCACTGGCCTGCTTCTCAGAAAGCTGGAGTGTTGCCCTCTATTGTTTTCAATTAATTTTCAGACAAACTTTTCTGCTATCAGACGACTGTAGAAATAAAAAGTTGGTGCAACCTAAATCTCAAACAATAGAAAATTAATTGCAACAATCTAAATATTTATTTCAATGCACAGCAATAAAAAGACAGCTAACCTTGTAACTCAGGAATAATTAGCTTCAGGTCAATAAACAAAATTAGAAACAAACAAACAAAAACACCTGCCACATCTTACAAAGTCTATATTCTTTTCTTTTCCTCCTGACTACTAAAGTAATACATTTTTATTAAAAAAAAAAACAAAAAACCTGAAAAGCAGAAGAACATAAATACCCATCATCTCAGCCATTCAAGAAGTAATTAAAATCTCTGTATAATTTGATTTTTTTTATATATCTATCCATCCATATCCTATTCTATGCATTTATGTACCCTTCCTCCTTATAAAAATAAAATATTGTAATTATTTTATAATCTACCACCAACAAACTACTGTACTTAGAATTCATTGTAAAATGGCTAGCAGAAAATTAATTAGAAATAAAAGAGCAAAAATGTGTCTGCATGTGTATGCAAGCACTCACATGTGAATGGAAGAAATGGACAATTTTTTTTTATTGTGCTTTAAGTCGAAGTTTGCAAATCAAGTCATTCTCTCATACAAAAACTTACATAACCAAACCAAACCCACTGCCGTCGAGTTGATTTCGACTTATAGCGACCCTATAGGACAGAGTAGAACTGCCCCATAGAGTTTCCAAGGAGCGCCTGGCGGATTCAAACTGCCGACCCTTTGGTTACCATCCGTAGCACTTAACCACTACGCCACCAGGGTTTCCAAAAACTTATACACACCTTGCTATATTCGTTTTTTATATTCCTAGTCACTCTCCCCCTAATGAGATAGCATACTCCTCCTCTCTACCCTGTATTTCCCCTGTCCATTCAGCCAGCTCCTGTCCCCTCTGCCATCTCATCTCACCTCCAGACAGGAGCTGCTCACATAGTTTCATGTGTCTACTTGAGCCAAGAAACTCACTCCTTACCAGTATCATTTTCTATCGCATAGTCCAATCCAATTCCTGTCTGAAGAGTTGGTTTTGGAAATGATTCCAGTCTTAGGCTTACAGAAGGTCAGGGGACCATGACCTCAACGGTCCTTCTAGTCTCAGTCAGACCATTAAGTCTGGAGAAATGGACAATTTTGAAAGCTAGATAGGCTCCCATTTTGAAAAATCAGTGAATGAAGATCAATGATATTTATTTTCAACCCAAGTGCTTTTTTATTTTCTTTTGTCTTACCTATTTACCTTTGGCCAAATTACACGGTATCTGCTTAGGAGGTAGGTTTCATAGTCATATCACTATTTTCATAGTGTCTACATCAAAGGAGTAGGAACAGGATTAAAAGAAAACATTGAACATAAGAAGCTTCTCTCATGCCAGAGAGTGATAAAATATAGAAGTGGGTTATTGTGCAAAGTTGTTGATTCAATAGTGTTTTGAATCTCTGTCCCTAACCATCTGAAGAACAAAAAAGAACAGGAGAGAGAGCTGTTGAGACATTAATTTTCTTAAAAGAATAGATAATTATTTATGTGCCTTCTAATTATTTGATTCTCTGATTATCTGAGCAATCTTGAAGAAATTCTCACCTTTAATTGAGCTCCTCCACGGATATAGTTGTAAGATGAAAGGGATTTCTGGAGATGTAGGGAACGCAGAAGCTGCTCTGAACCCCCTTGAAGTAGCTGAAAAATATTTAATTAAAAATAAACTGGCAAAGTATATACTAAAATAAATCAAATATTCTAACTTAGTGGTAAGCTAGCTTTTATTTATTTTCTGGGCTTACTTCATTTAAGTCCTCCTACTTCTAGCTTGGAAACCTTGGTGGCATCATGGTTTAGTGCTACAGCTACTAACCAAAAGGTCAGCGGTTCGAATCCACCAGGCGCTCCCTGGAAACCCTATGGGGCAGCTCTACTCTGTCCTATAGGGTTGCTGTGAGCCAGAATCGACTCGATGGCAATGGGTTTGGTTTTGGTTTTTTATTCCTAGCTTGGAGCCCTGCAGTGGTTTTAAGAGCCAGGCGAGCTATGGCTGCTGACCAAAAGGTTAGCAGTTCGAATCCACCAGCAACTCTTTGGAAACTCTATGGGGCATCTCTACTCTGCCCTACAGGGTCGCTATGAGTTGGAATTGACTTGACGGCAACAGGTTTGGTTTTTTTGGTTTACTCCTAGCTTGAGTTCCTGGGTGGTACAAATGGTTAAACACACGACTACTGGCCAGAAAGTTGGCACTTCAAACCCACTCAGAGGGAAGACAGCCTTCACAATCTGCTTCTGAAAGGTCATAGCCTTGAAAACCTTATGGAACAGCTCTACTCTGCACACACAGGGCCTCCATAAATTGGAATCAACTTGATGGCAGTCAACAACAACAGTATTCTTAGCTTTGAAGAATTTTCACCTTGAAGGTAAATGGCTTTAACATCATCAGTTATGGAGAATATTATGGCACCGTGGAGGAAATTACTTACAGTCTCAGCTTACTCACTGCGTAACTGGGATAAAATGTTCATGCTTTTTTTGTGGTCATTTGTAAAACAGGATCCTATGCTCTGTGGTGGTCACTTGCTTAAAAAAAACCTCATCACTGTCGAGTTGATTCTGACTCACAGTGACTCTACAGGACAGAGTAGAAGTGCCCCGTAGGGTTTCCAAGGCTGTAATCTTTACGGAAGTAGACTGCCACATCTTTCTCCTGAGGAGCTGCTACTGGGTTCGAACTGCCAACAGTTTGGTTAAGAGCCGAGCGCTTAGCCACTGTGCTGCCAGGGCTCCTTGTCACCTGCTTAGACGTCTCATTATCCAGACAGAATGTAGTTGTGTTTCAGAATTTAGAGAAACCAACACCGCCATGGAACCAAGTTGTCAGCAGAGTCATATGCTGAATCACACTGGAAACAGCTTTTTCTTATTCATCTATTTATCTCAGAAAAGTAGGGCAATTGGATAACCGTGACTGTAGTGTTAGATAAAGAAAAATTTTAACACTTTCATCAGAGTGGGAAAGCACTAGGAAAAAGGTATAGGTTCTTGAAATAAGCAGAATCCTTTTATATGTAACTGATACAGTGGGATAAAATAATGAGAGAGAAACAGTTTATTCAAAACATGGGTGATTGTCAACAAAAACACAAAATACTGATAGCCCTTTTATACAGAGCAGAGCGTGCCTTTGGGAGGCACTGTGTTTAAATTTTCTATATTAAACTGTATGCTTTGGATTGATCATAAGGGGTGACTACTAGATTTTTTAAATTGATTTTTTTTTAACCAAATATACCAGAAATTGTATATACAAATGAGTAGTTGTTGTGTGCTGTTGAGTCGATTCGACTCAGAGACCCCGTGTGACAGAGGAGAGCTGTCCCATAGGGTTTTCCAGGCTGTAAACTTTACGGAAGCAGATCACCAGGTCCTTCTCCCTCGGAGCCGCTGGGTAGGTTTGAACTGTCAGCCTTTCCAGGAGCAGCCAAGTGCTTAACCATTGCTCGTTAAAACAGTTACCTAGAAGTAATTAAACCTAACCGAATTCTATCCAAATTGTACTGTCACCAATCAAACATTTTTAAGTACTCTTTTGGAATCACTAACTTTAGAGATACTTTACAAATAGGAATCAATTTCATTAATTTATAGTTTTAATTTTTCAAAATCCCAAACAGTACTGCTTAGTTTGAACAACTGTATTATTTATTAGCCTAGGTTTATATTACTTTGGGCTTTAAAACATAGTAATGTATCGAATTTGCCTTCTGTGAGCAAAGGCTTTGCCAAAAGGAGGACTATTGAAAAACTCAGGCCTTAGACTCTAAAAAAAAAAAAATTTTTTTTTTTTAGACTCTAAAAGCTCTCCCAAAAAGAGGTATTCAAAAACTGGTTTTCAAAGCAGTTACAGTTTTGATGGGATAAAGAAGACAATTCTCATTTGAATGTATAAATCCTGGTTTGTTTTTTTTTAGGTAATCATATTGCTTTACAGTCTCTACTAAGCAAATGAAGCTAAGTTTGTATTCCGATCTCTGAAGCTCCCAAACAGGGGACAACAGCTTCAATTCAGAATATAACAAAATTAATTTAACATATCCAGAATTTACCATTTCAAAAGATTTTACAGCCATTAAACTGTAATCTACATCGCAAGTAAATGAAGGTGTTGTTCAACCAGGGCAGTCATCTGCTCGGCTGAACACCTGCCAGCTCTTTATAATAGCTGAGCTCTTCAGATCTCTGGAGAAGGAGGCGGGGTAGTGTGTGTGTGAGTGCGCGTGCAAATGGGTGTGTATGCGTAATGTATTGTGGGTCAGTGGAGATGGGGAGGCAGGGGCAATAATTAAAAAATATTCACTTCCTGCACAATTGAGCAAACAATCAATCATCTTCGTCACAGGAGATTACTAACCTGGTAGAAAGAATGAAAGCTTCTTTCTCCAGGCTGTTGCACAATCACTCGAGACTAAGGAAAAAAAATGCATTAAAATGGTTAATCTGAAAATGTGCACCTAAAATAGAATGGAAGTCACTTTCTCCAGGAATCCTCTATCTACACCGTATTTAAATGTCCTAAAGGCCCCATGGATAGTACCTATCTAAGACAGGGTCTTCTCTATGGGGCTTTTCTGCAATTTTTATACTGTTTAAAATAGACGTTCCTAAACTATCTGAATAATGACGCTAGTTTGATTTTTTTTTTTTTAATTTGGAGGTTAAATGTGGAGTTTTCTCAGGGGTCTTAGAACTGGGGCGAACACGAAGGAATGTTTAGAGAGGAATAGTCTCAACATTCCCTTCTTTTTCAAGGTCTGCTGGCACTTCAAAGAGCAATGCCTTATATCCTGTAATAAAATCAGTTGAGCAAGATCAGCCCACAGGGACCTCTGCCTTAAACAGTTCCAAAAACACTGCCATTAAGAGGGCTCAAAGTGTATGTTCAAAGGGATCCTTTTGATCAAATGTGTGTGTATATATATAGTGGTGCCGTGAAACACTTCAGAAAAAAAAAAGGCCGATAAGACCTGGCATTTCCTGTCCTTTTTCAAATGACTGATAAAATACTTAGGTCCAGAAACAGTTTTACTGTGCCTTAATGAACAAAAATAAAGATTACACTGCATTATACTGCAATAAGGAACGGGATGGCACGACTGGGGTAGGAAACCCTATTAACTGAGAAGGCAAGTCAGTGTAGTTCTGAGTACAATTCCAGGTGGAGACTTAACTTTGTAAAGTCCAATCATAACTGCAAAAAGCAGGTGAATGAGCTCTGTGAGCTCTCTTGCAGTCAGGTCCAATGACAACCAAGACTAGTTAGGACACACCCTCCAGCAGTCACGAGAAGGAAATTTTAACGGGATCTTCCAGAAATCTGGCCTAGCATCCACATAGGCAGATAAAAACACACTCTCAGTTTTCACTAGCCACTTGCAGCACACTTCACAAGTAGGCTGTCAGATCACAGAATACATCTATGATACTCTAGGTAAGCGATCAGCAAATGGCAACTAAAAGAAAATGAGACTCCACATTAAAATACAAAAAATATGGAAGATGCTGATGTGTAAAAAGTGTAGAACTGATTAGGCTTAGATTGTTTTTTAGTTAAACCTTATCCAGAAGTTGGCACGCACTCAGATATCACACCTATCCCCCCAACACACACACATATACACACCTAAATCCTTATCTACAAAGTCCGTAACTTTTTCCCACTTGATACTGTAAGTGCTAATTAGAGAATACAAATAGAGAATATCTTTTAATAGGAAACTAACTGAGGAACAGGAAAGGAGGGAGAAGAGTATTAAAAGCTACTTTAAAGCAATAAAAAAGTTCTATAAATATATTAAATTTTTTTTTTTAACGTTCAGCATTTATGAACATTACTCTCAGAAATTAAGTAAAATTTACCTTCTCCAATAAGTAGTTATTGATATGTCCACCAATTGGGTCCCCCTTGAAATCAAAGTTGATATCCATATACTTTCCGAACCTGCTAGAGTTATCGTTACGGTTGGTTTTGGCATTTCCAAAAGCTTCCAAGACACAGTTGGACTTAAGCAACATATTCTTCACTCTTTAACACAGATAAACGAAAGTCATTATACAAAGGCTTAGGGATTGAGCCTTTTAAAAAACTGGATTTAGTTAAAACACATGGGAATATTTACACAAAGATGCTGACCGTAGCACTGTTTGCAATGTGAAATTACAAACAACTGAAAGGTCCACCAATAAAAAAAAAAAAAAAAACTTAGGGATGGATAAAAATACACTTTTGTTTCTCAATATAAAATGAAATACCATACCAGTACTACAAAGAACAAAGTGCTTCAATACACACTGAAATAAAATGATATGCAGGATACAGGAATGAATGAAAAATCAAGTTGCAAAATAACACATATGGTGGGATCTTTGTATGTGTGCACATGTGTGCATGTGCCCATGTGTTAGTAAATGCTTAAAAATCTGGAGGGAACAGCACACCTTATTAAGGTAATCTAGGCACGAGGTTGATAGGGTAGGCAGAATAGATTTGGGGGACTTTCACCTTCAACGTAATTCTGTAATTTCTTATTTTTCCTTTAAATGAAGATGTTTTACTTCCACAAAGAAAAAAACTTTAAAAGCTAATTTCGGGGGGCGGGGGGGAAGAACAGGTGATACAGAAAATGAGAGCCTCTAGTCAAATCCTAATTTTAAAAAGGCCTCATGGAATAAGAAATTTTATTGCACTAAGTTATACATCATAAAGTTGGTCTTTACTAATGAAAAAATTGTTCATTATCATGTCTGAAGCTATGTGCAATCTCTCCTTTGTATCAGTTATTTAATTCACTACTTTATTCAACAAACGCTAACTTTCCGCAGAGTAATCTCTCCCAGTGCCTACATTTTAATTTCATGCCAGTTCTTATGTCTTTTTTTTTATTTCACTGAAAAAATTCCTTTTATGTATATAAATTCCTCTCACATATAAATTCTCCTGCAGGTCTACAGAAATAACTTTAGCCATGGACATGAGCTGACGCAGCAGATCCACTGTTACTCCCTTAATTACTACTGCGAGTGACCACACGACCAATCTGCTCGTAAATGAAAGCGTACTTTTAAAACGTGGGGAAAAACTGCTTGCTTATGTGAAATGAGAACTACATATGGTAAATAAAGGAAAAACCCCAAAACCCACTGCCATCAAGTCCATTCTGCCTCATACTGACCCTATCTACATAGGAACAGAGTAGAACTGCCCCAGAGGATTCTGAAGGCTGTAAGTCTTTACAGGGGCAGACTGCCACATCTGTCGCCTGTGAAGCGGCTGGTGGGTTTGAACCACCTATCTTTCCGTTAGCAGCTGAGAGCTTTAACCACTGTGCATCAGGGCTCCTTAAATAAAGGAACTGTCTATGAAACTGTGGTAGATATGCTTTTGAGAGACTGATAAATTACACACGCCTTATTCTTTTTTATGCCAACTGAATTTAAAAATAAAATTAATTTAGTCCTCAGCTAGTTACTCTCCTGAGCTCCAGAGGGAATTAAGAAAGCTTACTGATATCCTTGTCCTTGTCAAATCAGATGGTAAAGTCAGATTCAGAAATGGGGACATCACAATTAAGAAAAACACCTCTTTTAACCTAGCAATCCAGCCCAACTATGATGAAAAGACAAAAGCCCATGTAGGAGAGTCTAATCTAAATCCCCCTTCTTTCCTATCAATCCGGTATCCTTCACTTTACGTGCACAAAATTGAAGGTTGTGACGTGCACCTGAGGTGTGACTCTTCAGTAATGCAATACTTAATAACAAAAAGACACACCAGAATTTATGCTGTTATTAAAACGTATTGATCTCTGAAACCCACTTTGGACAACTTTGTACTCTTCTCTTCAAAAAGTCTACACCATATAAGGAAGTCAATCATGTTACTTTATAGCCACATTTCTTCTTCTTTTTTTTAATAAATTCATTTCTTACACATTTATTAAGCAAATATTAGGTGCCAAATGCTGGGCCCCAGACAATGCAGACCAGCTTTATTGCCCATCCCACTGTGAATGGCAGCATAGCCTGGCATGAAGCCCTTGTGGAAAATGTGATCTCATTTAGAAACTCTAATACCAGTGTGTTCTGTTACCCCTCACTTTAGGGAACCTGGGGCTCATCAGAACACAGGATAAAAAACACTAATGCCCCTGTCAGAGCTTGAACAATAAAACCTGCCAGTGTAAATTACAACATCTTTGCTGACCACAGGTAAGTCAGCAGTTATAAACTAGAATAGGGACTCTCTATCATTTGTTTCACAGTAATTTAAAAAAATGTTTAATCAGGTAAAGCGTATCATAGTAGTATTTTTCTATTAAAAACAAATATAGATATGTTGTTGTTGTTAGGTGCCATCAAGTCGGTGCCGACTCATAGCGACCCTGTGCACAACAGAACGAAACACTGCCCAGTCCTGCGCCATCCTTACAATCGCTGTTATGCTTGAGCTCATTGTTGCAGCCACTGTGTCAGTCCACCTCATTGAGGATCTTCCTCTTTTCTGCTGACCCTGTACTCTGCCAAGCATAATGTCCTTCTTCAGAGACTGATCCCTCCTACCAACATGTCCAAAGTATATAAGACTCAGTCTCTCCATCCTTGCTTCTAAGGAGCATTCTGGCTGCACTTCTTCCAAGACAGATTTGTTCGTTCTTTTCGCAGTCCATGGTATATTCAATATTCTTCGCCAACACCACAATTCAAAGGCGTCAACTCTTCTTTGGTCTTCCTTACTCATTGTCCAGCTTTCACATGAATATGATGTGATTGAAAATACCATGGCTTGGGTCAGGTGCACCTTAGTCTTCAGGGTGACATCTTTGCTCTTCAACACTTCGAAGAGGTCCTTTGCAGCAGATTTACCCAATGCAATGCGTCTTTTGATTTCTTGACTGCTTGCTTCCACGGCTGTTGATTGTGGATCCAAATAAAATGAAATCCTTGACAACTTCAATCTTTTCTCCATTTATCATGATGTTGCTCATTGGTCCAGTTGTGAGGATTTTTGTTTTCTTTCTGTTGAAGTGCAATCCATACTGAAGGCTGTGGTCTTTGATCTTCATTAGTAAGTGCTCCAAGTCCTCTTCACTTTAAGCAAGCAAGGTTGTGTCATCTGCATAATGCAGGCTGTTAATGAGTCTTCCTCCAACCCTGATGCCCCATTCTTCTTCATATAGTCCAGCTTCTCGTATTATCTGCTTAGCATACGGATTGAATAAGTACGGTGAAAGAATACAACCCTGATGCACACCTTTCCTGACTTTAAACCAATCAGTACCCCCTTGTTCTGTCCAAACAACCACCTCTTCATCTATGTAAAGGTTCTTCATGAGCACAGTTAAGTGTTCTGGAATTCCCATTCTTCCCAATGTTATCCATAGTTTGTTATGATCCACACAGTCGAGTGCCTTTGCATAGTCAATAAAACACAGTTAACATCCTTCTGGTATTCTCTGCTTTCAGCCAGGATCCATCTGACATCAGCAATGATATCCCTGGTTCCACGTCCTCTTCTGAAACCAGCCTGAATTTCTGGCAGTTCCCTGTCTATATACTGCTGCAGCTATTTTTGAATGATCTTCAGCAAAATTTTCCTTGCGTGTGATATTAGTGATATTGCTCTACAATTTCCACATTTGGTTGGATCACCTTCCTTGGGAATAGGCATAAATATGAATCTCTTCCAGTCAGTTGGCCAGGAAGCTGTCTTCCATATTTCTTGGCATAGACAAGTGAGCACCTCCAGCGCTGCATCTGTTTGTTGAAACATCTCAATTGATATTCCATCAATTCCTGGAGCCTTGTTTTTTGCCAATGCCTTCAGAGCAGCTTGGACTTCTTCCTTCAGTACCATCGGTTGCTGATCATATGCCACCTCTTGAAAAGGTTGAACATCAACTAATTCTTTTTGGTATAATGACTCTGTGTATTCCTTCCATCTTCTTTTGATGCTTCCTGCATCATTTAATATTTTCCCTATGGAATCCTTCACTATTGCAACTTGAGGCTTGAATTTTTTGTTCAGTTCTTTCAGTTTGAGAAACGCAGAGCGTGTTCCCTCTTGGTTTTCCATCTCCAGCTCTTTGCACGTGTCATTATAATACTTTGTCTTCTCGAGATGCCCTTTGATATCTTCTGTTCAGTTCTTTTAGCTCATCGATTCTTCCTTTGCTTTAGCTGCTCAACGCTCAAGAGCAAGTTTCAGAGTCTCCTCTGACATCCATCTTGGTCTTTTCTTTCTTTCCTGTCTTTTCAACGACCTCTTGCTTTCTTCATGGATGATGTCCTTGATGTCATTCCACAACTTGTCTGGTCTTCAGTCACTAGTGTTCAATGTATCAAATCTATCCTTCAGATGGTCTCTAAATTCAGGTGGGATGTATGCAAGGTCGTATTTTGGCTCTTATGGACTTGCTCTGATTTTCTTCAGTTTCAGCTTGAAGTTGCATATGAGCAATTGATGGTCTGTTCCACAGTTGGCCCCTGGCCTTGTTCTGACTGATGATATTGAGCTTTTCCATCGTCTCTTTCCACAGATGTAGTCACATTTTGATTTCTGTGTGTTCCATCTGGCGAGGTCCATGTGTATAGTCACCGTTTATGTTGATGAAAGGAGGTATTTGCAATGAAGTTGCTGGTCTTGCAAAATTCTATCATTTGATCTCTGGCATTGTTTCTATCACCAAAGCCATATTTTCCAACTACCGGTCCTTCTTCTTTGTTTCCAGCTTTCGCATTCCAATCGCCAGTAATCATCAAAGCATCTTGATTGCATGTTCGATCAATTTCAGACTGTAGCAGCTGATAAAAATCTTTTATTTCTTCATCTTTGGCCCTAGTGGTTGGTGGGTAAATTTGAATAATGTTTGCATTAACTGGTCTTCCTTGTGGGCGTATGGATATTATCCTATCACTGACAGCATTGTACTTCAGGACAGATCTTGAAATGTTCTTTTTGACGATGAATGCAACACCATTCCTCTTCAAGTTGTCATTCCCAGCATAGTAGACTATATGATTGTCTGATTCAAAATGGCCAGTACCAGTCCATTTCAGCTCACTAATGCCTAGGATATTGATGTTTACGCGTTCCATTTCATTTTTGATGATTTCCAATTTTCCTAGATTCATACTTCGTACATTCCAGGTTCCGATTATTAATGGATGTTTGCAGCTGTTTCTTCTCATTTTGAGTCGCGCCACATCAGCAAATGAAGGTCCTGAAAGCTTTACTCCATCCACATCATTAAGGTTGACTCTACTTTGAGGAGGCAGCTCTTCCCCAGGCATCTTTCGAGTGCCTTCCAACCTGGGGGGCTCATCTTCCAGCACTATATCAGACAGTGTTCCTCTGCTATTCATAAGGTTTTCGCTGGCTAATGCTTTTCAGAAGTAGACTGCCGGGTCCTTCTTCCTAGTCAGTCTTAGTCTGGAAGCTCAGCTGAAACCTGTCCTCCATGGGTGACCCTGCTGGTATCCGAATACCAGTGGCATAGCTTCTGGCATCACAGCAACACGTAAGTCCCCACAATATGACAAACTGACAGACGTGTGGAGGAAATATAGATATATAAATATAGATACACTGATATAAATAAAAGTATGGACACAGTATGTAACAAGCAAATCAAAACAGTTTCATCATCAATAAATGCTTAATACACCTGAGAGTTTAGGCCCAGCCATGGCGACAGAGAAAATGAAGCCCCTCTCAGAATGCCTCCCCATTATTTGATTGGTCTTACCTTTCAATCTCTGCTCTCTGACTGGGGTTGGTGATGGCCGCAATGTACTGCATAATGTACTTACTGGCCTCAGTTTTACCAGCTCCACTTTCCCCTGGGGGAAGAATTGTGCAGCATTTAATAATTTAAACCACGAGGAAACGAACTTTTAAGAGAATGATTTCAGATTTTGATGTTATTTGTTTAAAGTCCCTTTTGTTGCACTGCTTCATCTTTTACATTTTGAGCTATTTTATTCTGTCTTGATGTGGTTGTCCTAACAGATTTGGAAAATATAAAATGACTGCAGAAGTAAAAGACCATAGACTAAAAATCATTAGCAAAAAAGATTACGGTGTAAAATGTGACACACTAATTTCTTAGACTAAAATCTTGCATTTGGTAGTGACTGCTAATTCTGGCAGAGAAGAAACGAGCTAGTGATTCAAAGACAGGGTGGTCACACTTAAATTCATACAGCCTTACTGTCAGTAGCAGAATTTTTTTTTAGACTTAAATGAGAAGGAATATATATATTTTCTCCAGAAAATTAGAGTAATTTTAGCGAAAAAAACAAACAAACAAACAAACAATAAAACAAACTGCAAGCTCTGGACACATAGCACTGTAGACAAAACTAATGGCAACTGGCATAACAGGGGGAAGGGTAGGAATCAATTTAGAACTATCTACCGAAATTTTAAAATGTTTATGTCCTGTGACCCAGAAACTCCACTTTTAGAAATTTATCCTATAGAAACACTAAAAAACACTAACATAACCTAATAATAGCAATAATCTGCAAAGATTTTAGTGTATTTCTCTAGACTATATGTTATAACTAAATTTGGAAATAATATGCCCATCAATAGGGAGTTGGGTAAATAAATTATGACAACTATTCAATGGAATATTACATAGCTGTTAAAAAGAACGCACTAATTCTGTAAGTAATGAAAAAAATCCACTATATATTGTTAAATGGAAAAACAAGTTCTATAACAGTAATATAATTTTGTAATATATTTATATACTTATTACATGTATATTAAGTCAGAGTTGACTCGATGGCAATGGGTTTTATTACATGTGATGTTACTATATGTATTTGTATATAGAGAAAAAGCATAAAAGGATAAACACTAAACTCTTAACAGCTATTACTGCTGGAATTTTGGGGGAAGCACAGTATTCAAGTGGAAGAGACTTCATTTTTACTTTTATACCCTCATGCAATTGTCTGCTTTTTTCTTTTTTTTTAACAACCAGGCAATATTGCTTTTGTAATTTTTTTTTAAACAAAATATAACCCTGAAACATAGTTCTCTAATTATATCCAACACTAAGTTAAGATACTTAATGTCTCTAACCCTTGATTTTCTCATCTATAATGTAGGAAAAAACCATTCTACTTACCACTCAGAGGGTTGTTTTCATAACCAAAATGGGATAACGACCATCAAAGTATTTTCAAAAGTATAAAACCACTAACGCAAATGTAAAGTTATTATTAGCGCCAAAGGGTTTTTTTCTTGTCACCATGTCACTACATGAGATTCCTTGACGGGCTCAGCTATACACAGATAGATAGTTCATACCCACTTCTCAGCCACATGGGGTCTTTGGGCTGTCTCCCTCCTCACCGGGCTTTAAAGCTCCCGCCCAGCCCTAAAAGCCTGTTTCTGCCCCTGATGCCTCTGTATACTCCTGAATTCTAGCTCCCATTCATTCCTTTGACTCTGAGTTCATTTTTCATTTCTGGTACCTCGGAATTTCATTTTCTTAGTTCCATCCTGTTATTATTTAAAATAGTTTTTGTTACATTTTATCCAGTACTTTCATGAGTTTAGAATGGGAGGAAGCATTTCCCAGGTCAACTCAGTCTACTACATTGACCAGAAGTGTACCACCCAAGTGCAATGTGTATTTGTAAATGAACCAAAACCAGAAGATGATCGTAAACGATATGGAGAATTTGGCATTTAATGCTCATTATTTTTTTTTTTCTCCTATAAAATCGGTTAAGTTTCTAACTTAAAAACAAACAAACAAAAATTCAGTCAGTAGTTTTGGATCCTTGAGTACCAAAGAAGTTAAACACGTTCTGACCTTGGCAGCACAGGGGACCCCTCAGATACCTGAAATCACAATACACGTGTCTTTTGATCGCCTTTTCATAGCCTTGTAAGCAGCATCAGCAATGGCGAAGAGGTGAGGAGGTCTCTCATACAGCTCGCGTCCTTTATACAGCTCAATTGTGTCTCTCCCGTAGATGTTCAACGGCTTGTAAGGATTCACAGAAACGACGACTTCTCCAATGAACGTGTAGATACGTCCTTTTTCAAATCTGTACAGAAGCGAAAGAAAAGGAAGAACTGGCTGTGATTATATAGAAATGCTGCTTCTTTCCTATCATTCCCTTATGTCCAAGCACGTCCAAATATCTCAGGATCAATTTCTGAACTGGTATTTTATTGGATCTCAGTTTATTCTTGGAGTTAATGCTTGCGGCTGTGCCCCTTGAGATGCTGTTGGTAAAAAAGACCAGTAGGGCACTGGGGTTTTTAGGGGTTAAAAGCCAGGGAAGAAGGATTTAACCAGTTGGTGGCTGGGAATTTCTTCTTTCCCAAATGGAGAAGGCTAAGAAGGGGGAAGAAATTAAAATAGTGCAAGGCAGCCTAGGCACTCAAGTAGGAAAAAACAGAAGTTAAAGCAAGCCTTGAAATCCACTTAGCCAGGTTTTCGATCATAATGAAGATCGTCCAGATACATTTATTTTCCCTGTCTCTTGAAACCTCACTAAAATGTCAGTAAAGGAATAAAAACAGTAAAATCCGTAACAGTAGAAAGACTGGGAGAGAAAGCTCTTCTGGTATAGATCAAATTCATTTTTTACTGACCGTGTAATATTCTATGGTACAGATATACCATGATTTATCCAACATTCCCCTTCCTTCCTGTTATTACAACCAATATGCAGAAAAACATTCTTGACACGTAATCTTACAAGCCAACGCTTTTCCATTTGTGGGATACATTCCCAGGAATGGGACAGCTGGTTAAAAACTACGTGCATTTTAAAAGTATATATAATAGCATCCCATTTCGCCCCATAAAGCAAAGGCTAAAAACCCATCCCATATATGTATTTGTATGTATATCTGTATATGAATATATTTTATGTAATCACCTAAGTATGGGGAAATATGGAAGAATATATGCTATGTTTTATATACCCTTTAATGTATATGGTGGAGTGGTGTGGATGGAGGGAAAAGAGGAGAGAGGCAATGCAGACAGTTGGGAGGAGGGCCACTGGAATAACAACAAATAAATAAATAAAACCCAGTGTCATGGATTGAATTGTGTCCCTCCCCCGTCCCCCCAAAAATGTGTCAACTTGGTTAGGCCATGATTTCCAGTATTGTAAGTCCTCCATTTTGTGATTGTAATTTTATGTTAAAAAGGAGTAGGGTGGGGTTATAACACCTTACCCAGGTCATATCCCTGATCCAACGTAAAGGGAGTTTCCCTGGGTTGTCACCTGCACCACCTTTTATCTCTCAAGAGATAAAAAGGAAAGGGAAGTAAGCAGAGAAGGGGGACCTCATACCACCAAGAAAGAAGTGCTGGGAGCTGAGCACATCCTTTGAACCCAGGTTACTTGCTAGGAGAAGCTCCTAGTCTGGGGGAAGGAAGATTGATGAGAAGGCCGACAGAGAAAGTCTTCCGCTGGAGCTGATGGCCTGAATTTGCACTTTTTGTCTACTTGACCACGAAGAAATAAATTTCTCTTTATAAAGCCATTCACTTGTGGTATTTCTGTTATAGCAGGACTAGATGACTAAGATACCCAGCATGTATATTATCACATTTGTGCAAAATTAGATTTATATATTTACAAGGAAAAAAAACTTAAATATAAATTTTTTTAAAATTCATGCATGTCTACTCTTTACACAGTAGCCCACACAGAAAAGCATATATGAACCAGAGTTAGGCCAATACCCAAAGGGGCTTTTCTACACAAGTGGTTGCCAGCAACACACCGCACCTTCGAGGGACACAGGTGGACATATATCAAGTGCTGAATAATAACAAGTGCCAAGACGGAGGCAAAACACAGGTCCACAGACAGCTGCCAGGTCTCTAAACACACCTGCTGTCCAGACAGTGGGGCAGGGGGAATGATTTTGGGACCGAAAAGCAAGAACCTTAAACTTTCTTTACGCTAAAATGAAGGCTGTGGACTATAATTAGGGGTAGAACTGATGATAATGTCAACAATAAATTAAAACAAAGATTTTTATCAAGTAGTTAGTCTCATTTAAATACAAGTTATTAACCAAGGTAAAGTTTTCTCTGCATTTTTTTTTAATTGTGGTTTTCTTATGTAACTTCCCTGCTATTGGAAAGCAGGTTTACATGGTAGCTAAAAGCACTGACTTAAGAGTCTTCGACATCTGAGCCTTAACGCTCACTGTAAACTTAATAGTATTGAGACCTTGTGAAAGCTACTTAACTTCCATGGGTTTTAGCTTCTTCATCTGTAAAATGATGATAATTATATTCCTCTAGATGCCTGGCATTGAGTAAGTGCTTTAAAAAAACACCATTAATCTTAGGCTTCCAGTTATATTATGCATGAAGATTTTTAATAAATGCTTTCATTTTTATTAACATTGCTACTTAAGCCACAGCAATACCTACACATGAGACTTGAATTCATTGATCATAATTGTGTTCCCTGCCTCAGATGTCAATCAGCTACAAATCACAACTACAAGTCAGAACTCATTTTAACAGGCCTGCAAAACTAATAAAAAGCTAAGATTCACTATCCAAGCCTTCCCAACTAACCCTGCAAATTTGTAGGACATGCTCAATCTTCAAGGATAAAAATCAAAGTCCAAGATTATTTAGTTTTAAAAGTTACTGTCCAAACACGTTAAAAAAAAAAAAAAAAACAGGAGGAGGAACAGAAGGATGTTAGAAAAAAAGATTACCTCATGATCCTGGAACTCTGTGACTGACTGACAGAGCACATAAGCTATGAGATTAGAATGTGTAAGATTCCAGGTCTGCTCAATCATGTCCTTTCTTTCTCACTGGCTAAGGTCTACAGCCACTAATGGATCATTCTTCTCTGAAATTCCATTTTATTTTAAATAAAATAGCTTGTTTATCAGAGCCCCTAGGTGTCATTGCGACCCTATAGGGCTGCTGTGAGTCAGAATCGGCTCCAAGGCAACGGGTTTGGTTTTGTTTTTTTCTAGGTGTCATGTTTCTAAAATGCCATTAAAATACGTATATAAAATCATCAAATGCATAACTATTAACTTGATATATGGTGGCAAAGGTGCAACAAAACACAATATTAAATACACTGCTTTGACAATTTATACAACAACAGAGCCTGCTCTCAGTTTGGTTACCAAATACGAAACATTCGATTTGGTTAAGTCTTAAAATCACCACTAGATGGTGCCTAGTACACACGTAACACCAACCTAAGAGTTCAATTTTCTTTGGAATGCCTTAGGGTGTGAAGTATGCACTGAGGTAATGTACTCACCTGCTTGGTTTGGCACCGGGAGGAACGGCAGTAATTATCCTAGATGACAAATAGGGTGATACCGGCTCTCACAAGAGAACCAAGAAAGGAGTTTCTATGACCTCTGTGTACAAACCTTTTATGACAAACTTTTACAATTCATTCTTCAAATATTTGTTCAATATCTACTTTGTGCCAGACACTGAGCTCGACCCCAGGAATTGAAAAAAGAAAAAAGAACAGGGAAGTACTATAAATAAATAATAATATGGTACAATCAAACCTGTAAAAACCAGTTGCCATCGAGTTGATTCCGACTCATAGCAGCCCTAAAGCCACCCTATAGGATAGAGGAGAACTGCCCCATAGGGTTTCCAAGGAAAGGCTGGGGGATCTGAACTCCTGACCTTTTGGTTAGCAGCTAAACGCTTAACCACTGTACTACCATGGCCTCATGCTACAATAGGCAAGATAATAAAAGTATGTACTATGGTGGCAAAGATGATCACGACAAACTCCTTTCACTGAGGAACCCTAAAGAGTAATATACAAACTCCATAACAAGGCACACAAGGTCTTTGTGTTCTGGCCTCCACTTTTCTCTTTACTTGATTTTCCTTCTGACTATGGATAACACCACCCCTCCCCACCACACACACACACACACACACACACACACACACACACACACACTCTTTTTCTCCACCCTCCTCCCCCTCCCTTTCCCACATTAACAAGGTATGTACAGTTCCCAAGGGTTCCAGGGTACCATGCCTCCACAGTTTTGCCCATGGGGTTCCTTCTGTGTTGAACACCCTTGGCCTACTTTTTTAAAGTTAATTTTGAAGTTTAAAAACACTTACTGAAAGGGTCAGATATTTTTGTTGGCTTCGGACTGAAATAAAGAGGTTCTAAACAGTTTTGAGTTTATGAGTAGCAATGGTGAAGACATAGAGGTAATGACTTTGAAGAAAAGTTCTTTGAAAATGAATTCTGAAACGTGAATTTTTTTTTTTTTTTAAAGCAGCTTCATTAATTTGCACGTTTTACCTACATAAAAGAGCAGTACGGTAGGAAGCTGACAGGTATGTAGCTTCTTCAGGTGAGTCATGGGCTGACAAAGTGTAGCTCTGTCCTACAGAGAAGTGGAAGGAGTGTGGTCCAGGGGATGGAAGCCAGCACACGTGAAATAATACTAAAGATAATTACGTGCTAGCTGTGGGCTAACCCGAGCTTAACTAGGAAGGGTGAGCCCAGTGCAGAAAGCTTTTGCTGGGAATGTCAGGAAATGGCTGGAAAAGTAGGATGGAGCTTGATTTGATAGGATATGGTATTCTCTGATGGCCAGGCTGAGACGTTTAAGCTTGATGTGGCTAGAAACAAGAAACCAGGGAAGGCTTTTCTAGTTAAAGAGATCAACAGGGCCCTTAACAAGAAGAGTGACTGTAGAAATGGGAAATTAGAGTTATTTTGAAGGGAAACTGGAGAGAATTTGAAAAAGTGAACATGACAAATGAAAATATATCTGAGCTGGGAAGAAGAGAAAAAAGAATCCATTTAGGATGATGAGATTTCAAATGTAGACTTGAGGTTTCTAAGTTAGGTTTACCCACTAACAGAATTCAGTGTTATCATTTAGTTGACTTCTTCAAATACCAATTGATTTCTAAAAATCAATTATAATTAGGAGGAAAATTCTCTGTGAATAGACTATTTAATAAAATCTTTACCACGAATAAATATTGCTCATTTATTTCATGAGGAGCCTACTCTTTCTGAACAGGGTTGCTTAAATGAGTCTCACTGACTTGGCCTGTTTTTCTCCCCTTTTCAATACAAATGAAGTCTTCAATCACTATAAGCATTCATATTTCTCAGGAGATATGTTTACGTACGCACGTTGCTGCCATTTTTTGCCTTCTGTTATCTCCCCAACCAGCTCCAATCTGGGTTCTACTCCTGCAAGTCAGTAAATCATGATCAAGCTTTCCAAAGTGAGTTCCTAACGAAATTGCTAAATTCATGGGTTGATTTTCTGTCCTCGTCTCACTTGGCCTCTCATCTTCTACATACACTCTTCTCTTGGTTTCTGTGAAGCCACATTTTCTGGGTTTTCCTATTTCTTTAGTTTTCCCTTTGCTGGTTCCTCCTTTTCTACCGATCTCTAAACATTCAAATTCTCCAGGACTGGATCCAGGATCAACTCCAAATACCATTCAAGGGACTCCCATGTTAGGAGGACAGAGTAACGATATCATACCCCTCCTTACTCTATCTTCTGAAAATTAGCAGTGAGAACAGCAACAACAAGAAGACAGAAATCATTGATTGTGAAACTAAGAACTAGCCACAACTCTGACCCAAAATCTCTGAAAAAAGGTTGCCAAATTCTATGAAAACTAGGCATAGTTGAGGGTTGCTGAGGGTGAACGCACGCTCGGCAGTTCTTGGGCGTGGAGCAGAGTTCTCCAAAAGTAGGCTGAAGTTCCTGAGAGACTGAACCAATAACTTTTTGCTAAGAATGGCAGAGTCTTGGTATACAGGTGTTTATGGAACAAACTGAGGCCCATTTGACAATCCTGAGTAGCTGAAAGGTAGGACTAAATGAAGAAATGAGCAGAAATTATATTTTTGCAAAAAGTGGGCAGTCAGAGTGGTGAGGTACAATTGTTGTGCAGCAATGACCTTGATAAATGAAAAGAGATAATGCTAAATCACCTCCCAGAAGTCTCACGCAGATAGAGGGGACTTCCTGGTTGATCAGGCAAACTTCTTGCAACTTCAGGGCAGAGTACTGGTGAGAGAGGGTTTAGAAGTAACAGAACACAAACTCAGTGGTCTACTGGCTCTTCTGCACATTATCTTTCAACACCTAACTAACCCAGAATGATGACACCTGCTCAAAGATGACAGTAATGAACCAAAATGGGGTCCATGATAAGACGAAAAGTAGGCAAGGAACATGACAGACAAAAGGCAGATCAAACACACACATACACACACAGAGACACACGTATGTCATGAAGAAAATTATAGAGAAATATTTCTGCGTATAAACAAAGAATGCAAAGAAAATATAGCCCCCTGAAACAAAAGATCAAAGAAGACACAATTTTAAAAGAGAAATAATTTTTTTAATGCTAAAAAAAAAAAAAAGGGAAATAAGCTCAAGAAAAAAATGGAATGGAAAAATAAAACACCACAAAAAGGAAGGTCTAGTTAGAAGACATAAAAAGGGGAATGGAAATAAAATGGGGAAACAGACAGGAACAAGAAGAAAAGGCAGAGGAAATTAAGCCAGGTGCAAGGGAAAAACAAAGTTAAGGTGGAAAAAAAAACAAATTATAGAAGCAGAAGATAATGGTGATCACTGATAACTGATATCACTGAAGACTTTAGTTTATGATAAAGGTGACATCTCAAAACAGTAAATGAATATATCAACAGTAAATGTCAATAAATGGTATTAGAAGATGGGCTACCACATCACAGATCATTAGTTACATCAAAGTTAATTCTTTGACTATGTCTCAATCTCATTCACAAATAAAGAAATGCAAATCAAATGAAATTAGAAGATACAATTTTTCACCTATAGGTCATAAGTTTTGAGAGTGAACAGTGTTAGCAAAAATATGAAGCCACGCCCTGAAACAACTGCCCTGAGATAACCTTTAAACCTGAAACCAAAAATATCCCCTGAAGTCATCTTACTTAAAACCAAACTATAGGTAACTAGTAAAATAAGTTTGCCCTGGGCATTCTGCTCTTTTAAGAGCTATTTATATGGGATCTTATGAGCCGGAATCGACTCAGTGGCAACAGGTTTTGGTTTACATGGGATTAAATTGATAGCAGCAACTCGAAATATTAGCTGGAACCTTAGGGGGCAGTGAGTTTATGTTAATGGAGGAGGAACAACTCAGAAAAGGAGGGTGAAAATGGCGCCAAAACTCGAAGTAATCAGTGTCACTAAATTGTACATGTAGAAACTATTGAATTGGTATATGTTTTGCTGTATATATTCTCAACAACAACAAACTAAATAAAATTTAGAACAACAAAAAAAACATGAAGCCACAGATATCTTCTTTATATGGCACCCTACCTGCACTATTCATACCATTCTTGATCACCTTATGGTCTGTTCTCTCAGCAGCAATTATGATAATAAAATATAAATCTTATTGCTCCTTCCTAGCTTTAAATCTTTTCAATGAGAAGATCCAATGTCAAGTCAATCTCATCTCGACACACCTACTGCTGACTTGCTGGGCGATCTGGCCAGGAACATACCAAGTTCTTTCCCCATGGAAATCTCCCCACTCCTCACACTCCTCTCCCGTGACCCCAGCACCTGTTTGTTTACTTTATAGTCGTTATTACAAGTAGATTTCTGTTTACTTATTTTATAGTCTGTCCAGGGGAGTAGAGACCGTATCTTTCTTATTCACTGTCTTCTCAGTATGCAGCACAGGGCCTGGGATTTAGCAAGGGATAGTTAAATATTTGCTGAATTAAAAAAAAAAAAGGAATAAATGACTGAGCTCTTTACCCCACCTCCACTCTCTCAGAAAATGGTTTTGTTTCCTACTTCATAGAGAAAATTAAGGCTACCAGGTTTGAAAAACCTTAAATTACCTATCAGCATTATGACTTTTTGTATTTATGGAATTAGTTCCACTTCTTTTTTTCCAGAGACCCTTATGACTTTTAAAAACCAAGGCAGTGGGGGAGGGATCGAATACAGCAAGATGTCACCTAGTTTTTATAAAATGGGGCACATTCCCATATTCTGAGACAAAATAGCCTTCCTTTCTCTTCACAGAGCAATTTCACACAATCTAGAAACAAATAGCAATTTGTATTCTAAAAAGACAATTAAATGGTACTTACTCCTATTCTAGGGGCCCTGGTGGTACATGGTTAAGCACTCAGCTGCTAACTGAAAGGTCAGTGGTTTGAGCCCACCAGCTGCTCCACAGGAGAAAGATGTGGCAGTCTGCTTTCGTAAAGATTTACAGCCTCGGAAACCCTATACGGCAGTTCTCTGTCCTATAAGGAGGTCACTATGAGTCGGAATCGACTCTATGGGAACAGTTATTTTTGTTTATTTATTTTTTACTCCTATCTGTCTTTTTCTCTGCCTTAAAATCCAACCTCTGAGACAGGTTTATTCATTGTTGGAGAAGGAAGATGCAACATGTGTGGGGTTGGATTGGAATTAGAGGTTTTGGTATAAACTCATGGTGTATGAGGGATGGGGTGGAGGGAGGGAGAAACAGAGATATATACATATGTGTGCACAGACACATTTCCTAGCTCTGTTCCAAGAGAGCTCAGAAGCAACGACAGCCAGACCGCCCCCCCCTTCCCCAGTGGCTCATAAATACCATTCTTCTTAACTAAAGGGAATCAGGGCTCTTTGGAGAAAAGCTGATTCCAGGGCTAGGGCAGGGAAAGTACAAAATTAGCCCAGAAAATCTTGTCGAACCAGAAAGTAAAGAAGTATTCAAAGAATGGCAGAGATATTGAACGGGCCCCCACTGACCAAATGTGGGACCATATGAGCATCAAAATAAAGAATGTAGCACAGATTTTAATCCACTGAATAAAGTACGAACCTATGAGTCCATACTAATGTAAGTAAAGAAAGAAGTAGTTAAGGGAGAAGGAAAAGGCTTACTGGATCCATTGAGACCTGGTAAACCCCACATCTACTGCCTGGAAACAATTTTTAAACCTTGAACCGAAACTATCCTATGAAGTCATTTTTAAACCAAACAATAGTTCAGCTTGGTTAATAAAGACTACTTGCCTTGAGCATGTTAAAGAATTATCTATATGAGAGCATACTGATAACAGTAACCCGAAAGCACAGATAAGAACAGATAAGAACTTAAAGGGCAGAGAGTCTAAGTCAATGGTGGTGAAATGATTATGGCTAGAGATAACGAGAATGAGAATGGTGACACAATATGAAGTATGTTACTAACCTCTGTCACTGAATTGCACATGTAAAAATTGTTGAATGGGTGTATGTTTCATTGTGTATATTTTCTCCCTCTCACATGTACACACACACACCCAAGTAGCTATTAAAAAACTCCAGCTTCTAAGTTTTTTTATCTAGTGAGTTTACATTTTTATTAACTTAATTGATTTTGAATAGGCAATACAGACTCTTTATAAAAGATTCAGAAGATATAAATGAGTAGGCAGTGAAAAGTGTTTCTCCTTCTCACATTTCCCACAGCCCCCCTCCTCAGAGGTAACCACTGCTACTGGTTTCCTGTGTATTCTTCCAGAAATAGTTCGTGCCTACACAAACATATGCATACATATAGTTTTTTTACACCAATGGCAGTTTTTCCCCTTTAATTAAAATGTATCTTTTGGCGATATTTTCATTTAAGTAGATAGAGAAAAGCCTCATTTTTTAACACCTGGATACTATTCCCTTCATGGGTAAATATACAATAATATATTTAATCAAGTCCCTACTGGACACTGAGGTTGTTACCAACCTTTTATTACTATGAATACAACTATAATTGTATACATTTCTTTGTGCATATGTGTATGCATACCCACAGAACACATTTCTAGAATTGGAATTGCTAGTTCAAAGGTATATGTAAATTAAATTCATGAATTATTGCCAAAGAGGTTGTACCAATTTATACTTTTACTTACAATGTGTGAGAGTTTCTGTTTCCTGGGTGTGGGTTTTTTAACTGATGATACTGCCCCATTTTGAAAGGGCAGCCTATATTGCTGAGTTTTATTTTCAAAGTACGCAGAACTTTGACCCCTTGCTTTACTGATGCACCAAACTTATGCAATGCTCGTAAGTTTGCATAATGTTCAGTGAGGTTCAGTTCACTTTCTCCTGTTTTTAGATTAGAATCTTTCCCAAGGGTGAAAGTACCTTGCTTTTGTTTCTTTGGACAAAATCATGGTTCCCACGTGATGGAGTCAACTATTTTATCACTTGGTTAGAATGTAAGTTCCTGAGATGAACAGGGACTATGTGGTGGAAAGATTATGAGCTTTAGTGTCATGCAGCCCTGGGGATCTGGGTTTGAATTCTGCCTCTGCTAGCTACTGATTGTGCATGTTCACAAACGCTTCAGTAACTACTGAGTGCTGGATGCCAAGAGCTTGAGTTACAAAGAAGAATAAAACTACTCAAATGTTTTCATAAATAGACAATGTCATGCATTAAGCACTATGATGAGAGTTTAAAAATGATATACTTTATCATTTCCCTCCTTGTTCACACTCATACCCACACATCATCATGCTGTTTCAGAAAAGACATAAGATAATACCAGAACTACAAAAGAAGCTATAGAAGCTTAGAGAAGGATACCCAATCCAGCTTTAGGAGTGGGAGGGTTCAAACGGACTTCCTAAAAAATTATGTTGCTTGATAGTTGAGTTGTTTATGTGGTGATATATATATAGGCTGCCCTAGGAATTTTTTGGAGCCCTGGTGGTGCAGTGGTTAAGAGCTCAGGCTGCTAACCAAAAGGTCTGCTGTTTCAATCTACCAGCTGCTCCTTGGAAACCCTACGAGGCAGTTCTACTTTGTCCCTTAGGGTCGCTATGAGTTGGAATCGACTGAGTGGCAACAGGCTTATGCACGTCTTGATTTATACTTCCTTAAGATCTTTTGGAATGTTGTTGTTGTGGTTAGGTGCCCTCGGGTTGGTTCTGACTCATAACGACTTTATGTATAACACAATGAAACATTGCCAGGTCCTGCGCCATCCTCACAATCGTTGCTACGCTTGAGCTCATTGTTGCAGCCACTGCGTCAATACATCTCGTTGAGGGTCTTCCTCTTTTTCACTGACCCTCTACTTTACCAAGCATGATGTCCTTCTCCAGGGATTGGTCCCTGGAATAGGAGGCTTTATTTTGACCTTTTATTAACATACTGAAGCCCAGAATTCACAACTTGGAAGACAATGCTTGAGAAGCACAAATAGAGCCCACCAGTGTAGTATATGGGTGTTGCTGGACCCATATAGCAGAAGAAACAGTGTATTAAGAACATGGGTAGTTACTAGCTGTGTGATTAGAGGCAAGTTACTTAACCTCTTTGTGCCTCCCTTTCTTCATCTGAAAAGTAGAATAATACCTACCTTACAGGATTGTTATAAGAAATAAATGAGATACTGTACAGAAAGTGCTTGGCACACTAGTGGCACGTAGTAAGAGCACAATAATATTAAGATCTACTTTTATTATGAGCAACACTCTAAGTCATCAGAATGGCAGGAAACACTCAAGTCCCCTTGTCCAGTGCGCTGCAGCTGTGCTGAGTTTGTGTTTATCCTCACAGCAAGGGTTACTTCTGTTAGTGTAGTGAATTGTGATTCAGCTTGGCATTAGGGCCGGAAAGCATTCTCCTAGTAGTTCACAGGGACCCTCTAACGCCAGAACACCTCAGGAAGAATGTTTAGGCTTCCCACAGGACATGCAAAACTGGTTAGCGTCACTGGAGGTGGTTTTTACGGACTATCTGAGCTCATCTCTTAGTTTTCTCCTCCTACAGCAACATCTCTTCACGTGAGTTGCACTAAAGAGAGTTAGCTAGAAAGTATGATCAGGAGATGCCTGGTTGAATTATTTTACCATTTTTTTTTAATTTGCATTGCAAAAAGTTTGCTTTTGATGTATCCATTCTAGGTAATGCTTGTTTTTTTTTTTCAAAACATATCTCTATTATACATTAAGGTATGTCTCGTGGGGGAAAGATTAAGCTTAAATGTTCTTATTGCTGTCTTTAATGTTATTTGTGTTTATTTGCTCATTCATTCAATAAATACATATTTATTAGCCCCCATGTCCCAAGCACTGTGCTGGGAGCCACAGGTAGAGGTATGAACTGGGAGACTCTGTCCTCACCCCAATGCAGGGTAATGAAAAGGACAGACATCACACCTGGGCCCCAGGAAGGGGCTCAAACGTAGAGTGCACTAGTGAAGGGAAGGAAGATGTGTTTGAGGAATCCAGAGCAGACCATTGAACTACAGCAGTGGTGGGGAGGGAGCACTAGGGCATGTAAGGCCTTGTAGGCATCTCAGGGGTTCTGCACTTTATCTCAAGGGCAGAGTTTTGAGTATTAATCACATTTGCTTTTTTGAAAAATCCCATTGGCCACAGGGCAGGAGGGATTAGAGTGTCTCGCAATGGACCAGTCAGGAGGCTATTGCACTAACCCAAGCTGGTACTAACTATGGCTTTCTGGCAGCTCACTGGTGAAAGTGATTGACTGCTAACTGAAAGGTGGCTAGTTCAAAACCACCAGTGGCTCTGTGGGAGAAGGATGTGGCAATCTGCTTCCGTAGAGATTTCCAGCCTCGAAAACCCTATGGGGTTGCTATGAGTCGGAATCTACTGGACGGCAGTGGATTTTAAACCCAATTTAATAAAAAAAAGAATGTTTAATCAGTATACCTCATCACTTTTTAAGAACTGTAGTTCCCTACCCCTATATTCATAACATGTGAAGGCTTTCATATATTTCAAATAAGGTCTCCCCAGGCGTTACTGGAAGTGTGCAAGCAGGGAGCTTTTGGGTACAAATTGGGTAGCAGTCCTAGCAGGAGACATTGAGGAGAGATAGAAGGCTAAGTAGTCAAGTGAACAGATTATTTCCCTTTCATTTTACTGGAACAATCGATACCTGTTTTAAGTTCAATGAACAGACTCACACTAAACTAATGTTTACTGCACGCCTATTCTGTGCCAAGAACTATGTTAGATTTTTTTTATATATGTTGCAAATCATAAGTTTATTAAGCAGTAAGTCTTCTAAAAAAACCACCTTTTGACATCACAGGCCCAGTTACAGGTAAGAAGGAAATTACCACACAATTAAATCAGTTGCTTAGCCACTATCTCAATTGGTGAAACCTGAATTACAAAGCAAAGCTTTCACTGGCTTGGGAGAAAGATCAATTTCTATTACAGAATGGATTGTATCAGTGCAGGAAAACTGGAAAGTTTCCCAGATGCTCCTAAGTTATGTGTTCGGCCACTGGTTCCGTCGGGGTAAACTAATGGCCATTAGAGAACTGGGCAGAGGATTTTAAAACCAGCAAAAATATTGACTCTGCTCGCTCTCCTGGGCTTTCTTTGCCAGAAGGCTGTAACATCCTTTAGGGCCACGTTTCCTCAAGTAAAGCTTTTAATACTTCCTATATTTTGCATTATCTTTATAGTTTCATATTTGGCATTTTCCTCTGGCTTAAGTTTTTTTTTTAAACAACCTTGCTTGTGTCTAAGGTAGATGGAGGTGTTGATCTCCTTTCCTCTACCAGAGGTATAGGATCTATGCCATTTAGGTAGCCTTGCTTTTGGACTAGGGAAGTAGCCTCGGGGCAAGCATGGAAGTTAAACTGGCACACTTACTCTTCCGATGTTGGGAGTGTCCAGGGGCATATGAAACTTTTGCAGTGCTAATCTGGTAACATTGTAACTCCTCTGACACCAATAGCCCTAAAAGGAAGTTAAGAACATTGGAGGGCATCCCCAAGAGAAATATTAATGGGGTCCCTCGATATTGGCTATTTATTTTGGGATAAGAGTTATTATGGTAAGGAAAAGAGGAGCTGAATTCGGAGAATTTAAACAGCTTGCACTTGACTACTAACCTAAAAGTTGACAGTTCAAACCCACCCAGCAGTGCTGCGAAAGAAAGGCCCGATGATCTGCTTCTGTTAAGATTATAGCCAAGAAAAACCTATGAAGCAGTTCTTCTCTGTAATACTTGGGGTCATCATAAGTCTGAACTGACTCAACAGCCATGAGTTTGATTTTGGTTTAAAGAAGATATAAAGGGCCAAAGACATCAACTATTACCACTATGCAGAGTTTTCATCTTTAAATGGTATTTGAGATGCTGCATTTCACAACTTTATTTCTATAATAAGGTTCCTAAGAAACTGTGAGCCAGAGTTTTTTTTTAACTTATTTTTACTTACTCCCGGTACATTGCCGTGGGACCCAAGGGAGTTTTTTTTAAGAAGAGAGGAGGGAACTGGAACCATTAAGAAGTTCATTATTTAAACTCTAAGCATTAAATGGGCCCATATTCAGATTATAAAGATCAACATATTCTAAAGACAAATATAATTTGGAGAATCTACTACTCTGCTTATCCAGTCAGTCCTCCTCCGCTGTGAAAATAGCTGAGTGTTGTCCATACTCAGGAATACCAGACACTAGGAAGTGAGCTAAGAGAATAAGAATGTGGTGGCAAAGAAAAGAGTCAAGAACTAAAAACAGATCAAATACATCAGGAAATGGAAAAAACAAATAATTTTCCCTATTTTTTTCAGTTCCTAAAGTGGAAATTAAATCTTTTTTATTGCTAGATCAAACTGAGAAAGGAATTTATGTAAGCAGATTGGTTGCCAATTTAAGACAAATACTATAATATTTATTTTCTGTTCAAGTGCCACCCGAGCCATGACTGTGTATTCTGACCTTCATAGGCCAATAAGAAAAGCTTTCCAAAAAAAAAAAAGAGCCAAGCCCATTGCTGTCTGGTCGACTCAGACTCATAGTGACCCTACGGTACTACGGTACAGAGTAGAGCTGCCCCACAGAGTTTCCAAGGAGTGCCTGGTGGATTCAAACTGCCGACCTTTTGGTTAGCAGCCTTAGCACTTAACCACTATGCCACCAGGGTTTCCAAGAAAAGCTTTAGCTGCCCTCAAAAAGCAGCTGTCCTTTATTTCAACCTTGCTCGTTTCAGCAGTAAACAGTTCTTCTAAATGTCTGCTAATATTACATTTCGCATAAGTAAAATAAGAGCTAAGCCTGCTTATGAATAACATCGTTTCTAAATCTTAAGTCCCATTGCCGTCTCTGAATGAGAATTGAAACTAAATTTTTTGATGGAGTAACTAAAACTACTAATATTCTTATTTTTATAATTTCAGGAAACAGTCTGTCTCAAGTTCTTGCTTAAAATTTGTCTAAGTTTGAAAAAATCATGGGTTTGGCCAGCATGGCTAGGGTATTTGGCAGAGCCAGGGCTGAGGCTTCAGCTGGCTTGGACAGTGTGTGCGGTGGGGATAGAGTAAGAATTCAACTAGTGTAGTTGGGGTATTAAACAGGCTAGGGGTCGTGGTGGCGGCCCACAGTTGAAATGGGCCTCCTTGTCCAAAGCTGGGACAAGTTGAGCATCAAAATAAATACTGATGGTATTGGATTATAATGCGCTGAATAAAATAAGTACCTTGAGTTCATACAGATACCAATAAACAAATGAATAAAAAGATACATGGGGGAGAAGGAAAAGCTTTTCCTTATTAAAAACAAACCAAACCCACTGCCATCGAGTCGATTCCGACTCATAGCGACCCTATAGGACAGAGTAGAACTGCCCCATAGAGTTTCCAAGGAGCGCCTGGCGGATTCGAACTGCCGACCTCTTCGTTAAGAGCCATAGCACTTAACCACTACGTCACCAGGGTTTCCGCTTTTCCTTATAGGTACATGTGAATGTGAAAGGGATGATACAATAGAAAATCACTACATGGCAACAATCACAGCAATAATTGTCTCAGACAAGAACCATCAACAAATGTGAAAACTAATAGAAGAAAGTTTGAGAAGATATTTACCCTGTCTCAAAGTATCTGCCTACAAAATACTTAACTTTACAATGGAGAAACCTGGCAGTCACTATCTTAACTAGGGGATAAAAATCAACGTCACCAGTAATGGGATAAGGTGATACTGTGTGCTACCTAATATGATACACTGGAAACCCACCATCCCTTTTATGGTATTCCTGCCCCCAAACCATAGTCTATGTCTAGAAGGAAACATTAGACAAAGCCAAAAAAGGTACATTCTATAAAGTAACCGCCTATACATCTCAAAAAGGTCAAGATCATGAAAGATAAGGAGAAGAAGGAATTGTTTTATGTTGAAAGAGACTGAAGAGACATGACCACTTAATACAATGTATAATCCTGAACTGGATCTGGAACTATGCAGGACGTTACTGAAACAAGTGGGAGAATTTAAATGGGATGTGGATTAGTTGGAAGTACAGTAAACCAAAAAAAAAAAAACAAAAACCAAACCCAGTGCCAACAAGTCAATTCCGACTCATAGTGACCCTACAGGACAGAGTAGAACTCCCCTATAGAGTTTCCAAGGAGCGTCTGGCCGATTCGAACTGCTGACCTTTTGGTTAGCAGCCATACCACTTAACCACTACGCCATCAGGGTTTCCGGCAGTACAGTATCAATGTTAATTTCCTGATTTTGATGGTTGTACTGGCAATGGGCTATCAAGTCTGCAACTTATTCCCCAGTGGATAAGAAACAATTGTCATCTGTATAAACAGATACGGATGTGTGTGTATGTGTATGTATTTGTGTGTGTACATATACACATATGTGTAAGAATAAGACAAATATGAAAACACGTTAACATTTGGGGAATCATTTCAGTGAAGGATGTCGAGGAGTTTTTTTAATGCTCTTTTTACAACTTTTAAGTTTAAAATTATTTCAACCTGAGAAGGTTTTTTAAAAAGTCAAAGCTAACACTCAACTACAGATTTTCAGCAGTAGGAAAGATTTTTCTTCCCTAAGTGATTAATCTTTTAGTCAGGATTTGAGGAAAAGGAAAATTTAAGGCTAACCTAATTGAGACCATGCCTTACAAGCTGTTCCCAGAAAACAACTTTTCCTTGAGCTGACATTAATGACAAAACTTAAATATCTTTTGTATGCATTAACGATGACTAGAATAATTTGTCTCTGCATCCAGTTGTTAGTATCCTGACACAACGAAGTAATCAGGGATAAATAAATGCGCTGATTCTCTGTATCCAAAAAAGGATCTACTAACAAAGTACACACATATTTACTGATGTGTAGATAGATACCCAGATAATAGATACTTTACACCAGGAACCACCCTGCCGACAGGACTCACTTTGTTCATCTGTGGAGATGCATTTGTGCCAATTCATTCCCACACCTTGGTCTAATCTTCCTTGTAATCACGATGCCATGACAGAGAACAAAGATAAACAGTCAACAGGAGAATTCATTCTCCTTATTTTCTCAAATGAACTCAAGTATTTGCTCAGCAATAGGCCAACTAACTTATTTCAACCACAGGATTATGTATCATTTTGTTCTTTAAATGATGTACAATTCAAGTTAGGAAAGGTGACTGATAGTGCCCGAAACGTTGAAGGTTTTGCTTTGCCTCGGTCTTCAGTTTGGTAGGGAAATCATACTATTACATACTAGTCCAGCATTCAAACTAAGATGTCTACGGAAGCAAGGGTGCAAGAGAGCAAGCAGAAAGGAAGCAAGCCTGATAGGCGTGGTGGGGACTGTGACAAGCCTGTGCCCTGTATACAGTGAACAGCTGTGATTTTGGTCTGCAGATGGTTCCGATCCTGAAATGTGGACCGAGCTGTGCCAGAACTGATTTTTCAGCAGAAGCTGGAAATATGGATTTTTGAGGAATGTTATCCTATTTTTAAATGGGACTAATGTTTAAAACTGATAAAATGTGTTTGTGAAAAAAATATTCACCTCTAACTTTTATGTGCTACCAGCTGACAGATGTAGTAACAATTCCCATTTAATTTCTCGTGATGACTAATCAGAGTTTTAACACCATAAATAGGTAGTATGCACGGTGCAAAACAACAAACGGCCCTACCCGAGGGTCCTGCAATCAATTCTCCTGTGGAGGAAGTGATGCAATATAAACTACATGCAATATAAATAAAAAAGGAAGACTGGTAAGGATTGATTCCATATTACAAAGCAACATCTGCAAAACAGAGCTTTTTAAAGGAATCTTGCTGAGCATTCTACTTACAAAGACTGGTTCAAACGTGGTAATTACCAAGAAATTTCTAACGATTCAAAACAACAAAGACTTTTGTTCTATGCTTTAAAAAAAAATAAATTATCATTATTTTTTTTTAAAAAAGAGAACACAAATAAGGAAGTTCCCTTTGCATCCAAAGGCTGACTTTAAGATTCATGTAGTAAAATCAGTACCTATATATTACTAAATAAAAAAAAAAAAAATAGCATGACTAATATTAAGGAGCTCTGGTGGTACAATGGTGAAGCGCTCAGCTGTTTGAAAGGTCAGCAGTTTGAAACCACCATCAGCTCCTTGGGAGACAAGACCTGGCAATCTGCTCCCGTGAAGACTGCAGCCAAGGGAACTCCATGGGGCAGTTCTACTCTGTCCTATAGGGTTGCTACGAGTCAGAATCCACTCGATGGCACATCATCAGTTAGTTAATCAGGACGTTACTCATAAGATAAAACTGAACCAATTTATATTTATAAACACCTTCTCATCCTTTAAGAGATACTTCAAATCCCACCGTCTCCGTGAAGCTTTCTTCGGCAACTCTAGCCTGAAGTGATTTTTCTCTCTGCACTGGACGTTGAGAACAACTACTGTCAACACCACTTAGCTGTCAACTAATTGGATGCTGCCCTGGGACATCTTTCACTCTTTAAGCTACTACGTTTTCTATTCCTATTTAATATTTCCAGTGTTGGTACACTCCTTTAGATTCTCCAGTATACCTAGAACAGTGTTACTCCAAATGTTCTGGTCTGCAAATTGTTTGTTGCTGGTCTGTGATAAGTATGGAAATACAGAGTAAATGTTTAGAAACCTTTATGGCAATTTGAAATTAACGCGACAGCCAAGAGCAAGACCAGTAAACTCACTCTCTTGAGCAAAGTCTACAGGGCAGTTTGGTGCTGTCAAACTTGCATACTGAGATTGCACGGGAGGTTGTATGGTGAGCCAGATTATGGCAATAGAAGCAACTCTAGAGAAATGAAGACCAAAAGTGTTTGCACTAGTTTTACTCAGCAGTATGATCCCTCATATACTGAGTTTGGTTTTCTAGCCAAAATTGATGGTTAATGTGATCTTTGCAGAGATGACTAACAAGCAAAAAAAAAAAAAAAAAAAAAATCAGGCAGCATTTACATACAAAACATAGAGAAGTAACTGCATAACCAAAAGAATTACTTGAAAGAAAAAAGTACTAAGTCACAAAGCTGACGTTCACAGGAGAGTCTAATCCTAGTCAAGGCAGCCCACACGGGCATCATGTTCAGAGTTGGGCTGGTCCAAAGAAGCCTTGGCCTTGGACCTTGTTTCTGGGAGAGCTATTTCAGAGGCTGTGTGCTCTTTCCTGGGGCTCCACACATTCCCTGACAGACATAACAAGCTCAAACCATATTTTCAGGGCCTTTTACCATCTTTCTTTCCAAGCTGTATGCAACTTCAGGGATTACACTATCTTCTGAGGGTTTGCGGGGAAGTAGAAGTCTGTGATTCTAAAAGTTACCTTATCCCACCACATCTAAGGTGTTATGCTGTTTGTTTTTCAGTTAGAGTTTAAATTTATTTTTAAGTGTGTTATCTAATAGATACCCCATTTGTAAATCAGGATGTCTGGCTCTATGGAAAGAGTGCATGACCCAATAAAAGTGAACCTTCAGATTTTGAATGCCTAAAGAAATTAATACAATTTTTGAGTATTTCTCTCAGGAGTAAGGATTATGCCATTGGTTACTATATTTTTATAGCTCACTGGGTGTTTGGCTTTCCAAGGCGATACTCGGCAGCTCCTTGCTGGTCTCACTATGAATGAATTACTTATTTCTTTGCCTGCCCTTTTAGTTTTAGCTTATTCAGGAAAGGAGTGGTGCAGAGTAAACGGTCAATGGCATTTCCTATTTTATAAAACTGGCAACATATAAGGCTTAACTAACTACACAGGGAAGCGCAAATACAGGTGGATTCTGCAACCCCCTCCCCTCCGTACATATTATATACACACAGACCACCATATTAAAGCTATAAATTAGTTTTATGTAAGGGAAATGAACAGTTGTACAATTCAGGCTTCTCAAAATTGACTTTTTTCCACGAAGAATTTCATGGAATCAATTTAAACCAGATTGAAAAAAAAAAAAAAAGTCATAAGTTAAAAAACATTAATTCTACATAAACCTTTGTTTTATTAATAAATGACAAAGACTACACTATAGGAGCCCTGGTGGTGCAGTGGTTAAGAGCTGGGCTGCAAACCAAAAGGTCGGCAGTTCACATCAACCAGCTGCTGCCTGGAAACCCTATGGGGCAGTTCTACTCTGTCTTGTCGGGTCGCTACGGGTTGGAATCAGCTTGATGGCACATAATAACAACGACATAGTGTTTACGGCAGTTTAAACATTTTTTTTCTACTATGTCGAAAATATAAAAAATCTGGGTAAAAATATTCAAGCAGAGTAACCCTAATCCCAAGCTCCGGAGGTTCCTCCTGCTGACAGCTTCTTATATATATATTCTTCCAGGAAATTTTCCATGCATATAACTGATGTACGTATGTTTATTTTTAAAACAAAATGAGAGAATACCATACACTCTGCTCTATACGTTGCTTTTTTTCATTTATTATAAAATACCATGGCAAAGACAGGGTTGTACCCAAACCATTCCATTGGTTCTCCCACATTTCCAGCCCCTTCTTGAAGTCAGGCAGGGCCATGTTATTCATTTGGTCAATGGGCTGTGGGGCACACGTACTTCTGGGCCAAAACATAGACAAGCTGGCGTGCATACAGCCTCGGTGACTGAGGAAGCTCTGTGTTTGAATGGCAGAGCCACAAGATCAGTGCAGCCTGATTGCTCAGTGGCTGCCTGGAAAGTCTCCTGGATCCATAGACATGTGAGTGAGAAATAAACCTCTGCTATAGTAAGCCACTGAGATCTGTGGGTTGTTTGTTACTGCAGTGTATCCTAAAAAAAAAATTGCCGAGGAGTCAATTTCGACTCTTGGTGACCTTATAATTTAGAAGCCTTTCCACATTAGCATATTTGCATTCCTCGTTTTTCAGAACAACAATACAGATATATTATAATTGATGGACCAGCCCCTACTGATAAACTTTGAGGTTGCTGTTGTCGTTACTGTAAACAGTGCTATCATTAACATCATTTTACACATACTTTTGCTTACACAGATACAAACACTTCTGTGGGGAGGATAATTTTTGGGTAATAGAGTAGTACATTAAACTAAAATAAAGAATAATAATGGGTGTGGTTCAAAATTCAAAAGGTACAACAAAAGCAATATAGTGAGAAGTCTCCCTCACATCTTATCCCACAACTTCCAGTACCTTTCTCTGACTTTCACTACTGCTTTTAATTTCTGTGTACCCTATGAGAGATTATATACATATATATGTACATAAATATGCAAAATTTTATACCTGTATGTATATGTTTATTTGTAAATGTGTATATGCTATACAAATATGTCTGTGCACCCATGTATACACAAGGTGGGTTTTGAAAGTTATTTCTAAATTACCTCTCAGAGAGAATGCCTGCTTCCCCACACCCTCCCAGGGCTGTTTTTAAAACAAGAAGCATTCATGCTGTGTTTCTATGCTCAGCAACAGTAACTGCTAATATTTGGGCAGGCGTTTCACATTATCTTAAAAGAGGCCCAACTAACTGATCGAGCTGCCCCAAAGACAAGCAAAAGCTGGTTAATACTTCCTCTATACCTTTCTCTAGGTAAATTTGATCTAAATAGCAAATTGATTGAAAATAAATATCTCTGATCATTATTTTTCATGTTGATAACTTTGGGGAATGATAGGATAAGTACGTAACTTTTAATATGCCTTTAAATAATTCTGTCCACTGATCTTTCTTGGGCTTGGGGTCGGGAGTATTTTGGTTTGGGAGTTTTTTTTGTTTGTTTGTTTGTAAATTATTTTTATGGACCTTTCAAAAGTAAATCAACTAAATTACTTGGCTTTAAAATTCTGAATTAATTTAAACAGGTGATGGTTACTTGGCTCGCACCATTACACTAAAACCTTGGCACACGGATAGTGGTTGAAGCAATGGCTTAATGGCTTCCTCCAGAGAGAGTGGATTCCTTAAGAAGAGCAGGAAAAGCTGTAGCCTGGGGGCCAGGTGAGGCAACAAAGGAAGAAGGAGGCTTGAAAGAGACTAGGAAAAAGCATTAAGAATGAAAGAAAGGGGAAGGGCCAGAAAATTTGAAGGCAAAATATAGAATTTTAAAATCTACATTTCTAGTTTAGACATTTCTCCCAACTGTCTATGGAATATTTCCATAAGGCTATCTCACAGGAACCTCAGACTCAATCTGTTTAAAACTTAACTCAAATTCCTACCAATTAAACCTACCCATCCCATTGTCTTCCTCACCTCCACGTATGGCTATCAACTTAGCCAAGCAGAAACTGGAAACCAAATGAGGTCATCTTCCCTATCCCTATAGTCACTAAGGATGTCACAGCTTCATCTCAAAATCCGTGCCCTTTCCTACAGGCCCACTCCTTGGTCTCTTTATGCTATGTGATGCTACCTGTATTTGACTTTCTGTAATACCCTTTACCTAGTTTCCCTGACTTCAATGTGATTCTCAATTCTTCCTTGTTTTTAGATTTTTTTTCTTCTAATTATGAAATATTTCAAACATTGTAGCAGATATTGTATGCTGTCTATCCAGACTCACCTCCTAACCCTCCTTCTGTGCTGGCATAGCCCTGACTTTGTTCAGATGTTCCTCCCCTGCCCCCACCCCACCCCCAAGCCCTGGAATCCTATCCCCAGCTCCAGGAGAATGGATCTTAGTCTAAGCTAAAACTGGGAATTCCAGTGTCCCTGTCAGTGACTGGATTGGGAAAGGCTCCTTGACCTCAGTGAAGATGAGGGAAAACAGTCATTTCCTTTTTGAATGCTGTCATATCTATTTGGTACCTGAATTCCACCTTGGGGTGGGGCGAGCCAGCTAGCCTAAAAGGACAAGTCAAAATGCTAAGAAAAATGAAAAGAACCTGGGTCCTTGGGGGCATGACTGAGCAACTGAATTACCCAATCCTGCATTCATCCTACCTCTAAACTTCTTGTTCATTGGAGATAAATAACTTTCTTGGTTGTTTAAGCCATTTTTTATTTGGGTTTTCTGTCACTTGTAGCCAAAGCATCTTTGCTACAAAAAGCTTGGCTGAGGACAGTTCGTAAGCTTAGTTTTGAATACTGAACTGAGTTTGAGTTTGCTGTGGGACATCCAAGGGGGAAAGCAGATCAAAGGCTGAGTGAAAAGGAGAGGAGCACAAACAGGGATGCAGACTGGGCATGGCAGTGATACGTAGGGTCAGAAGAGAGGCTGAGGTCTCCAGGAAGGACTATGACTAATAGTGGATAACAATTTTTCAGTGCTATTGATGTGCGAGGCTCCATTCCAAACGTATGAAAAGAATTATCTATTTTCACAACTCCTTAAGAGTCTCCATTCCCATTTTACATATGGCAAAAAATGAGGACTAGACAGGCTTAGTAACTTGCCAAGAGTCACCAAGGTCAAAGGTGGTAGTACTGGGATTCAAAGCCAACAG